>NC_051291.1:11337839-12047839 GCF_015220745.1 Sebastes umbrosus
TCATTACACTCCTGTTGTTGTGCTGGAGAGGAGCGTGTTTGTGTATCAGCAGTAACAAGCAGTAACAAGCAGAAAAATGCTGCGATTTGAAGAAAATAATTTTAAAAAATGAACTATTTTTGTGTTGAGTTGTAGAATATCTCTCCAAGTTATTCTTATCAGGGTAGAAAATACTGAAAAAATGCAATAAAACCTCCAATTGGAATAATGAAATTATGAAATTTGGGCACACAAAGTTTCATTATACACCTGAAAAAGCATCCATCAACTCGCTGCCTGGTTACAGTAGATGATTTTTAATAACAAAGCCAACACAAGCCTGGAACAATAGTCAGCATCACATTAGTGTTTCTCAATATGTTCTAAGTCAGCATTGCTAGACTTTATTATTTATTATCCAAGCAAGGGTTTTATGTGGTTTGCCCAGAGGCATCATGTCAAAAATGGACACAGTGCGGCGTTGTAATGTGGTGTATATTCATTAATCATATATTTTTTTTTTCATATGTATGAGACTTCTGAAATGGCAGCAAGCCAGTTTTCTAATGGCTGCTGCTGGTGAGGGATTCATTAGTCTTCTGGCTCCCTCTGCTGGTAAAATGTGGTCATAAAGACAAAAACTAAAGCAAATAGATGCTGAAAGTTATAAAGTGTGACTTTAAACACCCACACAGGTGTTTTCAGTTAATCTGGCTGATTAGACCTCTGCTCAAACCCTCATCTACCATGATAAAGATGCAAATTGTCCCACTACAACAGGTGCAACAGAGCTAACAGGAGATGTCAATCAATTAGTCTGTACACGCCCACTCGGTCTTGATCAGAGGTCTAATCAGCCAGATGAAGTGAAAACACCTGTGTGTGTTCATGTGTTCAGAGGCTTTACCATAAAATCAATGTAGAGGAAATGTCAAATGCATCGGTTTCAACTTTATATGTAGGTAAAAAGCACTTTTGCCTAAAATCAAATCTGACCTCATTTTGATAGGTCACAGTAGATTAAAGCATGTATAAATAATGAACTTAATGATGGCTGAACTCCATTTATCTGCTTCAGTTTCAGGGTGTTGATATTGTGCGTGATGTGATTGTGTCATGATGGCACACCTGATTGCAATGGAGCCATCGTTAATGCGATTATTAACATCTGTGCTTTTCTTACTATAACAGGTTGAATGCTGTGCAACAGGCCTATGCCTATTCATTCATTTTATCAAACATACCACCACTGTCAAAAATACAAAAACTTAAAATACAAGAATTATTCAAAACTACCAAACCATGCTGAACTGAAAATTAAATATTTGCAACAAAAAAAAAAGATTAACTATTTCCCCTAACATCCACCCAGGAGCAGTATATAGTATTTAAGGTGTTTGCTGTATTTTTGTTTGACCATCTGTAGCAACATTATTTCCAGTTGTAGCGTGAAATGATTGTCAATAGTTTTCTTTGTTGTCCTCATCCAGAGGTCAAACGGTCAAGTTCAGTTAAATTGCTACCTTGTTCCCGTTTCAGCAGGATGTTGTTCATTTTTAGGGGACAATCGAAACATAGTGAACATGAATTTATGTTGTAAATGTACATTAAAATTCACTATAAACACCATCAGTGTTCATGGTTCAGCACTCATAACCCCATGCCAGAGAAATGTGTAGTGTACTGTCAACTGCATTTCTTTTAATGCTATGTGGCCAGAAAAAACAACTTTATTGTACTTGTTGAATCCAGCAATTTCAACTCAATGAGCAAACCCACCTGCTCATTGAAAAACAATGAACAGAGGTTGTAAGCAGACTATCTGTGTAGTCTTATGAATACAAAAAAATGACAAATGTAATTCTTTGTTCCTCCAATTTATTACGAAAATGTACAGGGGGATTAACGGTAGGACTTCTGGTAGCGGGCACGAGCTCCAGGTCCACCGAACTTCTTGGACTCGCAGCGACGTGGATCGGCGACCAGCAGGGTCCTGTCGTACTGGATCAGGATGTCCTTGATCTCCTTCTTGGAGGCTTCATCCACATCTGCAGGAGGATATGAACGCTTCAGGTTATTCTTCATCCTAAGTGTTCCTACAGTCTGTATACTTAAGTTTGTATAGGTATGTATAATGCAGTAAACACCGTACTATCTATATATTCAGATTCTCACATCCAAGTGACCTTTTGTAACACTAAAAATAACTTGGTTTAGTTCTCATTTAGCCGTTTGCTCAAAACAAGTTTTGACCCTGTTGACATTATACATTCAATAAGAAAATGGAGAACAACTATATTGTTTAGAAAGCGTTCCATAACCAGCTAGTTTCTATGAGAACAACAAGGCACAGTGTCACAGGACTGTTAACACTTAATAACAAAACAAAATACAAAACTAATAGTGGACAGCTCATGTCCTGTACTCCATATTTATCGGTGTAGTAGACAATTCAGTTTTGGGCACTGTTAATGAATTCAGAGTGATCGCTGTGCCTTAGTTTGTTGAATTGCTCTGACAGCATATCACCATTCCTTATACAGCAAATTCAACATTAAAACTCAGCAGCACACAGCTGAAATCCTTAATACAACACATACCACTCAAAGCGACAGTTTAGCACTTTCAGGTTAAAATATTTCTTAAGACAGCAAGTTTAAGTTTGAATCTTCCACTTCAAAATAACTTAAAGTGTATTTTTGATGCTACAGCTTTGGACATCTCTCTTGAGTGTTGTGATGTTCAAGATAGACTAGAGGGATTTCTTATTTGACAACCTGTCAGCTATCTAGGATCTCAGTTCTGTTGCCTCAGTTAATGACCATGCATCAATGTTAGCATCGATGAACAGGTCATACCACCTTACAGGTGACTACTACTTTAGGCAAGCAGGTCTAAATATTAACATCATTTGTCCTGAAATGCAATATGTGCTTGTAAAATACATCCCTTAATGGAAAGACACTTCCCATGCATCTGGCCTAGGTTCACTTGGTTGAAACATTTACAGCAAGCTTCTTCACAAAAGCACATGTGATGTTTGTGCACTGAATACAATGTAATACTCACACTTCTGGTAGTAGGCAACCAGGGATTTGGAGATGGCCTGACGGATTGCTGAAAGACAAAACAAGAAAAATAAATGGCAGAAAAGGGAACGAATATAATCCTGAAAACACACACCGTCTGCTGATGGATAACTATATGAGAAAATAAAATGTTCTGCTTACCGTAGATCTGTGCAACATGTCCACCACCCTTCACTCTGACTCTGATGTCAACTCCAGCAAAACGCTCCTTGCCGAGCAACAGCACTGGCTCCAGAAGCTAAAAAGAGAGGATATGATGTCAACCATACACGGTCAAGAAAGAAAGACAAACGAGCATGGCAACCAGGATATCTGCAGGTGTATGCGTTGGAGATGTTTCTTAAAGTAGTTTACTAAATCCCTACTATCTTCAAAGGGCAGCAGGATTTATAATACATTTCAGAATACCTCACAAACATAAAGTAAGTACTCAAACAGATAAAAACAGCCAGACACGACAGAAACCCCAACAAACAAATGTAACAAGAGACATTTATGCAGACAGTAACAATGTTAATGGAAGGACACAGGATGATGGACACTTCAGTGAATAGGCCAGTTTTAACAGGTGTGTTTTGAGGTGGGATTTAAATGTTGTAATAGTGTCACACAGTCAGATTTATGCCTTCATCTGCAATAAACCTTCCCTTCAAATAATCCATTATGTATAATATTGTTGTCGGCTGCTAGGCCAGGAAGGACAGTAATCCTCCACTTTGCATTGTTTATATATGCATTATTTAGAGAACAGGTTACATCTGGCACCCATGTCATGCTGCAATGCTCATCATCCCCCATGTCACTGCTGCTGCTACCCCATTCAATTACAGATGCTAATTGAGCATCACCCTGATGTTAACCACCTCTCTCAATGGGACTCACCTTGTACTGGAGGGTGGCAGGCTCCACCATATCCAGGGGTCTGCCGTTCACCTTGATCAGGCCATTCCCCCTCTTGCAGTGAGCAACTGCTGTGGCGGTTTTCTATGACAGAAATATCATCATCAGGTAAGGCAGCTTTATTTGTATAACACATTTCAGCAACAGGGCAATTCAAAGTGCTTTACATAAACATTCAAGAACATTGTGACAAAGTGCAAAAGAACATTAAGACATAATTAAAACAGTTATAAAAACATTAAAGATTAGAAAATAAGAACAAGTTAATAATAAAAGCTAGGATAGAAGCTAAAATAGAAAATAAGAGTAAAAGCTCTAGTGCAGTATATAAGATCATTATCTGGTTTAATAAAAGGCAGCAGCAGCAAACAGGAAAGTTTTAAGCTTTGATTTAAAAGAACTTGGAGTTGGTCCTGTAGGTTTCTGGGAGCTTGTTCCAGATATTTGCTGCATAAAAACTGAACGCTGTTTCTGCATGTCTAGTTCTGACTCTGGGGACACTAAGCAGACCTGATCCAGATGACTTGAGGTCTGGATGGTTCAGAACATATAGCAGAAGATCAGAAATGTATTTTGTCCCTAAACCATTTAGTGCTTTGTATTTGTATTTTGAAATCAATTATCTTACAGACAGGGAGCCAGTGTAGAGACCTCAGAACTGGACTGATATGATCCACTTTCTTGGTCTTAGTGAGGACTCTAGCAGCATCAAAAACAACTGAAAGATCCATCCATTTTAATCTGAATGTCAGCTGACCTGCACATACATTAAGTTAAAATAAGCACAATCCTTGCTTCCAGTTTTAATTCAAACATTTTGGTTCATGATTGCTGACCTTTTTTCAATTAATTGTGGAATTAGTATGTTTGAATCAGGAGAAGTGAGCTCAAACTAATGCTGTCATCCTCTGTAGAGTACCAGAAGCCCAAGCATTACTACCAACTAGGCTAGCTAAGCTATGCTAACTAAGCTATGCTAACAGTTAACTGATCGGATACACAGAGAAACCGACAGATAGCTAATCCAGCAACAATATAACAGGTGTGTACAACAGTAATAGAGCTTCAAACAACGTTTAATCCCGTCTGGAGCTCTATAGCCCGACAAAACACGTGTTAAACTGACACATCATGTTAGCTACTTTAGCTAATGCGAGCTAGCAAGATAGTGTAGCCACAACACCACACGTGGAATATAAAGCTCTATTTTACTCACTTTACGTCCAAAAACCTGGACAGATTGCAGAGGACCTTTAGCAGGCATGTTTGCTGAAACACACAGAGTACAATAATGACATTAGAAACCAGTTAATAAGTGTGTTTTATGCTGTTTTAGAGGATCAGGATGAGGGACATACCGTCTGCAGCTAGGGTGCCGTACGGAGAGACCGAAACGGGGTTTCACACGCCGAACATCAGGGGCTGTTGCACGACACTTTTTACCTACTTTATGGTAGGTGGTTTTACGACAGTTGCTCTTGCTCTACCTCCATTTTACATTTTGTTTTCAAAATGTTGATACAAATAGCTTTTTATTGATACAAAATGTAAATGTGATTACAAGAAGCTGCCATGTTTTTGTCAATTTTTTTTTTAATTTAAGGTTAAAGGAATACAAACTTGTAAAGGGACATACAGACAGCAGCAACAACATTTATAAACAAAAAAAAAGAAACATAAGAAGAAAAATAAATTGACAATTGACTGACAGTGTGCAGGTAGCTTTGTGGGTGCACCAATAAGTCAAGAAAATTGTTTTAAAAAATGACCTATTTTATTCCTATTTTTTATTATATTTATATGTATTTATTATATATAATTGTTTTTATTTCAAACCATCAGTATACAGAGTAACATAAGGAAATATTAGAAATACTCACATACAGATGAAGCAGAGTGAAAAAAAATAAACAAAAAGCAGTGCCAAACATAAAAAGGACAACACAAATGAAACAAATCCAACATAAAATAAATTAAAAATTAAGATAAGATAAGATGAGATGAACCTTTATTAATCCAGAAATTCAGGTGTCAGAGCAGCAAAGTGCAGGTACAGAGGTACAGGTGTACAAAAAAAATTATAAAAACAATAAATAGAAATACAGAATATACATAGTGAATGAACAAGTAAAACATGACTACAAGTTCACGTAAAAACTTTGAAGAAATTGCATACATTCATTGTTTTCATGGCTTTTTTTGTTTTGTGAGGAAGAAATCGTTGACACATATCGTTCCCTTTCCTTCATAAATACATAGAAATTTGGCTTCTTTTTTTTTTAAGAAATTTATATTTGTGAATGTGTGAAGGCGACTTTAGGGTGTCTTCCAAAAAGGTAGTGATGTCACATTGTGTGTATCCACATAGATTTAACGCTTGCATATTTAAAATACCAGAAATGACTGTGCTGTAATGTCAAATAGGCCTGCACTTTTGAGTTCTCTCTCAATAGCAAATGATAAAATATTATGCATATTTTAAAAGAATTAGAATTATTAAGAATTATTAAAATGTTTATGCATTGTCATAGAACTTATGTACTTGACTGGAACATATTTAATTCAAGGTTTTGGAGGCAGTGAAGTATTAAAGTGAATGTTATTTATTTATTTGTGTATTTATTTATTTATTTATGCCCATTATTCCCTTAAAACAGGTCTGAATTTTGCTGTTACTTCAGGGGCTGCACAATTAATCGCAATTTTATTGAAATTGCACTATGGCCTACTGCAAATACTCCAGGCTATTGAAATGATGAAACAACTGACTTTTTTTAGAAAGGAGCTGCAGTGGTGATGCAGCACATGTAGGGAGTTACAAAGCTTTAAATAGACTCTTATTGTCACCTTAAAATATCTTGAATAAACTATATTAACAACTATATAAATAAACCATTATTTTGCACATCATAGTTATTTTTAGCCTTTGAATTGTGATTTTACATGGGAGCCTCTTGTGTTATGACAGCAATAGAGTAAACAGACGTCAAAACAATTCATAAAACCTCATTACACAAAGCCCGTAGAAAAAATGGCATTTTATAGACATTACTTTGTACTATAACACTATCTACTATCCAAACTGTTTATAAGAAACAAAAAGCGGTCAAAACCTGGACACATTTGGAAATAGAGAATGGATTTTCTCTACGTACATACCTGGGAAGATAAATTCCATGATCAGAGGAGGAAAAGTAGCTGTCTAAACAACAAAAACCAGAAGAAGCAGCAGCACTGTTCTGCTGCCAACTAAAGGGGAAGGATCAGGATACAGTGGCTAAAAAAAAAGTATAAGTGTCTTACATGGATGCTCCTAGAAATCGTGATAAGCTGCGATGCTCATGCCATGAACCATGTTGATAAACATGATAATGTAATAATTTGTTTATTCAGCAGGATCTGGTGGAGCCAAATCATGACTATATATAGCCTAACTTGTATAGATATAGATTTAAAGGTCCCATATTGTGCTCATTTTCAGGTTCACACTTGTATTTTGTGTTTCTACTAGGACATGTTTACATGCTGTAATGTTAAAAAAAAACTGTATTTTCCTCTTACTGTCTGCCTGAATATGCATGCATTTATGCTCTGTCTGAAATGCTCCGTTTTAGTGCATTTCAACGGAATTGCAACAGAATTGCGTTGCTAGGCTACAGTTTGGGTCCATGTGTACTTCCTGTCAGCTGATGTTATTTACAAACACTGCAACCGGAAATAATCTGGGACACATTTAGAATGTTTACATTTAAAACCGTGTAAAGGGTCTAAATATTGTATATTTGTGACATCACGAATGGGCGGAAATCCTGACAGCTTGTTTCAAATGCAGAGTTTCTGAATACGGGCTGTGTGTATTTCCCTGTGGATTGAGTGTTTCGATACTTTCACAGTATTTATATAGGACTTAAGCCTGCTTTATAATAAAAAAAATGAAAATCGCACTTTTTTTTATAATATGGGACCTTTAATTTACACTGAAGGTTGTTGTTTTTGAAGTCCCAGTAGTTAATGTGAGTCTCCTCTTCAACCACTTTTCTGAATCCCTACACAACAGCACCCTCTAGTGTTGGTGAAACTAATAACACCATGTTAAGTGTGACATCATTGCCCACTCAGCTGGGGGCAAGGTTGTATAATCAACCAGATGCTGTCTGGCAGAAATGAGTGCAAACTAGAGCATTCATTTCTCCTGCATTACAGGCTGACACCACAGACTCACTGCACCTTGGTGTCATCAAACCTCAGTTTTAAGCTTGTGGTGAGACAAACCACGGAGGTCATGTGGTTCAGTGCTGCTCGGGGCTGAAGAGCTTATAGGGTCAGGGAATGGGAACGGGACATGACGTGGGAAAAAGGAAGTGGGAAACATCGAATATCAAACCGTAGTCGTACACAAGGGACTTTGATCCGACCACAATGTTGGACAATGTTGATCCAACTAAACTTTGTGGGAGGAAACTGGCGTCCTCGCTCTGCTTTCTCAAGATGCACCATGGATGTCGACAAAAACAAATAGTCTTTGAGGTGATTGACTCAACCCGATTGACGTGAGGGTGAAAAATTGTAACAGGCGCCTTCTCCAGAGCCGTGAGAAGGACTCTTGTCAAGAATCTAAAGCGCACACATCCTGGAGACGAGAGAAAAGCGTCATCTTCAAGTTGCAGTCTTACCCTGAAAGGAAGGGAGGCAGCGGGGCCATTCCCAGGTCACAGGAGGACTGAAGATAGATAGCATCTTGGGAATCTGTATACAGTGGCGTGAGTCATGTGTGCAGTGCCTACCTATGCCTGACATTTACTACAGCGAGACTGGGTGTTTATAGTGTCGGCCACGGGTGAAAAGGCACCTGGCTTCTTTTATTGTCAGAGGGAATGCGTATACTCCTCTCGAGGGCTGCGTGGTGCTGCGCCGCCGCCTGGACTTCCAAATTCAAACCTCTGCATGTGTGAGAGCAGAGATTTAAACGTTTATGTTAGATGCTCATGACATTTACCTCCCTTCTTTTTACAGCACAGGCTTATAAATAGTTTTAAAATAAAGCTTTTACTTCAGTTTTTGGCCACTAGGGGACAGTGGAACACGCTGTAGACACAACATTGACATATTATCACCATATCACGTTGTTTTGGTGTTTTAATTAGTTATTTGATGCTATAAAAAGGGGTTGAGATGTCATGATTGACAGCTCTTAGTCTCTCTGTATATTTCCAAGAAATGATAGTCTGCTTTCGGCAGAAGAATGAGAAAAGGTCTGTGCTGAAATGAGTGATGACATACAGCACAGTAGGTGTTTGGACCTTTTCCCTAATGCTCTTGTAGTGACAAATGGAGCCTGCTCCATTGAAGAGCCATTATATGAAGGACCTAGTCCAGAGCTCTATCTACTCTTTTCCACACAACACTCTCTGTTTTCCTCGCTCTTTCCCTTTTCCGTTTATACGTGACAAACTCTGAGGAGTTTATTAGTCAACGGATAAATGCGATAAATGCGACGGTGCCAATGTCTACAACAGAGCCAGGCAGACAGAGGAAGCACTGTGTGGGGACTCTGGGCTGGATGATAAGCTTCCAGATAAACCTGGGTTTGTGTTATGGGTCACTAGGGGCCCGCCGTCACCGTCTGCATAGGAAACATGTTAAGGACGCCGAATCGTCCGTGGTTTCCTGCTCTGTTCGGCAGCCCGCTAAAGCATACAATCCTTTTGTGTTGCTATAGCTGTCAAGTTCATCTAACAATGTCCAGACCTCTCGAACACTTTGAAGTTCAAAGAATTACTGCTTTGGGTCCGTGGTGTTTCTAAGTGCAGAGGACTGAAAACCCAACACAATCACATTATAACTTACTCTGTTGACAATCATAATGTTCGTATAAGATCCGCTTAAATCCCATATTTTCTAAAGAGGCAGCTTCAGAGCTCACAGAAGGAGGAGAGTCTGCAGTCATCCAGTAAAAGAGCTGGCAATAAATAAAGACCACACCATATATGTGCATTTCCTCTCCAACGGGCCTTATGGAAACACATCACCTGGAGGCGCGACCTCCTCGACCTTGTCTTGTCACAGCACCGTGAGCATGAGACAACGCTCTCAGATTTACAGGGGAGGAGAAGCCGTTCCTGGCCGGCCATAGCGTCTCATTTGACCATAATAGGCCTTGCGGTGGTTGAAAAAGTGTTGCCGGTTAATTGAAGTTTCCCTGAGCAGAAGGAGAGGATCTGCTAAACCCCCGGTAGGCTGGGGAGGCCGAGAGGAGGGGAGTGGGGGGGCGCGAAAAGGTTTTGTGAGGTATACAGAAGCGCGGTTGCCGTGGTAACGGGAGAACAACTCTTTTGGGCTCATAAGGCCGAGATAGGTGTCTTCTCTGAGAAGAAGTGAGGATCTGTAAGTCAAGAGAAATATAATTCAAGGCAACAGGTCTTACCTTTTATATCCTTGTGCGAGGAGCCATAAATAGATCTCTCTCTCTACCTCACCATTTCTTTCAAAGGTCTTTTTATTAATTGTCAATAATCAATAGAACAGTCACTATATAAGGAAAGTTGAACAACACTCACCCGTGACACAACACATCGATCAATCATACCTGACAACAACATACACTCAAACAGTCACAGCTGGCCACAAAAGACCTAACTGATTCTCAATCATGGATACATCAAATTCAAATTGTAGAGAATACAAACCAGCAAGAGCATCTGCACATAAGTCATGAAATAATAAGAAGAAGAGAAAAAAAACAAAAAACATTTAATATATATTTATATATATATACCTAAATACACACACACATACACATATATACACATATATACACGTACACATATATACACATACACACATACATAAAAATAGAAGAAAAAAATAATACAAATAATAATGATAAAAATGAATAAATAAATTAAATTAAATTTAAAAAAGGAAAAAAAACAACTACTACTCAGAGATTTCTGTAGTGGGTTTCTCAAAAAATGACAAAAAGGGGCTCCATACTTTGTAAAATGTACTTTCTGTTCCCCGGGTGGTATAATGGATTTTCTCTAAATTCATACAGGACATAATGTCTCTACCTCACCATTTTCATGTGAAATGTTCAAAATATTCTTAATTTTATACAATTTTAGGCACAGACTTGTGTCTTAAATAATCAAATTAAACTGGAAAATAATGCATTCATAAATACATTTAAAAAAAACATACTTTGCTATACCGTACATGATAGACTGATAGATAGATTCAGACAGAATATCCCCACTTTCTAGAATCACATATCATGGGAGCGCAACATTTTCATTTTGTTTCTTCTCATATATTTAAGCTTTTTAATTTTTAGTGAGAGTTGTACAATTGCCAGACTTTCTAAAACATCCCCCCCCAGTACATCTGTCACTTTCAAGGTCCCAAGTCCCAAGTTGGTGACATAAAAATGGGGGTTTCCCGAAACTGGCATCCAGTCGCCCCTGGAAGTGAGAGGTACCAAAATGGCTGCTACCCTCCCCTTTTCTTTGTGCCTGTCGCTGTGCCATGGCAGCAGTAAATATTGACGTCTGCCTGAGTGGGTGACAGCTCATACCACTAAAATGTAGCCCGGTATTGAACCCTGGTTTGGACTTGAGCCCCTTCCATTAATTTGGCTATTTCAGCACGCATTTACCACATAGCAATGGGCCTTGCAGCTGTCTCCATGCTCTGTCAACTTCCATCCAGCCTTGGAGCTGGGGCCACAGGATAATGCAGGAGTGAGCGGGCTCAGCGGTGCAGCGGACATGTCGTCTCCGCTCCCAGAATGCAACGCTCTGCTCAGATTTAGTTGAGCTGGATTCATTAACTTAAAAAAATTATGTCAGTTTTTCTTTCTGGACTGATTTCCTTTATTAAGTGCCATGAAAAATAACATGAGGTCATAAGGAGTTAGGAAAAGTCAACAACATTACTGCACAAATCGAACTGATTTACAGTATAATTATGCAACACTATTTATAATAACTATAATTTATTGGGGTACAATACACATTCAACATCTGGCAAATTGTGAAAGGGTAATGTGTTGAAACCATGAGTTGTGTTGTTGCAATTTAATTGGCTGAAGTGTCTTAGTCGATGATGCTTTAATGACAAATCCACAGGTTTCAACTTTTGGCAGCCATCAATGCATAGTCTGTTTTTGAAATCTAAAAAATGTGTGAGAATGAGGCCTAAATGTTGTCTTTTTAATTGTTTCTAGTGCTTAAGGTAACACTTAAACCAGTTGATTTGGTTAGATGTCTGTTTTCATTGTCAGCGTCATGTAAAATTTAGAATGACCATCACTCAGTTTACTAACTCTTGTTATGTTTCATGTAAAAAAACGGCCCGTTCACACGAAAAGGTGTATGAATGCCACGATAATGTGCAAGGCATTTAGCGTGCAATACGAACGCCTTTCTTGCTTTTGGCGTGTCATTTTACGCTATGCAGTCTGTACTGACTCCAATGTAAACGCATCCGCATAAATAATGCCATGCTTATGGAAGACAGAACCTGCCAAAATAATAAATAAATAAATGACTCAATAAATACTTCTTTATTTCTTTCTTTATTTTCTCTTCTGTTTAATTTTCCTTTTTATGTATTTATGTATTTATTTTTTAAATGTATCTATTTATTTTTGCGTTTATTTTATATTAATTTATTTATTTTTTGCATTTTTTTTTAATAATTTATTTTTGATTTTGGCAGGTTCCATCTTCCATAAAGCTCAGAGCTAGAGAGTAGAATAAACAGTAAGAAAGACCACTTATGGCAGGCAGGAGGGGAGGTGAACCTGTCCAACAAACACATGACTTTCAACCAGGGGACCGGTGTTTTGTTTTGTAAATTACGTTAGTTATGTTTTTTTGATGTGTTTTCCGTATTTAGGTTATGTTGTTTTGTACGTATTTTATTTAGTTTACGTACTTATTTAAAGCCCAATCATCCCTTTTTTCCTAAACTTAACTAATTGGTTTTGTTGTCTTAACCTAACTGCAACCTAACTGTTACCATAGTTTTGTTTCGTGGCGTACAAATGACACGTGAAAAGTAACTAAAATGCGTCCTCATGTCCATGTAATGTTGTGCTATTTATACGCCTCGCCTTCCTGTGAGACTGGTAAAACCAGTCATTTATGCAACTTCTGTGGCCTTATGTGGACTAAATGGATTGTAATAAACGGTCTGATTTGGTTTAAGAAAACAGAATTATTCCGCCCAGCTCACTCCATTATGTATTTCGGTGACGCTTATTGTTTATGGAGCAGGTTGAGGGCCTCAAAGCTGCACTTGAAACGTTGAATTCATGAAGCCTGATCTGGCAGTAGATGCAGGGCCAAACTTGCCAACATTACAGCCTTTCACTCGCCATTTGTCTGCGCTGTCACACATGCGCCCGGTACTTCCCCTCGATCAATCTCACTCACACACACTCAGCTCGCCCACACAATCTGCTTCATCAGCCTCCTTCTTCTCTTGTTCCATCTCGCTCACGGTCTCCCCTGTGGTGGCAGTTTCTGTTAAAACAAGACACAAACCAACGTAACAACTTGTCTTTCAGTGAATTTAATAAAAAGGCATACATTAATAACTAAAACATCTGCAGATGGACTCACGAGCACAGCCACCTGTTGTGGACTGTGGCAAGTGAGCCCCGAATACAAAGAGTAGTCAGTATTTATACATTTAAAGCATAACATGAAGATAAGTGCAAAGAAGAAAAGAAGAGGAGGATAGAAAGTATATCAATGCGTCAGCACACAGCAGACAACAGAGCATCACAAGACATAACAAGTATTTCAGCAATCTGTTGTTTGCAGTTACAGAGACCTAAAATGTCAGGTCACTGTCCTATGGTGACGAAGTTGAACATGTGAGGCCCTGAGATTATCTAAAGGTACAGTGTTAAACTGCAGATATGAAAATTGCCATTACACCCCCTACTTATTTTCCTCCGTCTGAGCGTCGTATGAGGCGGTGGCAGTGGGGTGAGAGCGGGGCCATGTGGGGTCTGGCTGACATCAGCGGCGATAAAGCCAGCGAGGGTCACCACTATAGCAAAGCCGTCTTTATTCCCCTCATCTCTCCAGTGTTTCTATCTGATGGGCTCTGGAACACTGAGCTCTTGACAACATCTGGGAATACAATGATGAATACGAAAACGTAGTACACTAATATCAATATACCAGTAGTATACTTGTACTTATAAGTGTACTAATTCAATACTTCTTGTGACTACATTTTTAAAACTTTTAGAAAAGTATACTTTTAAGTATACATTAAGTGTAAGAACACTAAACTTTGAGTACACACCTAGTTTACATCTAAGTTATATTTTGTACTGCAACTATACTATATACTATACTACAATTGAATAGGTATACAGTTATAGCCAACTTTTTAGTTTATGAAAGTACACTTTAAAGTCCTCTAAGTTTAATAGTTTTTTATACTGTAAGTATACTTGTAGCTCTTCTTTTTAGTTCATGAAAGTACACTTTGTATACTTTAACTTATCGTACTTAGCCAATGATATATGTATTACATAAAGAAACATGCTCCTTTTGCTATTTGACTTGGTGTTTTGTGATAATAAAAAAGAAGAAATACATTTTTCTTACATGCCTCCACGGTGAACGGAGAATCCAAAAAGGTAGAAAATTCTTGATGAATTGAAGTAATTTAATTTCAAAACATTCGTTTACAAACTCTCACACATTTTAATAGGCTACTCTATCAAAAAGTCAGCACAACGACAAGCCAAGTATACCTTTCTGTAGGCCTATAAGGCAAGAGTACTTAATTATACTTTTCTGATGTATATCTCGATCAGGAAAAGTCAGTCTAAGCTAAGTAAACTTAGTATACTCGTATACTCTTATTTTAGGTTTAGGAGCACACTTGAATACACTTCTATTTGGTAAAGGTAGGATGGCTGGCAGCAACAAGCATCCCCTCATCTCTCACCCTGTGTTTGCTTGTGCCTGCACACACATTAAAATGTCCAAAAGATGATGAAGTGTGACCTTGACAACATGATAAGTGCACGTTACAACTTGTGGTCCATTTCTCTCATAAGCGCACATGACAAATGATGTTCGTGCCGTGCCGCTGTCTTGTGTTTCTTGTACTTTGTCTTCACTGTCTTTTAGAGGATTTTTTGGTGTGTTTTTAAAGTATATCCATATTGTGTTTCCTGGTGTGTCTGTGCTCAGTCACTCTGTGTTCCAGGCTCCCAGGGGGAGAGGAGACAAGGCTGGGAAGCTGTGATGGGAAAGTGGGCCAGCGCTCTTAGCCCTCCACTGGAGAGCTCCTTAAAAGGCCTGGAGAGATGATGTCGTGGACTCTCTCTTTTCCCCCCCTTATGTTTTTTTTTCTTCCCTCATAGCAGCGGGAGAAGCCCGGCAGCAGGAGCAGAGCGAGGCTTTGGCCAAACTCATCATGCACATCAGAGAAACACACGACATTGATGACTTCACTGAGCTGAAATAAGACGTCCATCCATCAGAAGCTGGAAAGGGCTTGTTATGAAAGATAGGGTTTCCCAGATTGGGAATTAGTCTGCCTCATTGTAATCACTGGTACTATTTTGAATGTTAATGCGGAACTGCAGCAAAGTTCCCTTTTTTTTGCAAAACAAAAGCAGAAATGAGCAGGAAATGCAATATCACGACAGCAACAAGAGATGCAGAAGTAGTTTTTTGCAAGAAGAGTGAAACCTTTTTTATTTAGACACTTTCCGCGACATCCTGGTATAGCTCCGACCAATCAGAATGTCCCAAACACATTAAATAGCGGATGTCTTCACACACAGCTGCTGGCCTCTCTGTTTCAGCAAGCCAGACTCATTTTTTCCATCACAGCCTCCGCGATGGGGGTCAACAACCACTTCATGTACACAATGCGTGGAAGGCCAAAACAGATGCCCCCTTTAACCCCACACCCAATCATTTTTGGAGCCGTGGCGTGGGCTTTTCCCAGGTGAGCCTCCAGCGCCTGGAGTGAGATGCATCAGGCGTGTGTGGGCGAGCTTCACCCCTTTCCCTCACGAGGCTTCAATCTACGAGCCATCTGCTGTTATCTGGGGAATGTTCTCCGCACACTTCATGGACATATATGTACCAGGGCTTTGACATCTTTGCTATTTTTAGCGGCGGCGGCTGCGGCCCGCCTCTGGAGGTTGTTATGATGATGTCACAAGCAGGCTTTCAAAATAAATCTGATTGTTTATCTTGGGTTACGCTTCCTGCCCGCTCTCCATGTCGTGTTTGTTTGTGTGCATTCATCTGTCAAACTGGATTTTTTTCGGGTCTGGGACTTGTTTTGCCTGACGTAGGCCTACGTCTTCAGCTTTATGGCGTTGTAGTAGCCTATGATCAACACTTTCAAATCAGAGCTTCACAAAACAAAAAGTTCATTCTGTCTTCTTTATGAAAGCCAGTCTAGACCTTCAAAGTGATGATATTTAAAGGAATAATTCAACATTTTTGGGAAATACGCTTATTTGCTTGCTTGCCGAGAGTTAGGTGAGATGATTGATACCACTCTCACATCTGTACGTTAAATATGAGTTGAGTTTAGGGTATATGTTTACGACTGGGAGACTTTAGAAAGGTTAAGGAGTTAGGACATGAGGCTGGAAAATGCCGTCTACCTTTGGGGCACCAACAGCCTTGAACTCTGAACATTTTGGTATGTTTCCAGTACGCCGGAGACAAAACCGGATTTCAATGGTGTATGCTGATCCTATGTGACAGGTGAGTTGTGCTCTGTTCTCTCTGTGTTTGGAAGCTCAGACACGGGGAAGACGAAGTCACCCTCGAGGTGTTTTGAGGGGTTAGACTCTGCAAACACCAAAAACCCCCTCTCCTGCTTTTCTCTGCCCTCCCGTCACTCCCACCCCCTCTATCATCCTCCTTCCTCTCCGGCTCAGGTAAGAGCAGACTGGGGGGCTGTTGACAGGTACCGCATGTGATGAACAGCGTCAGTCGTCACCTTGTCAGTTTGCGACGCAGCCACACCTTGCTGTGAGGCCCCATGCCTATAGATAACGCACGCTGAATCAAACGCTACAGTAGGTCACTGCAATTGACAGTTTCCCTGAACACCAATGAGGCTCAGTGTGTCACGTTTTCCAGGACAGGCAGCCGACCTCGTCCGCAGCGTTCAAAACGCACTTCATTTACATTCCTCCAGCTGCATCTTTGGACACGGGAGACCACGGATGTGAATATTGACACTAAAACTACCATGACCCAATTTATAGTGCGCTCTAAATTTAGAGATTGCAGTTCACTAATCAGGCTCAACAAAAAAACAAAATGTATTTTCATCAAACAGTGCCATGTCTAAGCTTATAAAAGATCAGTGGAGGTCAATTAAAACGACTTTAAATGAGATTACATCTAACCTCAAAGAGTATGACTGATTTTTCTTCTTCTCCCTCTGTTTCGTACAATTTTACGCCCACCAAAAAACTGTGTTCGAGGTGTCAGCTTGCAAAAATACACATCCCTTTGATGTTACATCACTGGTCATCCTGTATAACTTCCAGTTGAAATCCAAAGAGTGCTGCTCTAATGGTACGTGTCCACGGCCTCCGTCCTTTCCATGCTTCCCATTCATTGTCTATGTAAACAGCCGTGCAATGCATTCTGGTGTAGCGTGGCGGTTCAAGAGACGGGGCCTCACGTTGGCCGCTTCTCATTTGCATAAAGTTGAGGTCTAGGCTACTTTACGCAAATTAGGGGTGTCTGAAAACTCAAACTATTATATGTACTACTATTTCTCGCATTTAAATGTTTTCAGAAACGCATTTCGGTGAACTATTTTCGTGAAACAAGGGAAAGCGTTCGTCCAATCAGGTGCCTTGTGTCTAGTGCCAGCCCATCAAGCGTCAAATGTTGGGAAGCGAGGCGATCCCTCGCAATAAGAAAACGTCCCTGTGGACATGTATACCATCAGTAATTGATTGTCCCAGTATTGTGAGGTGAAGCAACACATTCTTGATATCTTTTTGCCTGCAAGCTTTATTCTAGCTGCATAAAGGGTAATAATCATATGTGGGTGGCTTCACTGCGAGAGGGAGAGTAGCACAAGTAACACTTATCTATTTTTAAGCTGCTGCTGCTCGAGGGGCTTCCTTTGTCAAGTGTGTGGATGGAGGCTGGAGCTTAACTGAACACCATTTCTGTGCAATAGTGGAGCTGGATTTTAATGCTGGACGCAATTTGTTTAAGTAATTCAGGCCTGAGATGGAATTGATTTGCTCAATTTAAAGACAATTATTGCCAAATAGCCTTTCATGGGTTTCCAGCATCCTTCAGAGATGCGATCCATGTATTCAAAGACATCCCTGCATCGAGGTTTTTAACCTCTGGCTGAAACAAACTGTATATGATTGATGCTATGTCATGGGAAACACTGTATCCATTGTAACTTGTGTAGATTTTAGGATTACCGAGGTCGTGGGAGATGAGCACAGTTAGGAAATAAGATATATGACACCTGTTAATTGAAACATGAACCTGTCCACATGTGAAATGCCTTAAAGTTCTGCCCGTGACAAATGAGACGGTCTGTGACCTTTGACCTCGGAGAATGCACCCCCCTGGGTTTGCACCCCCCCTGATCATCCAACAGGGTTGAGTTCAGTTCACAATGTGTAAGTGGTATTTAAACCTGATAGCGCCGAGGCTTTAAAGACTGAATGCGGCTCTGTTTTTCCCCTCGTGCTTCTTTTCATCAAGGTGAATGGAAATAATGAGGGCAGAGGGTTTCAATGGCTAAATCAAGAACTCTAAAACAGGAGAAGCAAAGCTTTAAAATGATCTAAGAGATGAATAGTGCTAATGGAAGTGTGAGATTGTCCTTTTCAGTTCACAATACGTGGAGATCATTTCGTGGAACCCCTGAAACTGCATTGTAGTATTCTAATTAAATTGATCTCCTAGTACAACCAATATGATCTCTCAAAAAGCTCATGACCATACATTTTATGAAAATATTTTTTTACAAAAACACCCTTAGTTCCCCTCAGCTTTACGAAGCGTTTTAGTGTCTTTTAAAGGAATACTTCACCCACAAAATTACTATTTGTATATCAATTACTCACCACGTGTTGCGTTGAATTCTTGAAGAAAACAAAGAAAAAGAAAGTTTATATCTCGCAAGACTCACATGCCTCCATGGTGAACGGAAAATCCGTTTACAAACTCTTACACAGGCAGGTGCACTGCTCGTCCGGATTCGCACGGACTCGCAGGTTGTCTGCGCAAGCATGAAACGGTAGTAAAGGAAATGTTTTAAGTGGTACGATTTTGCTGTTTTTAAAACTGGACCTCATTTACTTGAATTCATCGAGGATTTCCGATTTTCTGTTTACCATGGAGGCATGCAAGAAAAACAAAGTTGTCTTCAATAATTCAAGGTATTCCTTTAAGTAAAAGTGCAGAAGTTTAAGTTTTAGTTTTAGTTTCATTGTTTTTTGTTTTCTGGCACACAACTTTGCTGTTTTAGTTCAGTCTCAAGGCTCTCAACAACCTTGTTTCCACCTGCAGTAGGCATCTGTTTTCAGCTGATGAACCTATAATGTATTCTACCTGCTCAGCACCAAACAGCACAGAGACAAAGTTAGCAACCATCAGGTGGACACTAACATGACCCGAAATGAATGCTTATGTTGCTCCATATCTGCTGGATGTGTAAATAAGCAACTGTTTGCGACAGGACATCAGCTTCATAAGGTGATAAAGGCTGTGAAGTGACCCAAAAATAATCAATTAATGCAGGTTTAAAGGATAGGTTCACATTTTTAAAGGATGTCTTAATGCAATAATGACACCTGCCCAGTGCCCATATACACAATGAAAGACTCCTCGTGACTTCATACTACTAAGACTTTAAAACTTTTTAAGATACTTTGGAAGACACCCTCTATATTTGACTACTCATTAATCCTCATATTAACTTTGAGGTCTCTGGATTTTGAGCTCCATCTCATATTGGAGTCATTTCAAGAGGGGATCTAACAGCCAGTACAGACAGGAGGAACAATTTCAGTGATAATATAATACAGTAACTCTCTTTCAATATACATATGGACATGTGAAGAGTGTTTTAAGACAACAAATAATGTGAACCTATCCTTTACTTACAATTCCTGTTTTGTCATTTGTAATCTGTTTCCTTACACGCTCCTCCACAATCGTGGTCATCGGTTTAAAGATGCTCATCTTCATCCCTCTGGAACATGGTATTTATTTTTGACAGCAAAAAGTTGATGATCTTTTTTTCCATGGCTTGCTTAGCTGGAATGATTCATCGTAGCTTTTAGCACTAACCTATTACAGGCTTCGCCGCAGCTCCAGATTTTGGCCTATTATTAGCCTCTTTTTCTCTAGGAAACAAGGTCACTCAAATAGCCTTGTCTTATTAGGCTGTCGCCATTCATTTGGCCTTAAAGAAACACACATACCCAGAATGAAATATGTCCGCATCAAGTCCACTGTTCAGTTCGCGCATAACGGCGTCACCATACATTTGAATGGAGTTGGCACAATCAAACATCCATTGTTATCATGCCAGCATAATGGCCTGAGATTGATCAAGTGATGCTCTGGCTGTACAGCCCCTGCTAAGTGAAAGCGACTGCCCTATTTCTGTCCGGGGTTAGAGCTCAGCTGTCGTCTGGGAGTAGATCACCTCATGAACACTCCCCAACCCTGCGATGCCCCTGCATCCAAAACACATGGAGAGGCTGCAAACAGCTCCGGTCTGCGGTCTGTTTCAGTCCTGACCCAAAAAACGCTATAGTAGTGCTTTCTTGTGCAATAATCACAGTGTGTGTGTTCTGTGCGATACATGAGGTCTCGCTGCAGTGCTTAACCTATCTGGTCCAAATGATTAGGGGACCTAGAGTGGATTTACAGCACACAAACACACAAAGACTCAGGAACTCAGACACAACAACGCGTTCTCATCCCAACTCGTCACATACTGACCCTTTGTCAGACCCCTCGGCATCACTTTTTCACAGTAAACACGTGCTTAATGCCCACCCAGAACCTGGTTCTAAGGTTTCTACCCGTTAGAGGGACGTTTTTTCTTGCCACTGTCGCATCGAGTGCATGCTTATGGGGGATCTCTTGTTATAATCTGTAAATTATAGAGTACGGTCTAGACCTGCTCGATATAAGTGTCTTGAGATAATAATATAGATATAAAAATGAATTGAATTGAACTGAACTTAATTGTAGTCTCATACCGGCGCTAAAGGGTGCCTTGTGCAGCGGTATCAAAAGCCGCCGGCCGTGACAAAGCGTTGGTATTTGACGCCCTGGAAATGAGAAACTGGCTGGACGCAAGCATGTAGCATCCACAGCTGAGAAGAAGGCCGCAGCGTGTGACCACTGGCCAGATCAGGTTGCTATTATTATTATTCGTCTTGATGAGAATGGTCTGAAACAAACCGCCCCCCTTCTTTAACCCCACCTGCCATTCATTCAACTCTCTCCGTTTCCCTGCCAATCGGTATCTCTGCACTTCACATGATTGGCCTTGATCGCAATGTGCTTTCCCCATTCCTCTCTGCCTCTAAATACTTTGACAGTTGAAGCCCGCGGTGACATTGTACGGGGACGGAGAGGTGAAGTTCTACACATAGCTAACATGCAGTCAAACGGAGGCCCGTTCATCAGCGATGGACTTGGGGTTGAGCCCGGCATACGGCACGAGATGTCACCTTGGGGCTTCGCGGATGAGCACTTCTAGGAAGAATATGTTCCATTGGAATCTGGCTTTTCTGGCCGTCTGTAGGCCTGCTAACTCTCGCCTGATACCGCAGGCCGGGACAAGCTTTTCAATCCACCGGTGACTAATTGACAGGGTCTGAAAGGGCTGAGCCAGCACCATCAGGGTATTTCTCAACATCACTTTTTAGACGTCCTCCGATAACATCAAAGCATGACTATTTCTATCTGCTCGATAGCGCTGCTGTCTGGACCCGTACATTGCGAGAGGAGATGAGTGTGTCAGTGTCGCAGGCGCCAACAACGGGCATTGGGGTGGCACGGGAGCATGGGAGCAGAGTGTCTGGCTTCTCTCAGATGCTCTGAGTTGTCCACACTTCACCAGTCACCCCTCTGTGAGTGCTGCTTGTCTGGGTCACCTGCACTGACATGCTGCTGGTGGATATGACTGGATGCAGTTACTGTATGGCAATGAATATTAGGTATTTTCCCTGTCTGATCTCAATGTTGGAGCTATTTTTGGAGAGCTTATATCAGCATCAGACTAGACTGATAACATTGATAACTGGAATTACTGCCTCACGGGTAAATGCCTCCTCCAACCAGTCAAGTTGCAGTTTACATCCCAAATCATGTCCATGTCCAAAATCACCTCATCATTGTATCCCATTAGACATTTGTGTGAAATTGTCATAATTAGCACATGAATTCTTGAGTTATGGCGAAAAAATTGTTTTGTGAGGTCACAGTGACCTTGACCTTTGACCTTAAACCACCAAAATAAAATCAGTCTACCCTTGGTCTAAGTGGACGTTTGTGCCAAATCTGAAGAAATTCCCTCCAGGCGTTCCTGAGATATCGTGTTCACGAGAATGGACAGACGGACGAACAACCTCAAAACATAATGCTTCCAGCCATGGCTGTTGCCGGCGCATAAAAATGCTCCCCTCGGAAACACTCAGTTAAAGCAGTAAACAGGAGTTTCCTCTGGGGGATCAGTCATAGGTGCTGAGGGATCTGACAGCGATGTCGAGCCGCTCAGAGCTCGGCCACAATGACATGACTTCTGGATCTGTCGGTGGGTTTTAATCAGCTCGTTCATGCTCGTCTCGGCGGCTGGAGACAAACAGTGAGAGTGCTGCCAGTGTAATTTTGTGGTATACTGATACACTTGAGTCACTCCCAGACACTTTTATCCTCTCAAGGAACAGGAACAAGAGCAAACAGTCATCACAGATCAAAGTGGAGGGTAATGAAAGACAGCAGTTTGTCTAGAAGTCTCATGTACTGCAGGAGAGTCACAACTGATAAATGATTTTTTTCTCCTGTGTTGTGTGTCATGTATTTCCTGCTGACACTCCATCAGTTATAACAAACATTAACATCCTCCATCACATCAATAACTGCAATTATTTGCACTGTACATTATGTCATCCCTGAAGTAACTACAGCTGCTGAGGGGGGTACGGCAGGAGGCATAAACAGGAAGCATTACTGTACATCCAAGGTATTTGTTACGGTGCAGTATGCGGATATATGTTGAAGAGTTTCCATGCCTTTCAGTGCAACAAGAGGCCCCTCTTACCTAACTATATTGACGTTGTTAAGCAAACTGCAGGGGAGATTTACATTACATTACAACTTTGAATTTTAAATTCATTCAACGGTATTTTTTGGCCCTGAGCTGCACACAATACCTGAAAATTACAAGCATTTTTGGCAAAACCAAGTTATCATTTTGATTTTACAGCGTAATTAGTGTAGATTTCTGACAAAATATAGCCTATTGAAGAATCCATTATTAGGGGACAACAACATAATATCATGGTGAGGTGGTGTTGTTTGCATTTAACTTGGAAGGGCACTGGAGAGGGCACTTTATCACATTTTCCCCACTGGAAGAGCACCCTAGAGAACACTTCATAACGTTTTCTCTACTGGAAGAGCACCCTAGAGGACACTTCATCGTGTTTTCTCTACTGGAAGAGCACCCTGGAGGAGACTTCATCGTGTTTTCTCTACTGGAAGAGCACCCTAGAGGACACTTTATCACGTTTTCTCTGCTGGAAGAGCACCCTAGATAGCACATCATCGTGTTTTCTCTACTGGAAGAGCACCCTAGATGGCACATCATCACGTTTTCTCTACTGGAAGAGCACCCTAGATGTCACATCATCACGTTTTCTCTACTGGAAGAGCACCCTAGAGGACATTTCATCATGTTTTCTCTATTGGAAGGGCACCCTAGATGGCACATCAACACATTTTTTCTACTGGAAGAGCACCCTAGATGGCAAATCATCACGTTTTCTCTACTGGAAGAGCACCCTAGATGGCACATCAACACATTTTTTCTGCTGGAAGAGCACCCTAGATGGCAAATCATCACGTTTTCTCTACTGGAAGAGCACCCTAGATGGCACATCAACACATTTTTTCTGCTGGAAGAGCACCCTAGACGGCACATCATCACGTTTTCTCTACTGGAAGAGCACCCTAGATGGCACTTCATCACGTTTTCTCTGCTGGAAGAGCCCCAACCTACCCACCCCCCACCCCCCTGAGTCCACCGGTGTCTGCACTGTATGCTATTAGATATAACTAAAACCTAACTAAAATCTAAGGGTTCATGTACCTGTTACATGCAGGATATTATTAGTATTCTATGCTATCACATATTCAGCGCCTGATATTTGAAGGTTATGAAAATTAAATGTTATTTATTCAAAACAACCTTTTGAAATGTACTGAACCAATAAGATAAGCAAGCTTTTTGTCTGCAGCTCTAAAACTCACTTGTGTGTCACACTGATTCACAAAGGCGTACACACAGCACACTCTCATTATAGCTGGATGCAGCCCACATGGCTCGCCTTGTGCTGTCAGTCACCGTTAAGGTCGGCCCCCTTCGCCGCTGCCGAGCAGCAGCAGCAGCAGCTTACACATCACTTTCCCTCCAGCCCTCCTGATATCAGCACGCCGAAGCCTCCGGCCAACAGCTTCCTGACACTGACGCTGTTGGTGTTCCACCGTCCCCGTGACTCAGTGGAACCACAGTCATTTCCCATGACATTTTTGTAACATTAAGGATCAGTATCAGCTGAGCTGAGCTGATCGTTCTCAAACCTCCGTGTTCTGGCTCAGAGTCCCGTGCGCTGCGGCCCAAGTCTCATTTAGTGCAATTGCAGACAATAAATTATTTAAATCTGTCTACATTCGGTGTCAGCGACATGAGGAATGGTTTTAAAATGGGAAAATGGAGGTAGCGTGACTTCACACAATGGCTCACGGTCACATAAATGTTTTGGATCATGATTCTGCTTGAACAGCTTGTTATTCAGGATGTCAACTCCAAGTTCAGCTGGTGGGTGGTATCTAATCAAGCACAAGCAGCATCATTTTCACTCTTTGAAATGTCTTTAAACCCCAAAAATAACATCATTATCATCTGTAATGACACTATGTAAAAAATAAAAGGGGGTTGCATGCCTCTTACCCACAACTTGCGTACGAGGAGGCTACACCACACCCCCTGCTGAGTACACATTGGTGTCTGCCAACAATAACACATGGCGATGCCAAAATAAAAAACACTTTATGCCTGGCCACCTTGTTTTTACTCCAGGTTGAGCCGGACCACCCCGGTGCTTGAGTCCACTAGACATTCCAGGCACTTGAAGTGTTACCCGTCAAATCATTACAGGTACTTTGTGGTCAGAAGGCTTTTTATTTTCCCGCAGAGAGCAATGTGTTTTATTAGCGGTAAACTAAACGTGTTGCATATGACATGGTTGGAATGGTGATTTCAATTGATGCGTTCATGTGTGGAAATACCTCTAGAAAGGGGAAAAACCTCTAGAATGAAAGTTTGTTTAGTTGGCATGCCATTTCCTGAAACGAAAAAAAAAAAAGAATAAGTCACCTCTGTTTTTAAAATCAACAATACACTAGGAACTAAGAAGAACGGGTATATTTCAGTCAGGAGGAACACAAGTTCATCTTAATCACGACTAATGACAGTACAATGAATTCTTGAGTTATGTCCAAAAATGGGAAAGAATGGGAAAAACAGACACAAAACCAGCAATAAAACTATCTATAATATGGAGATACAGTCTTTGGTTTGTCTATAATCCTATTCATAATATTTGGTTTTCACTACCAACCTGTGGAAAATGCATACAAAGAATGAACAGGGTGCAATTCAGTCCATTAAAAATGAAGTAGCATGGACATTGCTGGATGCAGTCCATGGGAAAACTGCAGCGTTCCAGGTGGCAGCCTACCAGGCTGGCACAGGAGAACCAGGTGTTTGGATTTGGTAGCCTAACTCAGTGGTTCCCAAACTTTTTTACATCAACGACCCCTAAACTGACACAAAATAGACCACGGTGACGGACCCCCATTTAATACGATTTTGTCCCAGGGTCCCCCATCTGATAGGATTTTTGCTTTGAGATGTTTTATTACGGAAATTGTTTGAAACCCATAACCAAAACAGTCATACATTCTGTAACTGTGCTACTCATGGATGGAATCAGAGTGAAAATACATTAGTCCGCTTTTTAGACCTTGTGGACCCCTGGAGGTCCCCGGACCCCACTTTGAAAACCACCGGCCTAACAGGTATGAATGACCTCTTTCTTGTCTCTTTTGTATAGTTTTCCAATATCTTAAAACACCATATGCTTATTTAAATTGTCACCTATGGTGCCTTCAATTTGTTAGATATACCTGATTTTCTATTCTACCATTCTATTCTGCTTTTAATGTGTAATTATTGTTGTGTGTTTTATATATTTATGTTGTTTTATGACAATTTTTACTCTTTGGGTTTCTATGAAAAGCGCTCTAGCAGTAGAAGTAGTAGCAGCAGCAGCAGCAGTAGTAGTATTCTAATGGTTTTGTTGACTGATGATGACATGATTAAGAACAACTCACATGAAACTACATGGACATGGTTGATAATATGACTTTGCAGATAGGTCAAAAATCATCATTTGTTTTATATAAAATGAATGAATGGAGATTTGTTTGATTGCTTGATATCTTTATTAGTTCAAACTCAGAGGGTTGAAATAAATAAAAACTCCATGATAATCACACACAAAAAACAACAACAACATCTATGTCCACGGCTTTCAGCACTATACGGTTTATTATGAGCTTACTTCATTACATTGATTGCACGAAATGTACAAAACCAGTATCAATGAATTTCACAGGTTACATGATGAAAGAGTTCAGTATCCATAGTCTATATTGAGCTGGAAGAGAATCTCCATGACAACTGAACCATCTCCATGACAACTGAGCATCTCCTACTGCTGAGAAAGGCCAGGAGATATGGTTAAAACCATTGCAAACAACAAGTAAATTGTATCTTGTGTTGAGATTTTGTAAAGCTATTCATCTAATACCCTATATTATTGTTATGAATAGCCTGCTGACCCTATTCAAGTGCTATTAGTATACTTCTTTTAAACTTCAAATAAGAAAGTATGCTTTCAGTTTACTTCTTATGTACTTATCCGAGATATACTTAACAAAATTATACTTAAGTTTACTTAGCTTATACCGACAAGTATACAGAAAAGTCTAAGTGTACTTGGCAAGTACACAGAAGAGTCCAAGTATACTTGGCGTATACTGAAAAGTATATTTGGCTAAGTACTATAAGTTAACTTAAAGAAAATGTACAAGGATACTTGTAGTAAAAACTATTAAACAAGTAGTTTACTAAGAGTACACTTTAAAGTGCACTTTCATAAACTAAAAGTGGGCTACAAGTATATAACTAACGGTATACCTATAAGTTCACTTGTAGTATAGTTAGTTGCAGTACAAAATACAACTTGGATGTAAACTAGCTGTGTACTCAAAGTTTACTACTCTTACATTTAATATATATATAGATATAATATATCTATATATATATATATATAGATATATTATATATATATTGTACTTTTACTTTCAATACTTAACCAAATTTAATATCAGAAAATTACTTTTGATACTTAATTACATCAAAATATGAGATGCATTAAAATTTTACTCAAGTAATATTCTAATAGGTGACTTTAAGTTGTACTAAAGACATTTTCTGGTTAGATATCTGTACATTTACTCAAGTGTGGCTTTCAGGTACTTCATCCATCAAAAGTATACTTAAAAGTATACTTTTAAAAACTAAAAAGTGGGCCAATTTAGTCCCAAGAAGTATTGAAGTAGTACACTTACAAGTATACTATTAGTACATTGATATGGGATGATGGAGAATGACTCCCACCCCATGCAGGATACCATCTCAACACTAGAGAGCTCCTTCAGCGACAGCTGCAGACTTTAGTCTTATCGTGTTGATGGTTTCATGACCAAATCTCAGAAATACTAATTCTTAGATGATGCCTGATCTGGGTGAAGTAATCAATAAATGTGGGGAAATGGTTATCAATATTTTTTACATTAAAATGAAGTATACTATCAGTACTATGTATTAATTTTTTTGTGTTTTTTTTTCTAATATTTGCACTTTCTCTAATAATATTAAAACTGTTTTTTTTTTTTACATATTTTACAAGGTTATTTTCTTTTCTTTCTTCCATTTGAAGTTTAAAAATGTATATATCAGTAATATGTATAAAAAAAAAAAGAATTTCCCTCCGGGGATTAATAAAGGTTCATCTTATCGTATCTTATAAAAAACAATTAATAACAATATATTGCAATATCAAAGGATAAATGTAAAAAAAAAAACCAAAAAAAAAACCTCTCTCTCTATGAAAGTGCTTAGCTGGATGTTATGTAATATTTTCAAGTACTCTTGTCTTATTTGGTGTACACAGTCTAAGATTATATATAATAAGATATACGATTATAATATGTCATCACTATCAGCTGCTGTACATCAATAACAGACTTAATACCTAAACTAATACCTGGGGAAAAAGGTTTATTTTTCAGATAGAAACTATTATGTTATTGGAACTAGTGACATTTGTTACAAATGGAATAAGATTATAATATGTCAACACTATCAGCTGCTGTACATCAATAACAGACTTATATTCAGTTTTAATACGAATGGAAAAGCTCCCTGGTTGGATTTGTACCTAGGATATTGCAATTATATGAACCTTCTGGAGCAATAGGACACAAGTATTTCCACAGCTTAATTCATTGCGACCGCAAGGATGCTGTCTCCACCTATTTGTTTGGATAGCACATGCTTAAATGATCTAAGAATTAATTAAAGGATTAATACATTCCTTTTTTAAATCTAGCATAGATTTCCAGTGATATCACACCATTACTCACTTACTGCAATTATATGTACCTTCTGGAGCAATAGGACAGCCCAGGTACTTTAAATTCCAGTTGTTTAAAAGCAAGTTTTAGGAGAACAGTCATTGGCTTTATCTATAGATAATTAATTTTATTTGTGTGAATATTTGCACTGGTGTTGTTAAATCAACCATTCTCTGTGCTTAGAGTCTGCTATAATGAGAAAAAAAAAAGAAAAAAAACTCTCTCTCTCTCTATGAAAGTGCTTAGCTGTATGTTATGTAATATTTTCAAGTACCCTTGTCTTATTTGGTGTCCACTCTCTATAAGAGATCACCCTACTCACTCTCTCTCCTCTCATAATCTGTTGATGATGACGTTATACTGCAGCTCCTGAGCTCCCAAATCTCGCGAGATTATGGAAAACAATCTCTCTCCTCCTCCTCCCTCCCTTCCCACGCCCCAGTGCGCTGGCTGTGGGATAGTGGCACTATAAAGTATATCCTCTCTCTCTCTCTCGGAGGAAAGATAAGAAGCAGCCCGAGACACAAGGAGGGGGATGAAGATGGCGGACGCCAAGCAGAAGAGGAATGAGCAGTTGAAGCGCTGGCTGGGCTCGGAGACGGACCAGGAGCCTCCGGTCCTGAAGAAGAAGAAGACGAAGGTGAAGTTCGATGATGGCGCCGTGTTTCTGGCCGCCTGCTCCAGCGGCGACACCGAGGAGGTGCTGCGAATGCTGGACCGGGGCGCCGACATCAACTACGCCAACGTAGACGGTCTCACCGCCCTCCACCAGGTCTGTGTTATTATATTATATTATATATATATATATATATATATATATATATATATATATGTATGTATATGTGTGTGTTTACGACACAGATACCGCTTTGCTGCTAGAAACTGCTTCTCCTAGCAACACCTGTCAAATGGAAGCCATTCCCATCCTGTTGTTTACCTTCCTACCGTCCTTTTTACACGTCCTTTTACATTACAACATGAACACATTGGCTTTTCTCTGAGCTTTTTAAACTCAAAACAAGTGCTAACTGTGCCCTGTAGTTTCCAGTGTGTAATCCACAACATAAAGCAAGTTAAAGGACTACTTTTTTGTAGTAAACTAGCCTGAGTCAGTCAGTGGGGTGCAGTCTAATTGCTGGTCTGCTGCTACTTCAGATTCATTTTCTATGTTGTAAAATACCTTTAAAAAAGACAATCAAATAGTGTTTTTATAATGCTTTATTGATATTGTTGTCATGCTAGTATCTTAACGCAAATGTTGTCATTGATTAAGACACTCAAAATGAACTCCATAACGATGGCTTGCTGTATAAAGTGGTTTTGTTGATAAACCCTCCACCTCCACCTTTTACATTACACATGAACACATTGGCTTCTCTCTGAGCTATTAAACTCAAAACATGTGCTAAATGTGCCCTGCAGTGTTTCAGAGTGTAATCCACAATAATAAAGCAAGTTAAAAGCTTCCAGGAATACTTTTTGCCCCTGAGTCAATCAGTGGGGTGCCGTGTAATTGCTGGTCTGCTGCTACTTCAGATTGGGTCATTTTTGTACATGTTATAAAATACCTTCAAGAAAGAACAACAACTAGTGTTTTATGATGCTTCATTGATTATTGTTGTCTTGCTATCATCTTAACGCAAATGTTGTCATTGATTAAGACACTCAAAATGCAAAATTAACCCCATAACGAGGAAGTTAAAGCACTACTTTTTGCCCCCCCCCAGTAAAGTAAACTAGTCTGAATCAGTCACAGTGGGGTGCAGTCTAATTGCTGGTCTGCTGCCCTTCAGATTCATTTTCTATGTTGTAAAATACCTTTAAAAGCCAAACAAATAGTGTTTTATTATGCTTCATTGATTATTGTTGTCATGCTGGCATCTTAACGCAACTATTGTCATTGATTAAAGACACTCCTCCAGGTTAAATTAATCCCATATAACGATGGCTAGCAGTAAAAAGTGGTTTTGTTGATAAACCCTCCACCTCGTCCTTTTACATTACACATGAACACACTGGTTTCTCTCTGAGCTTTTAAAGTCAAAACAGTGCTAAACATGCCCTGCAGTGTTTCAGAGTGTAATCCACAATAATAAAGCAAGTTAAAAGCTTCCAAGTCTACTTTTTGCTCCAGTAAACTAGCCTGAGTCAGTCAGTGGGGTTCAGTCTAATTGCTGTGCTGCTGCACTTCAGATTCATTTTCTATGTTGTAAATTACCTTTTAAAAAGTAGTAAAATAGTGTTTTTATGTTTAATTGATATTGTTGGGAGTCATGCTGGCATCTTAACGCAAATGTTGTCATTGATTAAGACACTCAAAATGGAAAATTAACTCCATATAATGACGTCTAGCTGTAAAAAGTGTTTTTTGTTGATCAACCCTCCACCTCCACCGGGCTGCGGCTACTCCCTGGAAGGAAGCTAGAAGCTAACTAGCTACAACGTCATTCACAGGCTAATGTCATCCTTTTTAAGGCTTTAACCTGTACGACATTTATATACACATATACATGAGTTGACAGCAGTGTTTGGTGTGTTAGTTTAAACGTGATAAAGTGGTGAATTATGTAATTGCAGTCATCAGAGAAGCGGAGTGGATGCTAACGCTACATTAGCAGGAGAAGCTAGCTGTCGTTAGCTTGTTATGGAGCTGTTTAGCTCAGGCTTAATTCATTCACTGTGTAGCTTGAGAAGCGACGAATTTGACGTTTGTTGGCTGTGTTTTTGTGGTGTTAAAGGGGATCACATGTGTGCCAAGTGCTTTTGCTATTTGGCTGCACTGTCAGCTAACTATTAGCCTGCTAACCACGGTAGTACTCTGTACTTTGAAAGCCAAATAATGAAAATGGCAGCCAGTTTTTGCTCAGTAGTGTCAGGTGCTGGTCTATGTATGAGGCTTTTGGACACTATGCATGATAAAATGTCTGATTTACAAGCTTCTTAATACACCAATCATGTTATATAAATAGCTAGTAGGTGCAGTTACTAGAAAGGAGGGTACCTATGTGGCCAAATAGTTTGATTCAGTGATGTGTACTGTACATACACTAGATTTGCTTACAATGAAATTTGGAACTACTTAAGTGTCATTTGTGAATACGTCAGTCTAGTTAGGGATTCATTTGTATTGTCTACTACCCACTTCATTATCTGCTATGCACCAGATGTGACATCTCTCTACTATTTACTGTTAAATAAATAAATAAATAAATAATGAAAATGGCAGACAGTTTTTTGCTGTTGTTAGTCAGTAGCGTCAGGTGCTGAGGCTTTTGGACACTATGCATGATGAAATGTCTGATTTACAAGCTTCTTAAAACACCAATCAAGTGATATAAATAGCTAGTAGGTGCAGTTACTAGAAAGGAGAGTACCTATGTGGCCAAATAGTTTGATTCAGCCATGTGTACTGTACATACAGTAAATTTGCTTGGTACCCAAATTACAGCAATTTCATTGTAAGCAAATCTACTGTATGTACAGTACACATGGCTGAATCAAACTATTTGGCCACATAAAATAAAATCTAACATGAAGTGAAGAGGAGAGGGATAGTCAATCGATAATTGTTGGTCTTTTTTGAGGACTTTGTCGTGATTTCCTTTTTGATTTTAGACATTGAACTCCAGAGCATAACATGACATGATTTTGTGACATTTTTTTGCATTGGAAAAACCTGTGTGGCCAAATAGTCTGATTCAGCGATGTGTACTGTACATACAGTAGATTTGCTTACAGTGAAATTGCTGTAATTTGGGTTTACTTAAGTGTCATTTGTGAATACGTCAGTCTAAGATAGGGATTCATTTGTATTGTCTACTACCCACTTCATTATCTGCTATGCACCAGATGTGACATCTCTCTACTGTTCAATAAATAATACCTGGGGAAAAAGGTTTATTTCTCAGATAGAAACTATTATGTTATTGGAACTAGTGACATTTGTTACAAATGGAGATGGAATAAGATTATAATATGTCAACACTATCAGCTGCTGTACATCAATAACAGACTTATATTCAAGTTTTAATACGAATGGAAAAGCTCCCTGGTTGGATTTGTACCTAGGTTATTGCAATTATATGTACCTTCTGGAGCAATAGGACAGCCCAGGTACTTTAAGTTCCAGTTGTTGCTGGTGGAAACAAGTATTTCCACAGCTTAATTCATTGCGACCACAAGGATGCTGTCTCCACCTATTTGTTTAGATAGCAAGTGCTTAAATGATCTAAGAATTAATTAAAGGATTAATACATTACATGTTTAAATCTAGCATAGATTTCCAGTGATATCACACCATTACTCATGCACACATGTCCAGTGTTTGTAAGCCTGAGTACTGCTGAGTGAACCACCTTGCTACATGGCACGTTTCTTGTCCAAGACTTTGTTACTATTAAAAGTTTTAAAAGCAAGTTTTAGAAGACCAGTCATTGGCTTTATCTATAGATAATTAATTTTATTTGTGTGAATATTTGCACTACTGCTGTATGTAAATCAACTATTTCCTGTGCTTAGAATATGCTTTAATGAAATCTGGAATCAGCATGGCCCCCTGTGCAAGCTCATTGGGTGGAAATGTTGCCTTTCTTTGGGCTGATGTCCAGGGATGAGCTAGAGTGAGGAAAGAATTTGCAGTGCCGCTCTCCAGACCTAACCATCTCTGGAGACGAGAAGCTGCCGTGTGTGTGTGTGTGTGTTGTAAGCCAACATGTGATCCAGGGGTTTTGGGGTCATATAAAGAAGGTGAGACAGGGATGTCTGTTTTAAAGTGCTAATCGCAGGATTTCAGCAAGGTCAAGGTGATGATAGTTGGGATGAAGTGAAGAGGAGAGGGATAGTCAATCAATCATTTTATGTCTTTTTTTGAGGACTTTGTCGTGATTTCCTTTTTGATTATAGACAATAAACTCCAGAGCATAACATGACGTGATTTTGTGACACTTTTTGCAATGGAAAACGCATACGTCACTGGTCATTTTTCATTGTTTCATTTTGTGCAATGAACCGCACTGCCTTATTGTGTTGAATGACTGACCTCTGGCTTTGTTGTGAAGTGTGTCATGTCGTTACATGAGGGCTCACTCCACACTGGGTGCAGCGATATCGCTCCCAGTGCTGGTGACCGTCGCAGGGGTTATAAATACCACCGCCACAAGTTCTCCAAACTGGGTTTCAGGAGATGATACTAAGTTTGGGTATGACTCAGAGTCTGTAGCTCCGCTTTGTAGTGAAGCCCTGGCATAATCTCACATCGAGGCTAGAGGTTGATGTGAGTCATGGGCCTTCTGTCACTTAAAAAATGACTTGTTGCAGAAGGGACCTGTAAACATGTTCTCTTCTGTTGTTGTCTCTATGATGTGATTCATGATGAAGACCATTACAGGCCCCCTTGCGCATATGGACGTCGTTAGGGAACAGGGATGCGGTTTGGAGAAATAACCAATAATAATCTGCGACGTCTGCAGTTTTTGACACCGGCCTGTAGAGCTGCAACAATCTGTCCAGCTTCGTTGTCCTTGTTCTGTTGCATTTGTATTCTGTGTAAGTACACTGAGAGATGCAGTCAATTTGATGGAGTCAAATTCCTTATATGTATGTACTTGGCAAATAAAACTGATTCAATTAATCGCTTAGTTGTCAACTATGAAATTAATCGGCAACTATTTTGATAATCGATTAATCAGTTTTAGTAATTTAAGGGAAACAAATTCTCTGATTCCAGCTTCTTAAATGTGAATATTTTCTGGTTTCTTTACTCCTCTATAACCGTAAACTGAATATTTTTGAGTTGTGGACAAAACGAGACCTTTTGAGGATGTCATCTTGGGCTTTGGGAGGCACTAATCGACATTATTCACCATTTTCTAACATTTTATAGACAACTAATCAAGAAAATAATTGACAGATTAATCGACAATGAAAATAATCGTTAGTTGCCGCTCTACATTCCTATGTGAAGAGTGTGACTTTATATTGCTTTGCAATTTCAAAATACAATCTTGTGACATGATTGACTGAGACATATACACCCAAACACAGACTGCATGCATTCAGGCGGACGGTAAAGAGGATGTACGAGTGAACGAGGGCTTCAGTAGACATGTGGAGATTCCAGATCTTGTCGTCGGCTAAACTCGTCTCAGAGGGTAGCATTCCTAGTCCTGTCGTCCTAGCCTGTGCATTCCTCACATGACAGTCGCTGGAAACCATGGCAAAGAGCGAGCAGAGCAGACATTCCTCAGCTGTCACCTAAACCCCTCCCCTCCAGTCATTCCCTCTCTGGCTTGCCTCTCTCCCCATACAACGCCAAGGCCCAGCTGACTGTCGCCCACTGAGCTCCATCAAGGCAATTAGCGTGGAGGTAACCGGGGCTTGTCGCTTCACACAAGAAAATCTCCACGCTGACCCACACCTGAACTTTTTGTCTTTTAGCGTGCGTGGCCTTTGCTGATCCCCGGGACCGAGGCGACAAGACTCAGCCCAGCTTAACATTTAACATGTCAGAGTCGGGTATTACAATGCCTTTGCTCTGTTGACATTACACACCCTCATTACGGCCCTGAAGTCTATGAACATTATCTTGCACTGTCTCCATGACAACGACTCAGGGAAGGTTTGCTACTTGTGTTGGTGGATTTGCATGTACAGAGTGGGAGTTGCATAACAGACTGAGCAGAGAGAGAGTCTTTGGCAGCGCTGAAACGAGAATCAATTTCATGGATTTTGTAATGGAACAATTATAGCGCATGTGGTGGAAGATGGTGAGGTGGCTGTGTTTCTTTTCATCCAGACCAGTCATATTAACACATTACATAATTGCTGTGGATCTCTTCGCTACAGCCCCCAGCCCTGCAGATTCTCAGCTGTGCCCGAGGATTGCATTCGGCCAGTGAGAGGAGCAAAAAAGAAATGCCTTTCACATGTCCCTGTCCTCCTGATGGAGGCATCATGGCATCCTCTTATAGCCTCCTGACTTTCTGCCTTAAGCTGGGGACGCACCGACCAGACATCAAAAGAACTAGCGGCGACGAAGGCAGCCTATTGCGTCGCCTCACTTCGCCTTTGTTTTGGCAAAAAAAGTTGCACTCGAACACACCGCAAAGATTACAGTCGACAGCCAACTACCACGTATGTTCTGCGCCAGCGTAAGATGAAATAACTCTCCACACCAGCAGGTCGCTGTAGTCTGTATTCGTCATTCAAAAAGGGAAACCGGAAAACCGAGGGACGGCGGATATACAAGCCGTTGTTATGATACGTACATGAAATAAAGTGCAGTTTGCCGACCATTTTCACATCACTCTCACTCACCACTTAGCTCAGTTAATGCCCATACTGTCTTCAGACATTAGCACCTTTTAGATGAAATCTACTTTCACATTAAGGCTGGGCGATACGGCCAAAATCTTCTTTCACGATATAGGTAATTTCATATCTTGATAACGTTATATATATATTACAATATAGCATGTTTTCTGGTAATAAATAAATAGTCTATGTGAAATAACCACATGGTAAAGTCTATTTTTGTATACTCCTGTGTGAATTAAATACTTGACAAATGAAAAGTACTGATAGTAGATTTCAGTGAAATTATAGAGAAAAAATAAATAAATATAGGCCTAGCCTATATCACGATAAAAACGATATATAAAAATATATATGATACACATTTATATATCGTTTTGACGATATTCATCATATTGCCCAGCCCTATTTCACATCCCTCTTCTTGCAAAAGGTTGCACAAAGCCTTCAGGTTCTTTGTTATGATTTAAGGGCACCATACAGTAGCAGCTAGTCACTCATGCATTTCTAACATATTGTAATGCAGAATACATTAAGATGCAACTCAATAATTCATGGACTGGAATCTAGACAGTCTAGATGTTATTGTTCTTTGTCTAGCACAAATAGTTAACTGCCAGTCCTCCTTTTAATGTGATTAGCTATCGTCATGTTTCGGTAATTAGTTGTGGCTAATATTTTGACCTAATTACTGTTTGCCATATGAGTTATGATTGCGCATTACTGGTAATGACACATCTGTGTTTGATAGTCAAATTCTGGTCTTAAAGTAGAAGCCTACACTGACTCATGTAATTTGTTCACTGCATACAAGACTAATCATAATCTAGTTTCTCTTTTAGCCTCTTGGTGTCATTTTGATGAATCATCTGCTTCTCAAACAGTCTTGAGGGTACAGTAGAGGAAATATTGTTGCATCATGTGTTTCTTAACCACATGAGCCAAAACAGGTCTTGATCTTGCAGAAGTGAGTTGTAACCTATCTATTGAGTTCAAACAGATGGAAAAAAAAGAAAGAAACCATGTCTGGATTAATATAGATTAAAGCCAACCAAACCTTGACACCACAGCAGAAACAATGCAGTTAGATTAAGAAATGTTTTATTAGATTATCTGCCAGTAAAAATCAGTTGTAGCTAATTTGTTTGACCAGTACTGAAGGTGTTAAAATGTGTTGAACATTACACAGCAAGCACCAATGGGTGTCATGTCCCTGTGAGCTGCTTTGGGTGTTTTGAGCCAGTGTAGTTGGACTGTGGAAGCACTCATAAGAGATAAACATGATGTCCTCAATTTAATACATAAAAGTAAAGGTCATGATGCAATGCTGAATTCCAGTCTGCAGTGAATCACTGTGGCGCTATTGTAACTGCAGAATGCCTGATGACTGAGAGCGTTAATTTTAGAATTGGAGCAGCAGAACATGTATATATTACCTGTGTATAATTGGCAGGTCTCTGCTTGGCCTCGCTCCCTGTTTCATTCAGCCGTACTACCAACCCTATAATCAACAGCAGGAAGTCCTCTGCGCGCCAATGCTTTGCAACATGCCAGGTCATCTGCTGATTGTGACACGTCGGTGTTGTTTCCTTGCACAAGTGTGTCATGATAACCCGTATGATTTTTGAAAATGGACGGCCACTGTTTGAGCTAAATGGTTTGGAAGGATTGTACTGAAACAGAAACATTTCTTACAGTGTAGTTGATCTGAAAGGGGAGTTTCTCATTAGAGCGCCAACTTTTTTGATAATGAATTCATCGGTTTGAGTATTTTTTTTAAGAAAAAAGTAAAAAAAGTTCTTAAATGTGTATATTTTCTGGTTTCTTTACTCCTTTATGACAGCAAACTGAATATCTTTGAGTTGTGGAAACACTGATCGACATTTTATTGACCAAACAACTGATCGATTAATCGAGAAAATAATCAACAGATTAATTGACATGGAACTTTTCAAGAAAGGACTGTAGTATCGATTTCCTCTAACACTAAACTCATGCATGGCTCAGTTCTGGTCTGCGTGGATCCTCTACATCCCAACTCTCTTTATGACACTGCTGTGGTAATGCATAGCGTGTATAAAATGCCAGGCATCCCTACCAGAGGATCTGGAACAGTGATGGTTCTCTGAAGTATGTCAGGTGAGCTGTGCTGCAGGTTGGAACTGGTTTACCTGGGGTCGTAAGGAGAATTCCTCAGTAGAGTAAACCTGCTGCCACGTAGGTGATCTGCGCCTACTTGACGGCAAGGCTGTGGACACGGACTTGACCTTGCCCAAGAGCACATTTGATGTGGTATAGGGGTGGATCTTTTTTTATGTCCCATGATATAATTACATTGCCATAACATGGCAGTGCTGCTGTATATCAATTTAGGAAAATGAGAAATTGTTTTCAAACCAAAGCCTGCCATGTTGTATCTCTTCCTTTCTGCTGAATGCGTTTTGTTGATGTCAGCGTGTGCCACTGTTTGTCACCCATCCATGAGGTAGTAGCTCCTATCGCTACATCATAGGATGATTTAAGAGGCTGAGGAGAAATAACTAGGGCTGCTATGGTTGGGTACCCACCGGTACCTTTTTTTTTTTCGGTACTTTGCTTTCTCTGTATTAAATGAATGAAATGTAATTTCAGTTGTAAAAATAAATCTTCTCAATTTCAACATTATTCATTTAGAACATTTTACACACCACACAAAATGAACGTAATTCGGTTGGTACTCTTTAAAGTACCGACTTCGGTACCCAACCCTACGGGCTGCCCCCTCTTAGTCGATTAGTCGAGTAGTCAGTCGTTTTGGTCTTATTCGACTAAGATTTCTTTCGTATGAGCACATCTCTGGTAAACACAAGAGTTAAAGTGGTGCTTTTGTGTGATTCTCCGTGAAGAAACTCAGTTTTACAGATTGTTAATCGATTAGTCAACAAAATTGTATGAGTGTTAGTCAACTAAGAATGTCTTTGGTGGAGGACAGAGCTAGAAATAATTCCACATGCAAACATAATTGCCTGTTTGTGTAAAACCGATTGGTAAAGGAACCTGCCAGGTGCCATAACAGATTAATGCCCAACACTTGCTTTTCCCCTCTGCCCCCACTTCTCCACGCCATGCATAGTATTGAGCTGCTGTGAAATGTTTGTGTGATGACTTCAGCTTGTTTTTTTTCCCACCCCGTGGCACTATAGTGTCTGTCTTCTACTTCAGCCAGGTTCTTCTCAAAGCCATCCTGCTGTTGTTTGCTTGGCGGCAGTCACATGTCTCACACTGTGAGTGTTTTTTTTATGAGCTGTTTTTGAACTGAAAACACCTGGACCCAGAGACTATGAATTCCTCATTGTCTTACAGAGCAGCGAGTACAATTAAGGCACAGAGCGCGTGTCCATTTGTTGTCTGTGGAAGGGTGAGGTTACATTCTTTCCATTTATTTTCAAAATGGCTGCATCTTCAGCTGACGACATGACGGGTAGAGGTGAACATCTACACTTTGTGTTATTGTTAAACCAGGAGATGCACAACATGATATCCATAGCATTTTCATTGTTGCTTCCTCCTGTCTCAGAATAGCGTTCTATATAGCATATACTTTCAAAATAAAGATGTGCATTACACAATCTGGCATATATCACCAGTAAAAACAATATTGTACTGATAAAACATTGGCTTTTAAAGCTAATATCAGCTGATAGGATATAGCTAATATATTAAGGGCACTTTCACAAGCCATATGAAACGAACCATAGCAGAGGTTGAACCGCACCGCAGAGTTTGATTAAAGCAGACTAAATGTTGGCTTGTGAAAGCGCCCTTAAGTATAAGCCTCTTCCTTTACACTTAATTGGCATTGATTTTTGTTAGCGCTGATCCACGAGTGACCATGAGATTGAATGAACCTGCTGCTTGCTGAGATGCTGCTGCCCCATTAGTGTTCTTGTGAATAAGCACATGCGAGTGAAAGCTCTCCCTGCAGATAAATAGCAGTGTCAGTAAATGGGCCCGGACCATTACAGCCTGAGTACTTGAGTGGCTTGTGATTCAAATGGACTTGTGTAAGTATGGCCTCTGTGTTAGCTAGAAGGTGATGTTTTCCCTATTAGTAGATCTGTTTTTCATATTTTGAATAATCCAAAAAGCTTTTAAATCTGGTTGCCCGACAAATGCCCCACACTGGACAAAAGATTCAACTGACAAGCTGGTGAAGGAAGATAAGTAGGCTTTTCCTTCTGGTGCCATACTACATATAGTCAAAAATATGGTTAATATGTATGATAAATTGTCAATTATACTCTTTTAATTAAATCAACTGAGCATCAAATTTGATAACAGATTGAACAAGCGCTTGTGATAGAAAATAATGATGCTTTTGTTAACCCAAAATGGATAACAAAAATCATATGTACAATTTTAATATCAAGACTGATTGCACAATAAGACACGATGTCATTACAGTGTCCTCAAACAAGATTTTATCTCCATGTTTTATAGAGCATAAATGTCAGGTCACTGAGTCCAATCAAGCTGAGATGTTAATAGACTGTTAAATGAATAATTAATGAACCACAACCACTCGTGCTACGACACAGTCTAGTTACGATCCTCAAGGTCTAGGCCCTCGGCTGTTTTATGGATCACGTTGAGTAAAATCCCGGTCCACTGTGCAGGAATCTCATTCAGTGATTGATTAATTGATGACTGATAAATCATAGTTTTATGTTTACTGTCCGTCCAGAGTGTATCAACTGACATTATGTGTCATCTCTGAAGCATCGGTTGCACTTGATGCGCGTTTTAAGTAGCTGACATTGATTATCGATCATTAATGTGGCATCATACCCATCATATGTGTCTTATTCAGGTTGTTTAGAAGGACAGTAAAAATGGATGCCCTTATGTTGTGCATTTTCAGGCCCAGATCTCAGTGAGGAAGGGGGGTATTGCTCGTCTTTGCTCACCGAGGTGGTGATGGTAGGAGGGATCAGGGTGTTGGGAGATTTCAGGCCAGAGAGGAACAGGAAGTGGCTGTTTATTTTTCTCATTTCCTCTTTGAGGCTCCACTAGTGAGCCTGCTTCTTCCACTCCCTCTGCTTTTATTTCTGACACTAGCTTAACATAGACACATGTTGTACACACATGTAAGCAATAACATACTGTATCCGCACTGCCTTGCCTAATGATTTACCCCAAACCAGGCAAACAAATATGCATTCTCATCTCTTTTTTTACATGTGTTGTGGTGAATTAAATGGATTCTTTGCTCTTTTTTTTAAATTGTGTACCAGTTTCTCATATGGAGGTGACTGAGGTCTGCCGTTTTTACCTTTTTGTAGGGCTACGCAACAGATGAAAAGCAAGTAAAAATACCCATATTTTTAAGTACATTTTTCCAAATTGAATGTACATGTACAGGTTTCTTGTTCTGTTTGTTTACATATGAGTAGGTTATTATAGTTAACGTGTAGATTACACTGTATTCATCTTATTTTAGTCCACTCAAAATTGTGGAATCAGTTTTGCTTGCGTGACAGCGTACTAGCAGTTTAGCATGCGTTAACTTGTGATTAGAGATGCACCGATCCGACTTTTTAAGTCCTGATACTGATATCTGGACTTTGGGTATCAGTCAACACCGTGTGTGGAAGTGACTGGGATCATTCTTTTATGTCTAAGGCAACCTCAGGCGAAACTTAAACGTTGTTTTCTTAAATTTGTAAAACAAAATGTAACAAATAAATACACATTTTAATATTATCTATACAAATTGAATTTTTATTTATTATTCAAATAATAAATATGCCAGCAACTTGGTAAAAAATCTTCCAAATTTACAGAATTTTTATTTATGATTAAAATAATAAATCATACACCTGCAACTTGGTAAACAATCTTCCAAACTAACAGAATTTTTATTTATTATTAAAATAATAATTTGTACACCAGCAACTTGGTAAAAGTTTACAATTCAAGTAATTATTTTATTTATTATATTATTTAATTATATATCCAATCCGATATCGATGTATCCCTAGTTGTGATGCAGTGTTACTCTGGTGACGATCCATATTTATGCTGGTAATGGCTATAAATTGGTAGAACATCTGCAACCCTCACTATCCATTTAACCTCGTGGGCTCAGAGCTTGTTGGCATGAGCGGTGACAGTGCCAGTACGCTGGGGGAAGAGGCGAGGGGGGTGCACTCACTGTGTGGACCGTTCTCAATGCCTCTTTAGTAGACTGACTGCCAGTGACTGCTGACTGAGCTATCTACTGTCCTCCGTGTAGCAGCCTCCCTCCACATAAGGCTTCTATTATATGGAAATATCAACGGAGGTTGTATTCTGCCATCTCTCCGTGGCTATCTGACCTCTCTGCCTCTCCCCCGGTTCCCCCTCTCGCCTTTGGACCCCTCACATGGAAACTAATTTGGCTCTCAAGTGGGGCTATTGTTTTGGCTGCCGAGCAAAAGCCCAAGTGAAACACACAGTTACAATCTCGCCAGCATTTTTTTTTTTCCCCCGTCTTCCTCAATCCCGTTCTTCTTTTTCCATGGGAATCCCAGGGCCATATATGGTCGTCCTCGGTAGCAGAAGCAGCAGCTAGAGCACTGAAGGCAGAGGCCAGGCCATGTGTGTGCGTGTGTGTGTGTGCGTGTGTGTGTAGTCTGGTTACAGCTCCCAACAGGGCTCATCTAGTGGAGGGACCCAGCTGGTCGCCCTGCAGCGCTCTAACCCTCCCCCTCGTACCCTCTGGCCTCATGAACCCTGCCAATAGCACAGGAGCTGGGAGCTCTTTGTCTCAGGCGTAAACACACACTCACACATGTACACCTTACAGGAGTATAGATTCACTGATCCTCATCATGCAATCCTTTTTTTATTCGTGTCTGGATTTCCAATATGATTTTTCACTCTCATTGTATGGGCTGATCTTTGTAACACACACACATACACACATGCAAACGCAGACCTCATACTTACATGCAGGCGGTAAGAAGGAATTCCTTTTGTGGAAGTGGCTGCGCGCCTCTGAGCCGATGACGTAGCCCAACGAGGAGTGGCCAAAGCGCTGATGCCTGAAGCCCCAAGGCTAGGAGTATTACTTATCTGGGAATTTCTCCACTGGTATGCTAGTCCAGGGCCTTGCTGCTCACTGGTTAGGTGGTTGCAGATAGAAGTTGGGCTACTACAAAGAGAGAGAGGGGCAATTTCTGAGCTCCAGAAGAAGCTGCTTTGTTGTCAACACTGTTGCTTAGTATGGGAGAAAACTGGTGAAAAAAGTCCTGTGTTATTAAGTTTTATTGCGGACCAACACACCTCTTTTTTTCCTCCATTTCGTACATGCAATGTTTGAGAAACCTTACACCACAATACCTAGATAATGTTTTGGCTTTCCTGACAGATACTAGAGGATTTCAGCCATCATCCATCTCACCGCAGAAATTACAGCAGTTTCACTCCCCCACACATCAAACAAACTGGAGAGAACTTACTGAAAGCACCAGATGATTGCAAGGGATGGCAAAAATTAGCAAGTGAAGTTAGAGTTTAATATGTTTTCTTTGAGAGAACAGTATCGCCCGTCTTCTCCACGTGTTTTTTAAAGGTCACTAAGTGTCTTGTGGTCGTGTAGGTGCTTTGATCACAGCCGAGATCACAATTGAAGTGAGAGTGACTCAAACCTTTTGCGGTTTGGGGGTTTAAACAGCTGTCCCCCCCCATCACTGTGATAATCTCTTTGGTTTGTTGCTGTTGTAGTTTAGTGAATGTAATCCACAGACATCTCTGTTGGGACTATTTATTCAGTAGAAAGTCCAGCTATCTTTATGAAAACTGTTGACAGTGAGGTCTGTGGATTATCCTGAAGAATCTGGGCATTGTTTCTAAAAAAGACGCGTCTCTGTTGAGTTGAGAATGACAGTATTCAATGATTGAGCACCGCAAACGAAATTCCATTCACCACCATTGGCAAATAAAGGCAAGATAGCATCGGGGAAAAGAGGGTGAAAGGGGTGTTGAAAGTTATGCTCAGGCCAACAACACTCACCCATATACATTACAAGATGTGGTTGTTCAGTGCTTATTTTATGTCCCTGTACACTGCTTTCCTATAATACAGCTACAAAAAGAACCAAGCAGAGACATGCAATTGTTTACAATGATGCCGTTAGTATGTTATTGTGTGTCCCGAGATTTTATAGTGCGAGTCACATGCTAATCAGCTGAATTTGCCATATGTCAGACAACGAACCTTATGTATATATGTATGAATGACTGAATAAATTAGAGAGCAGCATAATTGATGATCAGTGGTACATCCTGCCAAAATCTTCGTATACAATACTTTGATGCAGCCACTTTGGTGCAGGAGTCTATTCCAGCATTTTGAGAATAGGTGATGATGACAAGTTTGTAATTGTCTTAGGGGTGTGAGTCCTTCGGTATCTCACAATTTGATCTGATTTTGATTCTTGGGGTCACAATTGGATTCAAAATTGATTTCTTGATTCAGTAGGCCCACATAGGGGTGCTAAATAGAGGCGGTGTGGAAAATGATGGCATGAAAGCAGAGTACAGTTTGAATAAGGTTATGGGATTTTTATATTTTAAAAATGTAAACGCACAAAAACAATTTAACATTTTAACACAGTCTGAAATAAAGTAGATTGATTTGTGATGATGACGCTTCCCATGACATTCCTTGCCACACGGGCACACTGTTGTCAGTCATGGGAGTCATCGTGGCCATGCACCATTGACCTTGTCATTGAATGTAGAATAGCTGCTAACAATGGGCTCAGCTGGCTGCCTGTGCCACTCTCAGCAGTAAAAACGTGCAGGAGCTTTCTGCAGGGTGCTTGAGTTGGCCATCTGAGGGTGCTACTAAAGGAAGTCAAGGAGGGGAGGGGTCTTCAAGTGTCTCCTTGATGTGGAGTGCTGCTAAATTAAGCTCGGAGCTCTCTGCACGATGGCCCAGAAGATAATAAATCTACCCTTTTCTACACACACACAGTAGCTGTACTCATTTACTATAGCATGAAGAAGACTGTGCCTTTTGTCCGAGTGTTTTGTCTGGGGTGTCTATCTGAAGTCAGCCACTTCAGTTCCTGCTAACATTAAAATGAAGCTCATGACCTCCGTTGGTGTGATGGAAGTTTGTGTAAATGTAAAGCACACAGACAGAAACTGGTTTGATACGCTTGTTACAGTGTTGTAGCAGGGTAAGCTGGTGTGGCTTTACCATTACATCCTGTAGGCTAAGTAGCTGTGACTTTTTCTAGATATTTCTAGATATTATTCAGTAAAATTAGATTTATAGAAGTACTTCAATAATGTAAAGTCTGATGTCATGCTAGCCATCACATCTGCAGAAACAAATGATTGAAGTAGTAGAGGATTCAGATCATATTAGTTACAGTTTTGGCTGAATGGGTTCATATCACCACATTGGCTCTTGTATTTCTTTAAGTCTAGCAGTGATGGAAGACGTACTCTGATACTTTACTTAAGTAAAAGTAGAAATGCCAGTCTAAAAATAGTCCAGTCTCGAATTTGAAATGTTACTTAAGTAAAAGTACAGAAGTATTATCAGCAAAATGTACTTAAAGTATCAAAAGTAAAAGTACTCATTATGCAGAGTGGTTCCTTTATATAGTGTGTTTTTTTATGTATAAAGTGTCAAATAAATGTAGTGGAGTAAAAAGTACAATATTTCCCATTGCAATGTAGTGGAGTAAAAGTATAAAGTAGCAGAAAATAGAAAGTATTTCAAAATTGTACTTAAATACAGTACTTGAGTAAATATACATACTTACATTCCGCCCCTGAAATCTAGCATGTTTTGAATCATTTAAATCCCAAACTATAATTGGTAGTGACACCCACAGAATCGCACAACAAGACATCTTTGTTTTGCCAGAAAAGGTCATGAGAATCGCTCCAGTAATAGTGAAAAGCCATACCCGCGAGAGGTTAAAAAAAGAAAGATGGCACCTCGAGATGTTCCTTTCAACATTAGTTTTTTGATGTTGTCTCACAGTGGTTTGCTTTTTGCGCTGCCTTCGGGGGCTATCCGAGCAACCCCCGTGTGCTTTAAAATGAAGTCTTTTCTCTATTTATTTATGTTTCTTACAAAAGCCTGACAAGGCCTGAACCCATGTTCTCTTTTTGGCTTTGTTGTCGTGGCAACAGACCGGCCTCCTTTCTTAAGTGCACGTCATGGGTGCATTTTTGGGCCCGCTCCGAGAATGGCTTAGCCCATCTTCTTTTGCGGCGCTAGTAGGGAGTAAGGGCTTGAATTCCTCCATATTATTTCAGGATTAGACTGGTGCATATGATGGACACTGTATTGTTTCTGTCTCTCCATATTTATCCCCACTGGCTTTATTAAGTTAATCTCCTTGATAGTGCCTATAATCAGCCCCACAAGGGTGCAGTTAATTGATGTGTGTGTGAAGTAGGAGTTATATACGTGGCTCTGCTTTATTTACCTTTCTGTCTTAGGAATGTGTTGGCCAAGTGCAGCTGTACTGTTTTGAAACCTTATTTTAATATGTCAACATGACATGGTATTTGCATGTGTCAGCATTTATGGCTACTGTTTATCTAACAAGGTTAGGCCTCATGACATGTTAATGTGTCCCTATACTAACAGTGTGTTTTCCAGTTGTAAGGCCAGTTTGTGTGTGTTTTTGTGAAGTTTTACATTAACTCAAGTGCCACTGGAGGCCATTTTTTTCTTGGACAAATACAGGCTGACTGTGCAGTGACGTCTGGCGGATGTTTATTTTAATGTGCTCCCATCAGCATACACCAACTCATAAACACAGAAGACACGTTTTGTGATTTAGAGCTAATGTTTGCTAATGAGGAGTTGGAAAAGAACAGGGTAGAAGCTGTCCCCCCCTGTATTGTGAAATAAGATGCTAAGCGGTCTGTCACAACCTCAAGGATCAAATGGGCTCTGTCGAAGCATTACAGTAGATCCTGCTCCACTGTGCATTCCTACTATATACACTTTAGATATCCTGTGGTGTTATATTTCCACTTTACAGCACAGAAATCAAGTGAATCATGTCACATTTAACCGTCTTCAGAGTTGTTTCCCTGTTAGACTTGGTGGAATATTGCCAAAATGTCTCTTCCTCAAGGAAAATGTTTTAATGACGCGTACTTTATGTGGATTATGGATTTTCATTTGATTGGACCTTTTGACTCTCATTGACCACGGTTCAGATTTTTCAACTTCAATTAATTTCTATTTAGAGATGAGTGATTTTTACTGCTTTTCGTGCTCCACTGCAAACCAAATCCCACAAAGCCTAATGGATAAACAGAGCTGTGTTCAGAGGCTGGCCCGCACTATGTACATTAAACTCTATCAATCAATCAAATGGAGCATCCTGTGTCCATTGATTAGGTTAGTAGTTGATTTTTTTTCGCTGTGACGTCAACTTCCCAGAAGCCTCGGTTTCCATTAGGGAGGTCCTTTTATCAGAAAGGGCGGCAAGGACTCGTCCTGTCGTCCTGCCTGGCAAACTGACAGGATGCATCAAGTGATATCTGACATGCTGTGGCCACATGGGGTTTAAGCATGTCAGTATTTCTTTCTCTTTCCCGTTGCAAAAAGCAGTGACGTAGGTTACCAAAGTAAGCTAATGGAATCTAATCAATAAGGTTATGAATAATGTGAATGCTATCACTGGCTGAGTCAAAGTTAGCTGTGCTAAGTTTGGAAATAACTGAAAAGGGTTAGTTTGGATTTTTAGAAGTGGGGTTGTACGTATACTCCCGTGTTCTGAAGTAAAATTATTATTTTTGTGAATGAAGTCTGGTGGCTTTAAAGAGAGCGATAGAACAGCTTCAGTTCCCATCAGGCATTAAGGGTGCTGTGTAGTTGTGATAAAAATCACCTTTTTTATTTCATGTCCTTGTCCTACTCTTCTTATTTTATACCGTGTAGTGCCCTCCATCTTCTTGCCTACACACTTTACAAGGCCTCCTCTCTTCTCCCCCTCCACGGCACACTGGCCAAACAGGTTTAAATGGCAACGTGTCGGCTTGAGAGTGAGTCATAACATGTCTGAATGTTTCACTACGTGCTCTGCACAGCTCCTATATGTCATTCCGGGGCTGATTGTGATGTGTGAGACAGGATTAAGCCCACAATGTTTCTTAATATAACTTCAATTAATAGTTGGATCCCCCTCTGCAAGTCTGACTCACTCTCTCCGCCTGCTGTCAAGATATTAATTATTTTGTCTTTGTAGATTTATATGATGAACCATGGAGGTGAATGTTGAATGTGGTTGCAAAAGCCTATTCTGTCCCCCTTACATTACTGCTCTTTGGTCTGTTGGTGGAGCAGTGTGCTTATCCCCCCCATCAGCAGTATATCCAGAGGACACCGCAATGCTCTAGAAATAAAAGGATAGAGGATGCCATGATACTTTCTCTTCTTCTTTATCCTGACCCTCTGGCCACTACGCTACTCTTGATGCAAGCCGTCACTCTGGCACCTGTCAGCCACACACAATTACAGCCATTAAGGGATTACCTTTGTTAGGCTCCAATAGCTGCTGGGAGGAGCCAGCGGAGGAAGGCTGGTGACGCACTGAGGAGGGGAGGTCACAGCCAGCACTGCGTTGGCCTTAAGGGGCTTGTTTCCATTCTTAGAGAAGGAGAAGACTTTGAAGAGATAATAAGTGTGTGGGGAATGACTGAGGGGGGGGATTTAGATGAGGGCACGGAGGACAGTTTTCAGATGAGAGGCAGAAAGCTGAAACAATCCTTTATTTTCAGTCCTATGTTGGCAGACAGAAAAAGGAAAGTCAGCTTAGTGCATTACATGTAAAAGCTACCTGATACACTAATTCAAGGCTGACTGATTGTCTGCTATGCTTTGTGTTGCCTCGCATCACCTGATGTCTTCTGTTAAAAGTTGTACTTGAACACACCGCAAAGAATAACATATGCATTTGTGCTGTGTCTGAACAAAAAGAAACGACCAGTCAGTATTCTGTATTTATGATCTGAAAAAACAAAACCGTGCAGAGACGATGCAGAGTATATACTAGTCTACAATTTCAAAGAAATACCTTTACACACCAGGGCTTTTTTTCCATGCGATTTAATAAAAAAGCAACGTAATTTTGTTTCGGAACAAGGTTGATTTTTCTGAGCTTTCGCACCAGGAATAAAGGCATCAACCAATCACGTTGTGCGGAGCAGACATAATCAAAACATACACTGTAGCGTACAACAACACGGAGGCTCCGTAGTCCGAACCAAGACAGCAAACTTTGTTATTCACAAAGACCGCACAGACTTGATCCACTCCTACCGTTCTTACCCTTCACAATAAAAGCCCTAGACATATACACTGCATAATTGTTTACAAGAGGAAAACTTAATCAGAGCATCTTGCTAAAAGGAAACTCAATAAAATAGCTTACAGTAGTTTAAGCTGTACAACAATTTACCTCAGACGCTGCTCTAGGTGCTCTCCCGGTAGTTGGTCCTCCGCCTGTGCAAATCTATTCAAATCTGTTATTGAAAAAGTGTTGAAACTAGTACAACCAGTATGAATAGATTTGATGCGTAAAATTCGCATGCAAGTATTTGCGTTTTTGTGTTTATTCGTCACGCTCCCGGTGTGTAACGGCCTCAAGTAATACAAATTGAAAATATTCATCCACCCATCCATTATCTGTAATCGCTTATCCTATTCAGGGTCGCGGGGAGGGGAGGGGGGCTGGAGCCGATCCCAGCTGACATTGGGGCGAAGGCGGACAGGTACACTCTGGACAGGTTGCCAGACTATCACAGGGCTGACGCATAGAGACCGACAACCATTCACGCTCACATTCACACCTACGGGCAATTTCAAAATTGAAAATATGTCTGATTAAATAATTGACACTGTAAAAGTTTTTTTTTGCTTTGCATTTGTTGTCATCTGTGGTCTTTTGCTTGTCAATAGAGAAAGCAAAAGGCAGCGGTGAAAGGCCGTACTAAGAAGGTGGAATCCCTGATTTACTTGGCTTGGAAACAGCTTACTTTAACTTACTGCCTTGGTGTCCTATTCAACACCCACCGGTGCCACTTGTCTTTATTTCAAATCCCACAAGGAAGTAGAAGGCATTATAATGAATCTCTGGAGGGCAGACACAGCAACATGGCAACACATGAATATGAGCAAAGAGTGTGATTGCATGTGAAAAATAACCACCCATCCTCCTGTACTCTCCATAGGGGGAAAAAAAATGCAGCTCATCATTACATGATAGTAGAGTTAATGTGATATGATGTAGTGGCTAACCTGTTATTATCCTGTTAAGAAGTCTTGGGTGTCTCGATACTTAATTTGAACCACAGGTCTGCCTTTGCTGACATTACCAAATTGCGGTCTTGGATGGGGACCACAAGCTTCCATGTGTTGGCACAGTGTAGCCACACCATTTGCACGTGCTGATGACGTCCAACCAGTGACATTTCACTAGTGATGAGAGCTGCAGACTGTCAAAGTAATATCTTCAGTTGCCGTCTACCCTGTAATAAAATCCGATGAACCCAGTCTATTAACAAGTCCATCTGCACCTGGAGGAACTCTGTGCCTGAGCTCCCACACACAACCAAACCCCATCATACACAAACACACACACACATGCGCACACACCGTCAGATAAGCTCAGTGAGGCCTTTTGCAGACGCTCTTCAGCTCTGGCCATGTACGGCGTTTTAAACGGCCCAAATTTGGACAAGGATTCCAGCCAGATAGTCGTGTGCCCTGAACGTGAAGCCGCTGTGTTCATGTGTATCTGTTTCCCTTGTCAACGCTTTTGTTGTCATAGCAACCCCAGGAGAGGGAGCGAGACAGACCAGGCACAGTGTTCAGGGATGGAGGGTGAGGGGATTGGGGTGGCAAAGTTTGGTTTTGATATGTGGTAATTGTTGTGGTTTTCAGGTGTGTATCTCTACTGATTTTTTTACCATAGCAGCTGTCAGTGAGTGAATGTGTGATTCCACAGATCGTTTCATTCGTCTTGAGCATTTTGCTTAGCGTGTTGGCTCGCTGCAGGAGGAGAAAGATCTATTTTTTCCCACTTGAGGACTTTGTTTCTGACCTCTGATTTGCAGGTCACCTGCTTAACCTCAGAGTCTCTGCGTGTCCTGAATGAAAAGTGCACTGCAGGCTCTCCATTCCTGCTTTTCCTCGGCCTCGTTGTTTTCAATTGTGACCTCCTTGACAGCTTGCTCCATCTCAGGCATGTGGCCAAGTTGAGCTGCTATTGCCCTTGCTGTGTATGCATTTTAAAAAAAATATTAATTATGCAAATGTATCCATCCAACAAGATCTAGATCAGGGGTCTTCAACCTTTTGTCCTCTGGGAGCTAATTTGACAAAATTATTTAAAAAAGTGGCAGAGAGCTACTCATAGCACCAAGTTGTACATCGCCAATAGCAGACCTATGTTCTGTCTTACTTTTATGGTCCTTTTAATAAAGCTACCGGAGTCATCGCCTCTATTACAATCCTGCCATAGGCGAAGGGTTTTCTGTGTTTTGTTAGGTAAACGAAGCCTCTGTTGCTGCATTGGCCTTCTTCGTCAGTTTGGTAAACAGAAACTGTTAAACGTTCAGCTCCTTTTAACTTCTCTGTAAACAGGTTTACGTAAACAGGTTTACAAAGTGAATTTGTTATCAAATTTATGTACATATTCTTGAAGCTTTAGCGAGACATTCAGAAATGGGTAGCGACCTACTGGTAGCCGCGAGCTACTTGTTCGAGACCCATGATCTAGTTAACAGTTCCAACTTTTTGGATGAATTCAGCAGTGGCTTGGTGGTCAGCAGTATTACCCAACAGTAAGATGGTCACGGCGTGGGTGGGCTTGTTGTCACAGGAGACATTTCACAGTGGTGCAAGTTCTTGGCAGAACATTGCCAAATACAGTGTTTTGGGGGGCATTGTCTCCTTCATTAGACTGGGGACAATAGAGAAGAGACAGGAAATGAGGAGACAAAGATTGGCGTGAACGGTGGGGATGTTGTGATTACATGGTTTGGTTAGTGTTTATCTTGACAAACAATGTAAAGTGGTTTTGAACATCCAAAACCGTAGTAGGCAGGTGCTGCACCAATAGAAGACAGCAGATACTCTTGGAGCATCTGCTCGAAATGTCACTTGAGGATGTGCAAATAAAGTGCACTTAAGGAAGCTACAGTACTTTTTTATTTATATCTTCAATGGTGTCTATCTTGGCCACCAGAATGCCCCCAAAGACACATTTTGTTTGGCTTTACGTATTTCAAATTTTAATATATCATGCAGAAATACATAGGTTTTAAACAAAGAAAATATTGCTAAAATATAATAAGCAATTTTTTATTTATTTTACTATTTATTCAATTTATAAAATTATTTATTATTGTAAAATTTGTTTTTATTTATATATTTTTATTTTACTTTTCGTTTATTTATTTTTATTTTACTTTTTGTTATTTATTTTTATTTTTTTAATATATTATTTCTCCTCCGTTTTGTTTATTTTATTTAATCTTATTTTTTATTTTATTCTATTTTGTTGCAAGTTATAGCTATATAATTTCTTAAAATGCAAAAAAAATAGATCAATAAAAGTTAATAAAAAAAAGCAGTATAAGCAATTTTATTGCCTATCAAGTACTTTAAAAATTGCTTGGTATAAAATAGAACGCCTAATAACATAATTTGCCTTTTAAGCCTAGACTGTGTAGGTCTAATAAAAATAAAACACAGATCTTACATTAATATAAATTTCTCTCATACATTTGACTGACAAACAGTCAAGTGCTGATTAAATGCACAGCTGAAAGCCAAAGTACGCCCACCCTGGTGCAAATTCAGTTTCATAACGTCGGTAAAATCACAACATCTCCCACTTCATCTGTCAGAAGATCTTAAATTAGATCCCTCCCACTTGCAGCTGCTATTTATTTCTGTGGGCAGAAATGCTTTTGTTTTCACTGTGTCATCAGTCATATATGGTTTGGTTTGCTGCACTGGGGGTTTCAGAAAGTGATTAAACATTATTGAGGGTGTGCAGAAAATTAGACTGGTGCATCCTAAGCGCCCACATTTTGGTGACAGTCTGGGATGTGTCAATCATTATCTGATGTGCATGATGTATTTGTGGGTGGTCTGCTAGTTTTCAACCCAGTGTCTTGACATCCCTTTGACTGTATGCCAGGAAATTACATTAGGGAAATATGATCCTCTGCCAAAACATTTAGTGAACCTTTTCCATAGGCTGTATGCTACTGGCAGTATCACCCACTCCGGCAAGCGTAGTCTTAAGTGTCACCCTGATTTGGGTTAGCTGAGTTATTTTTAATGGTTTTGCTTATATTCAGATTTTCCTTAAGGCACTCCAATTTCCTTCCAATTTGCCTGTTGGGGACATCCTCAGCTTGTCCCCAGCACCAGAGAATGGCCCAGTTCCTCATTAGGATTGATTAAATGAAGAGGACAAACTGGGGACAAACTGTGCTGGCAAATAAACCTGTTTTACCGTTGCTCAACCACAGATTTAAATTGAGTGATTCATCAGCTGCTCAGTGAGAAAAACGTACGATGTGTTTGTGGTTATTTCAGACGGTTTGATTTTTATCACATGTATAATTTCTCTTATATTTGTATAAAGCAGCAGCATATAGGCACACAGCACCTCAACGCCTCCATCAGCAGTACTACGCTATGTGGTATTTCAAGCACCCCCGCTATGTGCAGGCATTTTGGGAATGCTCCGGCTGCTAAAATTCCCCAACAATTCTGGACACACGTGGCAATCTATCAGACGCCGTGCAACGCTCTTTCCATGCAAGCTGTTTGTAAGTTAACTATAGCACAGGCCAGGCTTCTTACGGTGGCTTTACTCCCCTCTTCTCTCTCTCTCTCTTTCTCTCTCAGGCATGCATAGATGACAATGTTGACATGGTGACTTTCCTGGTGGAGCACGGAGCTGGCATCAACCAGCCTGACAATGAGGGCTGGATCCCCCTCCACGCTGCAGCCTCCTGTGGATACCTGGACATAGCAGAGTAAGTACTGAGAGGCCAGTATATTCAGTTTCCGAGAAGCAGCAGCAGTATCTGTTTCATCGGGGTTTGATTTCTGCAAACTCATCCTTACATCCTGTTTTGTATCTAGATTATTTTCTAACTGCAGCGCTCCGTTTGCGTGAGAATATCTGAGCGGTAGGGTCAGTAAGGTTCCTGTATAAAAGGTCCAGCTGATGCTGTACAATTTAATTTGGATTGTCAAGCACAAAGTGACATCGGGGCTGACATGGCGAGGCTCCAGCTGAGGTCTGCACTGTCCTGTCACCTCTCTGAGCCCCCCCCATTAGTGACCTCTGTCTTTATATTGGTGCTATCAAGATTGATTGTCCACTCAGTATGGCCTAGTGCTGTGCTATAATCCTATTTTTTTTAGCTCAATAAAATGGGATTTGGTCTCTGTGATAATTTTAAGGTTGCACAGCAGAACTTCACCTTTTGTCGTAAAGAAATTAACAATGTTTTGACTAATTTCCTTGGAATTCCTTAAAGGGGACATATCATGAAAAACAATTTTTTACATTACAAACATTAAAGCATTCAAACATGTTCTAGTAGAAACCCAAAGTACAAGTATGAACCTGAAAATGAGCATGATCTGTCCCCTTTAACATCCTCAATGACTGCCAATTGGTGCGTGTTTACCGTGTAAATGCCCACGGCCATTTCACATAACATGCCCAACACGTCAAAAGCCATCATTTTCAGTAGCACAGAGTTCCCCGTCACATTTTGACAGCAGCCGCAACCCATCTGATAGCTCAGACGCACATTGTTAGAGTGATGTAATCAAATATGGAGAGATCAGGCCACTATATCTGGAATCGAGCTCTAGAGTTGCACAGTAGTATTTTCCTGCCCCTAGTTCTTTTCAGGTAAGAAGACCGCTCGCAGGGCACCGAACACAACACGAGAGATGTTATCAGAGGATATTTAAACAGGCTAAAGGGGGCTGAAGGAGCTCAGTTGTGCTCATTGTTCAGCATATTGGGAGTGTGCTGTGACCTGCTTTACTTCTGTGTTACATTACAGGAACCTGGCTACACATTTATCCCATGTTTTCCCAAAAGTGCTACTGGAAGTAGGAAGATAAACATGTACAAATTAGTTTCCCGGCATGGTATTTATGTTGTAATGTAGTAGGCTTTGCAGAGAAATTGTATATTAGCCGCTTCATTAAAAGATTAGAGATGTTTTAGTGTTGTTAACTTCTCAGACCCTGCAAGTCTGTGTCCAGTCATGAGCACAGCATCAGCGCTGGCCTTGTATTACAGAAAACAAGACATTTTTTGTTGTCACACAATGAATGAAAAGGTCAAGTGGCTGGCCTGATATGGGTGACTAATGGAGACATCATGTCATAGAGAGAAACTCTGCAAACCTGACGTGGGCGGTGAGCTCTCAGTAGACCCATGTTAACCCCAGCATCCCTCATCCACAGTAACGGGAACTCCAGAGCAGGACTGTATCTCTGAGCCCCTGGTGTCACCACAGCCATCTAATGGTAGGGTTGGTTAAGAATCCCACAGTGGGACTCCAGACCGCAAAGCCATCAAACCAAGTGGAGCTGACCCAAAATAGGCAGAATAGAAAGTCCAATCAGGAAGATATAAAACTTTGAGACGTAACTGCAGTCAGTCAGTTGCCATTTGGGGGGGAAGTCATAAGCACTGAGCCCGTTTCAAGTGGTGTGTTGGTCTAATGAGAAGGGCCCGAGTCTCACCGCAGCTTTAATTAGAAGCAGCTGAAGTCAAGATGTTGAATGGGCAGAAAGAATCTCTGCTGGGGGGGAGACAAAGATATATATATATAAAGGGTTAAATCACTAAGTGGATACAGTGTTAAATGCTTATTTTGGTTGTCTCCTATTGTTTGTAGAGGGTTTTATGGTTTAACTCCTGGTCTGTAAAGAGTCATGCAGACAAAGACTTGTGCTATTTAAACTAAATCATCTATGAAAATAAAGATTTCCACGAAACTGCCTCGTCATGTCTCGCTGGAGACCACCTAGTTGATGCTCCAGTCCCGAGTCCTCTAGTACCGAGCACCGGATTGGTCGCAATGAATGCTTCGATTGCATCTGTAAGCTGCAGTTATGTACTAGTATGAACAGGACGGTAGTTTAGTGTAAAACATAAATGCTACACACCCGTCTGGATTTGCGCCACTCCTTGTTCAGACTCCTCTTTTTCTTTATTTTTTAGGTGTGACATGTTCACTCTGTTTGCACAGCCTGAGGAGACCCTCTGTAACTTAAACACACTGCGTGACTTAGCCGTTGCCATTAGCATTTTACTTATTTGAACATGTACCATGGTTATTTACCGTTGTCATGTAGTGTGTGCTGTAACTTCAGTGTGTACTGAACGCCAGAAAAAGACACTTACATAATAAAAGCTTTACCTAGGGATGTACGCAATTAGTTTGATACTAGTCGGTTAAACTTATTATTACACATTTAAATTGCATAGTGGCTGCACAGACACCCTCTGATGATGAAAGTGACGTGAAACGTAAATATATATAACATATAATATATACAACATTTAACTTTATTGTTTAAATTGTGATATATTTTGACTGTTTTCTGAGTATTTTTTTTTACTTTTAGACTAGTCAACACGTTTAAACGTCAGGGAAAGTCGTTAGGAACATCCCTGCTTGTCTCCATGGATACGATCCTTTTCCATTTTTTCCCCTTTCAATATTTGTTTTTGAAAAACATTCATAATAGCATGTCTTAAAGGGAATTATTTAGCATTAAAGAATAAAACGGGAACTTTTTTTGCAACAGATAATAAACATTTAATTATTGTAATTAATTTAATTCATGTAATTAGTAATTGGGCCTCGACGTGTCGGGAAGATGTGACCGGCAAAACAGGAGATGCAGACTGTGGTGAAATGTCAATCAATTTTGGCTCTGAATCAAAAGCAACATTACACAGCTCCTGTCCTTCAACTGTTTCCTCATCAGTTACAGGAAGTGACAGTTGCCTTTACTTCCTTTCCTTTTCACCCTGTCACAGGCTTCAGTTTGACCTCAATCTTTTCAGTACAAAAATAACCAGAACACCTCCTTTCAGAATAACACCACTTTGGAAAATCATCTTGGCTCTAAGCTATAATGTGTGTGTTGTTGTTGTTGTTGCAGGTATCTTATCAGCCAGGGTGCCAATGTAGGAGTTGTGAACAGCGAAGGTGAAACGCCGCTGGACATCGCTGAAGAGGAGGCGATGGAGGAGCTCCTGCAGAATGAGATCAACAGAACAGGTACAGTATTAAAGACATCTTGAACTACTGGGTCATCCTTCTCTCCCAACGCAGAAATACATTTATGAAAATGTAAAAAAAAGTTTAAAGTGACTTTAACCACTGGTGATATACTGTACTTACTGTAGCCTTGACTAGGGATGTCACGGTGAGGGCATTTTCCAACCAGTTAATAAACTTGTGACAACATTGGTGTTACAGATTCCACATTTTCATTGACTTTTTTCAAGGAAAGATGACGCTCAATATATGTAGCGCTCTTACTTTGATCTTTGATGTTTGATGGCTGTGCCTGGTCTCTCCGGTCCAGCGTTCACTGCGGGGCCGCAGCTTTCCATCTGGCGGCGTGCACACCGGCTGCGACCGCTCCGTCCTCCGCATGGTTTCATACCAAAAATGTACAGATTGCCTAATGAACGTTATCAGGTACCCTATTAATATTGGGTTTAAATCTGAAGTATTGCCAAATAGGCAGTATTGCTTTTCGCTCTGCACTGCTTTCACATGGCGGTTACAGCTCTATAACGCCGTCCCCGACTGACGGCCTCGTCGCAGAAGCGTAGCACTTACCCTCCGGTTCTCCCTCAGGTAAACACTGTAAGCTCTGTCAGCACTTTTGCCGTTGTTTGCACCATTACCACTGTTAACTGCGAGCTGACGGCTTGCCGTCACCATGTTGAGAGGCAATAGAAATGTTCCCAATCCTGTATTTAGCACCTTTAACTAAATGGGTTTTATTTCTATTAAATAAAGGCAAAACGACAGTGGGGGCGGCGGTCAAGTAATGTAATCAGAGAATGCCCGAACACTGTGTAACACCGACTACTGCGGCCAGCCTGGTCTCGACCTGAAGGTTATATATTGTTATTGTGACCATGTGCACTCTGCTTTATTTAGTGGGTTATTAACAGGGACATTAATAAACACGGCAATGAATGCACCAGAGTTGCACCAAGATGATTAGCCTATAATAAGAAGAGACAATAATAGTTTCAAGTGTCACCATGTAATTGAGCTTATTCATATCTAGAAGCACGTTCATGGCGGCATAGCTGCTAGGGACCCTAGGTGTATTTCATGCATGTATGTTGTCAAATAGAGTCTCATTCTAGTCAGTGACCTGCTGTTTTTGCTGCTTGCCTCCTTGAATAAAACTTACATAATATATAGAAAAGCGACCCAGCTGTGTTGTGAGCACTCGTGATGATTCAAAAACTGAAAAGTCGAGTCTTTTCTATTTCGGGGCTGGGGCATTCTTGAGATGATGAAAGGCCCTCCCCTATGGCGAGAGGCCACGCACAGACGTGTTACCTGGCCTCAGGCCAGAGGGGTGCTCCTCCAGCTCACTAATAAAGGCTGGCTGGCTTGCCCTTCTCTGTGCCACCTTTTCTTTTTTAGCAAGCTTTACATTCTCTTTAGTTTGCATGCAGAGAAAAATGCTACATGTATAACCACAGTCATTGATAGTTTACAGTACTTGCACAGGTAACCAATCATGTATAGAAATTAGGGCTGTCAAAGTTAACGCGTGAACGCAAATTTGTTTTAACACCACTAATTTCTTTAACGCATTAACACAGTCTTTCTAACTTTAAAGTTAGAGTGAAGATACTAGGTATGATATGAAACTAAAAAACCTAAGAAATCCATTGGTACCAAACATGTCATACTAGCTTGTCGCGAAGGAGGCTGAATAACGCTCCAAACATGAGCTAAATTTTAGCGAGGAAAAACTGGCATGGCCATTTTCAAAGGGGTCCGTTGACCTCTGACCTCAAGATATGTGAATGAAAATGGGTTCTATGGGTACCCACGAGTCTCCCCTTTACAGACATGCCCACTTTATGATAATCACATGCAGTTTGGGGCAAGTCATAGTCAAGTCAGCACACTGACACACTGACAGCTGTTGTTGCCTGTTGGGCTGCAGTTTGCCATGTTATGATTTGAGCATATTTTTTAGGCTAAATGCAGTACCTGTGAGGGTTTCTGGACAATATTTGTCACTGTTTTGTGTTGTTAATTGATTTCCAATAATAAATATTTACATTAATTTGCATAAAGCAGCATATTTGCCCACTCCCATGATGATAAGAGTATTAAATACTTGATAAATCTCCCTTTAAGGTACACTTTGAACAGATAAAAAATGTGAGATTGACAACCCTAATAGAAATGTACTGTCTGGTATCTCTAGCAACGTTGAGAAAAAAGGCCGTCTGTAGGCTGTCAGTCTCTTCACAGATCTTTAAGTGACTGTCCAAGTGTTTGAAAGCACATGGCATCCAGGGATAATTACACCCAGAGTGCTGTTTGCATGTTACGCTCCTTGTCCGTGTTACATAACGGCGGCGAGACATCGTGCACCGAGCCGAACCTCAAGCCTCTCGGCCAGCGGCGGCTGTCAGCTTTCATTAGCCGCTGCCAGCATCCACACACGCTGCCTCCCTTTAAGATCCTTCACCAAATGTGCATCTTCATTTACCACGCTCATAAACTTCACACAGCTAAACTACTGAATTTGTTTGTTTTCCATTTTGATCCTTATTTATTTATTCTTTAATGCAGACTTTATAAAACTGCTTTTGAGATACTGAAGAGTGTATTTGCGGTGATACTCGTTGCCTCGACGAGGCAGCTGCAGACAATCCACCGCTCAGTTCTCTGTGCTCGAGGTAGCAGGCAGCATTATGCAACTAGCTGTTGTGTAACGCTTCTGTATGATTGTAATGTGATTTTCTCCTCTCAAAGAGACACCAGTCATGGGGTTAAACTTGTTAGCAAGTGGCCATAGTTTCCCCCCTCGGCTGGGACAACCTCTAGATCCTCTCCTTGACCCGGGTTGGGTCAAGTGACTGGACGGCCTCCATCAGCTGCCTCATGAGGGCTGCTGCTTGTCCTTGTAATGGACTGAAGGTGGACAATCACACTACTGAGAGGACATGGGGCAATTTGGATTATAGTAGTTTCACCTCAACTCAAAATAAAACATTTATTTTGCCCCTTTCTCTTTAGATTTTTTTCTAAAGAAAGCCAGTAACTATACTTACCTCTGAGGATCCGTTATAGATTTCTGTACATATTTCATTTTGGCTCTACCAGACATACTGTAGGTATATTGTCGGTGAGCTGAAGGGGGAGGATATTCCTTTTTTGGTCTATTGGATTTTCTCTTTATCTTCTCATGTGGAAGATGTGCTGTTCTCTTGTAAAAAAAGTCAACTTTGAACTGCTGCCAACTCCTCCACTCGGCTCTGGTTCTGTAGTCCTACTTAGAGGCCATTAGGCTCCCTGCTTTTTATAGACCCAGTGTAGGCTACTTCCCAAGAGATCACGGGACGTTGGCCTACCTGGCCAGCTCCCATTGCCTACATTAACTCAGATGCCCTGAGGAAGTTTAGCTTAATTTCCCTCCATAGCGTATGTGCACTGCGTTTTCTCTTACTTAAAAGAAAATCCATCCCAACTAACAGCTCAAGTTTGCATTATAGCATTTCTGTGTTTCACAAAATATAGCAAACTAGGCTGGATAACTTATTAAAATTACATTTATTGTAACATTATGCAGTTTTGTAATGTCTCAGTCTGATGCTGTGAAGTGAATCATGTCTTTAATTTACATTTTCATCACATTTCTCACTTGTAATCTTGTCTATTATCTATTATATCTAATGTCATATAGGTGTCATAATTCAGCTTAAGTTGTGTTGAGAGTTTCTGATTTTTGTAACCTTTTAAAGAAAGGATGTGACAATATTTTGGCGAGCTTTACTAAGTTACTGCATCACTGACCAGCCAGCTATAGTGAGACAGTGGTCCAGTCTCTGTCACCAAAGTCACTTAATTTGTAATGAAACTTGAAATCCAGTCATAATCCATAAACTCAGACACTGAGTCATCTTCTTCCCATTTGGTTTCACTTTCTTAGACTTCAGCCCACGAATGAGCAACATGTCCAGTTTTCAACGAGCCAGAATATTACTGTCACCTTGCTCAATTTAAGCTTGTGTTGCGTGGGATGGAAAGTGGATTTTTCGCTGATATTTAAGGCTTGTAGGCCAATTATCAAAAGATTGAAAGCATAAAAAGCTTATAGTAGGTGTGTAAAGGCACTTTCACAAGCCGTAGTCTGTTTGGCTAGTCCGAATCAGAGTGAAATTGATGCCTTTGGTTTGTTTTCTAGTAAGTCTGGTTCAGTTTCACAGTGCACAAATTAAAGCGGACGAAAAAAGAATAATTTGCTGAGGGGCATGTACGAAGGAGCAGGGCCTTCGTACACACTGCAATCGAACCGCACTAGGGTTTGCTTGGAAACGATCCGAGACCAGCTTTCTTAAGCGGTCTCGGACCGGTTGTTTTGGTCCACACCAGAATACAATTAATGCGTTCACAACTGCCCAAACAAAACGCACCAGAGTTTGATTAAAACTGACTAAAATGTGACTTTATATGGGAACCGAGTGTCCTCCTCTTGCTTAACATATCTCCTTGTGCTCCTCTTCAGCTAGCAGAGGCTAACCCTCTGGGTAAAGCTAGACTTTTCTTTCTGCCTGCCCTTTCCTTAAGCCAAACCTGCAGACACAGATGTCCTCTTTCATTGGTTTAAAAGCCTGAGGCAATCTTAAACCTCTGTAGAGTGTCAGGAAATGAGTGATGATGTATCCTCGGGAGCAGAACAACAAAAAACCTATAAGATCAGCTGAAGTTTTGGCTCCGACCCCGGAGCGCTCCTCGGATCACTGTTTATGTAGTTCAACACAGTTAACACTCGGTTGACGAGTCAACGACTCATGCAGCAGCAGCGCACATCAGACCGTCTCTTGTTCCAACCAGGTGTCAACAAGACAATACGTGCCTGTTGTCGCTGCACGCAGCGTATAGCTTATAGACATATTGACCCACTTAACCGGCTGAGGCCTGTGGTTTTGCAGACACTATATCATCGGCAAATTGACAGAATATTGGCACAAAACTGTTTTGCTGAAGCAGAACAAGTGCTTCACAACACCCTCTAGTGTTTGGAGAGGTTGCCAGAATAATGTCTATAACATTAATAAAAGCTCAGGGGTTCATGGGTTGAATCTTGTGTGACAGAGACTTCTGTTCTCTCTACTGTAATGCACAAACTAATGTAATGTATTCCAAACATTCACATACATTTATCTAAGATGTAAGACAAGTAGAAGTCGTTAATAAATACCTTGTTGCTCCATGCTCTGCGTTCAGTGTTACAGTTGGCAGCTTGTTCCTTAGTAGCAGGTAATCCTTGAATGCCTTTTTGACCCGTATCCGTCTCCTCTGTCTCTTACCAGGGGTGGACATCGAGGCAGCCCGGAAAGAGGAGGAACGGGTCATGCTGAGGGACGCCCGGCAGTGGCTCAACAGCGGCCAGATCCAAGACAGCCGGCACACCAAGTCTGGAGGAACGGCGCTCCATGTAGCCGCTGCGAAAGGATACGTCGAGGTTTTAAAGTAAGCCTGATTACGCAAGTAGAAGTGTAAACTTGAAGCCGCTCTCTGTCGGGACCATAGACTGTATATACACAAAAAGTGAAGCCAAAACATCTGGATCGCTGCCTGGCTGCAGTATAGGTCATAAATCCCGCCCCCTCCATGTTAGCGGATGGGACATGGGCCAAACTAAAAAGTCACGTCAAAAACATTTTCCCAAAGATAGTTTCTGTCATTTTAGATAGTTCTAATCATACTGATGTACTGTATGTTCAAGTGTTCATTTTTCTGATAAGTTGGGTTTCAATTGAGGCGATAATAACGCAGTAACACAAAACGCCACTAATTTCTTTAACACATTAACACAATCAGTCTTTCGGATGTTGTAGCGAGCTCAATTTTAAAGCTTGTGTCGCTAAGGAGGTTCGATAACGCTCTAAACTTTCACTAAATTTTGGCGAGGAAAAATTGTCATGGCCATTTTCAAAGGGGTCCCTTGACCTCTGACCTCAAGATATGTGATATGTGTGCTCGGATCGTGATTGGCTTGTGTGGGTGGGACCTTGATACCGCGGCTCCAGTCCCCTGATCACTACTGCGCAGACTCTGGCGCCGAATGCCGACAAAATCCGGGATATTTTGGCTTGACTTTTGTACAGTGGGAGGAAGTGGAGATGCGTTGTCCATTTATCTATACAGTCTCTGGTCGGGACAAAAATGTAACATTCAACTCATTTATTGCCCGTCGTTACGTAAAGTCTTTCCAGTTTGTTATATTATATAAGTATTATTTATAGTCAAGGCCGTGGTGAGGCCGAGCTTCGTGTGTTTTCTTTTCTAATGCCAAACATATCTCCTGCTGCATCTTGTCAATGCGTTGTTCCGACATTGTCTCTGTGGGCTGTTAATACAGCTCCACTGCTCGAGGAAAAGAAACTGCAGCCACCTGTCCGTCTGGTCTGGGATGCCAGCCAGTACACTCTGCTGCCATAGATAGCTCTGAGATCTCTGATGTGTAGCACCACTACAATATACAAGACGGGGATCTAAATGTTTCCCCCCTCATCATGACAGATTTATGGGAATATTAAGACTTTTAAAATTTGCCAACCTCATTGAGCTCTCGCTTAGGGATGACTAAGATTTTCAGATTATGTGTTTAGTGTGTTGACTTTATATCTCATAAATCTGACCCGGGGTTGCAACGCTGACGCACTTCTAAAAGCCTGGACACTGTCAGCACCTTTTAAAGATTAGTTTACAGAATCAAATCCGAGAAACCCAGATTTGCAGATTCTAATAAACTGTTTTTGTGTCCCCTCTCTCTCTCTCTCTCTCTCTCCGACCCCTCTCCTTCATCGTGCAGGCTTTTAATCCAAACAGGGTATGATGTAAATATTAAGGACTTTGATGGCTGGACTCCCCTACATGCATCAGCACACTGGGGCAAAGAGGAGGCCTGTAGGATACTGGTGGAGAATCTATGTGACATGGACCTCATTAATAAAATGGTGAGAAACTGGAACTGTCACGAGTCCTGTCATAAGGATGCTGTGAGATCCATATTTTATATAACTTTCATTTTGTTTCTTTCCCTCAGGGCCAGACAGCTTTTGATGTAGCTGACGAAGATGTTCTGGGATACTTAGAAGAACTACAAAAGAAACAAAATCTGGTGAGTCAATGTGGCTGCGAATCATCATCATATAAGGACTCATTTCTGTACAAAACAACTTTGTCAGAAGCAGTTTTATTTTTGGCTGCTATTTTAGTCTTCAGCGGTGTTCACATCAAACACAAAGTGAATTTTTGCACTCGCGCAAGTTTGACCATCGGGATCATTTGTGTTCATTTGCATCACTCGAGGAAGAGAGGTTTACCTCCATGTAGATACAAACAACGTTTCATCAACCATGGCCGAAATAACCACTATTGCTGCTTTGTACATGTTTGTGGAAGTCCCAGATACGTCTGAAAACCAAACGCCGTCGTGTCTGGGTTCATAACATCTGGTGGCGCTCTGTGAATTTCACCCAACTGTATTCACTGTATCTAGCGAGCCACACGTCGCTACAGCGGTATGAACCCAAAATAAACAGCTTGTGCTGTGATTTAATTGCAATAAATGGATCAAAAGGAGGATGCCGAAATAACTACATCATGATGTTGATTTGTAAAAAGTCTGAATTCATGCTTTGTCAGGTCTGTCTGCAAAACGAAAAGCAAAAAAACTTTTAAAATGCTTGTTTTCTGAATGGAGTTTGGATCGATCAGTGACATACTATGCTAACATTGTAGCTGCTTCATCAACCCTCAACATGAAGTCATGGACGACCCCTCCGGACTCTAGTTGTTAAATTAAAGATGGTTACTTTTTATTCGTTTCTCTTCACTAATTGCGCTGTGATAATTGATGTAGGTCCTCTGTAGATGCTTGTGAAGCTCAGACACTTGCATACATACATACTTACACACATACAAACATCAGTTTGCTGCGAGTGTCCGTATTTTCCCCGAACAGATGCACCAGGATGGATGGATTGCAACATTAGTCATGGAAATAAAGGTCGTTGACGAGCATATTTCGTCATAATTTTCGGAAACGAAATTAGCCCGTAAGCCCGTGATTGAGCAAATATGCGTGAATCTCTTTTTTATTTACAATTTTCATAGTGTGCCCAAGATGCCTTGCTGTATTTTCCTCTGTTCTAATTACTGATTTTTCTTTTCTTCATTCCAGCTGATAGGTGACAAAGACGTTAAGAAATCTCCTTTGATTGAAACGACGACCACTGGGGACAACAACCAATCACTGAAACCACTCAAGAGGTAAATAGCTTGATAATGAAAAATAATCAATGGAAACTAAATTAGTTTTAGGATTGTCAAGCCAACTATAGCACAGGCATAACTAAAAGTTTGAATATTGTATTCTGTATTTTTTTGTATTCGCTCTTGCTGTTCAAAATCCTGTACTACACTGATGCTGTAGTTCTGCACTAACGGTGTTAAATGTGTGTGTGTTGCAGCAAAGAAACGCTGCTTCTAGAGCCAGAAAAGGTCGCCCCACGCATCGAGACCTTAGAACCGGAGAAGGTGGATGAAGGAGAGGAGGGGAAGAAGGACGAATCAAGCTGCTCCAGTGAGGAAGAAGACGACGAAGATTCAGAGTCGGAGACTGAAGCAGGTACAGTGTGACTTATTTTTAGACTTCAAAATCAGGTCTGAAGACTAAACATTTACTGGTTATCAGTTAAATAACACACGTTCTTGCTTGCTTTTCATTCATTGTTGTTTTCTTTTTGACTCCTCCAGACAAGACCAAGCCTTCGGCATCGGTGAGCAACAGCACAACGCCCGCCCCGACCAGCATCAGCGTGTCACCTCCAACTAGCCCAACCAACCAGGTGACAACCCCCACTTCACCGGTAAAGAAGGTGCGACCTGGTGGATACATATTCATCACCTTACCCTGCGCAGATAGTTGCCACAGTACTGGCATTAAAAAAAAAAGACAGATTAGCTGCTGATTGGTTGTAAAAAGGCCTTACAGCTGTGATGTAACCATGTCACTATTCCACCCTCAAACCACTTCAAGTAGTAACCGCACCTCCTCCGTCTCATCAGCGTTGCTCTACTGGGACGTGTTGGTGCCTCATTCTGTACACAAATCAGTAAAAATTCACCATCTATTTAGTTTTTCTCTCCCCCTCCGAACACAAACCTAATTTCACAGCCGGCTGAAGAGGCATAAATGAGTTTGCGGTTCATACTCCAGGCCATCACACAAATAGTTGTCCCCGGTTGGGACTTGCTCTTGGTGTCGCAGTACAATGAGCACACATATCCAACAAATGTCACAGAGGCCCTGAGAATGACATTAATTGTTGGTGGCGTTTAACAAACATGGCAACGGGCTGCACAGTGGGGATGATTGGTGGCCAATACTGGATAATAACAGTTTACTATAAGAGCTGTTAAGAGGGAACCAGGAGAACACTACAGTGTAGTGAGATTGGTTTGGATGTTTGCTTGCATGGTAGTGTGTTCCCACTTTTGAGTCTGCTGCCCTCTGCTGGCAAAATGAGGCTAATCATTTAACTTCAAGTGAACCTGGTGACTTTTTCCAAGGGCATGTCTGCTTCTTTCAGTCCACTGGTTTAAATGTGACATCATGTTTAACTGTTGGAAAGGTATTTTAAGTGTTTTGTTTGGCTAAAGTTGTCATGGGCTACATATAGTACCAAAAAAGAAATCCCAAAATAAAAGCCTCGACGCTCATTCCATTAAGTCTGTGATATCAGACACAAACTGCATTATCGTTTCACACTCTTGACTGTTGCTTGTCAGCTTGGTGTATCAGGGCCTTACAGTGTTCTATCTCTCTGAATTTGCCCCCTTTAGTCGATGTCCTGCAGTGGCCACCTATACAAGACTTTCTACATGTTGTTTCTTTATTTTCTGCTTCTTTTCTCGCAATGATCTCCTCTGTTCCAATCCCTCTTTGAAGCCTAGTGCTCACACATCACAATGTCTTCTGTCTAACAAGAGTGAGCAAAACATTAACAACGTCCAGTTTTGACACTACCAAAATGTTTGTTGGATCAACCGGTTTGGCAGTAAGCATTGTGTGGTGTGTGACTAGGCCTTTAAAAAAAACATCTGTCCTTGCCATAAAGTGTGTGTTTTTCTTTTGCTGCTGCTTCTGTCTTATTCTGGCTTTTTCTCTGTCTCAACCTCCTCCCTGCCCTCCCTCCCACGTCTTTCTCATCCGGGCCTCTTGTCTTGGTTGGCTTTAGTTTGATTATATTACTCCCCTCATGCCTGTGGCGGAGCCGGGCTGTCCTGCATTGTGGCGTCAAGGCTTGCGCAAAACTGGCATTTCTCTAGTGCCCAAAAAACCCATGGTGAGGCATTTGGTGTGCACCGGAGTTGTTCTCTCATCCTACATGCACCTCTGCACTGACAAAATACTTAACACCTCCCCTTAACTACCCCGGCCCGATCCAGGCGATCGCTGACTTTCACTCATCCGACCCTACATGGTGTTGTTTTCACTCGTAATCTACAAATGCACCGTCCTGGTCGTGCTTTCACCGTGTGTCTGTGTGGCTTCTGTGTTTTTGTTTAGTTGGCTATGTATGCATCTTTGTATAGTTTGTTTTAAAAAATGTATATGTGGCCAGACCTGAAAACTATCAATCAGACTCTAAAATCACAACGGGTGTAATTGCGCTCCACAATTATCATATTTTGAGATACCTTTTTGTCCAGTAGTTGTTGTAGTAGTAGTGGATGTGATCTCTTAACTAGCATGCCCTTCCTTAAACATGTCCTTTTTAATGCTCTCAACTTTGCAGCCCCCTGGAGATTAATCCGAACGGTTGACTTTTGTGTTACTCACCAAGATGACTAAAAATCTCATTTAACATCTTTTTATACTTTCAAAAAGCTTAACGTTGCACACTAAACCGCTGCCCCCTTTTTCGCCCTCAGGCCATTCAGCCTGCCGCAAAGGTCTCGACTAAAGTGGAGGAGGACAGGAAGGACGAGTCTCCGTCATCGTGGCGGCTGGGGTTGAGGAAGACGGGCAGCTACGGGGCGCTAGCGGAGATCACGGCCACCAAGGAGGCTCTGCGGGAGAAGGACACGACCGGGGTGATGCGCTCAGCCTCGAGCCCTCGCCTCTCCTCCTCTCTGGAAAACAAAGACAAAGAGAAGGTCAAATATAGTATAGAATATTAGAAATATAAAAAGTAGTCATTGTCTTACCTTCTTTTAGCCTTATGTTTGTATTTGAAAAGGAATAAATCATCCATCGTATATTAGTGTTGTCACAATATCAAAATTATGACATCAATACGATACCCTGAAATGATTGTAGTAATATTTGACAAATCTTCCGTAAATTATCACTAACACGGCTCCTTTATTGTCCCTCTGTCTACAGGAAAAGGATAAAGGAACTCGGCTCGCCTACGTAGCCCCCACCATCCCCAGGAGGCTCGCCAGTACTTCAGACATTGACGAGAAGGAAAACAGGTGAAACTCAGGAGCTTAAGTGGCTCCGTGCAAAACATGCATTGGCATGAGCGGCTCCTGCTGCCCACTGCTGTGTGTTGCAGGCTAAAGGCCTCAATGCTCTGCATGGTGTGTGCGGAAAATGCTTTTTGTTACGTTACGTTGTGCAGCAATTAGACTTTGAAATGACAAAAGAAAAGGGGTAGAATTAGGTTTATTGGGGAAATAGTATCATTTTCACATATCTGTCAGTATCTGTTTGGGGGAAGCCTGAGTTGTAGCTTGTGGTTCCCCAGGGATTCTACTGCTCTGATACGTAGCGGCTCATACACCCGGCGACGCTGGGACGACGACCTGAAGAACAGCGAAGGAAGCGCCTCCACCAACCGAACCCCCAGCTACCAGCGCAGGTTAGCCTCCAGTCTGCTGCGATCCCGCCAAAAAAACCTCCATCCCTCATCTCATCATCAGCTCCGTCTGATATGAAGTGTTTATCCATCGTGAGGTTGCATAGCTTTGGAACTGAAACCACAGTGTAGACAGCATTGATAGTCGTTTATCAATCATTCTACTGTGCATTTCGCTTGGATGATGTCATCAGAGATACATGCTTTCCATGCACAGCAGCAGCAGCAGCTACTGAGAACGCTTTTTCTCTATCACTGCCACAAGAGTCTGTTGCATGACTGTACGTGTCCTGTCAGGTTGCTGTGCCGCTGAATTTGCAATGCATTACTTTTGACATTTTAACAGGCCTATATACCTGTCTGACTCCCAGATAAATCAAATTCCTAGGGTTGTTTGTGGCACAAAACCTAGACATGGACTCATGCTGCATGCATGTCATATGGGAAAAATACTACATCTATAAAAACATATTTAATCTTACCTTTTATATCTCTAAATTACCCTATTTTTAACCCTAAAACTTTGTGTGTTGATCATCAAAAATCTACAAAAGCCTTCTCCAAACACTGCACACTCCAGTTAAGAGCTGGCCCCATATGACATGAATGCACCAATAGTTTGTCAAAGCTTAATAGTCTTAAATATGTATGTTTCTTATATCTGTGTGTGTGCGCCTCCACCGCTAACATGCCTCTCTTGCCCACCCCCCCGCCTGCCAACACGCCAGCACGTCCCACACGCTAGCACTAGGGCGGAGCGGCAGCACGCGGGACGTGCCAGCCAAGTCTTCGTCCACCTCCAGCTTGGACCCTAACACCTGTAATACTAAACCCTGGCAGCCACCCACCTCCCACTACCAGTCTTACAGCATTTACCGCAGGTACACCAGCCTCCCCCGGGGGCACCACCCGTCCGTCTCTACACCCACCTGTCCTCTCTGACTGTCTGTCCTCCGCTCTGCTCAAGCGCCTACCATGTGTACTGTGTTGCATTTAATGTCCGTATGAATCTCGGAAAGGAGATGGTTGCGTTAACATTTAAAACTAGCCTCTGGATGAAGTCTGGTCCAAAGTAAAGGTTTAAATGTTTCCACAAACCCACCCACTAAATGCAGAAACTCGTCCTGCTGTTTCTTTGATTTTTAATGAAGCATTTCAGATTTTCTTTGATTGACAAGTCTGCAAAAGTTGAATACTGATGTCATCGAGTAAATACCATGAGTATGCTCATTTTGATTTTTACTGAAACAGCATATTTTATATTTTAAATTTCCTTTTTAAATCAATTATCATTATAATCAAAAAAATACAGTGATCCATTCAGTCGTCTCACAAAGACAGTTAGAGCTACTTACAAATTAACACCGTAATATCACAACAGTTTCCTGTAGATTGATTCACTATTAAGCTATTAAATATGACGGCATATTAGGACCATTAAAGGTTTAAGAAAAATCGGAATTTCTGAAATTAAAGTAATAAATCTATGAGGAAAAAAACTTGGATATTCTCTGAGATTAAAGTGGTAAATCTACGAGAAAAAACTTTCAAGACAAAAAAAAGTCATACAAGTGTAATTTGATTAGGTCATCCACTAAAGGCATAATAATACGGCAAGCGGTCTGTGGTGTGATGAGGTCGACCAAAAATCTTCTTTGCTATCGTTTTTCTCGTAAATGTGTGACTCAAATTTTAGAAAATATTCAAGTTTTTTCTCGTAAATTTGCAAAAAGAAATTCTCGCAAATTTATGACTTTAATCTTGGAAATTCTGTGTAATAATAAATACATTTATTTATTTACGTACAGTGGTCCTAATACGCTGTCATAATCAAGCCTAGGCTTCATTGACCTTTTCATAATGCAGTCAGAGCCGTCATCACTAGCATTCAGACTGACTGTCAAACAATGTTTCATTCAAACCTCTACAATTTAAAAAAATGCAATATAGGCTCTAGAACTGTGAAGGAAATTGATGACTGTCTCATGCCCAATGTTTAATGCTTAAAATCATCAGAGTAAACATAAAGAGTTTCCCACCCATTTTTTTCCCTTTTTTTTCAACTAATAATCTCAGTTAATAATCAGAGCATCATCAACATAGCTTTATTTGTCTCCCGCTCTGGCTTACCGGTGACCCTGCTGTGTTTTATGTCTTGACATTTTGTCCTCCAGCGGCTCTTTTGGCAGAAGACACGAGGACCTGGGTTCCTCGACCACCTCCTCCTCCCCCACGACCACCACCACCTCCTCATCTGTTACCTCGCCCACAGGCCACCGCGGCCTGCTCTCCAGCCTGGGCTCCTCCTCCACCCGCACTGGCTCCACCAGTCTCACCAGCAGGTACATGAACAGAAAAAGGACATACCGTACACCTGTAATACACACCTTCTAGATAGTCAACTAGTTTTGTAACTCTGTGGCTTTTCTCATAGAGGGTTTATTATCCCAAAATGACTGCCAGAAGATCTGTCAGGCTAGTCAAGTTTCTTTATGAAATGCTTGTGTTGAACAGGTACTGGTCAGAGGAGAGTGCAGAGAGGGAAAAGGACAAGGAGAAGGAGTCTGCTGCGGTCATCCCAACTATGAACACTGGCTCTACTACGACCACCACATCTACCACTACCACCCCCGCCATATCTACCACTACCACCACTGGCATCGTCACTGGCATTGTCACTGGCATTGTCACTGGCTCTGAACGACGCAGGTAAAACACACATACACACACACACACTAGTGTTGTCACGATACCGAAATTATGACTTGGTTAAAGATACCTGCCTAAATAACTTGATACCGATACCATGGTAAAAACCTAAAACATCGGCTACAGTACTTTAGTGCCATATTTCGATTTGTGCGTCTGCTTCGACGGTCGGTAAGAGCACTGGTATTTGCAGCGTGCATATGAGAGAAAACAAACAGTTGGCATGCCCGCTATGCCTGCAGGAAGTGGAAGCAGAGCGCCGCACACACGGACTGCTCCGCTGTTATATCGACGCAACTCATAAATAGAGAATAAAGAATCTTTCTTATATAATAGTGAATTGATGCTGTAGCATTAAAATGAGACAATGGGTTAATCTCATCTGCATTAGTGTTAAATTTACATTTTAATTTGCTGATGCTGGCCTGTTATTGTCATCTTATTGTTATTAGCCTTAGATATGATGGATATGATTCGTTTTGTTTGATCAATTTGTAGTTCAGATTTTGTTTATTTGGGGACGTTAATTGCTATTTTGGACTTTCAGCATCCCAGAGCATTATGTGTGTGTGTGTTGTTTTTTTCTTGGCATAAGTTAACATCGCTGGGGAAAAGAAGAGTTCTTAAGATGTTATCTTGTTTTATTTACTATATTTGTTTATGTATATTCATGAAATGTTCAAGATCAGATAGCTTGGATATTTGAACAAAGCATTAACTGTAAGCAGCTTGAAGAAATATTGGCATTAACCTTAGAAGCTGCCATCAGTCAAACAATAATCCGGATGCATTTCCTCTGTTTGAGAACGGGGTGTGCGCGTGATCTTTAACTCTGTACACAGTGTGGAGGGGAAGAGAGAGTCTGTCCTGTGATAGAGGGATAGTGTCACAGAAAGCATGTGTTTTGAGTGGGGTCAAGTGCTCGTCTTCCTGTTGCGCTGCTGAAATAAGCCACCTGTCATGGTGGGAGTGGGGCAGAGCCGGGACCGCTCCGGCAACTTATCCTTATAAGGAAGGTGGGCAGAAGCTGCACTTTTTTTCCCTCCAAGGCCACGGCTCCGACGCTGCGCTGAACGAGATCATACCTCTTTGTGGCCGACAGAGGCACACTGAGAGAAAGAGCTAGAATAGCTTACTGTTTTATTTCCCAAACTGTGTTGCCTGTTGAGCCTAAACACAGACATAACTTAATGTAGATTTAAGGGTTGTTTTAAAGCGGTATCTTAGGAAACTCAAACATTTTCCAGGAATGTTATCATCACATATATCTTCATTACAAGAAAACCTCCTCCCCCAACATTTCTTGACATAGATAGCTGCATCACATTCCACAAATGTACACCTGGAGCTGTGCAGTATATCTGCAGTCTTACTGTTGACAAGTGAAAGCCGGTGAATGCAACAGTCTGTCAGTTTTAGCCACTGAGCAGTTCCACTGATGGTGCTCTACGATTAATATCCTCGCTCTGCAGTTTTTTATTGTGTGAGGGGAGAGCGTTATTTTCTCACTTTCCCAGCTAGTCCAAAATTGAAAGCACCATCTACTGTAGCTAATACACTGACTATGGATAAGTACCTCATACATCCCCACTTCAAAACAACCAAACTATCCCTTTAAGGCACCATACTATCACAACTACACAATGAAGCTAATTACAGATGAATTTATAAAAGAGATTTTAACCGAAAAAAATGTATCCTTCCCCATCTCAAGTCATCTGAAGCTAGAGCTCAGTATTTTTGCTTTTATTGCCAAAATAACTAACCTTGTGTGTGTTTGCTTGTGTCTTTGTGTACGCCAGGTCATACCTGACGCCAGTCCGAGACGAGGAGTCAGAATCCCAGAGGAAAGCTCGCTCCAGACAGGCTCGACAGTCGAGGAGGTCCACCCAGGTTAGTCAACCAGTATCACCTCCATCCCACCAAAAGAGTCACCATTTTTTTTCAAAGTACCAACAAGTAAAATGACAGAAGAGTCCAACATCATGGTGACCTGTAGGTGCCCCTGGTTTGCATTATGGTTTTATAGCCATAGACTGTTTAAATAAATGTTATTATCTTGGTTGAAACGGCACTTTTTGTGTAAACAGGCAGCACTTAACATTAGGGCTGTACAAAGAGCTGATGATTTTACAAGCTGACAGTTTGGAAATTTATGACACTAAAAATTAAACATTGTAAAGCACTGGATTTTACTGCAGAGCCGGAAGATTAATAGTGAGATTCTGGTTTTAAAATTTAAATAAAATAAAATAAATCCAAGGAAATAATACTAATTCTAAAGATCGTGTATTGCTCTCCTCTTCCAGGGTGTGACGCTGACTGACCTGCAAGAGGCTGAGAAAACAATCGTCAGGAGTCGTCCCCCAAAGACCCGCGAGGAGGAGAAGGAGGAGAAAGAGAAGCAGGACAAGGAGAAGCAGCAGGAGGAGAAGAAGGAGTTGGAGACCAAGGAAGACGATTACCGGTCGAAGTACCGCAGCTTCGAAGAGGTACATCTCTGCTCTGAGCTTTTTGTAATGACTTCTACACCTTGGAATATTTGACTACACTGTCCCTCTTACTTGTCTCCCCTCTCCTCTCTCCCTTCCAGCGCTACCGGCCTTCGTCTTCCTCCTCTACCTCCGCCATTTCCACAGTCAGCACATCCTCCACCCCGTACTCCAGCACCACATTGTCCTCCAGTTCCAGCTCCCTCAACAGGCCCAACAGTCTGACGGGGATCACCTCCTCCTATAGCCGTTCCTCCAGAGACACGGAAAAAGGTCAGCGCCATTCCCATCCGAACACACACCTCTACAGCAGCTGGAGCTCCTCCGCACGGCGATTACCTCATTAACATTATGGTTCCCTTATAGCATTGGTTTTAAATCTGAAACATTGCCTAATAGGCGCTTTTGCTTTTCAATTTGACAGCAAATCCTCCGCCATCTCTCGGTCTGTCAACTCTCTCTCGTCCGGATAGTGTGAAATCTGACTCCTGCTTCTCTGAGTTGTACAGAGCAGACACTTTCACTACAGATGGTAGCATCTGTCGTCCGACTATGTATTGATAACACGGCGCTGATACACAAAAAATTAACTAAATGGGTTTTATTTCTATTAAAAAAAAGCAAAACGACAGTGACGGCAGTGGGTGGGTAATGTAATCGGTGTATGTTCAAACTCCGCTTAACACCAACTACTGTCGCAAGCACATATGTCATCTCAAAGGGCTTTACAGGCCAACAACAGGAGGGTAATTCTCATAAAATTGCCGCCATATAAGCATTGGGATCACAGTCACGATTGGGATGATGGTTGAAATGAATGACTAATACTCGTACATGTTGCTGTATGAAGAGCGTGCATATACCCGTACTATTCGGGTGTTAGGGGCTTAGGACAGAGAAGGTAGAGCAGACACAGCTTTAACTATCATGCAAGTGAAACTGAAAGAACTCAAATGCCGTACCGTCTGGTATAAAGTCATGTAGGAACAGCATGAGGATGATACTGGTCCACGTTCACATGGGCAAACTGCCACATGCTGATTAAGAGCGTCGAGACAGAAAGGGATTGGGTTGCGTTTAATATTAAGTCACTCCTCTCTTAACAAATAAATCCATGAAGCATCCCTGGGAAAATAGAAGTCCGTTCAACTGCAGGAAACACTGACCTCTTTGTTCTCCCATGACCGTAACCTTTTTTTTTTTCTTTTTTTTCTCCCTCTGAACTCGAGCCAAGTCGAGTTGTTGTCCTGATTGTGCCGTGTGAAGTCAAATCACTGCCTTGTTTTAACCTGAACTTTTCCATTTTTCACTTTGAATTAGGATTACTGTATGGGCACTTGCATTGTTTCTGTTGTGTGTAAGCAGACCGAGTTGAAAAGGAGGCACCTTAGTCCTGCCGGTGTGGGCGGGACTTAATTGCACTGTGTCTCTATGTAGTGCTAAGATTTAACATTATTTCTTTTCTCTTTCTTCTCTTTATTGGGTCTTTTCATTTAGTTTCATTTTGGTATCTGGCCAGCTGTGTGTATGTGTAGTTAACCTGCTGTCGCTCTTTTTCGATTGGACAGAAATGGACAAAAAGGAGGAGGAGAAGGAGGGAGAGGACAAGTCTCAGCCCCGCTCCATACGGGATCGCAGGCGGCCCCGCGAGAAGAGACGCTCCACCGGCGTCTCCTTCTGGACCCAAGATGTAAGACACCGATAGAAGTTTTTCTTTTCCCTCGTCATAAGTATTCACAGCACTCTTGATGAGGTTCATAACACTCGCACAACCCCCCGAGTCTTCCTCTTTGATCATTTGGACGGTAACCCTTTTAATCTGCTCTTTTCAAATCCAGGGTGATGAAAATGACCCTGACCAGCAGTCTGACTCGGAGGAGGGCAGCACCAAGGGAGAGCCACAGGTAACGCAGATAAAAACTGACTTTCAAGCAGGAGCCCTCAAGCCAGGCCTTGTCTTGTGCGGGGTGACTTCCGTTTGATTCTTGCCCTTCTGCTTTTATTCTCTATTCTGGTCTTTCCTGTCTCATCTCATGAAGTCAAGGCCAAAGCAAGACTTTGATATTCACTTCTCTGCCCCCGTATAGCTGATTTCCTCCCCTCCCACTAATCTTTCCTTCTCACCGTCTGCAGGCTTTGAATTTTTACATTCTCTCTCCCCCCTCGTTTCCATTTTCTGGTGATTGTCTGGTTGCTGGGTCGACCTTGCAAACCAAAAGTGACCTCAGCCATAGATCAGTGGGTTTTCAAAACATGTAGACGTACAAAGGAAGTCTCGGTCACCGGGTCAGAGCGTGCACATGAATGAGAGTTTTTTCCAATTTGAAGTGAGATTTAAGAGGAACGAAAACACTTTTTCAACCTTCAGTTTGTGCTCTTTTGTGCAAATAAAGTCACTGTAAATAAGAATTTCAACCAGCGATGAGCAAAATGAACGTCTTCCAGTCCCTGAAATAGAAATGGAAACTATGAATAAGCTTTTGAATCCAATTAACTGCGTTCATACTATCCGTGGAAGTTCGCAGCCCTTCGTAGGGCAGAAAGGGCAGTGTTGTGAAAATATTGCTGGCTGGATGAACATCCTGTTTGAACGGGGAGTGTCCTTTGCAGCATTAACATAGCAGAGCAGACAGAAGTCGTTTACTTGAGAGCAATCAGCAGGGATACACAGCTTCCAGCCATCACTCTCAGTAGGACAGTAGAAAGGGTGGAGCAGCAACAACGGAGCACTAAATAGGAAACAAGCAATTATCTCTGCATGGAGATTGGAGAGCGGACAGGAAAAGCTTTCGAGTCTCTTCTTTTCCTGCCTGGTACTCTCAATTAAAAGCACCGAAATGTTAAAATACGTTTTGAGAATATGTTTAACAGACTCTTAAAAGAGTTTACTTTGCAAAGTATTGAACCTTATCGGATAAAATCATCATGTTTTAAAACTCAGAACACAAAATGAGGACAATGAGGCTGTTTATCTGATCAGCTGTACTTCTCTGCTGATCATTTTCTTTGTAAGGCTTCAGGACGTCTTGACTCAGATTGTAGTATTGTTGTGTCGCCGCCCTCCGTCCACCTCAGGAAGCCGACGGCAATTTTAAAATAGCTGGAAGCCCGACCCTCCATATCTGATGTCTGGCCCCGTTTCTCAGGGCCGCTGCAAGAAAGCCCAGCTGGCCCGGAGACGCAGTCGGCCTCCAGGCGCTCTGCTGGCACGACAGCTGTTTGGGAATATATGGATTTGCATGCAGTGCAGAGTGTGTGTAGGAGGCAGATTGCAAAGGAGTGAAGTTCAGGTGCTGATGCATTCAGAGAGAGGATGTAGAATCTGAATCATCCCATTTCATCCTGCTGTTCACTTTTGTTTTTGTGTGTGTAATGTTATTACAAATGCACTCCTGTCTATGCACACGTATAAGCAAGCAGTCCTCCACTGTACACTGACTGATAAGATTAAGTATTCACCACATGATGACTTGTCTGCTCTTAGTTTCATTTAAAGATGCTCCAACTGCAATCTGTCGATTCGGATTTTTGCCAAGTTACAAGACCTTCTCTCACTCTCAAGCTGCCTCCACATGATAGGAAATTAGCGACATGACGTGTATTTGGCTGTGTGCGCGACGTAAAAACCATCATGTGGCACACGTGTACAAATTTGACCGGCAAAAAATCATATATACGAGACTGATCAGCCGGTCATTGTCGATTGATCGGTGCATCTCTAGTTTCATTAAGTGCTTTTATCTTTATCGACATTAACATTTACTTTCATTTTTGCTTTCTTACAGAGTGACAGATTGTCCAGGTATGTTTCACCCCCCTTCATATTATTATTATGCTCTTTCTTATTATCCTTTATACTGTAGCTTTGATTTTAAATGCCCGTTTTTTTTTTTTACCGTTGCAGGAACGAGAGCAGCACTTCATCCTTAGACCGCAATGACACTCTTTATAGCCGTGGCTATGGTGAGAGTCGGAGGACATACTCGAGCCGACTGGATAGAGACGACACCACTGACTATAAGAAGGTACTTAATACTGCTACTTCAGCTCATTAGGATCCTGGGTTTAATTCTCAGGACTTGCAAATGATACAGCACACAGAAAACAGATGCCTTGTTGGTGGTTTGCTCGTTGGACGTGTTGACTGTTGGACGTGTTTGTCCCCCTCCCTTCAGCTCTACGAGCAGATCCTAGCCGAGAACGAGAAGTTGAAGGCCCAGTTACGTGACACGGACCTGGAGCTGGCAGACTTGAAGCTACAACTAGAGAAGGCCACACAGGTACACCAAGCTCTCACTGCTACAGCTGATCGGCGTTGATATAAAGACGATTAAGATAGCTGATGACTTTTATTTTATTCCCATTGTGCAGAGGCAGGAACGCTATGCCGACCGATCACAGCTTGAGATGGAGAAAAGGGTAATGACGCAGTTTAATAACTTTTATCACAAATGAACTTTACTGAAAAGATGTTTAACTTCTGTCTCTCTCATGTCTATCTCAAACTAGTCCTTGTGTTATCTTTGATAAATCCGACCTGCTTTATAACACTACCGATGGGTTTATGTCTGAAGGTAACAAGCAGGCCCCAATATCATCTGGGTGGTGGTATGATAACCTTAACCTGACTCTCTGTATCAGTCTACTCTCTGCTTCTCGGCTGTCGTGTCACACATGTAGTCGGGGTCAAAGGGACTTCCTCCCTCCTCGCCACCCAGAACACTGCCACCTTCTCTCTCACCTGTTTTTGAACCTCAGAGGCAGCGTGTGGTCACCTCTTCTCAAGACTGCTTATTTTGTTGTTTTTGTGTGTGTGAAAGTGTGTTTATCTCAGTTTAGGAGGAAGTAGAACAATTGTAGACTGTTGAATTGCTGTTGAAAGAACCTGTGCATGTGTGTGTGTTTTATCACTCATTCAGTAATAATGCTGCAGAGCTGTGTAGCCATGAAACCTTAATAACCCCTCTAGATTTGTAAAATCCATCCATTATTTTAAAGCCACATTTAAAGCTACTACGAGGAACATTCATTTCGTGTCGATTTTGGCCGTCGTCGTGGACAAAAGCCGTAGTGTTTCCGATAGGCCTGACCTAAATGCTTCGAAGCTTCGACCGTTGCCATGGTAATCGACCTCCAGATCAGTATTCATTCAGTATTTATTTTATATATATACTGTATGTAATAATAATGTATAAATCCCCAAATAGCCCATGAAATAAGGAATAATCCCACACGACATTATTCATATTCAAGGAGTTTCTGGTGAACCTTTAAATCGTTTCGGCGTATGATTTTGCGGGGAATCGGACCCGACTACACCGATGACGAGCGTTAAGAATAACTGTAAAGAAATGGCCAATCTTCTCGCTGACGGTCTCGTTTACTTACGTAGGTCATAAAGAGGAATCCGTATTAAATTGAGACTGTTTCATAACCAGTTAAAAGTTCCTTGTAGTGACTTTAAGAACATTTGTCTTCACAACATCCTTTATAATACAAGAATGTCCTTTTTTATTGTTCAAAAAAGACATTCAGACTAGAGCTGCAACGATTAATCGAGTAGTTGTCAACTATTAAATTAAGCACCGGCTATTTTTATAATAGATTTCAGTCATTTGTTTAAAGTTCTCTAATTGCAGCTTCTTAAATGTGAATATTTTCTGGTTTCTTTACTCCTTTATGACATTAAACTGAATATCTTTGATTTGAGGACGTCATCTTGGGCTTTGGGAAACACTGATCGACATTTTTCCCCATTTTTTTAGACCAAACAACTATTTGATTAATCGAGAAAATAATCGACAGATTAATCGACAATGAAAATAATCATTATTTGCAGCCCTAATTCTGACCCTCATTAACTTAGCATCCAACACAACCTCTACATCTCCCTGCCTTTATGATCTCCTTCCATATAAATAATGTATAGATCACTGAAGTGTGAACTGGCTGTTGCTTGCAGACGCCTCACAAGAATTGCGTGTGTTCAAGTGTGTGCTGTTGCTACACCCTCACCATCTCCCACACCTTACTTTATGCAGCGTTGTAGAGCGCGTACCACCGTTTTCTGCTAATCGCCTCTATGAAAATGTCCTGAGTTAACCTGCTTTCCTTCCGCCCCGCAGGAAAGAAGAGCTCTAGAAAGGAAGATATCTGAGATGGAGGAGGAACTTAAGGTACCAGCAAACACACACACAGTCACACACACATGCATTATATTCTGTGTTCATGTAAGGTGACATTTCAATTTAATGGAGTCAACATCACAGCTAGTGTGTAGGTGGTACTTGTGAGTTACAGTGCTAACAGCTGTCACTTCAGTCTGAGTGTCCCTTTATATATAAATCTGGGTAGCTCACTTTTTTTTTTTGGTTTAATAGGAGCGGTGAGACATTTCACATGCTTTGATGCTTAAAAGATAATATGGATTTATTACAAAATTGGTCTTACGTGCATAGTTTTTCCATTAACTTCTATCAGATATAACACATGATGGCGCCTGTAATTCTCGGCTGCTTGGAAGATTATTCGGTCCGTTTCTGCAGTAAGCAATCAATCAAACACCTTTCATACATGTTAATGCAGTTCAAAGTGCTGCTTCACAGATGACTGACGAGCTGAAAAAAAGACTGAACAAGGGTGAGCTGTGAAAACAACAGAAAAGACAAAAACAATTCAGCAATTTAGTAGTAGTAGTAGTAGTAGTAGTAGTAGTAAAACTGCAGTTAGTCAGATTAGATTAGTAAAATAACAATAAAATAGAATCAAATTATACAACTTAAATGCAATAAAATAAGTGATCAATAAATTAAAAAATATAATAATAATAATAATAATAAATGTCTATAAACCATTCTTAATCAAAGGCCTGGTTAAATAGGTAGGTTTTAAGTTTCCGTTTATAGATTTCAACACTTCCAGCAGCTCTCAGATCTTCAGGCAGACTGCTCCAGCGGCTAAAAGCTGAAAGATTTTAGTCCTGGACTTTGGAAAGCTAACAGACTTTGTGCCAGACGACCTGAGGGGTCGTACCAGACTTCAGGGGGAGACGCTTTCTTTTCTCTCGCCAGAAGTATACTTCCTCCGTAGCAGCCAACAAGTTACACAAACTGTCAGAAAAGTCCCTATAAACTTGAAGAAACTCAATAGACTAGCAGCATTAAGGCTACAAACAACCTCTTGATGGGTCCACAGAAGGAATAATATGTAAATGTATAGTCCTCCAGTGTAATACAACATCCAGTCTTGCAAATGTAATTTCCAGAAATAAACCGTTTTATATTCCGCCTCATCTGTGTCCCCATGTTAGACTCCTTGTTTACCTGCTAAACATGCATCTCTTATTCTGTTCAGGGCAACATCTCAGGTCAGCTGCTGTAAATCTATGTCGACAAAACACTTAAGCTCTCCTACTGAGAAATTTAATGTTGCTTTTCTTGATTTTTTTTGGGAGGAGAGATTAAATTGTAGTAAGCAGCTGTTGTTTCCTCATTGCTGTGATAACAAAGTGTGTTTGTTTTTAGGCAGCTGGCTGATCTTATCAGTGTCACTTTCCATTCTATCTACAAGCATCAACCCCGGAAAGCCTCTTAATCATTCCTTCGGTTTCCAAAAAAATCTGTCCCCATTTTCTAACAATCTTCCTTTTTTCTGTTTCCCCTTCTCTTCTTCTTTGGCCCCTCTTCTCTTATTAATTTCTATTGTCCTGTCTTTCATTAAACCTTTCTCTTCTAATTTTGTTCTTGAAACACGCTCCTCCTCCTCCTGTCCTTCCTCCCTCTCTGTCTCTCTCTCTCTCTTTGTTTTCCTGTGTTGTGGTTGTTGTTTTCCCCCCCTGCAGAACCTCCCCCAGGTAAAGCAGGTTCAGGCCCTGCGGCAGGTTAAGGAGCGGCTGCAGGCTGAGAACCGAGCCCTGTCCCGCGTGTTGGCGAAGCTCTCGCGGTCCGCCTGCAGCCAGCTGCCCACCGTCGACCTCTAAGCCACGTCCGTCTGTCCACCACCATCTCCTCCTCCTCTCCTTCTTCTTCTTCCTCACCTTCCCCCCTCCCCCTCCCAACCCCATTCTTCTCATGCTCCATTCGTGCTCTGCCCGCACCCATAGACAGGCAGGTGCCCAGCCGTAAACTCCCCTTTCCGCGCCCCTCTGCCTCCCCAGAGCTTTTGGTTTTCAGATTGGGGAGGGTGTCTATTTCTTTTTTTAGTTCTTACAACAGGACACTCTCCTTTTACAGTGTACAACATGACTTTGACATATTTCAGCTCATTTAAACATCCTAAACTAACTAACATGTTTATAATAGTTGGATTAAAACGCTCTGGTAAGTATGATTTAAGGCCAGCAGGTGTCTAAATTTACCCCAAAGTTGAATTATTAACAAACACAAACAAAGTGCTGTAAAGGAAAGTGTCCTCTTTGTAGATCCTAGTTGTGTTGCTTCTGTCAGAGGGAGCTCGGATTGTTCAGTTTGGCTTGTTCTGGCTTCTTTGCATGAAGTGGCTTCCCTTTTTTTGGCCCAAATCTTCAGAGACGGAAACTTTTTTTTTTCTCTTTCCCCCTCTCTCTTTACTCCTCAAATTTTTATTTGACAGATGACATCAACAGATATTAAACTCATGCTGCATGGGCCGACAGCAGTGCCTGATCAATATCAACTCGCTATACTTCAGAATATGATCAGATATGTAAACTTGATCGTCATCTGTAATCAGTAAATGAGTTTGTTTTTAAGGGGGACTGGAATCTCTTGTTGGAGTGTCAGTGTTGTAGAAACATGAGTTGTCACCACCACAACAGCTGTACTTTTTTTTCTTTTTTTTTAAATAAGAGTCAAACACCAATTTACATAATAATATCTGTAATCATATAGTAGAATTAAAGACCTATGGATTTTTTTGTAGTCATTATGTTGTTGTTTTTTGGAGATATTTCAGTTTACAGTTGTTCAGTACCATACAGCAATCTGGCAAACTTAAATTCAAGTCAGATGTGTTGTTTTTACAGTATGACTTAATGCTTGTGAATTCACCCGTCATGGCTCACTATAAAGATCCAAGAAGAGGGTGTCTGCCTATCGGGCATAGTGGAGCATTACCTTGGTTACTATGGAGCCCAGCAGGTGTCATATTGGGGGGGGAAATGCATTTTGCTCTTGATTTTTTTTTTTTTACACCATACTATTAATAAAATTAACAGAACTTATTGAATATTGAATCCTTGTGGTGCATTTAGATGAGCTCATCCATGGCTTTACTTTCACTTTCCATTTTGCAGAGTTAGGCTACTCAGCGGTATACACTGTATGTACACTAACTAACCAACAGCATCCAAAGCTGAGCAGTATTGCAGAAACAACCCGGTCTCACAGGAACACAGGAAGGCGTATAAATGGCACAACATCACAAGGACGTTCCTTGTTTAATGAGGACGCATTTTAGTCCTTTTGCGTGTCATTTGTACGTCACACAACGAAATTACGGTACCATCCGCAGTAAGGTTTAGGCAACAAAACCACTTAGTTAGGTTTAGGAAATACATCATGGTTGGGCTTGAAATAAGTACGTAAACTAAGTACAATATGTACTGACACAACGTAAGGGATGTACAGAAAACATGCCACACAACGTAACACTGGTCTCCTGATTAAAAGCTGTGTGTTTATTGTCACAATTGCGACCGCAGCATCTTCCTCGCCCGCCATTTTCACAAGTTTCAAATACTACACAAATTGAGTCACCGCACTGCTGTTACTGTAACTTGACAGTATTTTCAAGAGCGTAATTTACGTATTTGTACAACCTGACACCTGCTGGGCTCTGTAGGACACCAAACAATGATCCAGATTTAAACTCTTCTATCTACGCATTAGATCAAATAAAAAGTGACTCTTTATTTTGTCTCTGCTGTGTATTTTTGTGGCTGCCGGGTGAGCAGTCGTTCAGATTCTGCATGGCTTTTCTCAGGATCTTTGGCCTGTGGTGTGCCCGCTTTGACTTCTCTCTTTTGAAAAACAAGGAAGAGTGTTTTTTTAATTATTTTGAAGGAGAAAAAAACAAAACATGAGAGATGCCGTGTGACTCCAAAGATTGCTTACAGTACAAAAGGCTGCAATTAACAGTTTGTCAAACTGGCCTGACTGGTTTTAACGACACCGTGTATATCTTGTCGAGACTCGTCTAAGCCTTCTCTCTCTCTCTCTCTCTCTCCCTCCCTCCCTCCCCTTCTTTTCCTTTTTTTTATTCCTTTTCAGACGCTCCCAGACTTGAAAGCAGACAACCAGAGACTAAAGGACGAGAACGGAGCGCTCATTCGAGTCATTAGCAAGCTTTCCAAGTAGAACAGACCCCCCCGCCCGCCCTCCTGCACCCCCTAGTCCCCCATGGCAGTGACTAATGGAATTGCACATTTAGATATTAATTGCAACAGACATCAGAGACTCCTTTTTTTTTTTTTCTTTATCTCCTCCCAGCTCTTTATCTCTCCCTTTTTTTTGCTCCACCACCATCACAACCATCACTGCAGCATCCATCCATCCATCCACCTCCTCCACTACTATGTGTGGCTGCTGCTGTCCTGATAGAGTTTACAGAGCAACAGGAGAAAGGGTTGTGTGATCAGCATGTAAAAGCATTGTGGGGCGGGGAAAGCCTGAAAACTATTTAACCAATAAGCCTTAGTTGTACATAAAGAGAAAAAGAAAAAAGCAGCGATCTCTTCTCTCTCTCTCTTCTCTTCTCTCTCGGCTATCACTGAAGAATTATCCAACACCTGATTTTATTTGTGCCACAATCTCTCTGATTATTTTTGTTCCCTCTCCCCTGTGTTCGTGTTGTGTGCCGTGCTCCCCTCTTTAACCCCCTTTAAAGTGCCACTTTTGCCCTCACATCAGCTACTCGTGGCACCTAATTTTTCACCAATGCACACACTCGCCCCCCTATTTTTTTTGTTACCTCTGTGTGTCTTCCTCCAAGAGGGAAATTTTTTTGAAAAATCTCGCTTTAGCGAAACGAGGCGGACCTGGTGGAATTTAAGCTTTCACTGTATGTGCAATATGCATTTCTTTTTTTTTTTTTTTTAATGCTTTAATGATGAGTCCATCACATGTAGGATTTTCACTCTTCCACCGCTTCCATCGCTCACCTTCCTCCTCCTCTATTTTTTTTTTTTTTTTTTTTAAGTTTGTAGTGTAGTCAGTTTATACTCTGTATTTCTCACTTTGTTTTAGCAGGTACTGAGTGATGCTGTATATACCTGTATGTATTTGTTTGAGACCAGCACATGGCATGCGTTTATGGTTCCCGTCTGTTACTATTAAAAGTATACAAATTCCAGAGGACAAAAAGGTGTGTTTTAATTATTTTATTTTTCTTTTATAGTCATTGGATACAGTACAGTAGAGCCTCTCTCTTAACGCGGGACGGCTGGCAGTGCTTTTTTCTTTTCCAGTTTAAAAATAAGTGTTCACATAATTGTGAGATAAAAAAAAAAAGAGAAATAATCGCTTCACTACATTTCACTTTCATTGTATTCAGTATCTTGGAAGAGTGCTATTAATTTTGTTTCCAATTTTTTTTTTTTTTAAAGCTGTAGTATTATAGCCAAGGTGTTGTCACTAAAAAAAGAATATCTTAGGTATCGCTAACCCAGTCCTTTTTACAAATGTCTACATGCACTGTCAATGCCATGTGAGGAGTCTTTATGTCAGGTTAAAGCAAATCGCCACCATCAAATATTCCATGCATCTGAAAACATTTTATGCATTTCAGTGGCCTTTTAAGGATATTTTAATAAAAGAAGTTAAAGCCGATGGACTGATGACCATCTACTCTGGTTTAGACTTTTTTTTTTTCTTTTATTATTTTTTTTTTTTCCCGTCATCTTGTAAAATAGGTGTGTGGCTTAATACATGCAAGCTGTGCTGTGACTACCAACCACTGAAGAGTTCATTAAAAATAAACTTGTACATTGTAAAGTTCCCACGTCTGATTATTTAATTGTTTAAATGTTTTTTATAACTCCATCTACACTGATTTCACTTGATTGTAATTATATTATTTATATATTTATTATTTTATTTATACAAATATATATATATATATATATATATTTAGAAAATACGGTAATTAGAAATATATATATATATATAGTCAGGTAAATCAACTGGAATCAGTGTAGATATATATTATTTATATATACATATATAATTGTATTTATATAAATATATATTCATATAAATAATATAATTAAAAATATATAGTTATATAAATCAATTGAAATCACTGTAGATAGGTATTATTTATATATGTATATTTACTGTGTATGTATATTATTTATGTAAATAATATAATTGAAAATATATATAGTTATATTAATCAAATGGAATCGGTGTAGATAGATATTTATTTTTTGATATATATTTACATAAATATGAATAATATTAAAAATATATATATTTATATAAATCAAATTAAATCAGTGTAAATATATATTTATTATTTTATTTATATAAATATAAATTATATAATTAAAAAAAATTGATAGTTATATAAATTAAATTAAATCAGTGTAGATAGATGGATATTTATTTTTTTAGCTATATATTTATTATTTTATTTATATAAATATATATTTATCTACGGTATTGGGGCAGAGGCAGATATCTCAAGAATCTCAGCACATAAAATCCAAACTACCTGCGTGACTAAACAAGACTAGGCGGAAAATAGAAAATACTCTTTTTGTAATTTGGGTGAATTGACCCTTTAATGTTGTTATAAGCTTATAACCAGTCATATATAAATATGAAAATGATGTTAAAGTTCATTTCTTGTACCTGCTCTATCTCATAATAGAATAACAGAGAGCCATTTGACTGTTGCTACACCATCATACCAGTAGATGGTGCACAGCTTTGCAGACTCAGTCAGGTGAACATTACTTTTTACTATAGTGGAGGGATTTCTTTTGGTACTTTTTAGAGTCATGAGTCCTATCCAGCTTCACCAGCTGCACATTAACATGTTAAATGTCTCGAACTGTCTCTTGACAGCAGGTTTCCAACTCCACATCAATAGTAAAATGTCTCCCTGTCCTCCCTGAGTTTAAAATTCCTACAGATTCACGAGTGCACCGCTTCACTGGGCTCTATTATAATCCCAGATGGCAGCAGGTTTTGATAGTAAAGTGCATATGAGGGGCATTTGCCTGCAATTTCCACCAAAAAGTAAAACAAATTCCTCTTTATGTGATTTATAAACTCTAGTTTTAGCATGTTATTGTCAATAATAGCTCACTGGGTGTGACTTTGTCTCCAGATCTGTGATGAAGGGCTCTGATCTTCAGATTAAGCTTCGGGGGATAAGCGGCGGTATCTGCTATAATTGCCCAGCGTCATGCAAAAGTGTCTCACTCTTCTGTTTTTCCATTGCCTCAGCACAGGGTTAGGAAGTCTGGTTTGTGTCTGTACTGTGACATGGACATGCTTCTTCAACCATCCGGGGCAGAATGTCTTCATCGAGGACCTTGACGGAAGAAAAAAAAACACTTTTTTAGACAGATTCCTGGCCTTAAAAAGTCATTATGGTAACAAATGGTTTGAATTAATGCTGCCTTTTTTGTGTCGTTCTGCTGGTTCAAAGGCAAAGAGAACATCAGGCTGTTAGATTCTGTCATTATAGAGAGCTATACTTGATGTTTAATATGCATTTTTTGATGATGAATGTTGCTCTGCAGGCTTTCATCTACACTTCAGCTCATTCAGTTGCAGCCACTTCCACATGTCCACTTACTCTTCGTCAGCAGAAATGTAAAGTGATTTGTAGTAAATTTTAATAAAACTTATAGAAAACACTGGCCCTTTAAGTGTCTTAGAAACAGGGCTGGCTTAAGGCATAGGCCATATAGGCGTTTGCCTATAGGGCACCAGATTCTAGGGCTGGTCACCCTGTAAAAAAATAATTAATTAAAAAAAAAGAAAATGCTGGTGGGCACCCTTCCTCATTTTCTGCATTGAGGTACCAAATGAACAATAAATAAATACACTTTTCCCCCCTGTAACTCTCTGTTTCTCACACTTTTTTTATCAGCCCGGCTGCACTTATTTGTTAAAAATAAAAAGTGTAAATTGTCGTGAAACTGATTAAACACGTTTAAGACAACAATATCATAGAAATAGCATATAAATGTGACCAGTAATAAGTCTCAGCAGGAGCTTTTGAAACTCATGATTTCTGTCTGGTCTCTTTGATTCCTGACAGCAGCAGCTCCACCACGAGATGACGTGCTGTGCTTTTCTAGGTTGGAAACCATCCATAAAGAAGGAATTAGATCTTGGCAACTGCTGTCACACACAGAGAGACACTCACACTCTTTCCACCGTGGCCTAATCTCCCTCTCTTCTCTACCGTATAAAGTGCAGCATGCAGCATACCAAACAAAACCTTCTCCCCGATTGCAAATTTTTAACAACACACACAAGACTTAGACACACTGGATGAGCAAAACCCCTCAGCGGCGAGGACAAACAGCAGCGGGGTTTCTCTACCGCTGACAAACAATGACAAATAGAGGCGTCCCGATGAAGTGACAGCTCGAGTCTGTCACTGAAACAAAGACGAACACACTCGGTTTAGAGGAGAGTGATTCAAAGCAGCGGTGGATTGGTGAGGATGCATCTAGAAGAGAGGATACACAGACGTCTCTTTCTCCTTGACTGTGGTGTCAGCATTTATATAGGAAATATCCTGCACTGCAATTGCATCATGGGAACATGCCAGAGGCTATTCAAGGAGAGGACAGATAACTGTAGTGCTAAATAACATACTAATTAATCAAATAGACAGTTGACAGAATGAATCAACAGTTGTTAAACCGGTTCAAGCTTCCAAACTTTGATGTTTTTATCGAAGTGTCTTTCGTTTTTGGGACTGTTGGTTGAACAAAACAAACAACTGGAGGACGTTACCGGGGTTGTGTGAGTTAACAGTGACAATTATGGTAATTATGAAGTGATCCCACTGAGCTGATCTGCCCACAGAGGGCTGCACTGCATCAGACTTGACAAGTCATGTAGTCTTAGATTCTATAAAGATATAGAGGAGTAATGTCTAGCTGTCGAGCTCTAAATCTCACTAATTAACATACTGTATCTGTCATTCGTATAATCCCTACAAAATCGTGTAACGTATCAATCGTCTCGACTAACTCTCGGCAAGAAAGCGTATTTCCCAAAATGTTGAACTATCCCTTTAAAGAAGAAGATAGGAGAGACTCATTTCATTGGGTCGTGTCTAGAAGGTAACCTGCAAATTGTGAAATCTGCAAAAACATGCAGAAACTCTCGCGAGACTAGCTGCCCAACGACCTATCCCAGGGGTCAGCAACCTTTACTATGAAAAGAGACATTTAGGGCAAGAAAACAAAAGAAAAAATTTGGCTGGAGCCGCAAAACATTTGAGGTCACATTGAGGGGAAAAAATCTGAGATTTACAGAATAAAGTCACAACTTTACGAGAAAAAAAGTCATAATATTATGAGAATAAAGTCATAACTTTACGAGAGAAAACTTCGTAATATAACGAGAATAAAGTCATAACTTTACGAGAGAAAAATACGTAATATTACTACTTTGTAATATTATGACTTTGTAATATTATGACTTTATTCTTGAAATCTCCGATTTCTTTTTTTTCCTCAATGTGGCCCTAATACTCTGTCGTACCGTCGTACCATAAACCTACAACAATGATAAATAAAAATGAAAATGTAAACAAAAAACAGTTATTCATTCATTTCCACTAATTTTTTTAAAAAGTCCACAGGGAGCCACTGGAGAGGGGCTAAAGAGCTGCATGTGGCTCCGGAGACGCAGTTTGCTGACCCCTGACCTATATCCTAACCTTAACTATTCGAGATCATCGCCTATAACCTTAACCATCTCGCGAGAGTTTCCCCAACTTGCGGGTTACCTTCTAAACATGACCAAAAGCAACCTTTACTAATGGCTTTATCATAGCAATATAGAGTTTAAAGTTGTGAACTCATAGCCAGATGAAAATCTATGTGTCTGTTCTTCCACGTGATAATCACATTATTTACCTCCATGACCATCAATATCTGATTGACTAACATGGCTAAAAACATGAACCCCCGTCTGCCTCTCCTATCCTGACAGCAGTGGAGGGTATCTGCAGACCTGCTGTGCGAACCCAACATCTGGGAGGCTCGTGAGAAACATTTCTTAAATACTTACTTACTCTTGGATAAACAATTTCATGGGGGAGTGAGCTCCTGGTGTCGGCTCCCCGCTTACAGAATTACCCACCTAATGGCTTTTGACTGAAACATTACTGTCAAATAAATGAAAACGCGTGAACGCAAGAGTGGCTGTTACACGGTGTTATGTTTAATATGAATTTCAGATTACTTCGGCGTTTGCTCATTTTACAGCCGGGCGAGCAGTGCATTTTCCCTCTTTACCACAGAACGTGTTATGGGTTTACAAAATATACATGATATGGCCGTTAATTAAAGAGCTTTCGGAGAGGGTGAATAAATCTGGAATATAAAACACTTAACATGGAGGCTAAGCACGCTCACTATCGGGAACACATTACTGGATTTAGTTAAAAAGCAGCAGTGTTTGTGTTGGCATGGAAGGAAACCCTTGTGACCCCTTCATTCTCTTTTTTCCTCCTCATAGCAGACAGAAATATGCTAAATATGCAGCAGTGAGTCAATAGATCAGGGTTTATTTTTAGGAAAGGCGCCCCACTCCTTTTGCTCCACCCAACTTTTCTCATTATCTGTAACACGGTTGCAAAGATAATGGCTGCTCTCCCACTCAGAAGTGGATGGGTGTCACATTTTTAGACCTGTATGGGAAATAACACAGGTCCATTAACACAAAAACAGCCTCTTTTCATATGGAAAATAAATAGATATCAATGATAACCACACCTTAAAGTCAGTGCACCCTTGGGAGCAAGCTAGACGCACACAAATCTAACACCGTGAGGCTCCCACCCTTCAGCACAGTCAACTTATGGTGCTATATTACCCTTGCATGAAATGAGGCGTCTGACAGTGAGCACCTATAGCAGGTTTAAATCACAGTGAGGTAACGCGCAGAAATGCATGCAGGGATTGAATATCACTGGAATGAAGAGTTATTATAATGGAGCTTTGCATCATGCAGTGTGTTAGATTCATTGTATTTCCTCTAAACTGGGATCATTACGCTGCAGAAGGGGGATGAAATGCTGACTGTATGACCACTTTTTGAGATCTATTCTGCTGTATGTTTGTGAATTTCTGTTTTGGAGCTTTCCATCCTTTCACACAATCTTCCTCAGCAGAGTTTGCTCAGTTGTCATTGCATTGTAAATGTTCAAATTTCCTTTTTTTGAGCCCTCCGAGAAGTTCTCGTCGAGGATCCCTGATATCCTCAGAGGAGGTCCCGTCAAACATTCAATAAAAACAATAATCTTTATATTTGTGGAGCACTTTTCAAAATAAAGTGTGCTGCACACAAAACAAAAAAACAGTATTTAAGTACAGTTACATAAATACAAATTTGAGGTACTTGTAATTTACTCTTATGTAAAACACTTGGTGACCCTGTTTTTAGAAATTGCTGTAAAAATTACATGAAATTATGTAAAAAAAATGATGTGAAAATGTCTCATGAAGAACTGAATGAGGACATAAAGGCAATGTATTTTGTTTTGTCTTTGTGGCCTGTAAAGATGCAGACAAGTATTAAGGTGTACAGGAGATTTCATCTTTCAGTGTTCACATTTCTCATTAACTACATCATCATAAGTGCAATAAATAAACTTGTCAGTCATCATCTGAATTTAGCGTGTATACATCAGCATTAGATGAACGAGGAGGTTCTTCTCCTCTGATCAGAGCCGCTTGGATGAGTCATCCGGCGCCTAGGGGAGTCAGTCTGTGAGATCTGCGTGGGAGAGCTCAATCACAGACAAACGCTCTTCTGCTGAAAAGTTGCACTCAAACTGTGTGATAAGCAAAGGCCTACTGAAGACTAGAAATCAATGACATTGTCTTTCATAAACACACACCTGTCTGTTGTTGATAGAATAAAATGTACCACCAAATTTACTGCTGAAATGCTGCTTTCACCTTAAACTTCTACCACACTCAGAGTAAAACGTCATTCTGGAGGTGGAAAATAGTCAATTATAGTGTTGTTCAGAATTTTTTTTAAGGATTCACTCTGAATTGATATGATGTATCTCCTCAAAGGAATTCCTTTATGAGAAAGAACATGTGGTACACTTTAAAAAGGACACCATACTCATCACACACCTGCGTTGCTGCAACTAACCATTATTTTCATGATCAATTAATCTCTTTTGTTTGTATTACTCAGTTATTCATTCTGTGTATAAAATGTCAACAGCATACCTTAATATAATTTATTTTGATCATCTAACATTCATTGTAATAATAATAATAATAGTTTAAAATTAAATAAATGAAGTAAAATAATTTCAAAATGCCTACTAAAATGAGCTTTCTCTGGCCATCCCACACTCAATAATAATAATAATAATAATAATGATGATGATGATCATCATTATTATTAGTAGTATTATTTAATATATAGCCTATTTAGTTGGACCAACAGTCAGAAAATCTCTCATAGTTAATTCATTCTTAAAATCTTAATGCAAAATAAAATTAAAATTTGATTTCATTTTTCTCTCTATACAGTAATTTCATGAATCAACTAATCCTTTCATCACTACACTCTTGAACATATCATTAAATTATATTCTGAGAGTATAAAAATATATATATTTTTTATTCTACTGACAGTACTACAGTCATATTTATTCCTGGTTGCAGTGTATGTGAATGTCGTCAGCTGACAGGAAGTACACATGGACCCAAGCTGTTGCCTAGCAACGCAATTCTGTTGCAATTCCGTCAAAATGCGCTAAAACGGAGCGTCTCAGACAAGAGGGTAAATACAGGCATATTCAGGCTGACAGTATGAGGAAAATAAAGTTTTTTTTTAACATTACAGCATGTAAACATGTTCTAGTAGAAACACAAAATACAAGTATGAACTTGAAAATGAGCACAATATGGGACCTTTAAGCATTTCACCTCACTCAGGATGACCCTGTCTGTCTTATGTTGTCTGTATTGTTTGTTTGTTTGTTTTTTATTATAAAACAACAAAAAATAAAGTATAAAAAAATAAAGTACTTTAAATCACCTTAGGCAAAACTACAAGCCCCTTTTGTGAATATTAAAAGATCATTACAGTGACTTTATTCTGGGGCTGAGCTCCACAGCTGCTTCGGCTCCACTCGGGAATGTTCGGGTGTTGTCGGAGTCGCTCGGTTGTGTGCCAGAGGGCAGAGCGCCGAGCAGCAGCAGCAGCGAGCGGCTCTCAGCGCTCCAGAACGAGCGCCATTCATCTGAGAGAGACCGCGGTGCTCACCTGGTCGGACCTGACAGAAGAGAGCAGTTTAACGACTGAAACAAGCTCCACACAGGTGAGTTTCTACCTGGCACCTGGGCCTTACACTTCTGGACAACTTTTTACACACTTTGAGGTACTTTTTACTGGAGAAAACCTCATTAGAGACGCCCGACAGAGTTCTCAGCTTAAATTGTTATTATTGTCGGTGAGGTTCGTTAAAGAGTAAATACATAGATTTAAAACTTATTTTTTGTTTAATAAAAAGCCATAAAACAACACAGTTTAAACTTTTATTTAAAGTTTTATTTGTTGTGACTTTATTTCCCTTCTTACCTGTCAACAGCAACCTGGTTAATAACTCAAGGAATGCGGTGCAAGTAGGACTAAGAGCAGAGAGCCAAACTCCATTCATATTTTACGCTAATTTAAACTAAATCATCAAAAAAAGGGATCATGGCAACAGGAGGATTCAAATCAAACGCCACGACTGACTTTTTAGAGGAGTGGAAAGCAAAACGGGAGAAAATGCGAGCCAAAATGCTGGGGGATATAGCCGCAGCGACTGGTGCACCCTTAGGTGTCAGCAACCCAAACAGCACCACCAGCACCACCGAGCATTCCAATAACGGCAGTCCGGATAGAAGCGCCTCCGCTGGGAACTGCGTCGCCTCCTCCTACGCGGTGGCTCGGTCCTCCTCCGGCTCTGCTTTAAAGAGACCCGAGGAGGAAATGCACCACCACCACCACCCTGTTGCTGCTGCTGCTGCTGCTGCTGCTTCACCCACCACCACAGCCTGCAACCTGAAGAAGGCCACGCCTCAGACTGAGCAGCAGCAGCAGCAGCCGGCTCAGCAGTGTGCAACCCAGTCTGAGTCCAGTCCCATGGCGTGCAATGACAGTGACAAGGGAAGCCCATCAACACCATCAACACCATCATCATCGCCCAGTAAGGTGAAGGAGAAGAACAGCACCTCTGGTCCCAGTGCTAGGAAGGGGAAAGGACAGATTGAGAAGAGGAAGTTGAGGGAAAAGAGGAGATCTACAGGTGTTGTCAGCATACCATCCAATGAGGTGAGTCAGGCATGCTGTCTTATGTGATAGTAAATGTGAATTTTACATGCTGCATGGGGAAAATACCCTTTTCTCTACAGGGAAGTTCCACCTGAGTAGGATATAGGAGATTATTTTTTACTGTGTTGGATTTTTGAGTGTTATTAAACACTCTTCTGCTGAAAAATTGCACTCAAACTGTGAATTTGACCTGCTTTGGAAAGCACCTTTTCTCCACAGGGAAGTTCACCTGAGCAGGATAGGAGATTCTTTTTGCTTTTATTTTGAGTCTTATGAAACACTCTTCTGCTGAAATGTTGCACTCAAACTGTGTGATAATCAAAGGCCTATACTGAAGACTAGAAATCAGTGACATTGTCTTTAATAAACACACACCTGTGTGTTGTTGATAGAATAAAATGTACTGCTGCTTTCACCTTAAACTTCTATCAAACTCAGAGTAAAACATGTCATTCTGGAGGTGGAAAATAGTCAATTTTAGTGTTTGTTGAGATTTTTTTTTAAGGATTCACTCTGAATTGATATGATGTATCTCCTCGTGAAATTTCTTAATGAGAAAGAATATGTCGTACACTTTAAAAAGGACACAATACTTATCACACACCTGTGTTATCACACACCTTTTCTCCACAGGGAAGTTTCACCTGAGCAGGATAGGATGGATTATTTTTTTCTGTATTGGATTTTGAGTCTTATTAAACACACACAGTTGCACTCAAACTGTGTGATAATCAAAAGGCCTATACTGAAGACTAGAAATCAGTGACACTGTCTTTTATAAACACACACCTCAGCTCAACATCAAATCCCACCACTTAGGAGTTTGAGGGTGGGCTCATATTCCATGATAACCTTCCTTTCTACCTAAAACTTCACATATTTTCCTGCTTATGTGATGTTCACTAATGTGAATTTTACCTGCTGCATGGGGAAAGCACCTTTTTCTCCACAGGGAAGTTTCACCTGAGCGGGATAGGATAGATTATTTTTTGCTGTGTTGGATTTTGAGTCTTATTAAAACACTCTTATGCTGAAAAGTTGTACTCAAACTGTGTGATAATCAAAGGCCTACTGAAGACTAGAAATCAGTGACATTGTCTTTTTATAGATAGATAGATAAATAGTAACTTTATTAATCCCGAGGGAAATAAAAGTTTCCAGCATCACAGTCCCATAGTGCAAAACATGTTAGTAAAAAGGCAGTAAAAAAGTTAGTAGTGCAAAGTACAAAAAAATATACCAGATATAAAAATACAAGGAGATGAAGAAAACTGTGAAAAGCAGCAAATCCTCACTTTTGGGAAGCTGAAACTAGTGAATATTTGCCTTTTTTTACTTGATAAATGACTTAAATGATTATCAAAATAGATCTTGATTAAGTTTCTGCTGATCGTCTATCCATTGATTATTGGACTTATCTTTTGAGTACTAAATAAAAGTCAAAATATTACAAACAAGCCGTAAACTTCACTGGAATCAAAAGAAAAATATAAATACTACACAAAATTGAGATGAGAAAAATCGAAGATAAACAAAACTGAGCTATGAAAGGCTGTCATCAGGCTGTCATCAATGATTAATGCGTCTTTATGTATTCATTTATCCTTCATTTAGCAGTACTCACTTGGCATGTCCTGCAATTGTTTTATTATTTATCAGGTGACATGTGCGCAGATACCGATACATTTGTGATAAGCTTAACGTCAGCTGATAAAATCGGCCCACTTCTTGCTGTATTGGTCGTGCAAATACAAGATAAGTATAGTCTATATGCTTATCAGTCATGGCTATAACACCACGGCCAGTAGGCGTTCATATAAAGTACATATTAAATATCAAGTCGTCCACATATAGAGGGACTTTTAGGGGTCAGGTCAGGGGTTATCTTTGGTGCAAGGTGACAACTTATTAGCGAAAGGTTGGTTCTTTAAGTTTGTTATTGTTGTTTTAATATGGATGTCCATTTTCGAGTTAGTTTTTTACTGCTGTAATTTGGCTTTTTTTTCTTCTTTTCTTGGCTGTGTTTCTTTTTTAACATCTTGGGACCAGGTTGGAAAACTGTTCTCACTTTAACACATTATCCCTTGGATCCTGTGTGTGTGCGTTTTTTAAGATCTATAAATAATTCAAATCAAAGAAAAGCTTTCCAAAATTCCTCCCATACATGTGTCTGGTTTAATCGAAACCTCTGTAGAGAGAGAAATGTAAGCAGCTCTCAGATGTTGGGGAGGTGGGAGACGAGAACAGAAGGGGTCGACTGGCGGTGGTGGAGGTGTTCTATTGTTATTGAATTTAAATCATGTCGCACTCTTGCCTAATTCCTGTGGTCCAGACACATGCAGGAACTCTGATATGAAGCCGTGCCTGCCAATAAGCACTCGTGGCCAGCGCTCTGATTATGTACACCCGCTTTAAAAAAGCACTAAAATTGTCCGAATAAATGTTTTTTCATGAAGCTGATGGTGGTGTTGCTCCATAACCACCCTGCTTCCCGTATCCCCTTCTCTTATAACTTGGAGTTTGACCAGCTTTTTCAGTTGGCGCTCCACATCCTGTTATTAGGTGCTCAGCAGTGCCGAGCAAAGCCGTTTGAAAAGGCTGGTCACAAGCCAGGCTGTAATGCCGGGCTTCAGCACTCTGGGCCGTGCCAGATATGTTAGATCGAGCCCATAGGCAGCTGATTATGTAGTAAAGTGGGCGAATGGACTATTATTGGGGGGGGAGGTGGGAGGTAATCTGATGAAGTGGTGAGCTGATTTGCGTGATTGAGGTGAAGAGAAAGAACTGGAAGTCTCTGATCTCAACTGTCGGGCTGTGGTCGAGGTACAGTTTGAGCTGTGAGATACATTGAGTACATTTACATGTCCACTAATATCCCGGGTATGACCAGGCTTTTGGAGTTTAATGATTAGGTCTTTGTGCATGGGAAACATTTCCGAAACCTGGAATAGCCCTTAACCTGGTCATGAGAAACCCAAATATGTTAGTTGGAGTACTCTGATGGATGGAAACAGTTTGAGTTACACAGTAGTCAGTAAAGCTATAATAAAGATTATAATGACACACTGAAAAGAAGGTGAAAGTCAACGATAGTAAATTCACCAGGTGGCAACCCCCGGGTCTGAAAAGTGAAGCCAATGCCTTAAACTTGCATTCTTTCTAATAGCCAGCAGGGGGCGACTCCTCTGGTTGCAAAAAGAAGTCTGATTGAATAGAAGTCTATGACAAAATGAGCCTACTTCTCACTTGATTTATTACCTCAGTAAACATTGTAAACATGAGTTTATGGTCTCAATCGCTAGTTTCAAGTCTTCTTCAATACAGCATGATGTTCATTTAGTAAATGATGGTCCCATTTAGAGTCAAATAGACCATAAAGCAGGGGGTGCTTTAGGGCGTGGCTACCTTGTGATTGACAGGTTGCTACCACGGTCTGGGAGTTGTCTGTGTTTTCGTCTTACAACTTTAACCCTTCATTAAAGTTAATTGTAACATTTTAGTTGGCTAAAGATGTCTTATTCAGTGTTCGGTTGTACTTAGCTCCACCATCTCGTGTCACTTCTGGTTGCAAAAAAACAATATGGCGACAGCCAAAAGGCTTCAAAACCGTAATGATGTCAAACCAATGGGTGACTAGGTCCACTTCTTATATAGACTATTGACAGAACAAGCAGTTTGACAACATTGTGATGGACATTTTTCACTATTTTCTGACATCTTATACATCAAACGATTAATCAAGAAAATATTTAATCGGCAGATTAATCAATGATAGGAATAATTGTTATTTGCAGCTCTTAAATATTCACATTGGATAAGCTGAAACCAGCAAATGTGTGGGTTTTTGCCTAATGATTGACTTAATTGTTTTTTCAATTATCAAAAATATTTATAATTTACTGTTAATCGACTAATAAATGATTGTTTTAGCATTTATTTCATAGTCATGCATGCATTAAATGAATATAATGTATATTCTTTGTCCTTTTTCTGACCATTTACTTTATGTACTTTGTTGTTTGGCAGCACCTCACACCATTTAAAACTAATGTTTAGCTAACTGTAGCCACTGACTAAATAACAACTCAAGTTTTCTCATCTCAAATATCTTTTTATTGAGCAGTTATATTTCACCTACAATTCAAGACTCATTTTCTTAGTTCTTACAATTGTGCATTCAGTATTGGAGTCATCGGGAAATTACATAAAGTCAAAGAGGTGATATCTTAATAAATTAATAATAAACAAGCAGAATAAGAAACATCTACGGTGAACTGAGATTCTGCGAGCTTTGTAAATCAGAGAGAAACATAGAAACGCTGGCAGCGCAGCAGATATTTTATTCCTTTTGTCAAATGTTTCCCTCTCTCCTCCTGTTGCATATAAAGAGGACCAAACTATGCAAATGAAGACTCCCCTCACACAAGCCCTCTTTGTGATGTGAATATGAGTGGACAGGTGTGAAAAGAGATGCCTGGGATTATCTCCCCGCTCGTTCTGCGCGGCATAATAGCTGTTGAGCGGGATTTCAGAGCATCAGGGGAACCCAATCTTCTGCCTGTTGAGGCCATAATGGCCTGATAAAAAGCTCCCTGCTTTACTGGAGAAAAGACAGTTGTGCACGGCATCAATCAATACCGACTCCTGCTCTCCAGGAAAGGTGTCTTCTTTCTCTCACTCTGCTCGCCGCCTCGGACCAGAGGGCATTGTTGTTTACGCTGACCTTTGACCTGCTCACGACATGCTTATGCAACAGAGGAATGTGGAAATGAGTGTTCTGGAGAGCATTTCTGGGAGGTTCTCTCATCTGAAAATGTTTTCGGTCGTGATGTAAGCATGTTTCCAGTACCACTCGCCACATGTGGTCTGATGGCTCATTGTGCAGCTTCTTTTATGACCTCAGTGAGTTATGAGGCTGTGGTCAGACGCTCCAGTCAGGGAGTGTGAACTTTGTTTCATGTGGACGGCTGGATCTGCCCCAGAGTGGCTACTGCTGCTGCTGCTGCTGCTGGCCGGCCCCTCGCTGCTATTTGTCTGCAGCGTCACCGAAGAGGTCAACAGGTTTAACATGCGATACTGTGCTGAGCGCTCAGGCAGTTAACACTCTGGTGATAGGAGGACACGGCAGACAAGAGGGGTCCTTGTCTAACCTGATCCTTTGTTAATATGTTTTATGTTTTATACAAACGTATCTTAAACACGCACTGTCCCACGGGTAGGTTTCGTCAGTACAAACGTATGCTTTGCAGCCAAACTCTGACTCAAACCCGCTGGCCTTTTTTTTTTTGAAGTTCTAATGGACATCCTCAAAGTTTCCAAATAAGCCAAATATGATAAGCTGAATTTTGAGGAAAAGTTTGCAAGATTATGCGCAAGTCGTGAATAGAATATTAAAATTTCCGTTTGATGATGGTGTGCAGCCGTTAAAAACAAGCAGATATAAAATGTGGTGCTGTCAGAAAGCATAAAAAATTATAACTTTAATGACCTTAAAGCTACTTAAGGGAGTAATAAAAGGGAAAAGTTGTTTTACCCCTCGGAATTACAAACATGCGTAAAATACACCAGACCTTTTGGAAAATGCTTCTTATTCAATAACAGTATTGTACAATAACAGAATCCTTAAAAACAAATGCGTTTAAAATTAACCGAAAGACGCGTGCTGCAGCGCTACGAGTCCCTCCCGAGTCATGTCATGGAGACGAGACAAGAGCCCTCGTCGCCGTTGCTTATGTCGGAAACGAAACACATGCGAGGATCGGGACGAAAGGGCAGACAGGAATCCTCTGCAGGCTGTGTTACGCGCAGGCTTACAGCCGGGCACTGCCGGGATCGGGCGGTGCGTATAATGCGCTGAGACAGCAGCCTCGAAACACCACCGTTTAGTGGGAGACGGGCCCGCAAACGTGACTTTGAGGAACATCTACACTCGCACACACACAGAGTGATGAGGAGACGCTTAACGCAGATACAGCAGCCTCAAAACAGTGCCATTTAGCGAGAGGGGACCCACAAGACACCGAGCACGGACATAGGTGTACTCAAAACAGCACTCGTGGACTCATCATGACACATTTTCGTGACAAGCCGAAGCTCTATAGCTCAAAAAATTGTATTCGGAACAGCCCTAATTCTGATATCTGTTTTTTTATGTCAGATTCAAATGAAAGCTCAGTTTTATTTTGGAAAGTTTTACATACACAATGGTCTGCTTCAGGGCATTTCAGGGTGTGTAGGGGCAATGTGTCTCATATCAAATGAGGCTCTGCATCGTTGAATTTTTGGCGTCAACTCTTTCATCCGCTCTCTTGCATTAATCAGTGCCTTGTTTGTGCCCACATTTGCTTCTGTTCTATTTCAGTTCAGTGAAGGGTGACGTTCTACTGTATGTTTGTGGGGCCACGCTGAGAGCAGAGTTTGGACAACATTGGATCCTGTTTTACCCTCAATGCAGTTTGCGGAGAATGCATGGTTTGACACTGATTTAATGAAATGAGCACTAATGTGTGTTGATTGTGTTGCCTCTCCAAACAAGAGCAACCACATATTTGTGAGATTTGAACTTGGTGTCATGGTAGTAGGCGCCTCTTTTTCCTGTTTAATGGCTTTCTGAAGGTGTTTAAGGCATTCACACTAATACGTTTTTGTTTTAAAACATAACTTTCGCTACGTTTCTACTTAGAGTCCACACTAGTTCGGCTGTTTTGAGCCCCTAAAACGGAGACGTTTGAAAATGCTGCTGATGCCGTTTTAGTTTTAAAACTCCAGGGTTGTGTTTTAGTCTGGATGGGCAGAAACGGAGACTTTTAAAAATGATGACTCAGACACCCACGTTCGCTTCTTGATTGGGTCGTATCAGTCAAGACGTCTCCTTCCCTGGTTCGTCCAGAAGAAAGCAAACATCTGTTGTGTTTTCCACCGCATTACACACCCTGTACTCGTGTGTTACTTTCAGTAACCGCTCCAAAGCGTCGTTGCTCCAAGCAAAGAGATCTCTGGTCTTACTTTTCGCCATCGCTGTTCTTCCTCTGTAGTATTTTCTGCAACTGAGCAACCAACCGTGCAGCTTCCTGTTTACGCCGGCGCGCGCATGCCCATTGTACGTGAATGGTCATGTGATACGCATTTTCAGACGTGATAGTACGGCCCTAAAAACGCTCGCCTAGATGTGGATGTAGCCTAAAAGTTGTATATTGGTGCATGGTTTTGTTCCACACAACAAACTGAAAGTGGAATTTAAAGGTATGTTCTCTATACTCTGTAAGAAACGTATTTAATAAGCTGTCGTCACACTGCAAATAATGAGTTTTCATGACTAAGTACACTCCTAAAATCCTCACAGTTGTTTGATTAGTAAATATAAATAGGCTCTCAATTCACAGCTGTTGCAAAAGAATGATAATTTGCGTGTGGTGTAATGTGTTTCACTGGCTGTTAAAAACATTCTCCAAACAAGGTCACATCATCACAATAAATACCACAGGGATTTGATCATGGACTTAGGTAAGCAAGCAGCTATTTAGGCAGGGTGTTGTGTTTCCTTGTTTTCACTTGTTAGTCGAACAACAGGAATGCTAAACTCTTTAATTAAAACACGTGTTTCTCAAAAGTGAAGTTTCCCCAACAAGAACATGTTGTTTGGTTGACTTGCCGGAGTGAACTCTGGATTGTTTACGAGGGCCACTGTCGCTGGAAAGCTTTCAAAGGGGGTGACTAATGGAAATAAGAGTCCCAGCTGAGCTGTTCTGAGAAATTTCAGGGAATTCCAAAGGAGGAGGAAAGAGGACAAGAAAAGAGGAAGCGTCGTCTGCTTCTGCGATGAAGTCGTTACCAGCTCGGCCCCTTTCCATACGGGTACCTCGGGGGTCTCTCAGCACCTCGTAAAACACGCATCACCCTTGTAATGGGCCGTGGCACGCGGTTTTGTTCACTTTGTAAGAATCTTACGTAAACTTCAGTTCACATTAAAGTGACCCCTGACTAGGTGAGGTTCCATTATGCTGTCAGATGGCATCACATCACTGGATTAGAGCAGAAGAGGCTGTGGGAAGGAAATACTAGTTAGCCACCAGTGAAACAACTCACTACCTCAGGGCAGATTATCGAATCTCAATACTTTATTGGTATTGGCACTGTAGATGTAGTAAACAAATTAAAAGAACTTCTGTGTCGCGGCAAAACTTGTCCTTTCTGTTTGATATCTGCTGTTATTTGCACACAAAGTTCAAAGTCCTTCTTATCCAGGTCACTGCTCTTTAGCTATGGCTGCTCAGGAGCTTTGCGGGAACAGACTGTAGATTATTAGTGAAGAACAACGTACCCCCTGCACGGCATGCACAAGAATGCACAGTCGTGCAAAACCCGCACCGCCTCTGAGCACCGACGCCGCTTTGCACACATCTCGTGAAGAAAGCGAGAGCCTGCCTGTTTTGCCTTCAGGGCGGTAACATAGTCAGCGAGGACAAGCACTGAAACTGTGCTGTTGGTGAAGGCGGTTTCCTAACAGAGAAGCGTCAGTATTTGCGTGACACATTACTCACCTCCCTGCTACTGCTGGAGTGACACGATTGCTGTCTTTGTGGCTAATCTTTAACCGCTGAGTGTGTGTTTACAGTTCCAGGACATACAAGTTTGGCAATCAATTATCTATTGTTGTATTGTCAAATTCTTGAATAAGATCCCTAAATAGAGCAGAAATGATTGATGCGGTGGAATTTGCAGCAGTCAGATGTTGTAAAGGCCACGCTGAATAAACTTGTGCTTCATAACACATGTAAATATTTAACCAAATCCACTATGACTGTTTCTTCTGCAGGCGCAAAAACAATGTCAGAGCGAATATCCTCGTCTTCGTCTGACCCCCCTGAATTCAGGCCATTCTTACACCTTTTTTGTTTAAGTTACACATTTTTCAGAGCCTCTGTCATTGTTCCCTTTCTCATATTTTCCCCTCCTCATTACCAGCATTCACGCTGAGAACATTAACACAATCTGGTGTGTGTGTTGTGGTAACTGACATGCAGTTTATAGAAATGTACTGTTTGGGATTTTTTTTTAATCCTAATAGTTTATGGAGGCGTGCGGAGATAAGCGATAATCGGTTTCACGCTTCCGCTTTTTGGAAAACGAGTGTCCCCCCCGTCGTGTTGGTTGTTGGGGGGAACTTTCTGTACTTAGCTGCCGGGGCGTCTTGCTAGTTTGACAGCACACAAACACACAAGACAGGGGGGTGTTGAGCAAGAGAGTGGTGGATTTAGAGGAGTGTATGTTGTGATTTTGTGCGTCTGTAAATGTGTAGCCTATTTGTCGGACATTCCTGTGTGTTCGCTGACGACTGTGGGGAATTTGTGAGTCAGCCCTAATCAGGCCACTCTGCATGATAAGGCATTTGGGAGCCTGTCTGTTTGTATTCATTAAAGTAGAATTACTTGGAGACCCCAGTCGCTATTTTCCCACTCTGTTCTATTTTAAATTCTGGTGCATGTTTTGGTATGCCTGTTTTCTCACTCTTCTGAACACTGTGCTCTGCAGTGAGGGGAAGAATTCAGTTTTTTTTTTAACATGGATCTTTTAAAGCGAGAGTTTGTAACTTTTGAAATAAGAAATAAATTAATCTTCTCCTTACAAATGACATGAGAGAGAAATAAGAGTTTGCTGACTGTATGGCTCATGTCTACTTGTGCTACTGTCATATATATATACAGTATATGTATATTTATATATAATTATTAAGAGTTTTTTAAAGCGACTGACACTAAATATTCTTGGGAAACAAAAGCAAATTCAAAGTTTCGTTGTCTTGCTTTAAGAGTTAAGTAGAAGTACACAATACAACAGTGTAAAAGTAAAGTAAAAAGTGGTAAATATATAAGACTTAGCTACAAAATGTACTTAATAAACCTTCATTTCTAGAACATTTTCAAAACAATGTTGCAAAGGTGCCATACAGCAATCAAAGCAAACAATAAAAAAATGTATATTATTATTAATTCATGCATGTTTAAAGAGTAGTTTAATGTAAGGTATTCCAGGTGGTGCCTTGCTCTAAAGTAATGCATTGTATAAAATTTAGCTAAAAGTACAATTTTGACTTTTGAGATGCATTGGAGAAGAAGTGTTAAGTTGCATAATCAATCATCCTTGGAAGTTGTGCCGGCAAGGTCGTCATATCCTCTTGCAAATATAAAGTTTACCATCAAAGAAATCACATAAACTCAAGTGTAGGGCACATCAGATTACTGCATACTATGTACTTTTTTAATTAATATTTTGTTTTACGTTTGTAATCATCTATCTTTCCCTTACCTTTCCTGATGTTTTAGGTTTTTGCCGTGGTATCGTTTCAGTATTAGTATCGATATATTCAGGCAGGGTATCATATCAAAGTCATCATTTTGGTATCGGGACAACACTACTACTAAATGATCATTTGTATATCAATTACTCGCCCCGTGTTACCTTGAATTTTTGAAGAAAACACAGTTTTTCTTGCATTCCTCCAGGGTGAACAAAGATTCAAAAAACGAATCAGAAAATTCTTGATGAATTTAAGTAAATGGGGGCTGCTTTAAAAAAACAGCAAAACTATATAGAAAACATCAGTTTACAAACTCTCACACAACTCGTGCAGTAGAAGTTCCGTCAGTTGTATGCTCATTACTTTCCAAACACATGCATCTTCACTAAAACCTTACTATTTAAAACACAGAATTACAATTCAGTAATCAAGCCTCACCTCTACTGATTTTACAGTATATAAGTTGAGTTGGAAATGTAGACCATGTTTTCAAATGCCAGAATACAACGCCTTAAAATGCGTAGTTTTAGTCCAATTCTGACCAATTCTGTCTCAATTATCACTCTACATTTAAAACATTTTGAGCATCAGTTGTAGTCAATTAAAACCAGTGCTGTCTGACGCAACCACAGTCCTCTGCTCACTCTGCCGTTTTATTGCATGAGGGACAATAAGCCTCAGTTTATATTGTATGAGTGAATGCACACCAACAGACCGATTTTGTCTGCAGTCCAACAGGTTTTCACGCACTGCCTCTGTGTTATGTCACCATGGATCTCTCTCAGACCGCTTTCTCCCCCCGATAAGCATCACTGTTATCTGACGAGCTGGTTTGACACGTGTAACCAAAACCTGCTTTTGAGGACAGATGAATAAAACATCACTTTCTTTCCTGTCGTTTGAGAGGGAAAGTGAAATACTCAGACGGAGGAATGTTGGCTGAGCAGGACGATGTTTTTGAGTCTCGCCGTTGTTTTTGTTTGACGATATTACTTCTCATGGAGAGGAGCAAACTTTAATTTTCCACAAACTGAACTGCGAGAAAAATATGTCAATACTGAACCTCAGCTCTTGTTTAAACTAAATAAAAAAAGATTTATTAGAGCAAGACATATGAAGATTTATGTGGCAATTTAGGCAAAAATGAAAATATTTTCAACACCAGTAGTTTGATTTAATTTTCCACTTTAGACAGACTGAATATTATATTGATTGCAGGATAGTACCCCCATGGCTGTTTGAAATATTGCCACTTCAAAAGGACACAGTATTGAAAACACAGCTCGGTGAAACAGCCCAGGAATGCAGTTGAACCCTCGAAATGGAATAAATATGTGGCTCTAAACTGCCAAACGCACGAAGCTTTGATCTTTAAGCCTTTCTTCCCAACAAAGGAGCCTGAAACCTGCTTCAGTTCGAGAGAAGGGCCTACCTATTATCAAGCTCATGCCTTGAATCTCGAGTGTCTTTGTGTTTGTGCATGTACTCGTGTGTGTGTGTTGTGTTTACCAAGGCGGTGCGCCACTTGACACACAACACTGCAGGGAGTGATCTTATACTGTCTGTGCCACCCACAAAATGACTCGTTTTCTCATTCCAGCTCCGTCTTGCTGGCAGACTACTTTTGGCACTTTGTTTTGTATGTAATTTCCTTCTGTGATACCATTTCAGTACAGTTTTATTTACCCCCCAAGTATTTTACGTGGCAGCTCACAGTACTGGACAACAATAAACTAGGAAACAAAACAAAAAAAACAACCAAAAAAGACATTTAAAGCTGTATTTGGTGTTCTGGTGAGTAATTAAAAGATACATTTCAAGGTTTTTTTCACAGCGTTTTTCATTAGAAATAAGGACTGCCTCTGCTACCATCAAAAAACATCAATACACTTTTACGAAGTAAAAGGAAAATGAGCCCAGGCGCTACTTCACACAGCCAAATGTGTGCATATTTAATGAATGAGGCTCCTGTTTGAACTGTCATCTAGTTCTCATACACCGTTCGCAGTTATACCTACAAAAAGTAATGCACTGCAATTCCTATATAATCCACGTAAACCAGGAATATAAAGAATATATATAGTTATGAAAGCATTGCACATTGGACATTTGAATTTACATTTAAATGTACTTTTACATTGTGGAATTAAATACTAACAGAAGGCAGCCAGTTCTGGAGACACCACCTGTGTTTTCATCTGCACTATAAAGTATTACATCATTTATATGGAGAAAAGATGACAACCATTAAATGTACTGGGAAGTCTGAGGGTAATATATTCTGTCAAAGCATTTCCATTTCCAGCATGTGGTGAGAAACACCTGAGGTAGAACCTGTTGTATTATCTCCTTCCAGCGCCTTATCATGAGTTTGACCGACACATCTCCTCTGTTGGTTGCATTTAGAATAGCCATAGTAATAATGACCAACCTCCACAGGAATGATGTCGAGCTGTGTCACGTAGTCCAAGACAGCAACAGTTCTGAAACACTACATCTGTTAGATGATGACGCAAAATGATGGTTTATAAGTGTTAAAAAATCTTAATTAACTGTTCACTAATTGAGAACACTTCAGAGTGTTTATGATGGAGAGAATAGTGGATAAGTGAATGTTTCAGTCGCAGCATATCAGTGACTTGCTGTTGCATTGTGACGCCACGAGGCCTCAAGTTACATTGAGATATGAAGATGTAGAGTAAACATGGTGCTATAGCAACATGCGTATACAAATACAACCATAACCAACGCCAAGTTGTGAGTCTTGACATCGTCGGCACGCCCTCTTAGTGTACACAGATACAGCACAGTGGAAAAAGAGTGTCAGGACAGTGATGTGTTTTTGATTGCTTTTGCTTCTCTACACCAGCTCACTGAATTTAATATGAGACAGTAAGGATTAGATAGAAGGAAAAGGGCGTTTAGGGTATACAATGACAACAAATGAATTGGCTGAGTCAGTCAGCTGACCTCAATCCACACTGATCATGTGTTTCACAAAGAGTGTCCCTTGCACCGGGTATCGATGTAGAAAAAGCCTATACTGTTCCGAAAGTAAGGTATCAGAAAAGTACTGTTTTGGAATTGGTACCAAAACTCAGGTATTGTATTGCTAAACTGGGCTACATTGCAGAATGTCAGCATTTTAACCTCATAGTCATTGTTTCATTTTAAATCCAGGATGCTGCAGTTTATTGTCAACCAAACAAAAACATGTGTGGCTGTCCTATAGCTAATACCGTGCACCACACAGTGAAGATCCTGTTGCGTCTTTGTTGCATTAGACACCTGACTATTACCTGCTGAATTTTTGTCTTTGTGCTTTTCGTGTTTTTCTTTTGTGAAATCTTGTACTCTGTACACTGTCGGATATTCGAACACTGCAAACCGTGTGCCAGTCTGGCTGGTGTCAAACCTGTCCGACAACAAACAAACAAGATCTGCATCGCTTCACCGTGTTTGTCTGACTCATATTAACCTTTGCTGTGTTTTCCTTTTCGTATTGCTGCAAATGTTAATGACTTCCCTGATATGTGGGTGTTAACCTCACCTTGATAGTGAGGTCACCAGTGGTTATTCCTCCAGAATGTCCTTCATGTTGTTGGCAACCAATTTCTAAACACACTGTAGGGTTAAGGCATGCACAGGGATGCAGACTGATGATAAATTATGCATCTTGCTGCTGCTGATTTTTCTTTTTTTCAAAGTGAAACATGTTCAATATTGCAACTTGCCACCGTTATGTAGCGCTCTGTTAAACAACGTGCCCTCTGCCCTTACACTGATGGCTTCTGACTGCAATAAATTAATTTAAGATGCCTGTCATGATCAGAGGGGGAAGGTCAAGGCACAGAGCAGGAACTAGACACTTTGATTTGTGTTTACTCTGATCTCTGACCTGCACACGTTGCCCAATCAGCACCCTTTTTTATGCTCTTATCATGCTGATTATTAGTTGGGATGATTTGAAGGAAAAACAACCAAAAATCCAGCCCTTACCTTTTTAAGATGCTGTATTTAAACCTCTTTACAAAGTATCAACAAATCTGCTTTTGCATTCCGTTACCTTCTCAGTAATTGAGAAGACGTGTCACAAACATGAGCAGCCCAGATCTCATATCTGCAATGTTTCAGAAGCGAACAACTTCTTACAAAATTTACAGTGAAGTGCAGACAGAGCATGTAATGTTCTTCATGTTTGTTTCCTCGGGGGTCTGTTGACTAAGGACTGATTGACAGATTCTTTCAGGGCTGGTACGATTATTAACAATCAAGGAGGCCGATAACCGATACTTGCAACCGATACACATTTGCAGTAAAAACGAAAATCTTAAGCTCTAAACGCACTGAAAGCGTCTGACACGCACATTTTGAAGTACACCTGTTGTTTTAAATGGCTGAACAAGCACCGAAAGTGTTACGGCAAACGTCGTCGTTGTTCACCTCTTCCACTCCTTGAGGGCGCCCGCCCACTCGGACGACTTTTCTTTTGTAGCAGGCTTAGAGCGAGTGAAGGTTCTGGTATCATATGAAGCTAGAAAATCTAAGGAATCCATTGTTACCAACTTCATACTAGCATGTTGGGAAAAACGCCAAATAACGGCACAAAGTTACACTAAATTTGGGCGAGGAAAAACTGGCATGGCGGTTTTCAAAGGGGTCCTTTGACCTCTGACCTTCAGATATGTGAATGAAAATGGATTCTATGCGTACCCACAAGTCTCTCCTGTACAGACATGCCCACTTTATGATGATCATATGCAGTTTGGGGCAAAATCCTTGCAGTTTTTTGCATCCAAAAAAAATGACAATGCTGAATATCGCAGCTGATAATCAGTCGACCCCTTTAATTTTGCATCTTCTACGCTTTGCGTTGTGAAGTGTCTTCTAAGCAATGATCACAGCAATGGGATATCCCATACCCCAAGGTTTGGATTATATGCAGTTTTTATTTATTCTCTCTGAATACTTCTGTCTGTGCCGTTTTTTTCTGCTTTCTCTCCTCACTTGATAGCAGAAACGTTGCATAATTGATGCTGCAGCTAATTGTTTTTTTCACCTGTTGCTGTTCGGCCACGAAACTGTGTCCAAACCCAAAAAGTGAAAGTTGAACAGACAGATGTAGAAGTGTTTCAGTCACACCTTCGTGTTCAGAGGAAGAGAAGCGGAGCGGTAATATTTGTCATGGCGGTGTCTTGTAGCCCTCTCTCCTCTGTGGGTATTAACCTTTTGCCCGTGGCGCTGACGGCCTCCTGAAAGATTCATAGCCAATGAAACTTCTCAGTTCAGCGTGACAGATTGGATTCTCCTCACTGGTTGATTGTATGCTTTTCTTGCTTCACCACCAGTTCCTTGTTTGTACTTCTGTCTTTCTTTCTGTATTTCACATTTCTTCTGGTATTTGGCCTGTGGGTGCATATGGTTTATTTTCCTTTTTGTTTTCTCCTCCGATTCTAATAAAAATCCTGCCGTCTTCGGCTATCTCCTCAAACAGCTCATTAGTAATCAGACCTCCATCCTGCATCCATACTCATTTGTTTGCGTTCACAGATTTCAGCTCATAAGTAAACATGAGGTATAGCTGTGTGTGTGGCCTGTGTGCCCTCTCCTTCCTCTTTCAACTCAGCTCTATTTTTCCCTCCTTCCTCCTCCTTTTCCACCGTTGGTCCAGTATAGCCAAATGTGAAGCTGTCCAGAGCAGGATGAATGGCCCGGTGTCACCAGCTCTATCTGTCCACGGGGCTGGATTTATCTTACTCGTGTCAGCCTTAAAGGTCACACAATCAAGTGCAAACAGTCGCCGGCCCACCATCATCTTCTAGAGGACGGAGGGAAAGTGTTACCTCTGGGGAAATCTTTTGAGACGTTCCTGAATGTAAACAGGATGCTTCTGGTGTGCAACTTCTATATTATTTGACTTTCAAGTCACACTAGACATGATGTTTACATCCAAATACACCTGCCTTATCACAATCTGGAGCCACACAAGGGAGCAACACCTAGTCGAGGGCGGCACTGCAGATTGGGCCTTTGCAGACTCTCCAGGATGTGATTATTGGGCCTCAAAATAACGGCATTTGCAGCAGCTTTTAAAGGAAAATAACTGCACTACAAATTGCTGCCATTATGTGGAAGTAAAGGGAATAACCTATTTGTGGCCACAAAATTGAACACAGTTCTCTGTATGTACACCTCTTTTTTTCCTGGTTTGAGGCTGTAAATGAACAGCAGTGCTACTCCTTTCATACCATGGCGTGATGCCACCCAAATGGTTAGTTTGAGGTATTATATTAGAAATGGTTCTGTTTTGGTAACCAAAATATTGGTTGGTTTGGTTGGAGCGATATCGCCTGGGGCTAAATGCTGCCTTGGAAGAAAAGTTCTTGGGAACACTCTGACCTCTGAAGTTACAAGGAAGTTTGTGGAGATTTAGTCTTGATTTTTTTGGCTCACAGAAGTAGTTCTGAATCTGATTATTTTCATGTGGGAAGTTAGTGGGCAACCTCCTGGTCTGAGGAGTGAAGCCAATGAGGAAGTGCCTTCAACTTGCATTCTTTCTAATAGCCAGCAGGGGGCGACTCCTCTGGTTGCAAAAAGAAGTCTGATTGTATAGAAGTCTATGAGAAAATGAGCCTACTTCTCACTTGATTTATTACCTCAGTAAACATTGTAAACATGAGTTTATGGTCTCAATCACTAGTTTCAAGTCTTCTTCAATACAGCATGATGTTCATTTAGTAAATTATGGTCCCATTTAGAGTCAAATAGACCATAAAGCAGGGTATGCTTTAGGGCGTGGCTACCTTGTGATTGACAGGTCGCTGCCACGGTGTTGTCCGGTCTGGGAGTTGTGCGTGTTTTCGTATTTAACCCTTTCACAGTGTGTTTTTAGTTCATAAGTTATTATAACCTTTTTGGTCACCTGAAAATGTCTAATTCGGTGTTCGGTTGTGCTTAGCTCCACTCGCTCATGTCCCTTGTGGTTGCAAAAAAATCAACGGCCAAAAACCAAGATGGTGACGGCCAAAATGCCGAACTTGAGGCTTCAAAGCGGCAGCAAAGAACGAAGGACACCAGGAAAACATCGCCAGTCACTTCCATTTGAGGCTTTTATTGTTTGATTGTCCATTGTCCAAGTAGCTTGTTAAATAATACCCCTTTGCTGGTTACTTTTATAGATAACTTGCTGTTTTCTTGATCTTTTCTTGTACCTCCACCAGGACAGAAGGTAGTTGCACTGTAAGAAATAACCTAAAAATCCGACGAATCAATTTATACCGCTTACAAGAGAGCAACCATGTGATGTACCCCGAGTGACACGTGAAATTGAATTTCTTATTTGCAGTGCTCGTTCTCTCACAGTTACACGGTCTTGGCAGGAAACACTATTTACATACTGCATGCTTTTCTACTGTAAACCAGTTTTTCATTTCCGAGCTCATGTACTTGTGTCATATCTCGTGCTCGTCTGCTGTCACGATCGGCAATGTAGAACCGGGCTTGGATTTAGAGCTGATTCAAAGTGTGTGTGGCGAACAGCCCATGCTGGTAGCTGATGGTGGGGGAGTCCAGACTGTGCTTAGCATGACTCATGGTCTGGTTTGATGTCTGCCAGCGGACAAACACAATGGCCTCTGTACACAATAGTCCAGCCTTTCTCCTGCTGGAATGCAAAACATGCTCCAACGGTTTCCGATACTGTATATCAGAGTATTGTGTTACTCTGCAACCAAGCGAGGTGCACTCCACAACGCACCCCAACCTACAAACACACACACACTTTATTCAGAGATACTAAATATGATATGATATAATGAAAAATCTCTATGGCTGGTGTTCATCCTCCTCCAGCATTACACTTTATTTTTTCTTTTTAGCTCTTTAGTTTATCAGGTAGACCGCTCCAGTTGACCGTTTGACCTTCTGGAAAAGTGCTGGCAAGCATTTGGGCCAAAATCCATTCATCAGCAACTTTTTAACTTTAACAAATTCTTATAAAAACATTTAATCATTAACTTATTAACATTTATTAATTACATAGGACTTGTGCTGTTGGCTTATTACAAAATGAGAAGCCTGCAACCCTTATTGGTAATGACTTTTGCAGGTAATCATGCAGAGGCAATGGCTCAGAGAGATTTTTCACAACCAGCGAACCTAAAAGTCGTTCTTATTAATGTCAGTATAACTCCTCTATAAAGCGAAATCTAATATAGTAAACGTAAAGAGTGACTTATTAGAAAGTGGTAGAAAATACAAGGGAAAACGCATTTATTTTTGAGTTAAAAAGAAACCAATTCTTTAAACGGGAAGTGTAAACGTGAGGCCGAGCAGTGCTTCTGATGTCAGTGCCTGGAAGTCGAGCTCCTCTGGGACTTGCGGCACATTCATGAACATTAGCGTGATTATTGTGGCGGTACGGCCTGAAGAAGCAGCCAATCGCATGCTGACTGTCAGGCTTATCCTCATGTGCTCCAGACTTCCTGTTCTCTCTAGGAGGAAAAGAGGATACTTTCTTGGTGTTTCGGCAACAAGCTCCTCTGAAATACCACAAGAGGTGGTGACGTTGTCACATAGCACTCCGTTTCCCGGCCATCTTTACGGCTAGTCCACCCTCCTCCCACTCACTCAGAGTTAATGGGAGGCCTGTCGTTGTTGAGAAAGTGTCCACCCTCCACTTTGATGCTTCTCCTCCCTCCCAAAGAGTTCTTTAAGTGGAGGATTCAGCATGTCTGTGTTAAACTGTGTTACGCAGCGGTAGGCGTCCCTGTTGTGCGTCTATGATGCTGCCGTCTCCTCTGAACGCCTGCCATGAAATTCCAAAGTAAATCACGACTGCCTCAGTGGAGAAAATGATTTATAATGGGGATCGATTTGCCCTCGAGATCGGTTACATAATGTCACAGTGCATGTGCTGTTACGCAACTTGCACAGGAGGCATGTTGATGCACCTCTTCTTTCATCAGAAAGATGATTTTTGGATTTCGAGACAAATTCGCGAGCGTTATTTAAAAGTCTGGATTATTATTCTCCAGCTGGAATCCGGGGATGTTGTGATGTGTTGTGACAGTGACGTGTCTCATTGTGACAAGTGTTGGTTCAGGACCTGCTGTGAGCTCTTTCGCGAGCGAGGTGCTCTCAATTAATCTGGCTGTGTTTTCCAGCCGGCTTCCTCATTTGCATGCAAAGCTCTGCCGCTCGCTCTCTCTCTCTCTCTGTCTCTCTGTCTCATTTCAAGCTTTGAACTGCCCGTCTCTCTCCAAGTGATGCCTCAAAGAACAGATAAAGAGCTTTAGTCTTGAAAAATTAAGAGGGTGCAATCAGCGGTCTGTGGTTATATATTATGTTGCAGGTGTTGTAAGCGAATATCTTAGTGGTGTGTCTCCGAGGAGGCATCGCCTTTCACTTTCGGACTAGAGTGTGAAAGTGTATTGCAGGGTAGCACATTACACAGTAACTAATTTATATAAGATCATAGCTAAGGGTTCAGTATGGATAAAGGAGGAGACTCGTGGGTACCCATAGAACCCATTTTCATTCACATATCTTGAGGTCAGAGGTCAAGGGACCCCTTTTGAAAATGGTCATGACAGTTTTTCCTCGCCAAAATTCTGTGTAAGTTTGGAGCGATATTTAGCTTCCCTCTTAACAACCTAGTATGACATGGTTGGTATCAATGGATTCCTCCGGTTTTCTAGTTTCATGTGATGCCAGGATGTTCACTCTAGCTTTAAAACTGAGCCTGTTACAAACTGAGCCCATTAGAGGCATTAAAACGAATTTGCGTTAACTTTGACAGCCGTAATTTCTTTCAATCAAGTTTAGGCTCAACAAGCTTTGGGTTTGGCCTGCATGAGGACATGCCTGAATGCACATTCTTGTGCTTTGCACTCTTTGTCTTCATCCCTTTCTCTTCCTCCCTGCATATTTTCCCCTCCCCATGCCCTGATGAGCGTTTGGGCTTCTTCCAAGGATATCCATTATCGAAATACTGAACTAATTCCCCCACTCAATCTCTTGCTTTCCCTCCTCCTCCTCCTCCTCACATACTCACCAAAATCCAACCCTCTTCTCTTTACTCTGCTGAGCAAGATAAGCCACAGCAAGGCGCAGGGTCGTGGAAGACTGTAGATTGACGGCAGCATTTTCAGTCCAGCGCCAGTTCAGAAAAGCAGTTCATTTGTCCCACAGACCCCACAGTATAATTTTCCCAGAGTCTCACGAGGAGAGCCAGCGTTTCTCATGAATAACAAACAAGAGCTTTGCTCAGGGGAGAGAGTTCACACCGACTCTCTCCTTCTCTGCTTTCTCACCTTAGATCTTCAGGGCTGCTTCTGAAAGCCCCACAGAGTTTATTGCACATTTTTCTGGAGTGATCCTCTCTGCGGGGTTAGACTTAAGAAAAAGGGAGCAGCGGGATGAGCATGCTGTAAAATCAACCTGCTACAATAGAACAACAAACACAACAGAGATTGTTTAGCTTCTCACAGGAGGAAGCCGATGTGGCACGCACAAAACCTTTTATTGAAAAGACTATTATCCACCTGTTGCTGTCATCACACACCTTTATGTTTCAAGACAGTGATGCTGGCTGATATCTGAAGTCCTCAGTCATATGGCAAATAACCAGAGACGTGTACGCATGCAGAGGGGGGCAGGCAGCGATAACTATCCACATCCTCTCTCTTATTTGTATGTAAATACGGGGATGCTGCGATGCGTTGAATCAGCCCTTTAGAGAGAGAGAGAGAGCTAGAGGGGAAATGTTATTGTTGCGCTGAGCTCGTCCACTGCCTGTGTGTGTGTGTGCCGTTGCACCGGGTGGGGTGGAGTGGTGAGGAATGCACTAATCACGCAAACTGGGCTGCCCTGCCCTTGCCAGCCACATTGCCTTTTGTCTGCACTTGGAAACCGAAACAAAAAAAAACGAGCAACGTTTCAACCGTTTTCTCTCTTTTCACACAAGACATAAAGATAAAAAGCCGGCTTTTGGAGTGGGACATGTTTATTGTCTTGGTCTTCCAGGAAGAGCTGAAAACCCCCCTCCTTAACTTCCCCAATCCTGCCCTCGCTATGACGGGAATGTTGTGACACCATCAGTAATCCAGGCCGAACTGTGCCACAGAGAACAATAGCTGGTATTCAGTCTCTCTACTTCTCTTTCAGCCTCACCTGTCCCAAATTTCGTAAAACGTCCTCAAATATCAGCAACCATTCAGCAGTAATCGTGACGTGTCCTTTTTTTCTTCCTGCAAAACAGAAGTGTTCCGTAAGTGTTTACTCAAAATTATTTAATGAGTCAATAAACTTCACAGTTAAACAGAGCAAAAAATCTGCACAGGAGCTGTGTGCATTCCTCTGGGCTGAAGCACAAGACGTTTTGTTTCCTAGGACATGCTGTGCTCCTGCACTAAAACTATACTGCAGCTCTGGTGTTTTCATGTAATGTTGTAACCAGTTGCATTCTTACAAAAATAAATCTTGGACTGCACATGGTTTTGATGGTTTGGCCTGAAGCACAGCACATTTTTCATTAGGCTTCTGTTAAGTCCCTCCAGTGTATTCTTCAGATTTACTTTCCATTTAGGAATGAGTGATTGACAGCAGAAAGTAGACAGCGGAGCTTTGAGGCGCTGTGAAGTTTCCGAATTTGTTGCTGAAGGCACAGCCATCAACTTGACTTATTGCTTTTTTTCACAATAACTTAATTATATTTTTCTTTGTTTTGCATATTTTGTTCACGAAGAAGTGAGTCATCCGCTGATTCATTTCACGTATGAACTTGAAAAATTATGAAAAATGTATTCACCTTCCTTTCTGACTCCCAGATTCCCTGATCACTAACAATAGGCAACATCAAAATCTAAGAATGTATTCATGATTTTTGATTCTGTTGACGTCTTGATAACATCAGCATAGTCTGATAACACAAGAGAATGATTGCACAATGTCTGAAATTAAGAAACTGAGTCATTTTCTCTCGTTCATCAGGACCTGATTGTGACTGATTAGTGTGTTTGTCTCTACTTTTCCCAACTTGTAAAAACTCAGAAATGTTTCTTTTTCTCCCGTCAGCGTGACGTGCTGCTCTGATTAGTTACTCTGAAGCAAAATTTACGGTGTGATCGATCAGTCAGTCGCCTGCTGAGCTGAATCCTGATGCATTTCATCTCATTATCAATGTAGTTAAATGACAGTCGCCTCACTCATTAAATGCCTGGCCCTCTGTGTGATGTAGCACCGCAGCTTGTTTTACCTAAAGCTTAATGAGCTTAATATTATATTTCATAAAAATATAATCATTTTCTGTGATGTAGGCAGAGGTGCTCTTTATTTCACTTGAGGCAGATGCCTCCCCTATTAAAAACGCTGCAGGAAACTATATTATATATGTGAATATGTTATTTATTTCCGATTAAAATGTTATGGATTAATGGAGGATGGAATCTGCCAAAATAAAATAAATAAATGAATAAATAAATAAATATGTAATTAAATGTAGCAAAAAATAAATAATAATAAATAAATATGTAATTAAATGTAGCAAAAATAATAATAATAATAATAATAATAATAATAAAATAAATAAATAAATAATTGATAAAATGTGACATTAATTGATATTTCTGTTTTAATTTGCTTCTTTATATTTTATCTTTGTATTAATTCCCTTATTTATTTACTGTTCTGTTTATTTTTCCCTTTTATTTATGTATTTATTTGTATTTATTTATTTATTTTTTCATTTATTTATTTTTTTCATTTATTTTTTTATTTTATATTATTTCTAAATGTATGTATTCGGGGTCTGATGCAGTGCAACATACCCTGACAGGATGTGTATGTGTGTTTACATGCATGTGTGTAAGTGAAAATACACATCTAAATGGTGTAATACAGTCTTTTGTGTCTAAATTAAACACAGACCTGCTGTCACTTTAGGCGAACGCCACAAAATAACTAGCTCACACAGGGATTTACGCTGCCTGCATCTCACCATCACTTTCAAATCACTGCGTTTAACCAGCACCTTCATTTCAAGCTCCAAATCAAAGCACTTGTTTTAATTTTGGGTTAATGTGAGTTAAGTGGTCGGTGGGGCTAGAGCTAAAAAAACAAGACGATAATCATTTTATCAAATTAAGAGGAATTGCCACCTTGAATATATGCTAGCTGTCCAATCAGTGTCACCAATTAAGGGTCGCAGTGTGTCTCTCTCAAGTTTCACTATTTTGTTTTACCTTCTTTAGAAAGAACCCCTAATAAGGACTGTTTACAGTCAGAGTAACTGGGACATTGTGTCTGAAAATACATCCTGATGCTCTGATTTTCAATGCTTTGAGCAGCACAAACACGTTTTGTAAACATCCATTGTATCGGGATGGTGACAGAAGTAAGTAATGATGTTTTTATATTGCACTTTATCAAATCAAAGTGCTTTAAAATACAACAATTTAGCACAAAATGTCAAAACAGGCCGGATACAGGAACAGATACATCGAGAAAATAAGTTTAATACAGAAATAACGTAGTGTCAGCTGCAGATATTGTAAAATATGGGCAAGTAAATCCAAAAACGACTTGCATGGCTCTCATCTCTTCAGTACAATGTACAGAAAAACTGTACAAATTAAACCTTAAAGCAAATCTTCCATACCTTTTAAAGGTCCATTCCCAGAGGTGGACAGTGGGGGGTTAACAGGTTAGTACAACTGTTTGTCTTTCCACTTCCCTGTGGAGTTTTGTCTTTATGGTCTGTTACAGGACCAATTTAATCTGTTGGTTTTTACAGCATCTATAAATACGCGAAGCCATTCACAGAGTATAATTATGTAATGCGCAATGCAACCACATAAAATGCAGGGAAGCAAAGTACAAGACAGACAATAGCACGTTGGTGAAATAAAACCCAATCTTTCCTTGTGTATTCAACGCCGCAAATGGACTCAAGGAAGGCTCCAAAGACAACTTCAGTGGACAAAGAATGGTGAAAACTTTGGGGCAGCTCAAATCCAGATAGGATCTCTCTGCTGGGTTTGGCTGACCTGCAGTAGGTCCTGCAGTAAAACAGTTAAAAGGACAAAGAACATACGATACAAAGAGGAACATGATGCAAAAGGGTTTATGTAACACCAGTAACAGGGTTTCCGTTATCTGGTAATTACCGCTTTTTTACCGGGAAGTCCGACATAAAATCTCTCCGATCATAATGTCCACTTTGGCGACATAGAAGAAGTAACGGTGCAGCCCAACTTTACACGACCAATTTGCATTTAAATTTGCATCCGACCTGTCCAACTGGATGCTTATCCATCCTTCAATCCCTCCGTCCCCTTCTCTACCAGCTCCACACAAGGTTGTTTTATTTACGAAAAAGCAACAGTACAGATTGATGATTATGACATAAATTAATGAGGGAAAAAAGCTGGGAAAAAAAATGCAGAAAATTCTGGATAAGCGGAACAATTATTGTAAATAAGACATTGGCTGAAAAAATATTTTTTTACATGGATAGATTATCAACTACGATCATAAATCTCACTTATAGCATTTCCCGGTTGTACACACAGCTGTTCAGAAGTGCCGTCGCTGCAGCTTGATGTTTGAATTTTTTAAAACGCCCTCTCGTCGCACCACCAGCTTGGTCTGCATCACAGGTATCCCAACATGCTTTGTCCAGCGAATCGGTCACTTCCCATACATACACAGAGAATGGAAGCAAATTTTGTCGCCATGCAGTCTGGTAGCGTACAGTGGGGCTGCACCGTAACAGTTTGCAGAGCGGATGTGCCGTGCAATGTGTCTTACACATGCAGGTGTATTAAGTCATTTCCTGTATATCGGTAGTTTAATTTAACGAAAAAATAGACACTTTATGACCTATTTCTGTGTAAAAGCGCCGCGCCTCGTGTAAAAAAATATAAATAGAAGACTGGACAATTTTGTACATTTGTAGAGTGGATCTCTATGGCGCATATATACCACTTGCGCGCTGCTCTCACTTCTGGTGTAGTCAGGTTCCTTAAACTTTATTACAGTCGTCATATAAATACAGGTATATACATGAAATTTGACCTCTGCATTTAATCCATCCTAGGCATATTTTAGGAGTAGTGGGCTGCTGTAAAGCTCCTACAGCCAACCTTGTGATGAAAGGACGACCCGCTCTACCTACTGAGCCACAGCCGCCACGTTTAATTGACTATAGTGTAAGTGTAGTGTTGCAGCAGCTGTTAGGCGAGCAGTCCGCTTAAACACTACATGCCTTGATGATGTCAGTCTTTACATAGCCCGCCTATCAATTGTGTTTAAGCTCAGTAAACACAGATAATATTTCTCCAATATGTCCGGGACATTGAGACCTTCCAGGACAACGTGGACCGGCGGAAACCCTGACCAGCCTTGCGTGACTATTCTAATGATAGCTTGTACCTTTTTAATCTATTATCATATCAAAGTATGTCATAGTCAATTAAAGCCATTCTTTAGTCGCGACGGTTTCTGAGACAAAATCTAATCACTGGCTAAATGTTCCAAAGTCTTTATGAAGCCTGCAATTATAATTACTAAAAGCATGTGAACATAGAACCAACAGCCTATTTCTGCATATGTTCTTGTGCTTCAGAGAACAGCAAGTGACGTCAATGTGATTCTGGTCGTGTCAGTGTTTACTTTGATGACGTGCTTTGCTGCGTGTGAACACACATTATCAGGTCACTTTCTTTTGGGACTTGTGTAACCAGTTCAGTCGCAGACTTCATTAGAAAGGAATTCATTTGAAATCACTGTAATTTGTGTAACTGTAGCAAGCTATTCTTTCCACATTTACTGCTTCATTTGCTTGTTGTTGTACTAAGCATGTTGGGATATGTAGTCGACTTAAACCAAGACTCAAGGGGTTGTTTCGGTGTCCTACAGTCCAAAGTCGATTTTTGTCCGCAGGGAAATCAATTTAACCAGTGTTTTATGGTTGGAATTGCAGTGTTGATTGCTCCAGAAAGTTTGCCTTGAGGAGAGCAGATGGTAGCTTGAAGTTTCCTCAGCGTGTCCTCGCCCTTGAGGTAGGAGGAAGGAGGGTTGTGCAAAGTCAGCCTGCATGGAAAAACAGACCCCTGCCCCAAAAAGATAAGGGCCCGTTTTGACCCCATTAATGCCGGGAAGGATGTAATCGGTGTGGAGAGAGAGAGAGAAAGAGGGCCGCAGGCATGCAGCAATAAGAGGCAAACCATTGTTACCTCAAGTGGAAATTACATAACATAATCACAGGCTACAGCCACACACACACATAGAGTCTAGGCTTCCCCCATCCAGCTTCTTCTGCCTTTATCAAATCCCACCCTCCTCAGTGTTGAAGAGCTTCCAGTAATGTTGTGCCACATGTTTATTTTGGGGAGGAAGCGTTTGCTGTGTCCCAAATCCAGACTTCATAGGAATTCTGAGCAGGTTTTGAGTTGATTAAATTAAATTTACTCAAAGATGTCAGTGTGTATGCTCAAGTCACAATAATTTTATGCAACAGGAGCAGCTTACTGCTGGAAAAAATTTAAACTAATTGTCGAGACAGCTCCGGGAACATCTCAGAGAGCGAAGTACAAAATCGTTGGGACAACATTCAGCCTTCTCCCTTTTATGTTTAATTAGCAGTAGCTTTCCAAACTCACCATTAAATTACATCATGCACATGTTGCATTTTGTTTGTACAAAACCGTAAAACACGTGAATTCTTTCATAGTGAGGAATATGTCTTTTTTCCCCAAATTTTTTCTGTCTTTAATTTAAAATGAATAATAAAACGTGAAAACAAAAATATACCCAAATGCTTACGGCCATCAAATAATGAATTGAAATCCCGTACTGAATGTATTTAGTATCAACGATTTTGAGTAATTAAGTTATAAATAATCTCGTATTTATGAACTAAAACTCAATAGCATGCAAATTGCATACTATTTCCGGTGAAATATTACAGTATGCAAACACTGGACACTACGGTGGCATGAATATCCCACAATGCAATGCGGCAGTGACGACAACATTCATAACAGACGTTGACGGACAGCTCTGTAACGTCAATCAATTTAAGTGTAATTGTAAGATTTTTACTTTGTTAGGAGTAATATATTGTTTTAAATTAGTTCAAACTTTATGATTCTTACAAATCACTGTTTGGTCACATGAGGTTGGCACGGGTTACCGTGGTTACGTGTTTCCAACCGGCCAAGGAGGCTCTTAGGAAGCGACGATGTAAATCACTGCTCAGTGTGTCCTGAAAACATACATACTACTGTTTATCTACACTAAAGTATGTTGAATGAGAGTACCCATATTGAGTATGTAGTGCGAGTTTGGACGAAGCCAACGTGAATGGCATAAGCTGACAGGAAGTAAACATGGACCCAAGCTGTTGCCTAGCAATGCAATTCAGTCTCTCAGTCTATAAAAAATATATTTATATAATGTATACATATATAAAAATACAGATCAAAGAGGACATAGATCAGCTTCCAGGTGCCACCAAGCACTGGCAGGACCTGGACTACAAAACCACATCAGAGGGAGAAGAGATGCTGCGAGAGGATGAAGCAGATAATAGCAGACAACACATGATGTTATGAAACCAATCCTTTTGGAAACACAATCCTGAAAACTGCAAAAACAGTAGATAACCAGATAAGATAAGTTTGTTAGTATATTAGATTTTGACACAATATGTGCCACCACAGGGCCACTTTATCAGACCTTTAATCATCCCTGACTAACAACCGAGCATCAAAACACAGAAGATGAGAAGATGTTTTATATCTGGAGTTGGTTAAATGACAATCTTGGGCGAAACATCCTTTGTTTGTCCTCAGCCTGAGGGTATGTAATGCGGTGAAAGCCCACCAGTACACAAGAAAAAGTCACTCACTTTCATCTCTGCAGCATCTTTATTGTCTGGTGTTTTGATATGTGCCTGTTGACGCCAGATAAGACTGTACCTGCCAGTGAAATGACACTGCTGTCTAAGTCTGTTTATCGTGAGGCCTCAGATAATATCTCATCACTTATTGAACACTGGTTCTGTTCAGGGACCCGGCGGCATGTCTTGTCATATTAATCTCCCACCATGCATTACTCTCTGTGCAAAGTCAACACGACAGTATCTTCTAGGTTCAGAAATCTAGGCTTAGAAGTATTTTATTCTGCTCACACGAACATCTGCAATGGGATAGCAAAGTCCGTTTTTTGGCCCGAGTGGTCAGTGGCCACACAAGTTTAATCGTTCCGCCAGATGTAATTTTCATGTTCAGCAGCTGGACGGTGGGGGGGAAAGAGGTTATTTTCCTAAGTGTCTGCTACTCATCTCTGCTGGCGAGAAGAGCCGACTCTGGAGAGAATGCGGTGTAACCTGCCAAAGCAAACCCGCAGAAACTTGATGAGTGTCCCACTGCCGTGGCTCTGGGGATCAACTCACAGTTCATTGAAATTCCTCTGATATTGGAACCTGGCTCGCCGCTCGCCGCTGACTGATTATCCTTTCCTCCAGAAGCAGACTCGCACTCGCACGCACCATCGCTACCGTGGCTCTTATTAATTTTCATATTGAAAAGACTAACTTCTGCCCTCCACATTGCATGTCTTTTTGTAGCTTTTGCTCCTGCAAATGATTATTCTGAACTCGTAGAAATCCTGCCAAAGTCCCATGGCTCTGAGTTGCTGGTTATTGAGCTCTCAAATCTTACTAATGCACTCAAGTAATCTGGTTATTGTCGGCTTTCTGTACTTATCGTTTGCGTGTAAACAAGAGACCGGGGTTCCATAATCAGGGAAGGGGATTAAGAAATTAACGTAGTTAAGCTAGATTGCTGTAGGAGATTGTAGGAGAAACCTAATGTCTGAGTCATGCGGAGGAATAACTGGGCTTGTAACAGGGTTTTTATAAGAGCTCATAAGAATTACTGTGTAAAGACAAAGAACAAGAAAAGAAGTATCCAAAGTTCAGCATTTAATCAAGTAAAAGTACAGAAGTAGTTCCAACAAAATGAGCTTCTAAGTATCAAAATAAACACATATTATTGATATACTATTGGATTAATCCATTAAATGGTGTAGCTAGTGGAGATGGAGCTAATTTTAACTACTCTATAATGTTCATTTAAAGGAACAGTGTGTAACTTTTAAGGGGATCTATTGGCAGAAATGGAATATACTGGTATTAATAAGTATGTTTTCTTAAGTGTATAATCACCTGAAAATCATAATTGTTGTGTTTTCTTTACCTAAGAATGAGCCATTTATATCTACATAGAGAGCGGGTCCTCTCCACGGAGTCCGCCGTGTCGAACCGCGATGTTTCAACATTTGCCCAGAACGGATAAACCAAACGCTGTTAACTTTTCCTGCTTGGGCCAGAGTCCGTAACGTTACTTACCGCCGCTCTCTCTCTTGCTTCACCACTCACTTCCCACGTACACAGACTCTACGTTCTCTACTCTAACAACAACTGGCTCTAGAGAAGGCCATTCGCGTTTTCTCATCGGCCACTGTAGCAATCCTACACGCTTGTCTTGAGTTGTTGTAATCTGCAACATCACCACTAGATACCGCCGGATCCTACACACTCTCCCCACACTTCCTTTAATCTATAACAATACTTTTAAGATGATAAAGTTTTGTATATAAAATCTCAATCTGCAAAGTTACTACTTATTATTTTATTTACATCCTCCTCATTTGTTGGTGTTGCAACAGTTGCTGTATAGAGATAAAAAAAACATCTTATTGCATCTCATCTGTTGAGCTATAGGTCAAGCTATTGTACCATCTCTTTCCTGATTGGTTAGACTTTATCCACATGCCACCTGCCTCTAGCTCATGTTGACATGTCTTTGTTAACACTCTGTAATTGTCTCTGTTTACGAAGGGAAGACAGAGTAAACAACGCATACTTCTGGTCTTAAATGGTACCAAATGGTGTGAGAATGTGTTGTTGAAGTGACGTTATTGCCTGGCTTGCGGGCTCACAGTATGTGCACAGCTATCAAGCATAGACGCTGAAAGAAGCATCTTATTTCACCACTCAAATCATTCATGAAACAGCAACTCAGACGGCGTCGCCCTCCTTTTTATTTTGATTGTAAATGATTTTTCGGTGTATCCATCATCCAGCTTCCCCTCGCTTTCATGTGAAATGGCCCCTCTCTCAACAGGAGTCATCATGAATAGAAATGAAAAGGGCGGAATGGTATTGCATGGCAGACGTCGGGCTTTAAATAGATGTATTCCCTGTGTTTTCCACTCATTGTTTTTCTTTCTAAGCCGTGTCGATCATAGCTACAATAGTCCCAGGGGCCCCTCTCCTGCTGCGCTGTGCGGTAGGTAGATGGTACTCAGTCCGCTGTTTGTTTGGAAGAGCTATGCTCCTATGGGCTATAACTGGGCTCAACCGTGAATTCCACATATGGGTTCAGCCACGCAGGTTGTCATGCAATATGAGGCACAAATGGGAGCTAAAGACCTTATATTAAGAGGCACTTTTCATTCCACATTTGATTTAATATCAAGCAAATTTGGGGTTTGGCACGGACACGGTTTGGCATGTAGGTTTATGGCACACGAGTAAGGCAATACAGTATATCCTACCAGAGATACACCTGCTAGTGATGACGCACCGCCATCGCTCTAATTCAGACCAACATTAGCACTACAGCAAAAAAACACCCATTCATTTCAATGAGATCACCATGTTGGCACAGTGGAGGCTACAGCAAAACAATGTTGGGTTTGTCCAACAAAGAAGTTCAACAGTAGCCTGAATGTCAGCGTCATACGGCAATGCAATACTTCAGCCAAACAAATATGCGTACGCAGAATACTTACGTATGTAACATGACCGGTATAGTTCTGTTTCTAAGCTCACTATTGAAAATATGAAATGGATCTTGGCGTGTTTTTGGAGTCTGATGAGCATTGCGACTTCCTGACAGTAGCAACACGCCGAAATCACCACAGCCCCACTCCTCTTTTTTATTGTAGTTGTCGCTGGTGCGGAGGCATTATGTTTTTCGGTCCATTCTCGATTTTGATTTTGGTGGTCGAAGGTGAAAGGTCAAGGTCACTCTGACCTCACGTCTGTCCCATTCTTGTGATATCTCAGGAACGCCTTGAGCGAATGTATTCAAATTTCGAAAGGAAGTCCACTTGGGCTCAAGGATGAACTGATTTAGATTTGGGTGGTCAAAGGTAACTGTGAACTCACAAAACTGTTTTTTTTGCCACATCTCAAGAATTCATATACTAACTCTGACAATTTCACACCAATGTCTGTCGGAAAAAATGATGAAGTCATAACATGTTGGACACACATGGATGTAAACCACAACTTGACTGGTTGGTGGAGGCATACAACCGTGAGGCTGTAATTCTAGCTTTTAAAGCAGTGCTCTGTTCAGTCTGACCACCAGCTGTTGGTAACAGGTTAGTTAGATTCTGATCAGATTCAGACATAGCCAAAACATCTGTCCATGCGGCTTTCCTGTGCAATTAAAGGAGCATGGTGATGGATTTCAGTGAGCAAAACATCCTTTTGAACTTGAACAAAAATTGAGAACATGGAAGAAGAACTTCAAATTGTTAGACGTGGTTGCATTCACTCTCACTGTACCATCAGAGTGGCAAATACCTCATGTCATGTCCTATGATTGATTAGGCAAAACTGAGATTTTCCTCCCACAATAAAAGGTCTATAAACAAATAACAGAGGGTACAATAGAACAGATGTTTCTAATAGTTGTGTTCCAGATGGTATCAGTTACAAGGAAATTGTAAATTCACAGACTAGTTTTTATAGTGTGTTGCTTCGTGTCTACAAACAGCACCTTATGCTTGTGGCATTCTTCTTTTTAAACTTATTACAGCTATGAAAATGCCCTTTCTTTGACTACTTTTTTTTTCCTTGAAAAAGAAGGAAACATGTAGTGGAAAATACAAAAGAGCTAACAAGACAAAGAAGACAATTTGTTTCCAATAAAGCAGCCTAATCCCATTGCTAAATTTGATTTTTAAGAGACAGCCCTTGCCTAGCGAGACACATCGTCTGAAATAATTGAATTGTGACCTGTGCCAAAGCTGCAGGCTATGCTGCTCGCCAGATGTATTTGTTTTGTTTCTACAAGACACTGTCTCTTTAATTAGGCTGTGATTTAAGCTTAGAAATTCCTCTCCAACATGCCAGACCCTTTTAAAAAGACAAAAAGGAAACAATCTCAGGAGGAAATCTTTGCTTTCCAGGCCATTCTTCACTAATGACTGGATCAAGGCCCTGAGCAAACTACAATACCCAAGCACTTTGGCATCTTGAGTGTTTTTGTGTGGTATTTGATTGGATGCTAAATTTTCCGGGCTCTGTTTTGAACACAGCATTCCCCTCTGGCTCAAGTATGCACCTCCTATAGGAATGTTTTTGCCGGAAAATTTGTTTTAAATTGGTGCCAGGCGCTTCCTGTATCTAAAAGTCTGCTTTAATACCAAGCTTGGATTTAACAATAACACAAACAAGCTTGGGAATTGTGAGTTTATTGGACATAACAACAAAAGTACAAAGTTACAGGCACTAATCCCTGGTCCAGCTTATCTTATTGTCCATTAACCTGCCTAATAAGTTCAGTTATCGAGGCTAATTCTGGTTTGATCCTGTTTGGCAAGGTTGCAGAGGTGAATAGGTTTTTCAGGTGACGTAATAGACCTTCTGGCAACCTTATTGGAGGATGATAATTGCATAGAAATGGTTACATTATATGCTGCTCTCCACTAGAAATGGGTAATTTCGCCTGTAAATCTGACTGATTTTCAACTACCCATAGTGTCGGACTCTTCTTAAACTCTCTACAAACAAATCCTCAAAGAGACCAAAGCTAAAGACAGTTTGTGTCCCTTTAACTAAAGAAAAAAGCAGTTTACAAGACCTTATCATTTGGGAGGGGACAATAACTGATATAAAATAAAAGAGCAAGAAATTAGATTAAAAAAGAAACCCCAAAATAAGATCATCCAAGATCTTTTTGGCACTATAACACACATGCGTACTGACCACGCCGGTGTTTTCGAGAACAGGTTTTGATCTTTCTCCTGTGAGACTCCATGATGGCAGCACCTGTGTTTGCCAGGAGATGTGACACAAACCACAAACCTTTTTATTGCCAGGTGTGTTGTTCAGGTGCTGGTCGGGAAACAGGATGGTTAAGCACTGCCATCAGGTGCCCTCAGGCTGCTACTGCTCTCCAGCTGCATGCATGCACGCACACACACACACAGCGTCACACACACACACACACACTGAGGCTGAGGCTGACTTACCACTTCGGTTCTCTCAACAGCTGTCTTCATACTCAGTCGCTCAGCAGGTTCAGGCCATCTCTGTTATAGTCTTGTGTGCTGTGCAGCAGAAGAGTCTTTATTATCCCACACAGGTATGTTGCAGGCGTCATAGGGCTTAGTATTCTTTTTGGTAAAAAACTAAGAAGAATATACTCTCTACGTTGACACACAGCACTTTGAATGTTTGTTGCTTTACGCTCTTGAGTTGGACATGCAAGCATTAGGAGATTCCGGTGCATAACGCGATAATTGGGGTCATCAGAGGCGCTGCATTCTTACAGCAGCTGCAGGAAATGCTTGTTGTGTTAGGACAAGGATTTCTGCTCCTTATAAAATTATTTTTAATTCAGTTTAGTTGACATTACAAGAAGATAGACATCAAACCACACGTAGCTTCAAAAAAATGTCAAGTATAAAGCAAAGTCCAGGACATATTTCCATTACGGTGCTCACTGGTGGACCCGGGAGGAGGGGCCGACTCCCTTGGTGCTCGGTTCCCGTTCGATCAAAACGCAGCGAAAACGCCCTCTTGGATGCCCATACGGTAGATAAAACATGATACAGTGCCCGTCCAGTCCAGAAAACATGATAAAGTGCTCTCTAGGGTGCCCGTCCAGTGGAGATAACATGATAAAATGCTCTCTAGGGTGCCCGTCCAGTGGAGAAAACATGATAAAATGCTCTCTAGGGTGCCCTTCCAGTGGAGAAAACATGATAAAATGCTCTCTAGGGTGCCCGTCCAGTGGAGAAAACATGATAAAATGCTCTCTAGGGTGCCCGTCCAGTGGAGAAAACATGATAAAATGCTCTCTAGGGTGCCCGTCCAGTGGAGAAAACATGATGAAGTGCCCTCTAGGGTGTCTGTCTATTGGAGAAGACGTGATGCAGTTTCTCAAGGGTGCTTGTCCAATGGAGAAAACATGATAAAGTGCATTCTAGGCTGCCTTTAAATAAGGAAAACATGATGCAGTGTCCTCTAGGGTGCCCGTCCAGTGGAGAAAACATGATGAAGTGCCCTCTAGGGTGTATGTCTATTGGAGAAAATGTGATGTAGTTTCCTCAAGGGTGCTCATCCAGTGGAGAAAACATGATAAAGTGCCCTCTAGGCTGCCCATCCAGTGGAGAAAACGTGATAAAGTGCCCTCTAAGGTGCCTGTATATTGGAGAAAGCGTGATACAGTGCACTCTAGGGTGCCCATCCAGTGGAGAAAACGTGATAAAGTGCCCTCTAAGGTCCCCGTATATTGGAGAAAGTGATAAACCCCACCGCGTGTAGCATTTTTTAAAATATTTTTCACCCCTGCCCCTCTGACAGCCTGTGTCCGCCACTAGTGGTGCTTGATGTAAAGAAGGCAAAGATGCAAGAGACCAGGTGGCATCATACTATTAACAAAACCAAACAATTAATACCCATATAATTACCAATAAAATTGTTACAAAAATGCCCAAAAATCAAGTTATACAACAAATTCTGGATTGCATACCATAAACACTACATGTGTATTGATGTATGCATAATCAGCAATGTAGACAGAAGCTCAGTGAGTTCAAACTTCTGTGTCAGGAATCGTTTAGTGAGAATTTAATCCTTAACAATTCTGTGCAATTCTGGATAATTGGGAACAGGCTCCAACTGAGAACCTGACACAATACCCAACATGCCGGGGAGACACCCGACATATCTAGCGTATGAAACGGCCTAGTTTCCCTGGACGACCAGATTTGAATCACTGTCAAGCATTTCCTTCAGTGTGGTTAACCATGTTGGTATTCCTTACTCTCCGTAAAGAATATTCCACTTTCGTAAACAAGAGTGATGCTGTCGTATTATTTTCGTCCATCTGAATTGGTAAATTAATTAATTTTGAAGTGAAAATAGTGACCGAGACACAAACAACACTGAATAACCCCTAAGACTACCAATACTGATGCAGAAAAACCCAAAGAAAAAAGAGAAAAAACAGAAACTTGGCTAAGCAGTGATGATGATAAACAAAAAGTGCATCCAAAAAGACACCTCGCTTTGAAATACGATGGGCGGCAAATCAGTTTTTGCTCTATAAACACATTAACAGACTGGAATTGGTGTACAGTAACATGGTTCATTCTTGTTTTGGTTTATTTGCGAAGTCACTTGTTTATAGAAAAATCTATTTTATACAAACCTGTTTGTGTCTGAGACAGGGATAGAGCAAGCCTTTGAAAAGTGTGTACTTGCATAAGCTAGCCCATGTTGAGCCATTCTTGATAAAAAATGTTTTGAATATGGGAGTAAACAGTGTACTAACACGCCATTATCGCTGAAGGTTTCTCTCAGCAGCTTTTGCCTTTTTGCCAGCTGGTTCTAAAACGTCCTGTTGAGCCACGAACATGATTATGGATTGTATTGTAATGCAGTGTATTGGGGTTGTTTTTGCCTCCAAAACGGGTAACTTTCTACATTTTAGAGGATGTTGGACAGCGTTATCATCGAGCAATCAGACAATGTGTGAAAGCCGTTTGCGCTGGCTGCCACTTCCGTAGCTTCCTGGATGCCGTGGACCTGGCTTTACTCCTGCCCAGCATGTCTGTGGTTCTTTTGATAGGTCTGTGAAACCTGAATAGTCCCAGAGTTGTTGGAGCTCTGAATGAGCGCGAGCCCCCGGCCAAGAAAACCCAGCGTCAGCAGCCAAAAAACACGATAGCCCAGCAGAAAAGGCACTGAATGGCACTTAGCTCTCGTTCTCATTAGATAAACCCAATCGACAGAGAGGCAGAGCAGATTTCTGCTCCTCAAGTGTCAGAGCTCCACAATGGCCCAAGATATCTCCCCTCTTTGTGAGGGTGTCCGTCATTAAACGGGTTCTGCTTACACAATACCTCTCTGTCTAAACGCCGGGCTTGTTTCTCCTCTGCCAAATGGACGAGTTCAGCCCATGCCAGGTTGCAAGGTAGACACGCCAACACGCTCTTTGTGAGGCTTTGTGGGTAAAATAGAAGAACGCTCTGGGATACCAGATGTTAAACAACCCATTTAGCATCGTGCTGCGGGCCAGGGCCAGGGGCGAGGATTGGCTGTACACGTGACGAGATACCAGACATTCCAAGGGGGACATTAGTGGAGATTTGGAGGCTGTCGACCACAGCTCCGGGTCAGGGGTCACATTGTAGTCTGCTGATAAAATGCCCGTGAGATAAGGAGTTATTAACTCGGAGGTACAAGATCTCCCTCCTATCCATCTCTGAACCAAGTGTGAACACGCATACAGTCAGACGTACAGTACAATGAGGATTTAAAGGTGCTCTAGACGATATCCAGAGCTTTAATACAGCAGCAAACAACTATTTGCTATGTAAAGATATAGAGGAGTAACGTCTACCTGAGCAGAGAATGAAGTCGCTCTCCCTCCGTGTGTGTTTTAATCCCAGCTTTTCCTTGTTTGATATTGCCGCGCCGGCCGTGCATGCTTCTAGTTCATGTTCATATGTGCAACCGACGTCGCTGTTAGCTCTTTCAGCGCTGTTGCCCCATGTTTTTTCTGTTAGCACCGTTAGCTACGAGCCGCCGGCTCAGCGTCGCAGCATCGCAGCGTTGAGAACTGTGGAGAGGCAATAGAAATGCTCCTGATCTCGCATCTAGCAACTCTAAAATTACGACTGAGGCTCACCGTTATATCAGGTTTGATTTGATTTCCAAGTTATCTAGATGGCAGGTCAGTTTAAATAGATTTTAATACCAGTTTTATGTGCCCGTGTACTCAAAAGGTGTAATATCTCCTGCTGCAAGAAGACACTGAACACCTCAGTTTACAGTACATGATGTCCTCTGGTGATGAAAACAGCTCATCAAATGAGTTGCTAGTTTATGCAACAGAGTCCCCTTAGGTGTATTTTAATTTGAGCCTGATTGGCAAAAACATCAGTCGTCATCAGCGGATGGAGTTTGCTTTTCTTAATCCTACCTGTATCTGGTCGATGGGCTGTAAAAGTGTTGAAACACCACCATTGTGCTGCAGCTTGGTAGGACGGGTGATTTTATCCTTTGTGTTAAGCTGTGCAAAAACATCAGGACAGGACGGAAGAAGAAGTGCGCATGCCAGCACCGGAGGGCGAAAACCGAGATTAGGAGTTAGACAAAACACCGGGACCACTTCCCCTCCGCAGCCTCCGTACGGCACACAGCAGGCACCCCGTTATTATCGCTGGTTTTGCAGGAACAGGATTCATTACGGGGGACGCAGGACTCAGGAGAGGCTGCTGGGATAAACGCTCTAGCAGCAGTCGCCACCAGCCTGCCCCCGCCGTCTCCATCTAGCTTGAGTTACAGCCGTCCGGGTCTGTGGTTGTGACACACAGATGTTAAAACTATCTTACCTCTCTCAACACAGCCTAGAGCTCCTGTTCTAACTGAGGGAGAGAGCGGTTATTACTCAATGTCAAGTATTAAGAGGATGAGTGTCAGTATGGGCCTGTCAGGATGGCTGAACGTTTATATAACATATTCATCAGATTTCACATAGAAGTGCTGTATTCACAAACAATTGTATTTATTTAAACATATTAAGCTGTTGATTTTCCTCCTAAATATACCCATAATTTAGTATTAAAGTATTAATATTACTTAAAGGGAATTTCTTCAAATTTGGCACAAAAAAAAACACTTCAAAGGTCAAGGTCAGTGTGACCTTATTGATTGATATAGTCAATTTCCTGGGATGACAATGTTTATCGCTGCAGGAAACAGAATACAAAACACAGAAACCCGACATTTTTCAGGTTTTATGAACCAAAAGCAAATGTGTTTGACTCGCATGCACTCGCACACTGGTGAACTGCCTTCATTTGTACGTTTTTACCTCATTTTGGTGTCAAGATTTAGGTACATTTACCATCGATAGCATGTTTTAAAATCCCTCATTCTGGCAGGAATGGCATCTTAAGTCATTAGAAAAGCACAACAGATTTGACATTTCCCCTGCAGTTATGTAAACCAATCTGTAATGCGTAAATTCAACCACTACCTGTTGTGAAATATTTATCAGGGATCCGAGGAAAACCCATGTAATTATACACTTTTCCATGATCTCGAATAATTTCACGGCATTAAACCTAATCAGTTAATGTCACCCATTAGCAATGTTTTACACTTCCTGTCATGTAAACCCCTTCATTTTTCAGTGTTTGACTCATTAAGTGTCGCTTATGTGCAACTTTAAACTTCACCTGCCTCTTGATGTTGACGCCTTCAATAAGCACTTAAGAACTCATCCACAGCTGGATGCTGGTTTGAATTGATAATGATTGTTTTGCTCCCGAGGTTGACGGGCAAAATACTGCTGTTTTTCAGATTGATGTGGTGATTCATTGGATTAACGTTTGGATAGGTAGCGCGATCATGCAGCGCCCGGTTGATGTTGATAAATAATACCGTTGCTCTTGAAGCGTGTCAGTTTGTGCATGGAGAGGGGCCACAGTCATGGTCTGCTGAGGGTCAGAGGCGCAGCTGTAGTAAGCCTGTTTAAAGCAGGGAGGAGGTTTATTTAAGGTCGTCCATTGGCCTCTCTTTTACACTTCACTGTGTTGTAATCCACGTTGAAGAGCTCTCTTAGCCATACAGCAAGCTGTTTGAAGGCTTTGCGATGAATGACTGACAGTTACTGACATGAAAGAACAAGTCAAACAAAAGCTGTCAGTGGGCTGACTTGACTATGACTTGCCCCAAACTGTATGTGATTATCATAAAGTGGGCATGTCTGTCTGTTTTTCCTCGCCAAAATTTAGCAAAAGTTTGGTGTTTAGTATGATGTCAGTATCTTCACTCTAACTTTAAAAACTGAGCCCGCTACAACCCAAAAAATTGTAAGTTGCATTAATGAGTTAAAGGGACTATTTGTAACTTTCAGAAATGCTTGTTAACAGCGACACCTGTGGCCGTGAAATCAACGAAAGTCAGCGCCGGGCTCGCACTTGCTCGCTCTACATAAACATGAACGAGCATCGCTCAAAACAGTGAGGCGACACGTCAGCTAAAACCACAATATCACTCTATATTTCAGCTGCTTGGCAGTAATGTTAGCTGACTAGACGAAGGTCTCTCCATGAATCACTGCTGATCCTAGTGTTGGCTTTTCCTGCTTCAGCGTCGGTGCCGGGGCTCTGAAGCAGCTTGGCTCCGCAGCGAGTAACGTTATCGTCTCCCGACCGCAGCCGGAGTGAGCAGGGAGACACCGGAGTTTTTCTCGGACACGATAATGTTTCTCGCTGCGGAGCCCCGTCACTTCACAAGACACGGAAAACCTCTGTTGGTCTGGAGGAGCTGCAGCAGTTATTTCTGCACAAACGTCCACTGCACATTCACTAGATAATCTCAGAGCTAAACTAACTCTTCTGCAGTGTGGAGTGAGCGCGCGTTCACGCCTAGAGGTGGAGCGCATATGCGAGCGCACATGTGACCCGACCCGGTACATTTATACGCTTAAAAAGTTACAAACAGTCCCTTTAAAGAAATTAGTGGCGTTAAAACAAATTTGCGTTAACACGTTATTATCGCGTTAACTTTGACAGCCCTTACACATGCTTGCAATAAAACATTTACTGCTGCAGTTTACATGCTTTTTGCATGTCTGCCAACATGCATGCGGACACAATATCTCTGCGATAGCCTGATATCGGCATGCTGATGTGTCGGTCAGCTCTAGTTTCACACTTCTTACCAAGCCTGACATCTCTGGCGTTGGTCTGCCATGTTGGAGTGTAAAGTCCCATTTATACAGCCCCCCCCCCCTCCACTCCACCACACACAAACACACCCACAGCCAGACTCTTTACAAGCCCGGTCGACAACCGCTGCTCCCTTCCAACCTACTGTGAAGGTTATAGACCGGAGAACAAGTTTGGCAAACTTTAAAGTTTTCCCCACATGTTTTAAAGGCTTTTCAGTCAGTCAAAGATCTCTGCCCAGCCCTGCTGAGTCTGACCGACCTGCCCTCCGGCCTCAGCTCCATCTGACACATCCAGAGGAATGCTGATTCTGCTATCTCTGAGACAACAATCGCAGCCGGACCCCTGCCGGTTTGTTTGTCAAATTTCTTTCACTGCACCCCCCCCCTGTGTAAAGCGAACTCATTTTGAGGTCTGGCTGAGTGCTGATTAAAATATTATAGTCTCACTTGGTGTGAGGGTCAAACTGATTTCAAGTTCAAAGCTAAATGGTGCAAGGCTTTCACTTGATAAACACATGATTTTAAAGAAAGCAGCCCGGGGCTTTGTGGCCAACACAAGCTTTTGATTCTTGAGAATGTCTTGTACGCCGTTTGACTCGACTCTGTCCCCAAACAACCCTCTCACAAAAGACGCTGTTGTGCATTTTTGGGGCTTGAATGAAAAAAGGCATCAGGTTTTGGAAAGAGTGAATGAAATCAGACGCCCTAATGGTGATAAATCTTGAATGGTGGTATTTCTTGACAACGCGCGGCGTTAGTTTTTGCTGAGAAATTGTGTTTTTAATTTGCTTTAATGTCTTTTATGTTTTTTCTTCCTTCCTTGGGTTCTGTGTCTGCCTGTGTAACATAATTATGCTGCCATGTTCGCTTCAACTTGAGATCTCAAGAGACTACTGGTTAAATAAAAGTTGAGCAAAAGCAGAGCAAACAGACATTCAGTACCTTCCACTTCTAAACCTGTTGCTCAGACATACCAGTAACTTATTATCTCGATGATATTTTGATTAAAGAGTACTTTATCTTTTGGATAAAGGTCACAGCAGGTGACAGAACATTTTAGTTTTCCTCACAGGTTTAAATGCAATAGTTCAGCCACAGGTCAGTGGAGGTCCAGTCGCACCTTTTTGAGGCTGTCAAATGATGTCTCACTCCTGCTCAGAGTTGGCGTACCCCTCCTGGACCTAACACTGACCTTGGCAGTCTGTGGCGTCCCATTAATCAGCCAGCAGCTCCGGGGTGGATGTCCTCACTCTGATCTCTGCCATACCTGAGCGCAACGCTGTGCCTGTCTGTGCTGACGTCTGAGCTGACTGGCAGTCTCGATTAAAAAGACAGTGTGCCAAGCGTCCCTCCTCTCTAATAGATCATCTTAATGGAGTCACTGTGCTGTGGCGAGTGGCAGGTGATTAATACACACAAGTCATTAAGCCTGCTGTATAAGAGCGGGCCTCCGGCGGAGGTGCCCTTTGCTTGTTTAGAGATAAATCTGAGGGCTAAGTGGACGGAGCGCTGGCAGGGTGTCAAGGATGTTCATATTGGATCTTGAATACGTTCTCTGAGAAGAAGATTTGGGTTTGAGTCAGACAATAACTAAATTCACTGAATTACTGACATTGTTTCCTTTCACGTTTTGACGTTACCTGAAGGCCACCGTAGTTCTCCAACACGCTTGGAAAAGTAGGGGCGAGCGGAGGCGTAATCAGTCGGTTGGCACCGCTAGATGCCGCTAAATCCTACACAGCAAACCTTTAATGCTTCTTTTAGAGCTCCTGTTCCCATAAAATGCAAAATTCTTCAGTACATTTGATTGACATCAGCCTTTGGCAGCCCATCATTTCTTACTCTTTTATATACTTTGTCTAATGCTGTTGATCTGCTGGCACACAATGCACTCACTCAAATTAACCATGCGACTTTGACAGTCACTTAAAAGGCAAATGTCAGAGTCGGGGAACTAAAGCTCACTGCCTGCTGTTGTGCAGACAAAGGATCAGATGCATGCAGATATTTGCAGCCAGGGGCTTTGGAATAGACGACTGATCATTTTCCTCCCAAAAGGGAGAGTTTCCAACCACAACAGACATCCCAATAGAGCGTGAAGCTCTGCTCCAGATGTAGCTTCTTTAATTCTTCGTGTGCACAGTGACGGACAGGACGGAGTCTCTCCAGCGTGGAGCCGACCAGGATACGTGTTTTACTTGTTTTACTAAAGTAAACCATCTTGTGAGGCCTTGACTCTTGGTCCTGCTGTAAACAGGAAGTGGAGAGGATTCTGGAAATCTGGCTGCTTCTTTTCAGCTCACGCTCCTCTTTTTAACCTCTTTGACTTGGCATGTCATAGGAATCCATGAAGTTATGCGTATCGACTTTGGGCTGCGTTTTACAGTATTAACCTAAATGTATAGCTCATTAGGGGGCAGTTAATCAGAGACAATTGTATATTGACTTTATTTCCAGGATTAATAATCATGTAATTCAGCTATATTGATGTGTTTTTTATATTTTTAATCAATCTGAAGGTCCTGGTGTAGTATAAAACGTGCTTTCATCATGTGTAATCAGTTGCATCTGGGTAGCATGCACCCAAATAACCAAAACTGTAATCAAGTTTGAGAGTAGCAGAGTTTTAAAATGACCATTTTTGGAGGCAAAAAGCCAGATGTGTTAGGAGTTTTTAGTTTAGCTTGAAGATCCAGATGTTTATCTGAGTCCCACTGGTGCAAAAATGTTCTTAGAAATATTAAATATACAATGCATGACATTGTTTGTTTCACTAAAACAATGTGTTCTTTCAGAATATATCATATGAGTACAAAGTGTGCTTTCATGAAGGAGAATGATCTGTTAAAAATGCCAAATCTGCAACCACTAACAGTGTTATTAAAGAGCAGTGCTCTGTATTTTATTTGTGCTAAAAGAAAATAATCCCTTTTTAGTAACTCTTAGTTTTGGACCCCTTTGCATCCCTGCACACATGCATCTATCCACACCTTCCCTGCTTGTTTTCATGGCCCAAGGTAAGAAATTGGCCAGCAAAATACATGTATGAATTCAGGGGCAAAAACTTCCCTTATATGGTCGCACACAGATCCCCTTTTCCCTTTATTTGGAATAGAAGAAATGCACAGCAATTTGGAATACTAGAGGGCAAAACGGGCAGCATCTCCATCCAAAATAAACTTTGAGATTCCCAATTCCACATTTCAGGCAAGTTTGTGCATAGCAGAGTGGTTAGTCACCGCACAATTCACTTTGTGTTGACACAGACGAACTTCTGTTTAATTTCAGTTTTTAATCTCCAAAACCTCTGGCCTTTATTTCCCACATAGTGTGAACCACAAACTATGGAAATGAAAAACCTCTCTGACATAAGTAAGGTCGTATTTATTGCAGGATTGTTCCAGTTCTTGTGTGCATGCATGGTAGAGATGGAGAGAGAGCTGATTCAGGAGAAGGAGGAGAGTGCTATAGCATCGGAGTGAGAGTCAAAAAAGAAAAGAGGCTGGCGTTTTCCCCAAGGACAACTGATAAACCGTTTGGCAGGAAAGGCCTCGCAAATGACTGCATTCCTTGTTAACCTTGTAAGGCTATTTTTACCGCTAAAGAGCCTTTTGAGCGGGCACCTTTTGTTCTGCCTGCAGCATGAAACAGGAAAGACTGGTTTGCATTGTGACCCTCTGGGAGTTTGGCTCTCGATCTCTGTCTCTCGTCACGATCCGACCATCCATCCTAATGCTGAGCTCTGTTTACGCAATGAATCTTCGCCGCTCCCCGACAGATGAACCCGCTAACTCCGCCGCACAGTCACCGTAAAGTAATGCAAATAGGAAGCTGAGGCTGTGCACATATTTCATGATAAAGCTAAGATTACAAGGAGTGAAGTTGGAGCTTTTCCCAGGCAATGTGCAAAATATCCGTCTAAATAATGGAAGCTAAATCCTCCACTCCTCAGTCTGAGGGATGTTTGCTCTCTGTATGTTTGTACATGTCTTTTATTGTGTTTTCAAGGCACATTCCACTGGTCAAAAAATCCCCTCTGACTGTCCCCCAAGAGGTCAAACAGGCCGTCTTCCTGTTGCCTGACTAAAGAGTCCATCCAGTGTTTGTGATAGTGTTTGAGCTGCATCTCCTCAGGGATTCCTGGAGGTGAATGTGATCATGTCTTAAGAGGATTAAGAGGAGACCCTGACTGCGTTGAGCCAGAGGTCAACATCGCTGTTATGGTGGGAATGACCTCGCCTTCCACCACGCATCTGTCAACACACACTGAAGTGACCGAGGTTACTGTCGGCTCTCTATAGGGACCGGATTTCTTTACTTAGTGTAGAAGGGAAAACTTGATTAGCGAGATTTCTGTTGGAGAAAGCAGATTTCTTGGCCATGTTTAAAGGATTAGAGCTGCAACATTGATCGATTAGTTGTCAACTGTTATCGCGTTATTATCGCGATAACGTTGACAGCCATAATTATTATAAAAAAAGAAATAGATAAATGACTTCTTCCCTTTCCCTCCTGCACTCAGCTGCAAAAGTTTATGGGTGTGTTTGCGCTGTAATATCATTAGCGCAATATCTTTAGTGAATCGGACCTTGAGACGGGGCAGATAGGCGGTTGCAAGTGATGCCGAATTCATGGTGCTATCAGCGTCTTGCATGCTCATGCATGGGTTGCAAGAAGTACGGCATTTGTTTTGATTAGTGAAATGTGTCAAAAACTTGCTATCTTATTTCTTCTTTGCCTTAGTCTGGTTTCTCCCCGTAACCTGATTTCTTGTGTGCATGTAAACATAGTCTCTGTGACTATACTGATCTAATCTTCCTCTTCTCTCAGAGCCTGGATGAGCTGGACGATGACGACGCCGGGCAGAAGGACAGGAAGGAGGAGGAGCAGCTGGTTCAGGCCAACACTTTCCAGAACGAGGCCATGACGGCTGACCCTGCCACCGGCCACTTACTGGTAAGATATGACACGGCAGGAGGAAGGAGGACAGAGAGGCGCACACTGCTAATATTTTCTCACTTACTACCTGTGGTGGGTGGGTAGTGTTGGTTGTGTCTCTGAGCTATCAAAAGAAGAGACATGACGTCTCTGCGGTACTGCCTGTGTATTCCAGTCTGTAATGTGTCTGCCATAGACTCCGTGATATGATGTTCTACTTTTCTACTTTACTCGAGCAGAATATTGTCCAGATTGATACATCGGTGCTGCCAAACAGAGGCACTGTTGCTCAGGGAGACACCCAGAGAGCTCAGGAGCTGAGTTTTAGTGTGAAAAAGCTGCAGTGATGCAAAACCCAAAGGTGTCTCGTTGTTTCATCATCACTGTGAAGTCAGTTAAAAGCAAAAAGAAACTCCCAAAAAGGCTGTTAAAGCTATTCAGATGGTTACTCACAGGTCTGGGGCCTTAACTTTCTTTTTCCTAGAGCTGGTTGATCATACAAAGCAGCTGAGTGTTGGGATGAGTTGTCCGTTAATTGATAGACTGAAAAGGAACCTACTTGGTCGACAGACGCTCACCGACAGCCCCAAACTTGGTTGGTGTGTCAGCCCTAAAATCCACATTCATAAACTTCATTTGAAAGCCAGTATTAGGATCTGCTTTGTGTATATAAGGTGTCTGGTTCTTAACAGTGTGAATCGGATACCGTTGACATCTACAAAATTAGTCTTTTAATCATAGCGAGCAGTATTTGATAAAAGTGAACCCATGCAGAGACCGTCTGCTCTTCCTCCAAATAAGTCCAGGAGGCGTCTTTAGACTAAAGGACGTAAATCAGTTAGTACAAAAGGAAAACCAAATCAGAATTGACACGCTTGTAATTTGAGTCTTCTTCATATTCAGTCGAGCGGTGTTTGTAATTTTCACTTCAAATACAGTTTACAGAGTGATTTTCAATAAGAGCTCGAGCACATGCAGCAGGATATGAAAAGCATCCAGCTGCGTAACAACGACTGAAAAACCTCCAGTCTGTTTTGTATTTCTGTAAAACATCATCTGATTTACATGAAAATTGCTATTTGAAAGAAAATTACAAATCAAATGGCTCTGCCGCTGAGTGACAACTCCAGTGGATGTAGCTGCAGAGTTTGCGTTCCAGATGGATCGGCTGCTACGCATCAGCGGGCTTATTTTGTTTCGGGGGGCTCAAATATGTACACAGACGTCACGCTAACAGGAAGATTGTGACAGCACCTGCTGAGATGTGGCCCAGATAGAAAATAAAAAAGATTTTGACTATTTACATAAGGCAGTCTACGCGTGAACAAAATTCATTGTGATGCAGCTTTTAGGAGAGATTCCCCATCATTTGAAACAGAATATGTCCATTCATGCCTGCTGGATCTATTCTTACCTTTCACAACATGAGGCAGACCAGATGTGGTTATGCAGAAACTAACCATTAGATGTCCCACTGTCACTCACATGAAACTGACAATCAGTCGTGTGCCAGCTCGCTCATGGAGAGAAATAAAGAGCCTGGAGGAGTCCAGTGTGGTCGGTGGATTTACTACAGAGCTGTCAGTTGAGACATCTGTGAAGATGGAGCATCCCAAAAATGTGCCGCTCCTCTTGAGCCCCATTTATCAACGGGAGACAAGCAATTGCCGTGTCAGGCCCGTTATGATATACAGCGGGATCTTAGCCGGTATCAAGATATCTGGATTAAAAGTTCTTTTAAAAAGAAGCTAAACTTTTGTTAAGTCTCCGCGGGGTCTCGGAGCATCTCCCAACCAAAACAAGCTGTAACTCTTCTGTGTTCGCTGCTGAGGACATAATGGAAACTCCACGGAGCTTGAAATATTTTATCAGATGTTTTAAATTCTGTAATTAAATCATTTTTTTTCTCCATCTCTTTATGAGGACCTGTGTTCCATTTAGATTTGCTTATAGAGATGGTGTGTGTATGTCTTCTCCGTGTGACAGGACACATGTATCTGATATGAGAGAGAGAGGCCCTCTGCCGGCATGTGGTCCTGGTTATCAGGCCTTACCTCCCTCTGGTATGCAAGTCCGACAAGAAAACCTGTTCCTAGTGATCCAGCAGTCAGAACCATATGGAACATTCCTCGGGATCATCTGCATTTAATGTGGCGCCAGGTCCACAACAGAGCAGTTTTCTGCCTCTCTCTCTCTCTCTCTCACATGCTGCTAACAATCCCCATCCAGCACTTTTTAACAAGCCTAATTTGCATTTTTAATTAGCACCTTTCAGTTCAAAAAACTGCTGCTGATGCAGAGCATGTTGTCTGAGCAGCAGGGATATGATCACTACCCATCACATGGCGTTTTTTGCAACCAGGAGCAGCAGCCCCGGTTGCTAAATCCTGGAAAACTGGATTTCATCTTGTGGCCTGAAACAATATTTGATCACACTCACACTTCTGTTGATTCAAGATTTTAAGGATCACTGTTATATAAGCCTGCTGAACCACAGCAATATTTATCTTTGACAGGACGGCTACCTGCAAAAATACTTTAGGTAGCTGATGAGAAACTAAAACCAGGGGCACCACAGCAGAGCCAAATCAAACTTTACTCCGATATCTTTGTTTTTCTAGTACAGGTATTGCATTTTTAATTTGTCATCTGCTAAAAATGTTATGCACAGAAAGATTGCACACGGAGTCCGATGCATTTTATTAGTAGCAAAAAATTCACATTACAAGACAAAACTGAAATAATTACGTGGGCGCAATGGATAGCGCGAGTCCCAATGGGGCTAATGTATGAATGACATTTGCAAAAAGCTATCATTTAGCTTCCTATAGAGCACAATCACACTACTGTCTAATATTTCCTACATCCTATCTTTTGCAACCATCCCCAATTCCAAGCTGTACTGCAATCACCTGCCACAATCTATCTATTTCTTTATTGTAAAGTGTTTTGTGCTGGGAGACGATTGTTTATCATGCCATTTTGGATGATGACCTGGTCAAACAACCCTCTTTTGTGGCTTTTGATGGATGCAAAAAGTCGGTGAGAGTCGGTGACGTGATTGACACGACGTGAGGGCGTATTTATTTTTAAACGTCCGACAATTTCAGACGAAAAATGCGGACTTGGTGTGCAAAGGCCTTAACAATACAGCTTTTAAAATTTTTAGATCACATGAAAAAAACATTATTAATGGTCGGATGTTTTGAAAAATTAGGAAAAAACGCCAACATTGCGTTTATTAAATGTCTTCCACTTCATATGTGTGCATATCTTTTGATATTCAACTTGTTATGAGTTCATAGCTCCTTGTAGTTTCTAGAGATACAGACATTTTATTATCATATTATATTTAGTCTTTCGGCACATGGGACTACTGTTTTTTTTTCCATTTGCCCAAAGACTAGATATGGTTTAATAAGGAAAACTCACTTTTCAGCCAAACCAAGCAATTTTGAAGATGTATTCATATTTCAGAGAACACTTCCACCAAAGGAAATTAAAAACTTCCGTTGCGGGCACAAATGGGTTAAGAACCTTAGGGAAATAAGGAAAGATACCTTTGACTAATACACATACAATAGCTGTACCGGTCACAAACAAGGCAGGAGGTTAACATGACTTTCTGCAGCTGTTTACAGTGCAGCTTGCAGGTTAGTCCTGTTTTCATCTTCAGCCTATGATTGATATTCCTGCTTGGCATGTTGACGTCTATTTCTTCAGCTGACGTCAAAGACTTGAGACAGCTAGGTGAGGTTAGCATCTAAATTAAAGCGGCGTGTCAGAAAACTGCAAAGCATTTCTGCCAACAATAGAGCAACACGTCACAGCAGGTCTAATGTTAGCCCATAATTACAATGACTTAATGAAATAATTGCAGCAATAAGCGATGGGAAAATGAATTAAATGTTTTCACACAAGCAGGACAGGGACTTTACGGTGGCCTAGTTCTGCTGGTTTTATGTATTTGGCCTTGCCTGCTTCTTCTAAATGCCAATCATGCGTGCTTATTTGAAGAGCATCTCTCTCTTATTGAACGCCTCCAGTAAAATTGTGATCTTTATCAGCTTTGTACTGGAGCGCTGCACTATTAGGCAGCTAGATGGAAAGCCAAAGATCACCTTTTCATGGAGTAAGATGGCATTCCTTTAGAGATTTATTTGAATTTAATGAGCTGTCAAGACATAAATCATAGACCACATCGAGCCGTAAATGTCCGAGCGTGACATTTTGATGTGTTTTTATCACACATTCATGGAGTGTTTCTTATATATGCATACACGGAACTGCACTTCAAGTAGCGATCTGCTGGAGTTCAGTGATAAAGTACTCGTTTTATTGTTGATATTTGTCTCTGTATTCTTAGTAGCTCTGCGGCCGGGCTTATGGGAGCTGTCAGCGCAGCTCAAGCATGATAAATAAAGTCGCACCGGCTTGTATTGTGTTGCAGGGGGAAGAAGTCGCACATGAATTTACGCCTGACCTTGTCTCGCAGATTCATATCCCAGAGAGGAGGTGAAACACATGCCAAAAAAGCTGCAGGAGTAATGTGGCAAATGAAGTCTGGGATGTTTTCTGTAAACACAATATGATTTCATTCTCAGATTGTCGGCTGCATATCAGCCGCAGAGGGATGTGGGTGATCAGTTTATCCCTGAATAACAGAAGGAATGATGGGCCTGCAAGCTACTGCTCATCATTAAAACGTGTCATACGGTACAGTTTAGCCAGTTATACCAGTCCAAAAAGTTTCTAAATGATCAATCTAGGATGCAGGAGATTAAACCCCTTTTGCTTTAGCTCTGCAGTATATACTCTGTATCATATAAGAATCATTCTTGCTCTTTTGTTTTGACTGTGTGCAAATGAGGATTGGCACAGCCTCACAACGTCTGCTGACCGCCGTGACCTTCCTTCATATTGTTGTTTTGACTCATATTTCAACCCTTTTTCACCCTCAGAAAAATAATCAATCCAGTCCACTGAACCTTGTCGGCAGGCCAACGGATGTTGAATATGAAACTCGCTGCTGCTGGATCTTACAAAACAGATGTATTAACATTTCTTGGGAAATGTGAAACAATTGTTTCCTACAGGAGCAGCAGACTGGGTTTCCCAGGTCAATTGTATATTCAAAAGAATCCTGTTGGTTTATTCAAGTTACACTAGACTGTAGAGGCAAGAGAGTAAACACACATTTACATATAGACAGCATTTTTTTTATTGACTGGAGACTCTGTTAGAGGTGTACAACTGCTATATGCATCACATCTCAACTCAAAATGTTTTATATGAGGCCTCTTCCTCTTTTTCTGTCTTTGCTATACCCTTATCTAATAATTTACTCTGGGACGGGGATGTAGTAGTACTGAAAGGCAGAGTCGATCAACAGAAATATTTCATGATTATGACATATTCATGATTGCACTACGGCTGCAACTAACAATTATTTTCATTGTCGATTATTTTCTTGATTTATCGATTAGTTGTTTGGTCTATAAAATGTCAGAAAGTGTCGATCAGTGTTTCCCAAAAGGGTCCCTTGACCTTTGACCTCAAGATATGTGAATGAAAATGGGTTCTATGGGTACCCACGAGTCTCCCCTTTACAGACATGCCCACTTTGTGATAATCACATGCAGTTTGGGGGCAAGTCATTGTCAAGTCAGCACACTGACACACTGACAGCTGTTGCTTTGTTATGATTTGAGCATATTTATTTATGCTAAATGCAGTACCTGTGAGGGTTTCTGGACAATATTTGTCACTCTCTTGTGTTGTTAATTGATTTCCAGTAATAAATATGTACATACATTTGCATAGAGCAAGCATATTTGTCCACTCCCATGTTGATAAGAGTATTAAATACTTGACAAATCTCCCTTTAAGGTACATTTTGGACAGATAAAAAAATATTTGCAATTAATCGTGATTCAATTTAATCGATTGACAGCCCTTTTGCAGCTCTAAATTGACACAAATCTTTAATTTAATTCTTAAATGATACTGTCTATAACCCCCGTATGCACATGTCTGGTTCTACTTTTCTAACAAACCAACTCCATGGTTAAAATCCTGCTCTATAAACTTAATGGGCTTAGGTCAAGATTGAATTTAAAGTACATAATGTAGAGTAGCACCATCTGTCTGCATTTGACTGAATTCCTGATGAGCCAGTTTGTGTAAAAGATTGAACTGCTAAAGAACTGCCTTCTCAAGTCCAGCTTTGGCAGCTGTTGGATTACACCAAATCCTAGTAAATGTCAGTTTCTAAAACAAATTCCATCAAAGCACTCTTAAATCCAGGTGTTGCTTGAACCAGGTCTTATGTGCAGATGATGTATTATTTAGTGTATGACCTACTGCTGCTGCTGCACGCTGCCCTCTCACCGTCCTCCATCTCAGTAAATCTATCCAGGCTTGAGCCAGGGAAGGGATGAGGGTCGGGGGGTTTCATCCACGGGTAATGGATGGATATGTCACCGAGACGGAGAGGCTGGAGCATGCTAAGAGTCGGGCACGGCGTTTCCCCCTCGCCCGCTAAAGCCGAGCTCTGATAGATCGTAGCAGAGCCGAGGCTCCTCAATCAAACCCGGGACCCTTCACTGCACAAGACCTTAGGAAGGAGGAGATGCGTATTCATCTCACACACCTCATTTTTCCAGGTAAAACACTGTTTTACCGACGGCGGTTTTATTGGAGCATCACTGCTGTATAGATCTAAACAACCTTTAGATCATACAGTAATGGGAAAAGAAGATAAACATGCACCCCCGTGTTGCAAAAACAAGATTGCCTTCCACAACTCGGGGCTATAGGGCTCCTGTTGAACTATTAAATGGAACAAAGCTCATCTATATATCAGCTCAGCAGCGTTCATACACAACCTAAAGGCTTTTTAGAAATGCTGCGACTGATACATTTCTCTTATCCTGTAGATGGAGTTTTGTGTTTTTTTTTCCAACACCACCCAAGGCAGATGAACACAACAAATGATACCTGAAAACTCATTCTCATATCTACTGCTTTTTCTGAAATTACAGTATTACGTTCAGAAATTAGAGACTGAAAAGAACTAAAAGAAATCTTAAAGTTTTAGACCAGGCCTATGCAGTTGGCGGCCCGACGGCCAAATCCAGCCCTTTAACGACCTCAATCCGACCTTTTGATATTTAACCCTCTGAGACCCACCTTTCAGAGGTTGTAGTGGGCTTAGTCTTAAAGCTAGAGTGAAGATATTGGCATCATATGAAACTAGAAATTTAAGGAATCCATTGGTACCAAGCATTTCATGTTACCTTATCGGGAAGGAGGTTAAATAACACTCCAAAATTAGGCTAAATTTTGGCCAGGGAAAACTGTCATAGTGATATTCAAAGGGGTCCCCTTTGAAGACATGCCCACTTTATGCTAATCCCATGCAGTTTTGGGAAAAGAACATGCAGTTTTTTACATGTATAAATGTGTTTTATTAATTAATTAACTGCTGACCTGCCATCTCCCGCTGAAGAACCCCTGTCCCCCCCCTAAAAAAGACAAAAAGAGGTCTAAGTGGGAGAGTTTATTCCCGTTAATCAACATTACCACTCATACTATTGACACTGTTATGGACTGTTAAAAGCAAAATCATTGTGTTTTTATTAGGGCTGTCAAAGTTAACCTAAACCTAAAGAATTATTGGTACCAACCATGCCACACTAGCTCGTCATGAAGGAGGTTAAATAACGCTCCAAACTTATGTTACATTTTGGTGAGGAAAAACTGGCATGGCCATTTTCAAAGGGGTCCCTTGACCTCTGACCTCAAGATATGTGAATGAAAATGGGTTCTATGGGTACCCACGAGTCTCCCCTTTACAGATATGCCCACTTTATGATAATCACATGCAGTTTGGGGCAAGTCAAAGTCAGCACACTGACACACTGACAGCTGTTGTTGCCTGTTGGGCTTCAGTTTGCCATGTTATGATTTATGCATATTTGTTTTATGCTAAATGCAGTACCTGTGAGAGTTTCTGGACAAAATGTATCATTGTTTTGTGTTGTTAATTGATTTCTAGTAATAAATATGTGCATACATTTGCATAAAGCAGCATATTTGCCTACTCCCACGTTGATAAGAGTATTAAATTCTTGCCAATTTTAATGCAACATTGTGTTTATTAAAACAACAACCTGCTCAGATTAAAAAGGTGTGTTGTTTTCACATTTAAATTCCTAGCTTTGCAGACATCAGACACAGAAATGTAAATGTACGGCCCCTTGGCACTTCACTGTTTTTTTTTTTTAAATCTTTCCCTTTTAAAAAAAGTACTTGAATAGACCTGCTTAAGACTGCTGAGTTATTGTTTGTGGACTGAAAGCGATCATTTCCTTTTTTGTTTCAGGAAACCCCCAGATCTGGGAGCGGCCGCCACAAGAGGTGAGACTCGTTTTATTATCCTGACACTGAGAGTGGAGTTTATCTGCTTCAGCATCGCTAGTAATGTGTCAAGAGAAGGAACAGAGGTCGGGGTGAGAAACAGCAGCTTGAGTCATTAATTAGGAGAGCAGATTCCCTCCGAAACGGTCCGAGGGCCTTTTTCCTGATGCATCGCTGTTTTTCTCCTTCAATGCTGCTCTTTTTCATTCTTTCATGGCTCAAGAAAGACGACTGTCGATGGCACTTCTCTGCCGTACAGTAGCTGTCAGGGCTGAAAGTAAATCATTTGCTTTGAAAGGTTTTCTAAAAATGTGCGGTTCATTTCAGTCGAGATTGCGTTGCAAGATTGCATTTGATAAAGGGCTTTCAAACTTTTTCTTTCTTTTCAAACAAACTCTAAAAACCGACCGCTTGGACCGACATCTTCTGGGCAGATGTTTTTTCTTTTTATTTCATATAATTTTCTGTCGGCAGAGAGCACAAAATTGTGGTGAAAATAAATGTTCTTTCATCTGCTTTTTTTTTTTCTTCACATTGTGTATCTCTGAATTGGGACCAAACTCTGGAAGAAAATTGTACTTATTGATTAGATGAATCCTCACGTGCAGCCTGAAACACACAATCAACACGACAAGGGGTGAAATCCTTTGAGAACTCTGTGTGCGTCCAGTGTGTATTTATTTTTTGCTTCATTTGCAACCAAATTGTGAAGTTGCGGCCAACCTCAACATCCAAGTTCACCAGCTGACATTCAATCTGGCCGTGTAATTATGGCCGCCGCTCTCATCAGCTGGCCTGGCTACACTTGGACGCTCTGCGGTGCTGCAGCGGATGAACCCGCCAGGTGGGCCGGGCAGCGATTTTATAGATACGTGTCTCCCTTTTCTCTCTTTCTGTCAACCCTCTCCTGTCGCAGTCACTTCATCTTGTTCTCACCTAGCCATTCCTCTGCCCAGTTTGATCCTGCTTTCCACAAATACTCATTTTGTTTTTGTAATGTTAAAAAGCTTGCTATTATGCAGCTACACTGGCAAGCCCCCACCCATAAAGTATGGTCATTTTAGCTCCTTTTTGACTGCAGGTACTTTCCCCCCGGAACTAGGAACCTTTTGAGGAACTTATTGCGTTTCGAACCGCAGGGATTAGGGTCTAAATTAAGCTCTGGGGACATTTTACCCCTCCAAAAAAGGCCCTAGTCTGGGGGTAGTACTTTCTGAAAGTAAAGTAACTATCAGGATAGGGTTTGCTGAGGTGACGGTTGCTAATTGGTGAAACACACACAATGCCGCTGCTTCATCTTGTGAATCGCTTCATTCGTAAAACAAGGACGTACTCTAATATCAATTTAGGAACCATTTTAAGGACGAGGGGAGAACATTTCTCCTTGTTTGATAACATTAAAAGTGAAGTTAGGCTCTGCTGTTGGCTTCCCGATTCATTTTAAAAAAGACAGATTGAAAAAGAGAGATCACGTGAGGAGGCGAGACAACAAGCTCAAATAGTGGCAGAGGCAGTGGCAGCACAAGCGAGCCGAGAGGGCGAGCAGTAGAAGAATATAGTAGACAAATAAATAACCATCAAACGCTCAACAGATGAAGGAACCTTTAATCCCTTGAAAAGTAGTCTCAGGACTAAAATGACCTATTGGTTGAAAACGTGCAAAGGGACGGGGAGATGTTGCTGATTACTTTAAACTAGCAGCTCAAAACGACTGAATGTCTCGATGTTTTCTAGCTATTTGGGGGAATGGCATGTATCAAGGCGAGGCGGGCTGTTCATCAGATGGTTGAGTACTGTGTGTTGTGGTTTCCAGAGTAGTTTTTGACACATTGACAACTGAATTTGTGAGAGCCGTTGTTAAACCTGTGGCTGCTGCTGTCTGTGCTTTCTCCTTCCCACCTGCTGAGGCTCCCGAGAGGGCGTGATTGGCTCAGCCTCTCTCTCCCCCAGACCTCACGCCGCGGGGTGCTAATGGGCCACGGTGTGATATTTAGTATCGAGGCCAGGGATGTTTAGGCTTAGCTTCAACCCCCGCTGAGCACCTGCTTGTGTGTGTTGTTTGTGTGGGTGCGACCAGGGAGATATCTCTTAAAACAAGATGACATGCATGGATGTAGACACACAAGGCACGTCATTGTGTTGTACTTGGCTGTTTTTCCGGCCTCACGGCGAGGGGGACGTATTTGTTGTCACGTTTTTTTGATGTATACGCATGTGTGCATGCACAAGTGTTTTGTGTTTGTGCCGATAAAGGAAGAGTAGCCTTGAAGAGCCTACAGTGAGAGAGACAAATGAAATGCACTTTATCTTGTTGGCGTAGGCGAGCGCCCAAGGAGAGCGTTTCAAGGACTCCCTCTTGATCAAAAGTGATGGCCGCTGCATTGTTTGGCTCTCTGTAAGAATAAGCTTACCCTTTTCCTTGCTCACATATTTACCACATTTTGCCAATTTTCATGTTCAAAACCACTTTCACATTAGATAAATCATGAAGCTGTGCAGCATTTCTGTGGCATTGTGGGGTTTTGTGGCAGCACTGGAGATAGATGTTACACAATTTCTTATTTGTAAATATTTCCAGAAATGTTCTTTACCTTTTAAGACCTAAGTGTTCAATAAAATCTCCATAGGACATGAATTGTTTTGTTGGTGCAATATGGTGTTAATGGGGCAAGCTGGCACCCTCATTTACGTCCACTAAAAGTGGATTGTGAACTGATTATGATAAGTGTCTGACATTATGGAAAGAGTCTCGCTCAAGGAGAAGTCTTGTTCTGAAATCTGGTGATGGGACATGTTGCTGGAAGACAATGGTGGACTAGTGTTTGTTGTGTTGGACTACAGAAAGCATAGATTTTCAATGTCATGGCTGAATATTTAGATGATTTAAACAATGTGGATGCGGTTTTTGACTTTGGTTTATTTGAGCCAGAGTATACGGATATTCAGATTTCACAACGAGACTTCTCCTTGAGCGGGACTTGGACACAATCCCAAACAGACCGGATCAAGCGAAAGGTACGAAATCTGCGCCTGTCACTGGCAAAAACAAGCACTTTTAGTGGACGTAATGTCACATTGACGCTGCTCACTTGCCCTCGCAGCTCGTTTTGCTGCTGCTGGTTACAGTGTTCTCCCTCAATACTGGACCAGTTTCAAAAATTGTAGTCTCCATTAGTCACTTTGACACAAAAACATGGGAAAACAGGGTCCAGGTTGAAAAATACTGAAGTTACCCTTTAAAGCCCCTGAAAACTTGGCTTAAACTCTTAAGTATTTCTCTATAACAGTAAATATTTTCATGATTAAATAAGCAAGAGACAGAGTTTTTAACAGTCAAAAACTCAGCTAATCTGCCTCATCAGCACTGTGATTTGATTGACAAACAACAGAAATCTCTCAATGAAAATGAACAAAACCGTTCTAACTTTGGCAGAAAATAGTGTGTTCATTAAGGATCCCATCAATCATAGTAAGAAGTTAAAGGGGCCTTTAAGAAACAACAAGAGACATCAGTAAGTGCTAACATGGGGTGTCAAGGTATCTGAAAAGGTGGAATTTACCGGATTTTTACCTCAATGTGATAAAGTACCTTGACTTCACAGGTATTAAATTTACAAAATTACCCAAAAAAATATATATCCTGTCTGGTTATTTAACCTATTAATGGTTTCACAATTGAATGTCCACCATCAGAACATCCTGGTAGACTCAATTCTGGCTGGGACTCCTGTTGCATGTCATACGCCTCTCTTTCACCCCATGTTTCCTGTCTGTCTCTACATGGCCATATATCCAGTAAAAGCTGCCAAGGAAAACTTTGTGAAGTAGTCTGATAATGGGAACATCATATTTGGCAGATCCTGAAAAGAGTGCAGATGGTACAAAGGAGTTATATTTGTCCTTTGTCTTGCCAGCAGCTTTCCTGTCTGTTTCAGCCGTAGAAATATGCAGACAGCCCCCCTTCAGACAATCCAGTGAAGCCTACAGACGTACACAGAATAATTTGATTCCCAGTGAGATTTTATAAACCTGGTATAATATCTGTTCCTATCGGGGAGCTGGTGTCATTGTAGTCGGATGGGCGGGGGGGTGCAGAGCCAGAAACTCATTCCGAGTTTCCACGTCAATAATTATTGAAATAAGGTCAGTAAGAAAATAAACCGCACATGAATATTCTACCCCAGCTGTCCCAGAAACTGTCTCTAAGTAGCGAGAAGGTGAAGAGGAGATAAGGGTAATGTTCTTCTCGAGCTGCATACAGAAACCTTTTTTTTTTTTTCTTACAGCAGCTTAAGAACAGTGACGCACAAGTTGCAGCCGCCGCTATTCTTGAGCCTATTTGAAGTTATAATATGTAAATTGTTTCTTAATCAGAATCCTTTTTGCACCAAAGTTGCAAAACCCTTCACGGCCTTTTCTCCTTTAATGGAATAAAAGGCAGAGGGTTGTTAATAATGCACACCTAATTGAAAGGGCAAACATGTAGAAGACATTCCCACCTGTTCTTTTGATGATAATGTGGCTATGATTCATACCTTCAAACAGCCTCGGTGTGAATATAATATTGAACACTTTGAATAGTAAATTTGCTGTTTTTCCATCTTTCTTTGAAGAAGAATTTGAAGTAAAAAGAAAAAGGATTTGAGTTGTCTTTGGTATTGTAGTGATGTATTTGTGTGTGTGTTTGTAACAGCTCTGCAGGGCCGGGATCTGAGGAAGAGGTGGGTGGGAACAGCAGACAACGACACAACCGTCACGGCAGAGATGGAGGAGCTGCAGCAACAGGGGGTTTGGAGAAAAGGATGGAAGAGCTGGAGAAGGTACGTCTTCCCACCCTGTCATTCGTATTACTGCTCAGTTACAGTCGCTAGTAATACCAACTAATACTCCATAGAAACACAAGCCAGTTTTAAAGGAATACTTTGACATTTTGGGAAATACACTTAAGAGTATTTATTTTCTTGCCAAGAGTTGGATGAGAAAATCAATACTCTTTCTCACAGTGTTTCATTTCATAATAAATGTCATTTATGTTCAGAAAAAAGGTTAAGAAGCGTGTGCTAATTTGTTAATAATAATAATCATAATCCACGATTAAAAGCCGATACACTATTAATTTATGGAGCTGTGCAAGTCACTGCATTTTCTACAACACTGTCCTGCAAATATTCAAAAGACTTGTAAACAAATGAAGGAATTATGTCCATGACTCAAAACATACACGATTTCTTCTTCTAATGCACTATATTGTTGCGTTAACTCATCTTCCAGTGTGCCCACTGTTTGACCATCAAGGTGTTGGTCGCATCCTCGAAATAGGACATGAATACTGAAGAAATATCAGCGAGTGAGAGCAAATCTGAGGAAGCTTCATTGGCTTTATCCTCCGCTGCTTCGTTGTGTGTAACCAAAACTAAATCCACCACCAACCACCATAGCAATGTAAAATCATAGGGGGACGCTTTGGCTTTATGATTGGCATATGCTATCATAACCAAATCAACTTTTCAGTGAGTTTTGGAAAGGTCCGTCCACAACTCTTTTGGCCGACTATCAGCTGCACTTTGTTAAGGATGAATTCCCACTTTTAGGCGTTTGAGCGGTCGCCCGTGTTCTGATTTTATGGCTGGAAATCGCGGCTCAGCACTGGCAGAAATCCTCCTCAGTGTTGTTGAAGCGATGACCTTTTACAGTGCAGATATGTCTCTTCCTCCTACACCGTTCCTATCAGACGCTCAACCCCTCCATGCTGCCACTGTAGAAACTCAACTCGGAATCAAATGTCAATCGGGTGGGTTTCGGAAAAAAGCTTTTTAAAGTAAGCACCGCTTTGACCTCAGTGACTTCAGTGTGAGGTATTTCTCACGGTTAAATGACTAGAAACACTTTGAAAATCCCATTTCACACACTTATTTTTGTGCACATTGTCTCTGCAAGAGACTTTAGATCCTCAGACATTACTTAAAAGCCTCACAAGTACAGAGATGTATAGTTTGATCTTCGAATAGAAATACCTGTTCTCCAAAGCCCAGTATTATCTTACCTCAACCCACGTTGGGAGGATGGATATAACGGAGACATGGCCTGTATTACTATATTTATGTGAAAGGAGTAGAAGAGCTGTTCGTTCAAAGCCTTCAAAGCCTTCAAAGCCGCAGTTATCTATAGTAGCTTTTAAAACCCTGGGTGAATAGAGTTTCATCGGTTTGTGTCGGCAACATTAATGCTTTGTACCCTCTACTGTACCTGGTTTCTATGGAAACAATTTCATGCTTATCTGGAAAGTAGAAATCCTGGTGTGAGCTTCATTTCCATCAGAAGCACAAAGAGCAGTTTCAACATGTGTGCATGTTAAAACCTCTGAGTAGAAAGTCTCTCTCTCAGCGAGGAACAATATCCATTTATTTCACTGTAGTTGTTGGAGGAGGAGGGAGGACAGGAACACGCTGGCTTTTAAACAAGTACAATTTGATAGAAAAGCACTATAAAAAAAGGAACTATTAATGCATTGTTCACTGACAATCTGTTCTTTTGATTATTACAGATGGCTTGTTTTGAAGAATAAACTGTCATGCCACAAAAATCTTAACGCCTGTCAAAAACCAGATGCTTACGGAATTAAAATGAGCTTTCGATAAAGTAGCATGATGCAAACCAGGGGTGTAAGAAAATATAAAAACACTAGTATCGCGATATTATGTTTTTTTTTTTTAAATATCGCCTTGCTTACAGTATCACAATATATTGAATCGTTATCATGATACGTATCGTATCGCCAGATTCTTGCCAATACACAGCCCTAAATGCAAGCTTAACATGGCAACAGATTAGCCAGAATAGTCTCAAACAGGTTAATGACTGGTAGACATCAGCGATATTATGTACTGTTTTTGCAGGAAGTGAACATTGTATAGATAAATTACAGCACCCCCATTCTCACCTTCTCTCCCCCGTGCTGTCGTCGGCTTGTCCAGATGCTCTCTACATTGTTTTTACATTCATACAGCTAAGGGGGGGCGTAAAAACATTTAGGCGGTGCGCTTACACCGTATAATTGCCGGGGTGACAGTTGGAACAAAGATCAACAGGTAAATCGAGAGCTTTGCCTTCATGCTCCACTTCCTCTTCAACCCAACAGTCTGGTACAATCAATACCCACATTACTACGGAGACCCGAGATATCCAAACTCCGACCCACAAGTTCCTTTTAAAAGTTCATTTTTAGTTTTTCCGAGATGCTTCAGTGCATGTGTTTTTGGGTCTGTAAATTACTATTTATTATCAAATCTGAAGTAATTACAGTTTTTAGTGCCACAGCAATGTGTATGAACGTAAATACAAATGTCATGCCCTGTTGTTATCTGGTGAAAAGATTTCTAATTGATGTAATCGTGTTGCTAATTTGTGTGTTTTTTCAGGAGCTGGCCAGAGAGCGTCAGGTAAACGACAGGTTGCTGAGGGACCACGAGGACAAAGACGACCTCATCGTCAAGCTAAGGGAGGAAATTGACTTGCTGAACAGAGTGAGTCCAGCCTACGTGATTTTTCTACTCTGATGTCTGATATTTTGAGCGTTGCTTTGTGATTTTGTGCGTGGGCGGCTCGTGTGGGTTGTTAAATCATCATCTGGCATTTTAGTGGAGTTTTGTGTAATAGCTGTGTGTTTTTCCACATGACGTTCTTGCAGTCCATTAGGATTTGGATAACAACAAAACATTATTTTTGGATTTAAACACTTAAAAGATGACAGCAAATATTTTACTCAGAGGCATTGTATGCGCTATTTGCATTTTTTAAAACTCACCAGTGGTTTGATGACATTTGAGCGTCAAAAGTTTTAGCTTCCCAGTGTTGCAGGTGACATTAATGTCTTATTGATTTATCCACCAAAAACAAATTTGCTGTCTTGTGGATAAGGATTTCAGACTTGATTGTATGTCTAAAGCAAATTGTGAAAGATTTTTTTCTTTTTGTCAGCTTAAATTTGAGGGTATTTTCAGTCTTATTGGACAAACACTGTTGCAGTCCTCATCCCAGAGGGTTTGGACAGATCTTTTTGTTGAAGAAAAGCAATCAATAAGTTCGAAATTGTGCTGTGGCAGCTGAAAAACACCACACGCCACCACAGTCTTCAACTTTTAAACACCCATTTTTCTTTCTACTTTCTTTTGATTTGCTCCCAGGCAGTATGTTTTATGGTAGACTCAGTACCAAGGTAACAGTGGAGTTTAAAAAAACGCTCCAATTAAAACTGTCAAAAGTGAATTTTAACCTCACACATACTGTGTTATTTCAAATTCAGTAAAGTAGAGCCACAAGCCAAAATAATGATCACTAAATTACTACCTCTTCAGTTTCAGCCAATCAGCGCTGTATTGTCAATCTGCCTCTGGTGCAGATTACAGTCAGGAGAATGGCTTTATTCCACAGCTGCCTGCCAGCCGTCATTTGTATCCAAAATTGAGTTCATGTATCGGGTTCACCCTAAGAAATATTCATAGTCATAGTCCAGCTAAATGTGAAAATGTAACCCTGGTGAGACTTCTTAAAAGTCTCTCTGGAGAAGAGAACTCCGAGTCCTCCCTCAGGAAAATCAGTTACGATGAAAATGCTCAGACAGTGATGATAAGCTGCCTTACTTTCTGATTATTGTCAGAAGTGCTTTTGAGAGATTTTGTAGCCTTCACACTGGGAGCGTTTCACACTGATGTGAACCCACTATCGGAGGTCATGTGTGTTTGTTTCTGCCTCCCGGGTCGGGGTCCTGTTACCTCTTCACGCTGCGGTCAGGGTTGAAAGGTCGAGGGATATTCATGTAAGCTGATGTCTCTTTATATTCAACCGTCGGAGTGAAACCTCCTCGAACCCTCTGAACCCTCATCTCCCTCCAACCCCAGACTGTCAACAATCCCTCCTCACCTCGCAGCCTTTGCCTGTGTGTCTGGGTCAAAGAGGCCAGCGGTAAAATACATCTCTGTGTTTTTGGCATCTCTGAAGGGAAACGTAGCGGGAGGGGAGAGATCTCAAAGACTTTCATGTTTCAAATGTTCAGAGAAAAGAGACTGTAGCTCTCCCCTGCGGAGCCAATCAAATCCAAAACAAGAGATCAAGCTCTGCCGACAAATAAAGCAATCAGAGATGTGTACATTTTTCGCGTCGAATGAATGTTGCTTGATTATTATCTTGACGCTTTAGGGGGCGAATTCACAAAAGGATTGCGCTACTTTTCGCAGCCGCTTAACCTGCACAAATAAGACAAAAGGAAACCGTGTAATTCTCAAAGCACCAGCAAAAGGGTGAAATGTGCTGCCAAGTAGATATGCAATGCCCCTGTGCTATTTGTGCACGTATTTAAATGACGTGATATGCATACATTTGGAGCAAAATTGGCCCCTTTGTATGCGAATGAGCCAGCGCTGAGAGCCACACGCAGTTACAGTGAAATTATTAGCATCTTCAGAGAGTTGGTGGTAAACGAAGTGCATTTATAAAGAGGTGTCTCGCCCAGGCTTTCCAGCGATCATGACATATTAAATCCCAAATACGGTAGTCTCTCTTTCACATTTAAATTGAACGTTGAGGAATGCCTCTGAACCTTGGCGGTCACGACCTGTAGCTTGCATTTCATTTTTTCTTCTTTGTCTCTGCCATTCTGCCTACTGTGTTCTTGGTGCAAAGGCAGCATTTATACTTTGCCACATGGATAATTGCAATCAGACGCAAAAGTTTATGGGGCGTTTTTTGCGCTGAAATATCATTACCGCAATACCTTTTGTGAAGCCAGCCCAGTAAGCGGGAAAAAATTTTGCCACTGTATGTTTCTGCAAACCACGCATACGTTAAATGTGGTCGTTCGGCATTCGGTCGGAACAAGTGAGGTAATACGACGAGCGACGCGCAGAGCAACTGCCGTAGTATTTCGAGCGACTGTTATTGAAAGTTATGTGGGATAATAACAAGCATAAAAGCGAGAAAGTCCACTAAGGGCGGGAGTGAGGAGTGGTGGATGGGTCGTACAAACACAGGACTTTAACTTAGGAGATCGCTTGTTCGTGTCCCGTGTGAAACCAAAAGTAAACGTTGAAAGTAAAGTAAAGAGTCTGTTATGGACAGTTTATTTATTTACGGTAGTTATGGTTGTTATGTTACGTTGTTGCGTTGCGTTGTTGCGTTGCGTTGTCGCGTTGCGTTGTCGCGTTACGTTGTCGCGTTACGTTGTCGCGTTACGTTGTTACGCTGTCGTGTTTCGTTGTCGCGTTACGTTGACGGTTACGTTGTCGGTTACGTTGTCGGTTACGTTGTCTTGTTACGTTGTCGCGTTACGTTGTTGCGTTACGTTGTTGCGTTACGTTGTTGCGTTACGTTGTCGCGTTACGTTGTTGTTGTATTATTTTAACACAAACCATGATTTTCTTTCTAGCCTTAACTAAGTAGTTTTGTTACCTAAACCTAACCAATCGTTTCCCCACATTAACCATGTAGCATTGTGCATTTCAGCAAGTGTGTTACAAGGCTGATATGAAACATATTTAGGAAATATTTTTTGGTTCATAAACGTAGACAATAAACGTAGACAATAAACGTATTCGGTTGCAAGTGATGCGCAATTCATGGCACCAATCCATTCTTTGTGACTTTGTGCCCCTCAGAGTGTAATATTGCAGGAGGCATCGCGCTGATAGCATCACATGGACAGGAAGCCGGTCATAAGAGAAGACCTTTATGTAAGGACGGTCACCGTGGTGATAGCCATCAGAAATGTCCCCTTAGAGAGGCTACCGCAAAGCCTGATGGGAAAGCGGGAGATAACAACTGATCCAGTCTGTGCAGAGGAAGATTGAACCCTCGGTCACTGTAGAAGTTTATTTGGGAGAGAAAGAAAAAGATGAAGCTCAACTTGTGGACTTATATATCCCCCTTTGATACGCTTTGAAGAGAGAAATCGTGTCTTGTAGAGAGTTCACATCCCTGTAAGCACATACGTCTGTGTGATTGAAGCTGATGAGATCATGGAGCAACTTTTAGATATAGCACTTTCAAAGGGTTGAACTTGCAATAACTTTTTTTTAAAGGGGGTTTAGCCACTTGTGTGTATATATATGTATATATATAAAACATCCCATTATAATGCTACCATTCACATCTAAATAAGTCTGACCATCCCTCTCATATCCTGATAACATCTTATTGAGTAAACCATCCCATTATCATTCATATGACATAATATAAGTGTAACATATCCAGCAAGAGTTTCCGTTATCTATCACATGTCTATCTTTTACATAATAGCCATGTCTGTCCCACCCACCACTACCAACACAACATCATTTATCACTTTGCTATCAGACACATCATAATGATGATGACTTAAACAACAGTACGTAAGTATATGTAATTAACATACAATGCAGGCGACTCTGACACATCATGACAATGTGTTTTATTTCTATAAAAGCAAAAACAACGGTGGGCAAGATATGTAATCAATCTAGCCCAGGGATCAGCAACCTGCGGCTTCGGAGCCTCATGTGGCTCTTTAGCTCCTCTCCAGTGGCTCCCTGTGGATCTTTAAAAATGGAAAAGAATAACTGTTTTTTGTTTTCATTTTCATTTTTATTTATCATTGTTGTAGGTCTGTGGTACGACGGTACGACGGAGTATTAGGTCCACATTGAGGGGAAAAAATAAAACTGAGATTTTGAGACTAAAGTCATAATATTACGAGAATAAAGTCAGAATACTATAAAGTAGTAATTTTACGTGCTATTTTCTTTTTTCTCTTAAAGTTATGACTTTATTCTCGTAATTTTACGACTTTTTTTCTCGTAAACCTATGACTTTTTTCTTGTAATATTATGATTTTTTTTCTCGTAAAGTTATGACTTTATTCTCGTAATATTACGCCGTTTTTCTCGTAAAGTTATGACTTTTTTTCTCGTAATATTCTGACTTTATTCTGGAAATCTCAGATGTTTTTTCCTTCAGTGTTGCCCTAATACTCTGTAGTACATTTGCACTTTGGCCCTCACTGCATTAGACTTATATACTATATACTTAGACTATAAGCTGTGTTACCTTCATCACAATGCTCAAATGTTTTGTGGCTTCAGACAGATTTTTTGTTTTTTGTTTTTGCCGAAAATGGCTCTTTTGATAGCAAAGGTTGTTGACCCCTGATCTAGCCAATAACACCGACTACCGCGGCAAGCCTAATAGTTGCTTTAAACGTTTTTTAAAACGTTGTTTGGTCTTCAACTAGTCTTTATATCACTCTTCCTCTGCAGCGGAGACAACATGCTGCGTAGAAACTCGTGACATCATTAGTTTGACTTTCCAAATCCCTCTTAGCGCAGTCGAGCTCAATCTCAGCAGCCATGCGAGGATCGTGACCGGTGATGGAAGAAAACCAAAATGAGGAGTGTCACTTTGATGAGACGGCGCTGTGGCAACTGAGAGCCTTTCTCATTTGCAACTAATTGGAGCCGTTAATGTCTAATTTGTTGCTATCAAGGCTGGAGGGGGAAACCTGGCAGCAAGTTAACGCTGGCTTTAACTCTCAGACTCCAACCCTGACTTGGCCCTCAAGAGGTGTAGCAGCAGCAGGGTTGTGAATATTCATGTGTCTAAATGTGTCCAGAAAGTGCTAACCCCGGGGCTCTCTGTCTCACCCCAGGACCTGGACGACATTGAGGATGAGAACGAGCAGCTCAAACAGGAGAACAAGACTCTGCTGAAAGTGGTGGGTCAGCTGACGAGGTAGGACCCGACACAAACAACTCAGCAGCCTCCTCCTCCTCCTCCTCCTCCTCGATGAATGGAGCGTCTCTGTTCTCTCCCCTCTCCTGACCTCCTCCTGTCCTGGGTCAAGTCCAGCAGCCTTTAATCTCTTTTGATTCTGTCTCTCTGTGTGTTAGCGGTGAAACTGTAAAGTCGTCACAGCGTCCCCCCCACCCCGAGGAGGATTTATCCCATTTGTTGCGAAACATCCTCCTGTCCTGACAGTCTCATGGGAATTGGTCTGTCATCGTATACATATTTAATGTAAATTTATTGTACATAGGCCATTTAGATTGTTCATTTTTGGGGATTTTTGATGAGGTCTTAAAAAGCAAAAAAAGTAAAAATGAATGTACGTGCTGCACAAACGAGCGCACACAAAGTCTTTTAAAACTTGTTTAAAGGTTAAAAAACAAAACTTCCCAGGTAAAATTATAAAAACATCTCCAGTGTTTTGCGATGTTTGAATTGTGTCTGTTTCATCAGTGAACTTGGAGCTTCTGTCGAGGAACTCTTGGACCAAATTCAACATAATTATTTCTGCTACAGTACCATCAGCCAAAGTGGGCATAGTGCCTTGCAATACATGGGAGGTTTTCTTTGTCAATTCTTTAAAAAAAGAAATTGTTAAAGCCTGGTGCTTTATTAATGAACATTAGTGCCAGATTTACTTATTTGTATGCAATAATGTATGTCATCCTATCTTCTCAAAATTACGCTCCCATACAACTAAACTGCATTGTTTGAGGGAAGCGTATTTTTCGTGGATTACGTTTGTTTTTGACGGATCAAAAATATGTTTCTAATGATAGTCCGCGTATGGAGGAGGTCATAAACATGGTCAGAAAAACACCGGGCTTTCACCCAGGAGACTGCTGTTCGTGTCCCGTGTGAAACTAACATTTTAATTTATGTCCGTAGCTTAATAATGGTAAATGGACTTGCATTTATATCGCGCTTTTCTAGTCTTCCGACCACTCAAAGCGCTTCACACTACATGTCAGTATTCACACATTCACACACTGATGGCAGAGGCTACTAAGGTGCCAACTCTGCCCATCAGGATCTAATCTAAATACTCATTCACACACTGATGGCTATGCCTTCGGGAGCAATTTTGGGGTTAAGTGTCTTGCTCAAGGACACATCGACATGTGCCCCGGAGCAGCTGGGGATCGAACCACCAACCTTCCGATTGGTGGACAACCTGCTCTTCCCTTCTGAGCCACAGCCGCTTAAAATGACTACGTAACAGTAAACACTTTTAACAAACCTCACACCACAGGAATATCTGGGAAGATAATCTTTAAAACCATAAAAAAATCGGGGCTTTGCTGACGATTGTCAGGAGGGGGGGAAATCGGCCCAAAATCGTCTTGAGTCTCGTGTATTGTTTATTTGTTTTGTCAATTTACAACATTAATCACGTGTTTAAAAGTGCGACCGTAATCCGGTAGAAAATACGCTTCCCTCGAAACATAATTGAGAATGCAGTATAGAAGTATGGGAACATAATTTTGTAGGAGACAAGGTTGATATTTGAATCCCAACTGGGCATCTACAAACCTGAATCAAGAGTATTTTAAATATTTCCAATTTAAATGATAAAGCTAACTAAAGCAAGATATGAATTATATGCTTTACGCATTTCAATGTTAACATCAGAGTATTACACTTGTCCTTAGGGTGAAACCCTTGCCTAGTATATATATGTGGATCCTTTTTTAAAAAACTCTGTAATTCGTTTACAAGTTATTATGTCTTTGCAATATTTGATAGAGGTTTAGCTGCTCTTTTTATGGCATCTAAGATGTGTGGAGTGAGCTACAGTGCATTTTTTATTTGTATGATAACCAAATGAACTGAAGGAACATACTATTTGAAATGCATCTCTTTTTGTTTACTCAAGGGAACAGGCTTGGCTGGTAGTGGCATTTTACTTTCTGTATTTAGATGATTTTTATCCCACCGGGGAGCCGCCGCCGCCGCCGCTCAGCGAGCTCCTGCACCGTGGCGAATAATCTGTAGGTTTTAGTCGGTCAATAGATAGCTCTGCTTCCACGTACAGTCACGTATTGTTGGGGGTAAAGAAAGATCATCCTCCTCGCAGACAGACAGACACCACACACCCGTCTCTCTTTCCATGACATTATGCATGTACAGAAGATTAAGTCATTTAATAAAAGTTTGATTATCTCTCTCCTCAGTCGGCTCGCTTGTGTTCATTAAGACTAATTTGATGTGATGATACCATGCCACTGAGTCGGTAATGCAATGTGACGGTGGCGGGGGGTTCAGTTCCTCCGCTGAGCTCTCAACACACACACACACACACTCATGATTCAACATGCCAATCAGCAACCTGACTGAATTAAGGCCACCATCCTGGGATGAGAAACTCCCATCCACTATACAGCTTTGAAACGCATTAATTCCCTCACCTAGTGACAGGCAGGCATATCATGACTAATGTCAACTAAATCTCCAGATAATGGCCTCTTTCAGTTGATGGAAAGTGCTGCAGGCTTTCTCTATAATCCCTATTAGCATTTTTATGAAAAGTTGCAGGTTCTGTCATTTTGAATAGTCACAAAAGGGCAAAAACAATTCATATCTACCTCGATTTTGTCACAATAGACTCCTAGTTTGCTCTTACCGGCAACATCGGACCTCTACTTGAGTTCAGACGGCATCAGATCACTCTTTGAATTATAGGTTTCACTGCAGGTGAATGTAGTTTGTCAGCAGAAGTCTTTGTCAACAGTGGATCTCGAAGGTTTGCAAGAAAATGTCATCATGTCTACGACCTTTTGAAAGAAGTGGTAGTCCATGCTGTCATCTTGTATAGTGGGTAGAGTTGATCCGATACCAGTATTGGAAATGGATCCAATCACTGTGCTGTCGCCCTGGATGTATCATGGCTGCTGCTGGCAACTACTGTTTTAGAGCAGCGAAGAAGAACTCATTGCAGGTAGTTTGTCACAGCTGTTAAATAATAATAATAATAATAATAATAATAAATAATAATAATAAAAAACAACTGTGGCATCATGTCAAAAACTGGCATTTAATGAGTTAAAATTCTGAAAATTAATGAATAATTTGTGGTTATGATCAGGACTGATGTTGGTTAAAATCATTTAACTTGGTGAAATTGGAACATAATATTAATATAAAGTATTTTTATAGCAAAATAAAATCAAAATGCATCAAAATCAATGTTGTTGCTAATCATTGACAGATCCCAGACTGTAAACAAATACCTGTAGCATTTAATATACAGAAAATAATTACATTTTTGTGGTTTTGAGTTCTGTTTGTTTTGGGGTTTTTTCACAAAAAAATGGCATTTTAAGGGTTAAATTTCTGAAAATGAATAGTTCCGTTGGTTGGTTAAAGGATTTAACTCAGTGAAAGTGGAAAATGATATTAATATGTAATATTAATATCACTTTATGACCTATATATATATAATTCATTTTTATTTTATTAATTTATTTATTTCCTAATTTTTCCATGTTGTTTTTGCTGCTGTTAATATATATAATTATTTTGTATTTTGCCTTCATTTATAGTGACATTGATAGCTATTAAAGGTGGAGAGAGAGGGGATTACATGCAGCAAAGGGCCGCATGTCAGATTCGAACCTGTGCACCTGCAGCAAGGACTCAGCCTTGATACCAGGTGAGCTACCGGGGCGCCCCAATATATAATATTTTTATGGAAGTTTTTTGTCCTTTAAGGACTGCAGAGCAACTTTTTTAAAGTGAGGCACACGGGTTGGATGGTCTTTTATTTTATGTCACTCATTTATTAACTGTTCTTGCTATACTTTGTAATGACGATCGTGTGTCCAGTCCGGTTTGTTTGTATGTACGGCTGTGAATAGACACGTCTTCCTCCACAAAGTGCATTAGATCCTGAGAGGCTGATAGTCGGGACAGAGATGAGAGGCAGGCCTTATCTTGTTCTTGAAGAAATCCAGCCCATATTTCATTATCAGTTGGTTTCATGCTCTTGCTTCTCCGGCCAATCTCCTCAATCTCCAGGGTCCCTGGTGCAGGGAAGCACTCATCCACGCCGAGGATGGCAGGGGTCAGGATGCCAGAGAGAGTGAGAACGGATGGGTGGTAAGATACTGAACATATTTGTGCAATTTCCTCTGCCTATTCCTTCTGGTCTACTTTATCACAGCAGAGACATTTTCTCCACCAGCAGCCTGAAAATGACTTGTGCCTACCCATGCACCTTTTATACCTCATTATCTCAAAGCTAAGTGATATCTGGGGTGACACTTTAAAGCCGGTATTCAAATTGAAGTGTCCTCGGTGATGGGAAATTATAGCGTTCAGACCTTCTATCCCAGCCTAATGTCACACTCTACTTCCAGCAAGAAGGCACAGTCTCACACTGTCTTTCATGTTAGGGAGATTTCGTGCCATGAAAGTGCTTTTTGAAGACAAACGGCGACCGTGTTGGAGCTGTAACTGCAATAACAAGACTTCACACGCCTCGCATGCCCCTCCCCCTCAACACCTGGACCACATGTGGAGCTGCCCTTTGTTGAAATGCCCTGGAAAAGTCAATGGGATACCAACACATCATCAACTAATGGCGGTCCAAATGCATGACATTTACCAAATGGCATAATTTAACTCATCAGAGGAAATATTGAAGTAGAGGATGACAAATGGGATTGTGCTATCAAGGAGTCACTACAGGAGATGTAGCGGGTCTGAGCACCAAGAGTCAGCTGGATAATGAAACAGCTTGTCAAAATGTGGCAAAATAAACCATTAAAATATGATGGAAATTTAAATCTTATACTGATAATGCTATATTATTAGTCAGGAATTAATAGATTAAAAGGCTGTATTCCATTTCAACCCATTTAGAAGACATTTTAACACATTTTTGACAAGTTATTATTACTTTATCCGGCAGCTATTACATTATCAGCCGCTGTAAAACGCATCCGAACAATTCCCATCTGGCTCATTTTTATCACCACAGCTGTCACCTAAATCACTCTCTTCTGTCTGCCCCTCATCATAACCCATTATCCTAAAAAAAGAGAGAGATCTATTTGAGATGGCACTACAAAAGCCATATTCTGCTCTGTCCGTAGGCCTGCTGGCTGGTGTTTCCATTTGTCTGTCTCCTATAACTGTAGTTGTGGAGTAGAATAAACAATTTGTTTTCTCACACTCAGAAACCTAATCTGCCACGGCAAAAAAAACATTAGTCAGAAACACACTTTGATTTGGACTTCAATATTCATGAGGACGCTCCGCAGGCTGGAAAACAAACACAAAGCACCTCCAGCTGACAGAGTATGCAGGGCGCCTTGACTTTTAACTGCATTTGGAGTTTACAAAAGACAAACATTTTATCCTCTAACTTCACCTGAATGTCTCCCTTTTCATGCAGAACCCCCGGGGGTGTAGAATAGTGTTATACTAACATGTTGGTTTGCCTTTATTTTGAGGTAATATTTGCTTTGTATTGAACTAGTGCTGTACCCAATTGCTTGGCCTCCAGAAGTTCTGCTTGCAGCGTTGTCAAGAACTGCGGTATGGCTGCTTGTACCTACCTCAAGTTTGAAGTTGATCGGATGAACGGATCGCGAGATATGCAAAGGGCATTCATGCATAAATAGACAGATTCCTTCCTATGCTGCTACAGTGCCACCTATCGGCCAAATTGCAACAAATTTGTCGTGGTTACTCAGACATTATATCTACACATTTCCACCAAATGTGGTCCCAATAGCACAAAACGTTCAGGAGATATACATATATTTTTTGTAATATAAGCTCTGCCCACAGCATTTGAGCTAACTTTGGCTAATCTCTGGACCAAGCCGTAAATCTGCAACCACACCACTAGACACTGTACCTCTTAAGTACTTTTAAAGATAAAAAAGTATCTGTTTTGATATTGTTATAAATAACCCTGGTATTACTCATCCTCAAAAGAGCTAAGCGATTTTTTTTAGTCATGAATTTAATTATTTTGGGTTTAAGTTTTTGTGTCCTAGAATGGGCAGAAAGAATACCAATCTAAGGGAATAATATACGTACTTGTATGCCATACTTTATTTGAACTTTGCCAAAAATGTGACCTAAAGTTACCAAAAATATTGTAAAATATTGGTACTGGCTTTTGGGATGTGAACAATTTGCATGAGGTACTTTTTTTTCCACCATCGTCTCCAATCCCTCAATTTGGAGGAAATTAAATGCCGCATAAATGCCACCTTGAGACTTGAAACAACAAAAATCCGATTTGTATTTGGTTTAAGCATGCTGAACCAACCGCGGCAGCACAACAGACCTGTTCAATTTGTTGTGCACACACACACACACACACACACACACACACACACATACACATACACTCTTTACAGCAGCAGAGGCAGAGGATGACAGACTTGAGTGGCTTGTTTCTCCTTTGGGAATTAAGTCATCTGCTTCCAAAGATCTCTTTTTTTTTTCTCCCAGGCCCCCGGGGGTTGCCATGGCAACGGGATGTGTGTGTGTGTGTGTATATCCCAATCAATCTTTTTTTTTTTTTTTTTTTTTTTTTTTTAAATGTGTGTCTGGTTGTCGAATCACATCCGTCTAAAGAGACACACACATAGAGAATTTATATAAAACCGTCACACTGTGCTCAAAATGCCACCCGTATTGACTGGCAGATAGATGAGTCAGACTTACTATAAATGAGATGACAGAGTGCTGCTCCACATTCGCCACCCACGGACTCTTAATGGTTGCAGGAAGCATTATCGATGCTTTATCTTTTGAGTTCACGTTTCAACTGTGCGATGATAAACAAGCATTTGTGCTCCACAGAAACTTGACCCAAGCCAGCGAGTCATCCCGGTGGAAGAAGATGGAAAGACCCTACCGCACTTCCTGTCCTCCTCCAGTGGGGGGTAGTGTTCCCAGCCTGGAGCCCATCAGTGGGATACCACGAGGTAGCCTATCATGACTCTGATGAGGGGTTTTTCTTACAGGTTTATGTGCTCAGTGGTCCTCGGTGACCAGCTCTCATTATATAATATGTAGGTAGAGGTTAGTATGGGTATCCAGTTCCAGATCCTCCTGATGTTAAGTGTTATTTCATATTTCTTCAGTGGAGCTTCTTCTTAGTCAGCGTGGAAGCACTTCCTGTATAAACTCTGTTAGGGATGGCTTAAAGCATAGGCCATTTAGGCGGTCGCCTAAGGCGCCATCCTCCGGGTCTCTAAAAAAAATTACCACCTGTACAAACGGTTGCTTTCCAAATAACAGCCTTGTAGTTAAATGGTGGTATACTGTATAAGCAGGTGTATGATTATTGTGTATGTTAATGTGGATAAAGAAAGTGAACAAAGATATGGTTTGACTTTCTGTCTCTCGGTGCTTCCCCTTGGGTCGCCACTCTTTCCATGAGACCTTTTTTTTTTTTTTTAGCTTCTAAAAAATGATCTCTCCTATTCTTTCACAGCCTGCAGCAAAAATCCTCCTCTTTCCCCAGTGTGTTGCTTCTTTCTTTCCAAGTATTTAATGTCATGTGACTGTCCCTGTAGTCTCTGATGAAACAGCTGTAGAGATGTCTGTACAGGCCAACTTGCTCGAAGGCGAAAAAATTCAGAGGTGCAGAACCAACCGGAGCCTTTGGGCTCCAAATCTGAATTTCACTTTGGGTACCAAAAGGGCTAGAGCTGGCCCTGAAATCTGTTACATAACAGCCTGCGTCCTCACGCTAAATAGCGATAGATTAATGGTGCAACACAAAAACACCCTTTTGCTCCTGCACGTGCTACTATCACAACCTCATTTACGACGTATCTTGTTTATGAAAGATTCGTCATTGACTATCAGGTTACACGAGCTGGAAATGCTGTTAGTCCAGTTCAGTTGTTGCTATTTCCATAATTTTTTCCCCATTTGCTCATCCATTTTAATAAGCCCAAACCTCCAGAGAGGGAGCATGTGAATCTGAATGTTGTTGATGACTCACAAAGTCCATGCCAAAGCAGAATAGGAGGCGGCTCTGGGGAGCATCAACAGCCTCTGAAGGTCACTCTACGCTGTTACCATGACAGCGCCGGGCCTCCCTCCGAGAAGTTGTTGCCGTGCGTGATTTAAGAGGGATACCCGCCTTGGGAAGCGTGCGAAAACAACAACTCCTGCTCGGCATGTGCGCACGCACAAACACGAGCGTCCCCTGCCGCCCTCCTCCTCCTCCCCCTCCTCCTCATCATCATCAGCACTACCGAGTCAGCAGGGGAGAGGCAGAGGTGCATGTTCAGCCCTGAGCAGAGTCTCATTCTGATCTTACCCCTGGGAAGGCCACACAAACACACACAAGCATCATCACGCAGGCAAAAAATCATCTTTCTGGGTGTGTAGAAGACAAAGTGGCCGGAGTTTCACCTCTCTGCCGTCCTGCATTATGTAAACAAAGTGTGACGGATAAGACAGACATGTATTCTAATCATCCATCTGTCACCCTACACTTCCTTCCATTCATCCGTCAGCCATCGCCACCCGCAGCTATAGCCGCCCTATCTATGGAGTATTGGTGTGGCGGTTCACAGATGGTTACTAGTTGAGGAGGAGGCGTGCAGGGTTCATCTATATATGCATGACCATTCTCATTGCAGCTCACTGGGGAGCGAACTTCATAGGAAGTCTTAACAAGGCAATTATCCCTGTTAGGTTCCATTTGACTCCAGCTGAAGGTGTCCTGGAGGGTTTGGACTTGATAAGTCTGGAGACCTCGCCTCAAGTATTGTTGCCAGTAGAGAGTGAGCAAGATTAGTGTTCGTGGTTTTGGGTGTTTTAGGCCCAGTGTTTCATAAAGTTTTTTTCCCTGGGAACACACTTTTTTAAAAAAGACTCAGTCTTTGGGAATGACTGTTTAGCCCATTAACTGTGAATGTATTTTATTACATACTGCCTACAGTAGCATTTTCCAAAAGTCATAGGCTTTTGTTAATTTCTCTAGCAGAGACTTTAACCTTGCCCGAGGTACGTAATCCATCAAATTAACATATTGTTGCTTCGATTTTGTGTCAGAGTGTGGTCACCTTCACATGGAGAATCACTTTTTAGGAGCACTTGTTTTGAAAACTCATGTTTGGTGCTCTGGGATCCAAGATTTGATCATCACCATCAGTTAATAAAAATGAAAAGTTTATGGCACACCAGGAAGCCTTTTGGACAGATGCTCCAGATCAAAACCCACTGACTGTGAAATAATGAAAACTCTGTTCTTTATTTACAGCAGTTCGGTCGGTAAATAATGTGAGTACACTTACTGGACGGACATCAGACAGTGTTATTCTTATTTCATTTCCATTTGATTTCAACCATATTGTTGGACGAAACTCATTAAACAGATGAATTAGTTCAGATAAACTGTGTGAGAAGCTGTTGCATTAATACGTTTTTTTGCGAAAACAATTTATGCATGTAATGCCTTTGTATTTTTGCCAATAAAACAAAAGCATTACATTGTTACATTTAGTTTTGTGTGCAAAATTGAGACCCTTAGCTATAAAATATATTAAATGTCTGTACGTGGTGCTGATGATCAAACCCAGAAACACAAACAATAATAAAAACACTGATGCTTTAAAAAGGAAAATGTGAGTTTGTATTATACCTGTTTGCACCTGATTATGAATGCAAGGATTGTCCTTTTCACATTTAGATGGACTCAACAAGGTTTGATATTTCGTATGTATTGACTATGTGTTATATGTTTTGGTTTTCACGACTTTTGCCTTGTGCAGCTTCAATATCAACTGTCTAAAAGCCTTCTTTCTTTTAAACTAAACACGTACTTTGCTGTGATCCTCTTTCCTTTTTCATATATTTTTGAGTTGTAGTCGCTTCACTGGAGCGTTACAACACACACACTTAGACAAGCTATGCTGAGAGGGCCACCCAGAGCATCATGGGCAGGTGACACATGGCTGAAAAGGTCATTCTCCACGTGGCGCTGCTACCCAGGATGCCATACTAGCAGGAACCATCCACTGGGCGCATGATGGTACTGTATAGATCCTGGCTGGTATGAAGTGGCCTTCAGGAAGACATGTGACCTTTAACACAAAGAAAAGCTTCTATTGTCTGTCTTATTGTGTGACAACCTGCACCATTAAGACTGTTTTTCCTCAGATACGAGGGTAACCTTGACATCGTCTGAGCGATCTGAAAATCTGGCTGTCACATCAGATGTTAAAACCGCTGCCAGTCCACAAGAGACCACTGTAACTCTGGCATCCGTCACCATGAAAAAGGTCATCTCGACTGTGACATATGGAGTCAGAGAGGGAGCAAGAAAGGACTGGAGCAGCATATTTTCTACTCTAGTTTACATAATGGCTGGCTGCAAAGGAAGGGATATTGCAGGAAACCTTGTGAAACAGCAGCGTTGATGGGTTTGAGACTCCTCTCCAAAGCCATTAGTGATTAGATAAAGAGTGTAGATGGACTTGTAATGACGCTCTCTCGCATGTTCGTTCTCTTTATCCCTCACCTCAGCCAGATGAAAGACAGCGAGAGCCTCACCAGAGGCCTTTGTTGTGGATTATTTTACCCGTACAGGAGCTGTATGGCCACTCCACCACCTGCAATTGCACCTGTCTGCTTTGATCACTGGTTATTGATAAGAAACAGGAAGTAGAATAATGTAAGAGCTGAAATAGAGTGAAGCCAGAGCTGGTTCAGGCACTTGCAATGTTGCCAGATTTGACTGAAACCAAGTAGCCCAATTAGAGCCTCATATTTTTTTTTATTTTGGATGGATTTTTGATCTTTTATTTTAGTGTTATTAAGTATTTTAAATTATTAAAGTAATTAAGTACATTTACTCAATTACTGTACTTAAGTACAATTTAGAGGTCATTTTCTGCTACTTTATACTTCTATTTGACTACAATTCAGAGGCAGATATTGTACTTTTTGCTCCAATACATTTATTCAATAACTTTAGTTATTGCGGATTGAAATTAATAATACAAAACATAATCAACAAATAAATTATGATGTATTATAAATAGGGCTAAAATAAATATATAATAAATACATTTGTTGTTTGTCTGTTGGGCTGCAGTTTGCCATGTTATGATTTGAGCATATTTTTTATGCTAAATGCAGTACCTGTGAGGGTTTCTGGACAATATTTGTCATTGTTTTATGTTGTTAATTGATTTCCAAAAATAGCATATACATACAATAACATATAGGCAATTAATTGCAATTAAACATTTTAATCAATGTAATGTAATTCAAATTAACCCCATCTACCAGCTGCAACCTTTAAAGTGATGTATCAATAATTATTATCCAACATACATTATTCTGAAAAGGGCCATTCTGCATGATGCATAGGCTACTTTTACTTTAGGTATTTTAAGTATATGTTGATGCTAATACTTTAGTACTTTTACGTCATTTTGAATGCATTACTTTTATTTTTAACAGAGTATTTTTACACCACTGGTGACCTGTCAATCTCGATGATACTACTACTACTAACTTCACTAACTCATGGGCTTCCTTTTTTTGGGAGGAAAATCCTAAATATAAAACGTAGCCGAAATTATTATTAATAATAATAATTATTATTCAAGATTCAAGATTCAAGATGTTTATTGTCACGCCGGTTATACAGGTACAATCCTGTGAAGTTTTTTTTGCTGGGAAGCTCCATTAAAAATAATAAGTTCTATTACAATTATAAAAGTAAATACTTTGTACAAAGCATATTAAGAACATATACATATCAGGAAGTATGAATGTACATATATAAGAAATACTTTGTACAAGGCATATTAAGAACATACACATATCAGGAAGTATGAATGTACATATATAAGAAATACTTTGTACAAGGCATATTAAGAACATATACATATCAGGAAGTATGAATGTACATATATAAGAAATACTTTGCACAAGGCATATTAAGAACATATACATATCAGGAAGTATGAATGTAGATATATAAGAAATACTTTGCACAAGGCATATTAAGAACATATACATATCAGGAAGTATGAATGTACATATATAAAAAATACTTTGCACAAGGCATATTAAGAACATATACATATCAGGAAGTATGAATGTAGATATATAAGAAATACTTTGCACAAGGCATATTAAGAACATATACATATCAGGAAGTATGAATGTACATATATAAGAAATAATTTGTACAAGGGCATATTAACAAGCCGCCCAAAAACATGTTTGCCTGCTCAATTAAATGAAAAGGACTTAGTTGCAGCATAAATCTAGCATCACCCTTCCTGATGAGGCAGCTTTGCTTATTTCCTGCACCATGATTTTTTTCTTTTTGTTAATTGCAAGGCCTATAGAAAGGAGGTTGGGTCACAGGCAGATATGGGTCTCAGGGTAGGACGCATGCGCAGTGTCACTCAAGCTGCGGTCGAGTCAGGCGAGATTTTACTGCGCATGCGCAATACCCCCCGGATATGACGCATGACCAAACTGCCTTTCTATAGGCCTTGGTTAATTGAGTTCTAAACACTTGTTGCTACCACTGTAGTTTATGTGGCATTTTAATAAGCAGGTATGACTACCAAGCGGAGACACCAAGGTAAGAATATATACTGCTTGTTCTAACACAGTTAACTTGCATAAAGAATGAATTAAATGCTAGTCTTGTGTTTGGTTATTGCTCATTTCTGAGCTGGCTAGCTTAAATACTATCTACATAAACACAGTATTTTTAAAGGGACTGTTTGTAAGAATCAGAAATGCTTGTTAACAGCGACACCTGTGGCCGTTAAGTCAACACAAGTCAGCGCCCTGCTGCTCGCGCTTGTGCTCGCGCTACATAGACATGAACGAGCATCGCTCAAAACAGTGAGGCGACACACCTCAGCTAAAACCACAATATCACTCTATATTTCACCTGCTAATGTTAGCTGACCAGACGAAGGTCTCTCCATGAATCACTGCTGATCCTAGTGTTGGCTTTTCCTGCCTCAGCCTCCCGACCTTGGCCGGAGGGAACAGGGGAGACACTGGCACCCGGTTGGAGACGATAATGTTTCTCACTGCGGAGCCCCGTCACTTCACAAGACACGGGAAACCTCTGTTGGTCTGGAGGAGCTGCAGCAGTTATTTCTGCACAAACGTCCACTGTAGATTTACTAGATACTTCACCTCTCTATTGCAAACCTCATCATTCATGCATGTACTGATGGTCATCTCCTCATCAACCCACATAACATTTCTGAGGAACATCTGTGACTTACATTTTATACATTTTTGAGTATTGATGAAGTCTGTCTTGCTCACTCGTTCCTCTGCATTTGCAACTCTTCTTGTGACACTGCCTCTACCTATTTGATCATATTGCATTTTATAAGTCCTATCTCTACCTCAGAATCCACCTGTAGGCTCTTAACTCCCCTGAGTTGATGTTTTTTTTAATCACCCTTCCACATCTGTGCAGCTGCGCTTGGTGTTTGCTTGTCGGGAGTGACGAGACCAGAGCCTCGACTCTCAATATCAACTCTGCGTATTCACATAAAATAATCTACTCCTCATGAATTGGCTGACTGAGCTGTAGCTTGTTCATCTTAAACCCTGTGAGGTTGAATTGCTGCTGTTAGACCACAGAGAGACAAACACCTAACGACAGATGACCTTGCCTCGTATGTGTGCTTTCACTTGCTTTCCTTCAATTTTCTCTCTCAGTTCAGATATCAGTGTCTCCAAAGTAAATCTCACCAACCACTTCTCCCCGGCCTCACAAACATTGTCATTTTCAGAATCGCTTCTTTTAAAAAAAAAAAAAAAACGCATCTAAAATGTTGGTATCGGGAGTATGGTATGCACTTATACGTGGGAGGTTGTCTGCTCGAGCTGCCGTTTCTTTAGCCAGCGAGACAAGCAGATGAAAAGAAAACATTTGGAGTCGATCTGCATCTGTGCGTACTCAAAACACATTTACCGTCTCTAATTAAAAAGTCTGTAATTGAGAGGCATAATGTGATATTTGCTGCTAATTTGGTGATTTAATTTGCAACTGGAGCAATTGATGCAATATTGTAGCTCTTAGTGAAATGCCTTGGGAGCTCTGAATATAAAAGGGCACGTATTTGCCAGTTGTTGGAAATGTAGAACAGTTAATACTAGGAGTGATTTTTGATTTAAACATGCCATTTCTAGACTATGGAGTAGACAGACATTTATGTTAAATGCATTCAAACGGCCTCAATGGAGCTGACCATGAGCTGATGTTAGGAGCTAGCGACGGACTTGGTGAAGTTAGTGGAAGTATACACGTGCGACTACATCCGTTTTTAAAAAATAGGCGTTAACTAAAGGAACTGTATATACAAAATACATATATAGAACAAGCTTAATTGAATTATATTCACCAGATGTATACAAAATGCAAACAAAACTTATAAATTAAAAAGAAAAATACAACTAACTTGTGAGGGAAATGTCTTTATTCTTTGATTTTTGGGTTCAAAAACGTCCGATATACGACTGATATATTTGACTTCAGGACATCTCTGACTACATACATGCTGAAAATCAAACATTTTTACTGTATTTATTTAGATATTTTCCAAATTAAAAGTCCCTAGAAGTGTATGATTCAGCTTTTTCCCATGGTCTAGTGTTAAAAAAGTTAATAAAAATTGCAATAAATCATAATATTTGATCGCAAATACTTAAAAATCGCAATACATATTGAATCTATTAAATGTGCTTAGTGCACAGAGAGTATAGCATTTTATTTCTGGGCTGTTTTATGTTACTAATCGATGTTTGGCAGTTCTCTCAATGTACTCCTCATGTAATGTCCGTTTTTGCAGCTGTTGCATGCAAAATGAGAAAAGTGCTTCAGCAGCTTTTAGCTCCCACAGCCAAAGTGTTGGAAAAAGAGAAGGAGCGCTTCACTCTCAAACAGTTTAGAGGAGGCTGCAGATTCTCAAGGGCACTTCCATTACTTTTAATCGTGTTAAAGCAGCCAGAGGATTGCAGTGCATGCTGGGAGATGCGTCTATAGGATCCAAGGACTGCAGTGGAAGTGAAGTGTGTAGGATAAGCTCAGCTTGGAGTGTATGGGGATGCAGCTATAATGGCATTGTACAATGGCACCTCGCTGCAGGCGCAGGATAGCGAGAGAGCAGCCGATCACGTGACGTGTCACAGCGTGTCCGCACACACATCGCGTTTGCCTCAGTGGGTCCTCATCTGCTTTTCAAATGATAAGCCTCTCTCAGCCTCTCCCTCACCTCGTGTTGAATGGAGGCTGTAAACAGGCAAGAGACGTGCCGACTAATCGACCGTCTTTCATCTTTTCTGCAACTTAACGGATCTCGAGACTGAAACAACAGCCGTTTGATTTGCAGTCAAGTGAGGAAAATGTGGCAGCGGGGAAAGCCACTCGACCATGGGCTTCTCCATTCAGTATGCACTTCCTGCTGACAGGCTGATGAGCTGCAATCAGGCCTCCTCCTCTCTGACTGGTCCATGCTGTGGCAATGATTGGTGAGTTATGGTGCAGGAATAGTCAGCCCTGGCTGCTTAAAGCTAAATATGAGGATGGAAGTTCAGCTGAAAACATGGACATACAGTATGTTAGAAGGTTAGAAGTCTTAATTGTACAACAGCTCATGACACTAGATGTTTAACAGCACATACTACATAGTTTCTGGTCTGCCTGGGTGAGCTGGCATTTATAGTCACAATCCTATTCTTTAATGTAAAAGGTCACGGAAAGTTGCATGTAGCAGTAAAAAACAGAGCTGCACAATATGGTCAAGTATGGTTACTGACTTCTTGGCCTTTAGCTGCTTACTTGTTAGATGATTTTTCACCAGGTGATTTCATAGTTTCAATGAAATCTAACATTGTGTCTCAGGATTTTTCATTTATTGTCATACTACAACACAGGGTTGCACAACGAAATGCAGTTGTAGCCTAAAGTCCATTTATTGGTGCCTTCAAATGGGGTCGTGTTTACTGTGTTCACAAGAAGAGTCCATATGAACGCCCCCCTCTCTTGTGGTATTCACAACCTGGAACGTTTCTGAAAGCTCCGAGTTCACCAGTTATGACGTGTTTGTTGACGTTAATTTTTCAGGTGCACAATAAGTGAATATATTGTAATTTTAGTCGTATATTGTTTTTCTTCATCATTTTATAATAGGTCTGAGGAAAATGTTAATATTCATATTCTTCCTCTGTCATTATGCCTTTGCTACTAAATTGTTAGCCTCCGTGGCTTCCAGACGTCGACAGTAACGTTAATATTGCTGTTGCTTAGCGGCGGTGTTCTCACGACTTAACCACTTGAACGCCAAGCATATTGCGTACACCACTTCCCATGTTATAAAACACAAGCTCGCAAGTTTCATTTGAAGGCAGCATATGTTGCACAAGAAAAATATGACGATACAAAAACATCCGGTGGCGATGATCGTCTCCAAATCCGTTTCACTTTATCCAATCCCCACGCTTCCATTTGCGATGTTGACGAGTGTATCTCCGTCATATGCCAAACATGCTCCAGTAATAAAGATGAAAAGATAAACAAATTAAAAGAAATACTTATTGAAGTTCATGGGATCTAATGGCCACCACATCGACATGTGCTGCCGTTTGATTACGGGCCGCCAGATGACAGCTTCATACACTTCACCGGGCTAAGGAGTTAATATAGCAGCCGAAGCACACTTCCATGGCAGCGCTTGAAGGCTGTAATTTCCACCTATTTAAATGTTAGTCTAAACAACGTATCCTTGTTTCCATAGGCTGCCGGCCTCGCCAGACTGTTAATGACATTTCATAACCTGAGAGCTTCGGTGTTCATTTTTACAGCAATTTCCCGTTCACCTTTTGGCTGTAATACATTTTAATTTCCTGCAATTTTGTTTAGCCTACCTGTTGGAAAATGGGCTGAAATGAGACCTGCCTGTTATATCAGTAGTAAATGACTATGCTGTTGTTCTCCTAAAAGCCTAATGGACATAATGTTCAAAGTAAATGCTCTGGTATTGTCCCTTCTAATCTAGAGCATAAGGAGAGGAAGATTGTCTAGAGTTACAGTTTCGTGAGATTTAAGAATGGAGCATTACTCTTCCCATATTTAACCTGTGATGTTAAATATACATACAGAACAGAAACCACAGCCTTCCGATAGATGTACTATAGTTATGAAAATAGAACATATTGGACGTTTTTTGTGAGTCTGTGTTGATTACTATATTGCATGATAACCAGGTGGTTTTGTTATTTTGATCCACCTAAATATAACGCTTACAATACCTATCCAGCAAACTCTAATTGATCTGCCGACTTGTCAGTTAAAACATCGACAGGATTATACAATGAAACTTGATATACACATTTCCGTTACTACTAATTCACTGATTATTGCCTCCAGTATCTCCATACTTCAAAGATGTCCTCTTTCGCTCCTTCATGTTTCCATTGTGAAAGTAAACACTGTAGTATTAAAAGAAAACAGAAATCCCATACTCCTGAACGCCAACTCTCCTTACACCCGGCCAAATCACAGCTAAATTGAACTAAAATTGCGCAACCCATTTCTTTCAACAAGATCATATTTTCTGTCCAAATATCTGAGAAAACCAGAGCTGCTCTTGAGGATGAAATCATATCGCAGATATAGTAAAACCTCAGAGGACAGAGCCAAACCCAGAGATTGAACCCCAGTGAAAAAAGCAAATGGTGAGTGTCTAAAACCAGACATATATATAAAATGATGTAGGTTGTCAGATTAGCCAGGTCTAATAACATTCATGTCATCGTCCTCATTATATCATTCACTCAAGATCATGAGTGAATTATAGAAGAAGTCATCGGCAATCACTCTCACATCACTGTGTCCCATATACTGCCTTTTTAAGGGTGCTTTCACAAGCCAACATTTAGTTTGTTTTAATCGAACCCTGGTGTGGTTCGTTTGGGCATTTGTGAACACAGTAATCGTACTCTGGTGCGGACCAAAACAACCGATCCGAGACCGCTTGTAAGAGGTGGTCTTGGGCTGTTTCCAAGTGTACCAAAACGCAGGCTTCCTGTGCAGGCATTTGTTGAGATCGACACAGGTAAACGACGGGTTAACATGAGTGGTAGAGGACTGACTTTGACTTCTGCAAGTCTGATGTTTGCTTGACATCTTGGCCCGAAGAGAACATACAGAATATGCTCAATAAAGTCTACTCAAATTGTGAAGTTTATAAAGTCGTTAAAGATGAACTGGAGAAGGGATTTGTGTGCCTAGTAGATCAGTGCAGAGTCAAAGTGAAAAAAAACATATATCAAAGTCCGCGATTCCCTACATAGAAGTGGCAGCTCTCGAGATGAAAAAGATAAATGTTCTTCTTTGTACACTCCCCTCAGCAAATTAATCTTTTTATTTGGTCGGTTTTAATTCGTACACTGTGAAACCGAACCAGACTAAATAGAAAACAAACCAAAAGAATCAATTTCACTCTGATTCGGACGAGACAATCGGACTGTGGCTTGTGAAAGCGTCATAAGAATTTGCAGGGGAGTAAAACTACAGTCTGCTCAGTGCTAAAGCCAGCAAGCAGCGTAAACCAATTGAGGGAGCTTTAAGCCGACATGACTCCTGACCTCCCATTTTCTTTGCTCCTGCTGTTTTGACACTCTGTCAAAAAACTTTACGGAAAAGAAAGTTTTAGATTACAGCCTTTCGAAAGAATGATGGCTCTTCCTCTCAGTCTGACTTTTGTAAGCGGGTCCACCTCCTTTTCATTTTTCCTCCGCTCTCTGAAAGCATCGAGCCAAAGTATTTTCCTCTAAGGTGGGGGAGTTGGGATGAGGTTGACCATGACTGATAACCGTGGATGATCTGAGATGAAAATTACAGTGCAGAACCAGCAGCCGAATCAAGCAAGAAGGCGTGACAAAACGTTCCCTTCTTCAGAAAGTGGGCAAAAAAGTACCTAAATGAGCACATTTCAGTAATGATAGAAGTCTCTGTGTGTTATGTAATGAGCAAAATTATAGATAATACTGCCCAGGAAAATTACAGGCTGTCAGTCGCTCCTGTCATCTCTTCTGAACCATCCTTTGATTAATTGTTCTGGCCTAGAGAACCGCTCTGCTCTCCTCAGGTGTGGATGGATCTGCTTTACAATACAGCTCTTTGTTCTTTAAGAGAGCTTCATTGTTTTTGCTCCGGTTTATTTAGAACACAAAACCTTAATTGCAGAGTGATACTTCGTAATTACACGACCTCCTTTGGACTTCCGGCGCCTCAAAATGTGCATCAAATTGAACTTCTTTGTTGTTAGTGGCTGCTTAACTTTCTGAATAAATTAAAAGTAATAGAAGAGATTCTAGCAATGCCAGTGGGAATAATTCCCATTTAAATAAGAATGCTTCAACGTGGCTTTTGCATACATTTGGTACTTAAACAGCGTAATTATTCAAACACCTTCAAGCAGCAAACGGTTTCTAAATCATAATTTATTGAATGGCTAATAGTTCTGAGCCAGAAAATTCCCTCTGTCCTTGGAGAATTAGTCATTACATTCACCTTTTTTTTTTTCTTTGTCACCGTTTCTCAATGACTCTCAATCAAGTGTGTGGGTTCTGGTTCACACATTATAAATTACAGAGCAGGACAAAGTCAGTGGATATTGTTAACAGATTGAACCCTTTTAAGGCAAAGAATGAAATCTAATCTTTTTAGTAGTAATAAATGCTGATTGTCTTCTTGACACGGCGCAATTACATATCTAAAAAATACTGCTGGGAACAACAATATGACTGAATGAGCCATTGTTTGAGTGCATTTAGAAAACAATTTTTCCATTAGAAGCTGTCAAAATTAAGACGATATCCATTGGAAACAGTTAGGGCTGTCAATTGATTAGAATAGTTAATCGTGATTAATCACACATTCATTTTATCTGTTCAAAATGTACCTTAAAGGGAGATTTATCAAGTATTTAATACTCTTATCAACATGGGAGTGGGCAAATATGCTTGCTTTATGCAAATGAATGTATATATTTATTGATTAGAAATCAATTAACAACATAAAACAATGACAAATATTGTCCAGAAACCCTCACAGGTACTGCATTTAGCATAAAAATATGCTCAAATCATAACATGGCAAACTGCAGTCCAACAGGCAACAACAGCTGTCAGTGTGCTGACTTGACTATGACTTGCCCCAAACTGCATGTGACTATCATAAAGTGGGCATGTCTGTAAAGGGGAGACTCGTGGGTACCCATAGAACCCATTTTCATTCACATATGTTGAGGTCAGAGGTCAAGAGGACCCCTTTGAAAATGGGCATGCCAGTTTTACCTCTCCAAAATTTAGCGCAGACTTTGGAGTGTTATTTAACCTCCTTCACGACAAGCTAGTATGACATGGTTGGTACCAATGGATTCCTTACGTTTTCTAGTTTCATATGATGCCATGTATTTACACTCTAGCTTTAAAACTGAGCTTGCTACAATCTACTACTTTGACAGCCCTAATGGCAGTACATATTTGTTTCCATCAACGATCATGCAGTGGTAAACCTATTTTTTTCATAGTAGAAATATGTATGTATATAAATATGTCTGCATTATTAAGAAGAAGTTACTCAATGCATCCCTGAGATCCCCATGACGCCAGCTCATTTGTTCCAGGCTGGGAGCTGTGGATCTGTAACATGTTGCACCAGTAGCCTACAGCTGTGAGACTCCACTCATCACGTGACAAGCCTGACTAAAAATAACCCTCCCTCCAACACACGATGAGAATGATACCGGACTAAGAATAGGCCCACTGGAGGGAAATGACATGATAGTAAATCATCAGTGGAAGCAATGGCTGCTCTGCAACACAGAGAGGGTTTGATAATTTGGCCTTGAAACAATACGATAGCAGCGAAGCTTGTGACAGAATAAATTGCTCGATACAGCTATTGCTCGGTGTCTGTCGGGTGTGCGTGTTGCTAATTGACTTGAGGACGGATCGGTAGAAAATGAATCTAGCTGTAACGTTGGAGGGCTGGGTAAACAAAGGCGGCTCACCCAGTGACTTTTGGTGTTTAACCGCTGCTTTTATCTTTTTTTGTGCAACAGTAGAATAAGATTCTCTCATTTCTGTGATCACCAGATATCCTCAGCAGGTGACCTGAAAATGTTTTAGAGGACAAAACTGTACGACAAAGACCCTGTGACAAAGATAAACTGAGTGTTTTCTCCTTGTGCATTGACAATAACATTGTATGATAAATGAGATTTCATCTTTCTAAGACTTAAGGACCACCATTTTTCTTCTAAAACATGTCATACAGTATGATATCGACACAACAACGCATTGATTTATTTCATATATGGGCATGATTTGTCGCCCTTGGGTGAGCAGAGAAAAGATCTCACGTATCAAGGGGGTTATTTCACACACTGCAGAACCATCAATGTATCCAACAGCCAGACTATATATTACCTTTAAGGCACTTTATGTGGAGTTGGCTTGCGCTGTCACTGGGAGGCACACAAGTAGCCATCTTGGCCCCTATAAGTGGACGATGTGCTCTCAGGCAAACATGCTAGCCCCATTTATCAAGCACCTGAAAATGACAGACGGGTCGATGTATGATCATAGGTGTTATCATGTGTTGGTGTGGAGGCGTCGGTGCATGGCTGGCCCAAACATCTCCGGGGCAAGTCGGGCGATAAGGCTTGTTGGAGGTCTGGATGCACTGATAAGAGGAAGTACACCTTCTACTTGAATGACCCCGGAGAGGATCAGGGTTGATGGACCAAGTGAAGGACATTTCTGTTTATGCTTAGCTGATTTTTGTAAGTGGAGGATTTGATTTGCAGACTCAGTACGTTTATCTTTAAAACTTCTTGACCCTCAGCATGTGATAAAATATAGCCACCTCTACCTGCTCATTTGTGTGCACGTGACAGACTAGATATATTATTGTAGTCGGTGGTGCGCTTAGTGTATTTAGAGAGTTACCTCACCATGTCTCAGCTTTAAGCTAATCTCCAGAACTCAATTTTGCCATAACAATAGAAACCATTAGCAGGCTCAGTGGTGGGAAAACATTACAGGATTTCTAACCCCCTCAGGATTCTTGGATTAGTTAAGCGCCAAAACTGTTGTGTTAGTCAATTTATAAACATTATATAACTTGAAATGTTTTTACTAAACTGAATTTAAGTAGTTTTTGCCACGATTGGATCCAAGGATTAACAGATTCAGCGTAGCGGGCTCAGTTTATATATATTATATAATAATATATTTGTCATTGTTTTGTGTTATTAATTGATTTCCAATAATAAATATATTCACACATTTGCATAAAGCAGCACATTTTCCCACTCCCGGGGTGATGAGAGTATTAAATACTTGACAAATCTCCCTTTTAAGGTACATTTTGAACAGATTAGAATAATGTGTGATTAATTTGGACAATCATGCGATTAATCACAATTAAATATTTTAATCGATTATATTCCAATTCTGCCAATAGATCCCCCTAAATGGCTTTACAAAATCAAAAACGTGGTTGTGAGCTTTCAGCAGCCATTTTTCAACAAACAGATTTGTTTCTGCAAATGCACAAGTTTGATAACAACTTCACAAAGTAGCCGGTTCCACATCATGGAGTGTTGTGGAGGAACGTTATTGATCTCCCTCTAGTATGCTGTGATTGGGAGAATCACAGAGGGTGTGATTGAAAATACGTTACATAAGAAATCTTTGTCATTCGATATTGAATCTGAGCCCAATGGTTTCCTAATTGCCATCTTTCCCGTGAATATGCGGTTTGGAGGGTTTAAGTGATGGTCCGGGTAGATAAAATCAATGTAAGCAGATTAGTCCATCCAACAGCATACAAAACATTACTTAGAGCTGTTTACTTGCTTTACAGATCTGGGAAATTGGCAGACATGTCTGAGAGAGTTTAAGCTCTTAATTTGAATTTCAACGGGAGCCTATTACCCAGACCACCTCATCAAAATGTTCATTGATTATGTCCAGTTTTATACATCGCAAAAGCCAAAATTCTAATTAAATATTGACTGTAACATGATGGAGAAATATTTCTTTAGGTTAGTTTACATGTATTGTTATTCTTTTCGACACCCTATGGGTCTTCCTGCTAATGTGACTTAATATGCAGCAGCATTGACGAGTCGATGACGGTTAGTTATGCATGACATTTTCTCCAGAGTGTGACTACAGTCTGATCTTTCAGGCGGTGTCCATTAGCTGACCGCGACGGTAGTTTTTATCCCGCCCTCGTGGGCAACTCCGTTTTCTCTTTACAATGACATCTTGAAATGTGTAATTTTTGTTTTTTGGGAGGTGGTGCTCGCTCATTTCTATGCAGATTTCATTTGGCACCCTCGTGTCCTGTCACCTCTATTTGTCACCCATCTCGTCCGCTCCTGAGCATCGTCATCTTCGGCGGGTCTAGGCCGTTAACAATCAGGCGAGCTGACAGCCGCCCACCATTTACCCATCAGGCCTTTTCTCTCTACATACACGATTTGGAAAAAAAAGGTGCAACTTTTAAGCTACATGCATCACATGCTCTCCTCCGTCCTCACCTCAGGCGGCGAGTGGGTGAGGGGAGAATAGAGGAGGGGGGGATGCAGGGATGACACATGGGTGTCACATCATCCATCAGTCTGTCACAGGCTGTCGCCCAGCTTCTCCCAGAGATGCTGTCGATCTGTAAACAAGAGAGAGGAACACCAGGCTTCCCGGGGCTCTGTGCGTGCAGACATACAGTCAGAGCAGGGCAAGCTTCTCTCTCTCTCTATGAATCACACACCGGCAAAGGGCTGATTGGACCAAAGCGAGGTTTTGATCCACTCAGCCAGGTGTGGATGACTAACGCCTCTGAAGAACACTGCTCAAAAGCAACCGGCCGTGTCGGAAGCGTGAAAACAATCAATGGCCTTTGTGACATTTTCTAATGAGGGAATAACATCGACTGGGAGAGAAACTGACAACAAGAGTTTTTCCGCTTCAACACCTTGAAAAGAGCTGTGTGATTGGTTTGTTGGACTAAATAATTAAGACGAGAGTCCTCTGATGTTTTTGTAGTGCATGTTTTATAACCATAGGTACTTCAAAATGCTCATTGTGCAGCCTTTTGAATGACTCTAGTGAGATGGATTTTATTGATTGGCACCATTGCTGTAGGGACAAAAATTATGTTGAATATTCGTTCTAAAAAAACACATAAGAACTATTCTAGTGTCCATCCGTCCGTCCATTGGGCACAAAGCTGATGGGTAAGTGGTTTGTTGACGTGACGTGACGTGACGTGACGTGACGTTTGCCGCAAGGACACAATGCCGCTCTCTCTGCGGCCGAGTTTTCTGCCATCATTACGGTTGTTGTTGAATTATCAGCTTGACCTAACGTTACATTTCATTTTCAATTAATGAAAGTGACGTTGTGTGACTCCTGTCATGTGGTGCATTCAGTGCGTGTGAGACAGACAGCCGTGGTAGTCACAATCGAATATTAATTTTTTATATTCGATTAACTGGCCACATTCAAAACCATCCCGGCACCCTTTCATCACTCACTGAGCCAAGCAGTAATGAGCTATCTGCTGTATGTTGGAAGACGGGGGAAGGGACTCCGTCCTTTATTGCCCCTCTAATTAATTTTCCCCATCACATGATTAATATTGTCACTTTGATTTTGTCCTGAGCCCATTAGATGAGAGACTCTGTGACAAAGGAAACCGCTCGTACAGCGAGAGGTCAGCGATGTTTATTGCCCCGTCGTTTGCCTTAGAGACGCCCCTGTCCTCCAGGACCGGAGGACTCTGAGCCAGGCTCGTGTAGCTGGGCCTGCAGACTGGTACAGGGCCAGGGCCCCGACTGGGGCCAGGCTATTTCTGAACAGGACCAGGGAGGATGCAGCTGGTGCTCCTGTTGTTGACAGTGTCAGTGTGCCAGTGGAGCCCCTCCAGAACCAATGAGCTCTTTCATATCAAGACAAACTGCCATTAAGGCCAGTAATCAGTGTACTACCCATGGCCGGCGTCTTGGCTGGGGACACCCAAGGACAAGGTTTTTACTTTGGCAGGATATTTTGTTTAGGCTAGACTGATACACTGAGCCAATATCGGGCTTTACACAAAAGCAAACATTGATCCCTCAATACCTTCGTCAACTGAGGAGGTAACGTTACAGATATGACTTTCCTGAAAAGCTTCAAACTGCCTCACTCTGCCTTAAATAGTTGCTAGGCAACCTGGGTATCATTTACCAGGGGTATTAATGCAAAGCTTTAATTGCCTATAAGGGTCTAAATACTATGTCAGAAGCTCTGTACCAAACAAAGATGTTTTCTTAAGTGTGTAGAATATGATGTGTAGGTCAGGACACGACAATATTTAATTTAAAATGGTATTTTCACACACATCTCACCTTCAACAAATATTGCAATTTCCTCCTCATCCTGCGATTTGAAATTGTAGATGCTCAAATTTCCATTTTTTAGGACATATCTGCCATATTGACTTCATTTTATTCCCAATTATCACCTGTTCATGTGATATGGTCGAAAGCTCCAGCTTCCTTTTTATGGTAAAATATTTTTTTTCAGTTATCAGTCAAGTCCTTTTTTTGGTCGGGTCCAGATTATGCTCTCATAGTTGTTAATGAAAATGTTTTGTTTCTATAAACGGACTATTGATTATTTGATTCTTGTAATAAAAAACAAAGCGATGCTGGAGAGGAGGGTGACCTTTTAAGAGCTGGATATAAAGAGAGATCACTCCAGGGTGCTACAGTATGTGACTCATCAGTGGAAACAGTCTTTTCTTGGTATTTGGACGAGGCTTGACCAGACTGATTCCACAATGATATGATGAGAAAGAAATACATCTTACACCTTATGATGAGATTGATTTAAGCTAATAACAATGTCATATGTAACTACAGAGTAATTATTGTAAACTGAATTGTGCAATTGTTTAAGTTCATATTGATATATGAATATCTTAGCATATATTATCTAACTTTAAATACCATAAAATAATGTAATTGCACCAAGGGAACCCACGCTGACATGAGACTTATTTTGTAATTTTATTTTAAGTAAATGATTTGCACTTTCATCCATCCATTATCTACACTTATATTATCATTTTCAGGGTCTCACATCTCACATCATGTGGACTGTCTGTCTCTATGTTTTCATGGCAAAACACAAGACAGAGAGCTCTATTCATCCTGCAGCCTGCCGGTTTCTGTCTGACCTTTGAGTGCAGCTGGGCGCTGCTTTTATTCAGTTCTCTTGTGCAGCCAATAGAAAAACCTTGTTTGCTACCTGAGGCAGCTAAAAATGGCATTATCAGACACTTTCCATATTCATGAATCCCGTGTCACGTGATCACTTTGCTGGCACGTCTCAGCCGCTTCATTTCCTCCTTTGAATTTGAAGCCTTTATATAAGATTGAGGGGTTTAACGACAGTTGTATTTACATTTAACGGAGTTCATCAATTACAAGAATTGAAATTGTAATTTACATAATAAATTAACCCATATGTACAGCTGGACATCAGTAGTTTTAAATTACAGATTGGATTTGATTTTGTCTATACTCCCTAGGGGTGGGGGGAAAAAAAGCGATTCACCTATGTATCGTGAAAAAGCTGAAAACAGCGGAGAGTCTGCATTGATAAGACCTGCACCCTCACATTTTAAGTCCAACGTGGCAAACATTACACATATAGTAAAGTATGGAAACACTTTAGGTTTCGCACATTGTCAGGAAAAGCAGAGCTAGACATAACGGCTAAAGCTGCATACAAACTCTTGGATAGGTTATTGTATTGCGGTAACATGCGGTCAAGCCAGCCGTCACTCACATCTCCGTGGTCAAATCGGCCGATGCTACAACTGTAGAGCACCCATATACTGACATTTATGTTAAATACATTCAAACGGCCCCGATGGAGCTGACCATGGATGTATAAAGAGAACGAAGCTAACGGGCAAGAGCTATCGACGGACTTGGCGAAGTTAGCGGAAGTATACATGTGTTACTACGTCCGTTTTTCAAAATAAGGTGTTAACAAAGGAAACTGTATATACAAAATACATATATAGAAATAAGATTAATGGTTTATATTCACCAGAAGTATAAAACATTACATGTCCCTTATAAATTAAAAAAAAAATGCCACTAATTTATGAGGGAAATTTCTTTATTCTTTGATTTTTGGGTTGCTGGGAAATTGTTTTATAAATAATGCCTGACAATGACTGATATATTTCACTTCAGGACATCTCTAACTACAAACTTGCTAAAAATCAAACATTTTAATGTATAAATATAGATATTTTTCAAAGTAAAAGTCCCTAAAAGTGTATGATTCAACTTTTTCCCATGGTCTAGTGTTAAAAAAGTTGACAAAAATCACAATGCTTTATAGTATCGAATCGGGAGATGGGCGTATCAACCCAGCCCTAATACTCACTATATAACCTCTCCATTGGTTTTGAGGTCAGTTTGACAACATATTCAATCACTCTAATGAAGGATTGTCCTCGCAGGTGTTTTGTGTGGCTTTTCTGTTGACAGGCTCAGCCCTCCTCTGGGGAAATCATCTTCCCTTCATGGACAAGTTCTTGTAGGATGTGTGTTTTGTTCATGTGCAAGGGCATGTCATGGTATGATCTGACAAACACACAGACACACAGACATGCTGCCAGGGATCCTAGGGGAGGGGATTTTTTTTGAAGTGTCCTTGAAGGTGACGGGCAACCCAGAGGGGCTGAGAAACACAAACGGGGGGCATGTTAATATGTGTAGAAAGGGTCATCTTAGGTTACACTCTGTTGCCCAACATCCTTGGCGTCTCCCCACTACCCAGCCAATCACAACCAAGGACTCAGTGATGCAGTGCCCCTCTTACTGGAGGGATTCCTAGGAACTGCCGCGTGACGATGCTGGCTTAAACAGTCTCTCCTCTTGTCTCTCTCACACCTCCTCCTCCTCCTCCTCCTCCTCCTCCCGTTCTCTGCCCCCAGGTTTCTTTCCCCCAGCCGTCCATGAGGTGCATCCGCCGCTTGTGTTTGAACAAAAGGTGATCTAGCGCCGTCCAAACTGCTCCCACCAGACTGGCTATATAGACAGCAGACAGAGTCATCATCCAGCCCTCTTTCTCTCCTCCTCCTCCCTCTCTCCTCCAAACCAAGCTCCACCTCTCCCTCGCTCTCTCCCTCTCTTTCTCTCTCCCAGCCTCACACACACACACACACACACACACAAAACACACACACACGCATACTCTCTCTCATCAAGACTCCCATCTCCTTCTACTCCAGATGCCTCCTTGTCAGGGCGAGCAGATTTGGAGCTGAAGGTGTTGCCAGGTAAGAGCGCACATTTTCTTCTTCGGGCTACCCTCAGAAGTTGCAAAGAAACGGGGTGTCCCTTGTTTGGTTTGTGGGTGTGTATCGTGTTGATGTATCGGTGTCTAGGTGACATAATCAGGAAGGGTGGGCGCCACAGGGGACTTTGCTACAACTCCCACCAATCTTTGGCGCCCGTTTTTCATCGCCATGTGCACTGAAAGGCTCTTTTGTGTTTGCTGGGTAAACTGCTGTAGGTACAGGGTGGAGCGCAGCTGGCGCTATCAGATCAGCGACAACATATAGAGCATGTCTCCGGTTGCGAGGGGAGACCACGGTGTGGATGTGTGGGCGGATGGAGAGACTGGGAGAGGAGGGGAGGGGAGGGGAATGGAGACGGAAGACGAGCAGCTGCTTTCATCCCATGGAAGCTAATCCCTCCGTTTGTTCACCTCTCTACCATCAGATAAAATGGGCCGGCTGTGGTGCCCTGTCTTTTTTTCCTCTCCACTCTCCTCCATCCTTCAATTGTGATGGGTTTATCTCGGGCAGGGAGGAAAGAGGCAAGCTATTGATTCGGAAATGAGCTGTAATGCCATTTGAAAGGGGGGAACAAGACATCCCTCTCTGTCTGTGACTTTTTCTCCTGCATGCTTTTGTTCCTTTCTGTACCTCATTGCTGATAATCTATTATACAAACTCACAATTGATAATGAATTCCCGCTCATAGTCACAATCTTTTAAGCTACAGTGAGCAGACACAATTGAAAAAGCCACTTGAGTTGCATATTGTACCCAATATCTGCTATTTTTTGTGATTGGTGTGGAACTCCCTCTTGCTGTAAAGGAGGCTTATCACCTACCGCAGGTTTCGCTGATAGATTGCTGAATGGCTACTGCACAGTGCACATGGAATGGATGGCTCCTGGCAAACATGTCAAGCATATCCGTGGTGATTGTACCGCGGCTTCTCTGACAAATAAAGTATCGGCCTATCACCTCTCGCCTGCTCCCGGATTACCTAACATCTTGGGAGGCAGGATCAGCCAACAGGAGAGAAAGAAAAAGGGAGAGGAGGGGAGGGGGAGTGGGTTTGAGGTTGCTCAGGTGTTGCTGTTTAGCCTAGCGCTTGCAATACATTAGCCAGGAAGCTCCCGTGTGTCAAACTGTTACCAGGTGACAGAGAGAGTGAGGAGCCAAGCAGCACTCCATGCTTACCCCCCCGCCCCCCACCCAAATCTAAATGACCCCTCTGCTCATTTCCCAAGGCAGAGCTTATGTTTACATACTCTCTGGGAGCTTCTGCAGATGCTCCATTTCATAAGCACTAACTGAATCAGACAGGCTGAGGCTGCGCCTGCAACTGATGGATGCAGCGTGGACTGTGGGCTGGCAATAGCTTTTTGAAACACGTAGAGGGAGATTTTTCATACTCTCGGGTTTCAGGGAGCCCTGACTGAGTGTAATCGGCGCCCCGGCACTCTTTTATTGAAATTGTGTGATATGAGTTTGGAACACGATGAAGCTCTAGAGATATTATGAATTCATCTTTTATAGCTGTTAAAAGCACAACATCTTCTGATCTTGTTTACAACAAGCTAGGGATGTCACAGTGAGGGGAATTTTCCCCCGCCGGTTAATAAACTTGTGACAACACCGGTGTTATTGAATACACCGGGCATTTTACTAGAAAAGATGATGCTCAATATCTGTAGAGCTCTGACTTTGATCTTTAACGTTGGATGGCTGTGTGTCCGGCCTCCCTCCCCTGTAACACTTGTAGTCAGTGTTACCAGTGTTACAGGTGTTCGAGCACGGCAAGCCTAAACCAAGCTTGAGAGAGCGGGGGTAGATGTTGACTCCCAAACTGATCAAGTGGCCAGTCAGCTTTTGCCGGAGGTGTCGTCATGTTTTATCAGGCGTGTTAAAGAGCTATTAATGATTAAAAGTACAAGCCCCCAGCCTGATGTCCGAGCAACGCTAACCTTTTTTGCTGGCCCGAGTAATCTCGAGTAAACTTTTCAAAAAGCCAAAGGCAAGGATAAAAGGGCAACTGTCAGGCTTCCTTTTTGCATTTGGCTGAAGCCTCTCACTTAGGATCAGTTTTTATCAAAAAGATGGAGGGGAGCGTGAGTGTCACAGAAGCAGCAGGACAGAGAAATAATGAGACGTGTGTTTGTTTCTGCTCCGAATAGCAATACGAAAATGGGAGGTTATAAATAGCATCTCTCTTATGATTTGACCTTGCGTGGCCATTTGGTGGTGGGCGACTGTGAGGAGGGACGTGCCCAGATCAGTGACACTGTCACCACAGAGACGACTCATGCTGGTGGAGATGGATGCCTCTGGACTAGTTGTCTTGCTCTTCTTGATAGTAGGGGTGTAAAAACTTGATAGAGCATAGTATCTGAATATTTTGCGTGCCAATATTGTATCGATACACAAACATCAAGTATCGATCCTGTATTATATAAACTACTAACCTCTGAGCAATCCGACGGCCCGCTATTCTGGCCACTATTCTGTCTTTCAGAGGTTGTAGCGGGCTCAGTCTTAATCCTAGAGTGAAGATACTGGTATCATATGACACTAGAAAACCTAAGGAATTAGGTTAAGAATTTGAATAAGGGTCGGTACGAACCATGTCATGTTAGCTCATCGGGAAGAGCGCTAAATAATGCTCTAAAGTTATGCTAAATTTTGGCGAGGAAAAACTGGCATGGCCATTTTCAACGGGGTCCCTTGACCTCTAACCTTAAGAAAAGTGAACGAAAACTCTGAGATGAACACTGTATCCTATTAGACTAAACTGATTTTGACAAATTGCATAATTTGCAGTTGAAAAAAGGTAATTAATCACAATATATCTTATCACAATACTCAGCATATCGCAAAAATGTTTCAATTCCCAATCGTATCGTGATAATAACGTAACCAATCGTGTCCAAGTACCTCCCTATAATCCCCGTCTTCTCATCCATGTACCATCATAATCAATATATGAATACAGTGAATGATGATGTGCTGATGGATTACATGATTGTATTATTTTAAGGAGCTCAGTCCTGTATAAAATAATGAGGTCCATAGGAGTTGATTATTGATTGACTATTAATTACAGTCCTGTACCACTGCTACAGTAGGTCAAATACATTGATTGAACACTGTAAATCAAGCTAATGTAGCATGCAATCAACTGACCTTGAAATGAGAACGAACAAAATACACTCCAATCGATCAATCTGTCATTTACATTTTTTAACTGCATATATTCAGCCGCACAAAGAGAGAAGCAGCTTTCTGTGTAGAACCAAAAATAATAAGAATAACACAAAGTTCATATATGCATCGCTCGTCAAGTGTACTTCTTCTATCATCAAGTATGAAATCTCGCTAAATTAACTTGCAGAGTGTTTCGATTCCTCCGAATAAACATGGCTGCACTGCACACAGTTTTCCTATTAACTGTGTTTGTTTTTCTTCATGGAAATGAAATATTGAACACCGCTCGTTAAAGAGCCGCCGTGGCACCACCGACTGAGATCATTTTCTACAATGTTGTTTTGCAAATTAAAGCATGTACATTGGATTTAAACTTATTTTTTCAATATGTCTTCTAAATCTCTCCTCGAGCTTGTACGCAAATCGGCTTCTTTTTCTATTGAAGGATTTAAATGTGAGTCGAGTTTTATTCACATAGATTGCTTTCCAGGGTCAAAACAGGGGAGATTGTTTTGAATATTTCACACTCTGACCCATCGGTCGAACTCTATTAAATAAACCAAATTAAAGAAAGCTAAATAATTTACCGAAATTGATTTTCCCTGACAATGGCAGCATATTATGTTCATCCTCAACCCAGACATTTCAATCATACTGATCATTTCTGGCCAAAATCGTATTAAGTGCTTCATGACGGAGCTACTCCAACACACTTTAGGGAGAATTTAGATCGATTTTTTTTGCAGTGTCTTTTGGCACTTGTAGCACTTTGGTCAGAATCAACCTGGTGAATACAAATTAGAGAGTCTAAATGGGGGTTGTGAATTAAGATTCAGGGAAAAAGAGAATGATTGAGATGGAAATGAAATTGAATGAAAATGAATATTTGATTGTGAAAAGCAGCACTGCTGCGGCTGTCTGCCTCGCACCCACTGAATGCATGGGAGTCACACAACGTCACTTTTAGTATTTGAAAATGAAATGTAACATTAGGTCAAGCTGAACTCTGCCGCAGAGAGAACGACGGCGTGTCCTAACAGCAAGCGTCACGTTATGTCATTATAAACAAACTATGTACCGATTAGCTGTGAGCTTGAGATTAGACTGACTGATGTAACCACTTAAAAGATGACTGAGTAGTACTTGTTATCTTCCAACGTTTGTACTTTATAAACAGAATAATTATATTGTGATATTAACTGGAAATGACATACAATATAGCCAACAGCATGTAGGAAACTTTCAGGCGATCTCCCTCCAGCCAGCTGCCACCTTATTTCGTTTTTTTGTAATGAAATGAGGAGTTACCGTATAGATAACTCCTCATTTCAACTTCACGAATCAGCCGTTCCTCGTCCATTATGGCACTTTCAAAGCGAGTGAGAGGAATAGCTAGAAACAGTGCGTCCGACAAAAGTTCAGTTCAAAGCTACGACCCCGTGTAATGGACATAATGTGCAAAAATAGATATTTGAATAGTTCAAACCGATGTGTTTTGTTAGAACGAATATTCAGACTTTGGCCGATTTTGACAGCCCTAGTGTTCAGTAATAATGCACTAACAGGAGAAGGTCCTCCTCATAGCTATTATTGATAGGCTAACTAGTATCAGCGTTGTTTTAAAGGCCTAACTCTGATAAGCTAATTATCTTGGTGTAAGTCCTGATTTGAAGCTCAGTGTTTGACTGATCTCTGTAGACCCGCCGAGATAAGACTCAGATTACATGATCAATCCACACGCACGTGCTCTCACATAATAAACACATACACATTCTATTGACAGAGCTAAACAGAGACACATACATTATTCTTATACAAATAATGCCATTAAAGTAGGTACATTGTAAATAAAAAATAAAAAAGTTATAAAAAAGCTGTCAAATGACTAGCAGCAGTGGCTGCAAATTAAAGGGAAATGTCCTAATTCAAATAAATGTCGAAAACAATAAATTTACAGAAATTTTCATTTAAGGTTTTGCAGAGAAAATCACTGTTATTTTACAGATTTTCCCTAAATCATTACAATCAAACACCTTCAATAAAGTGACGGCACTAAAAGTTATGCAAAGAAATATTGTTATTTTACGGATTTTCCCGAAATTATTACAATCAAATCCTTCAATAAAGTGACGGCACTAAAGGTTATGCAAAGAAATACTGTTATTTTACGGATTTTCCCGAAATTATTACAACCAAATCCTTCAATAAAGTGACGGCACTAAAGGTTATGCAAAGAAATACTGTTATTTTACGGATTTTCCCGAAATTATTACAATCAAATCCTTCAATAAAGTGATGACACTAAAAGTTCTGCAGAGAAAAAAAAAAATTTGACAGATTTCCCCAAATTATTACAATCAAACGCTTCCAATAAAGTGATGGCACTAAAAGTTATGCAAAGAAATAATGCTAATTTACAGATTTTACCTAAATATTTACTATCAAACACCTTCAATAAAGTGACTAAAAGTCACTACAGTTGAAGTCACTAAAGTCACTAAAAGTTCGACAGAGTAGTTTCATCATTTTGTACTTTTGAGCTTGCAGCGACCATGGCCAGGCAGAGAAAAGAAGGAAATCTGCCAACCTTTATAAATGTAATACAATTTCATAGAAATGTCACAGCAACAATCATTTGATTTAGAACATTTTTTAAAAAGCATTACACAAAAGACAACTGAAGTTCAGCTAACGCCATCACAGCTTATTTGACAGTGTAACATCACATGGTGTAAAAGCTGCTGAATATAACAGAGCATGAGTGGGACATTTGCTCACAATACAACAAAGCTTATAAGGGTGTTTTCATTTGTGCAGAAGAACCAAAGCATTGTTCGATTTGTGACAAAAGCCCATTGTATATACGACTGCATTTAAATTCATATTTATCAGCTGCAACTTGGCCAAAACAGTTATCGTTAAGTCGCAGAGAGCCGGAAAGGATCAGCGCCACCACAGCCTGAACAATGTCTAATGAATCCAGTCAAAAAACAAGTCTGTGTTGGATACGTCTGCTTAATTAAATGCACATAAGTGAATGGCTTCAGAGTAAATTCATGTTATAATTCAGGTTTTTTGTCTTCCCAAAGAAAGTCTTTACAAAATAATATAGTACAGGATGTTATTAATTTTGACTGCCTGCCATAAATGTACAATAACCTGTACAAAGTGTATTTAAGGAGGCTTTATTTCATGGCTTTGTCTGTCAGAGAGATTTTCATTTAGAGAAGTTACCTTGGGTGTACACGTACAGCGATGGTGGCAGAGGGGAGGTGTTTTCATTGTGATAGGTAAAGACGAGAAAATGATTTTATGGCAAAACTTCCAGTCTGAGAGCTGTAATTTTAAAATCCCCTTTAGGGGGAAATTGCTTTTGCCCTCCTACAATTTTTTAATATCCTGATTCATACTTAGGGCTGGTAAAACGCATCATCTCCCCGTAGCGTTTCTCCTGCCGCCGCCCCGAAGGTGCTTTGTGGGGAAGTTATTAGAGATTAATACCGTGTGGGTGTGTGGGACTGCTGAGGGACACAAGCCTTGCCCCGTGTGCTCCACGTCTGTCCTCCTGAGCCCCCAGCCTCGCCTCTACATCGTGGGTGAAACGTTCCCCTTTGCCAAATGAAAGAGTAGATTAATTATTACTGAAGGGCACGCAGCAGAAAAAAAAAGAGGCCCTGAAGGACATTTTCAATGTTTCATGAATGTAATGAGGCATTTAAAAAAGACAAAACCTTACTGTGCTTACCTGAAACACTCATGCACATCCACCCACAGGGCATCCCATGATGCACCTGCTCAACGTGCTGATATCAAGGCAGTGGCTGTATCCGAAACCGTATACTCTGCTTACAGCACTGATTTGGCCAAACTGTTGCATGTAGTATGCAAACAAAAGCAAAATCTACAGTATACCAAAAATACCCAGATGTCATACGTCTCCAGTATGCACCGGACTAGTCTACCTCGCCTACTTTATCCCACAATGCAACGCGCTGGAACGGTACAGGCTATGGTCACAACAACTGCAGCCAAAATCGGCACATTTTTTTTCGCTATTTCATCACTAAATTCACTTCTGAAACTTTTTGAGGTGAGAAATCAACCGTGTAGTTTTTGAACATTGGTAGTTTTACGATATTAGATGGCGAATCGAACATTTGCTCCAACGTTTTCGGAGTTTAGAAGTTCCACGAACTGCCGTGATAGCAAACTAGGATAATAAAATCAAAATAAATAGCTTCAACTGTTTCATACTGCATACTACTGAGGAACGCAGTATGTAGTAGAGGTTTCGAATACAGCCAGTAACTTGGTGGAAAAATGCCTCCTCACCTCTAGGGTAATGTCAGTAATGACCTAACCAACTGCTGTTCTTTGTGTAATTGTCTTTTTGGCTCACATTGTTCAGTGTTTTTGTCTGAAATGATTAGATTAGAGGTTCTCCCCTATGGTCCCCTGTTGATTTAGCCACTCTGTATTGTATTGTGTTAAGTGTCAGCACGGAGATGAGCCCGGAATCTAAATTACTGGTGTCCATTCTCCAGCCCCGTTTCCCATTCATGAGTTTGTAAGAGTAAAACAGCTGTCATTTTTTAGGTGGAAATTAAGTAATGTGGGCCGGGGTGTCACAAAGGCGAACGCATCAATTTGAGCAAAGTGACACATTCACAACTCATGCTGAGTCTCATCCGAGGCGGAAAAGGCTAATTGTGTTTTTTACAGCTTGTACAAGCTCACAATTCTCCAGAGACTCCGTCGGTGTCCCCAGAATATGTCAGCAGCACGACGAGGGGAAAAAATATGTCCAAGTAAGTTGGCTCTGCTACAGTTCACTCGCTGCTTCTGGGCGCGCTCGGAGGACGCATGAGTCAACATGACACCCAGCAGTGTGTGTAAAATATAGTGGCATGATAGGATAAAAAAAAAAAAACGCCAATTAGAATCAGTGTCACCCTGCACCGCCCTGTCCGTGACACAAATGACCTTGGTGGATTTAAAAGGTGTCACAATAATTTCAACATGTGTTGGAAAGCATGAATAGTTGTCACAGATATGCAACTTTCTATCATTGTCCATTTCCCCGCCAACTGAGTGCACGTTGGACTGAAGAGTCACATCGCTGTACCAATCAAGGTCATTGCATGCTTGTTAAATTCAAAATGTACAGGCACAAAATCAGCGTTACACCCTTATAATTTTCAAGTGACCTCACTGTGAAGATTTTATTCTTCTCTCTCTAATACAGCAAGGCAAGAGGGTGTCATTAGCTGTTGAACTAGTGAGTCCTTATCTCCCTGTTGGACAGGAACCCCCCCTGTGGAAAAGAGATTGCGTGGGAACGGCGAGCGTTGAGGGAAAAGGCGTCCCTCCCTCTGGCCCCCGACAATCCTCCATCACTGCTAGTAAGCGAGCGGCATGTGTGCCCTCCGCTGCCGACCGCTGAGATTCGCCTCTGATGCAAACATCCTTGTTTGTCACCATGGCAACCAAGTCTCCTGCCTGCTGTAGGTTGTCATGCCAGCCGCCTCCCCCATGCTCTTCCTCGCTCATTAGCGCCGTACTGTAGATGACACGTGCGAGTGCCATGCATCCTTCGTGACGTAGGTGGTCCCCCCTTTTTTTTTTAAGCAGCTACTAAAAAAAAATCATAGTATTACAGCCTCAACTACAGGAATGTATTTCACTTGAGAGAACTGCTAACCGGCACAGCCAGAGTCGATTGCCGGGTATAATAGCACAACCAGCGAAAGCCCCACAGCTCAAAATACAGAGAGATATAACAGCAAGTGGCCTCAATTTCCACTCCTCTTGTTTACTCTACAAACCAATTCATCCTTGAAAAATGGAGCAGCCTGACATGTTTGGGACTCCCGTGAAGGATGATGCAAATGTGGAGGCATATAGCTCCGTGCTGTGCCGAGTTCATTCTCAAAGCCAAGCTTCTTGGGGGGGCAGACAGAGGCCTTTCTCCCAAAACATGTCCACCCAGTCGGACGAAAAAACACTCATTACCACAGCGCCACGGGGCCAACCCGGCCCACTTGGGGATAATAACTAGGCATCTGCTTAAATTTGATATAATGCTGGCATACTGGGTAGTCTGGGGTCCGCGATAGTGGCAGAAATTATCGTGGTCTCTTAAGCTGTTTGACTCCTGCACTTTGCTGCTTAAGCGAAAGCATTTGAAGCTCGGTCATTCACACCAGAGGGTTTAATGGGATCTTTACAGCGAAGCCTAAGGGTAAACTTTACAATATTTTGAGAGGATGATCATCCATATTTACTGCTCTCTACAGCTAAATACTATCATGATAATGAGTGACTTTTTTCCCCTCCCTTATGTTTGATAGGCCGGGCTTGAGGCTCGAGGAGCCATTTTGCTGCTGGTGAAATTTCCGAGATTACATTTGCTGTTTCTTATCTCCTAAATTAACTCATTACCTTGACATCCTGTTTCCCCTCCCTGGGAACAGATTGGCCTTGAATTTCTAATGAAACATGGCTGTCCCCATCACGTTCCCATATGCACGGCGAGAGAGTCGGCGCGTGCCTTTAACGCTCAGGCCTGTTCTTGCCATTGATTTTGACTCCACGGCCAGATGATTAACCTTGAGGAGGGGGCCGAAAAAAGACTGGAGCAAAAATAAAATGCCTCCTATGTCTGTCTGTGTCTCCTCTGAAATGAAATTCTATCAAAACTGGCATCATGATTTTTTTTTTTGTTTCTTAGCATGGCGGAAATTGGTTGCCAAATTCTGTCTCTTCGACATTTTTTCTGCGATAGGGGCCTTTGACGTCAAGTTGTCGATTAGCACTGTCATTCTTTATCTGCTGTAGTATCTCAAAATGGCTTGAGAGATACAACGTGCACAACACTTCCCACAAAGTCGACCGTGGTTACTCTCTAAATTGGGTTCAATCCGACCAACTAGGCAAAACATTTCGGTCCTGTCAATCACGCCCTTTCCTTGAAGCTTACACTAATTGCATATGCAAATTGCCTAAGATTATGAGTTTGCACCCGCTGCAGGGTTTGGTGATTGCGAGTCGCGATAATGATGGATTTCCTCACATTCATTTCACTTACACGTCGTTAATGAAGAGGCAGCCACTTAAAACTGTGGATTATGCATGCATTGTGCATTGCAAAACAAACTCTGCAAGTCTGCCGCCATTAACGAGTAAGTAGTCCAATTAAAAGTGGGACCCATGCTGAATATTATTCAACCTTAATGCTGCCAAACCACAAAAAAGAAAAGAAAGAAAGATGGAATGACTTGTTCACATCAAGATCTGTTGATTATCCCGAGTAACTGGGACATTGTTTCCAGAAAAGCGTGTTGATGTTGGATTTTGCAAATGTAATGTTTTGGTGCTTTGGGCACCACAAACAAAATGTCATTCACCTTCATTGTATTAGGTTGAAGACAAAGTTAGATACTGCTTGGGGTATGTGAGAAAATATAATTTGGTTTGTGATTTGAGTGAACTGACCCTTAAAATCTCTATGGACCTCAGTGGTTAACTTATTGTAATGTAGCCTTTAAAAACAGGAAAAGACAACACTTATGCCATAGCACGATATTACGATATCCAAAATCTAAAACGATATGTAGTCTCATATCACCATATTGATACAATATCGATATATTGTGTGTATACTAGTGACTATGTACACTTCTTATAACGGTCTATGATGGATCTCTGTTTCTTTTTATCCCTCTGTGGCTTTGGATTATTTCAGTTTGGTGTCCAGTGTACATGTTCTGGAGGATAAAGAGTGACAGTGACCGTGGATGCTGGTGGATATCTTTTTTGTTCTTTATACTCAATGCCAGTGGGGGTGCGTGCAGATTAAAGTGGTAACTACAACCCAGGAAAACCAAGAACAGGGCACAACAACAACAACAGCGGTTGCAGGGGAGCGGCAACAAAGGCAGCTGAAGGAAAATTAGGATTTAGGAGCCATGTGATCAGTCGAGAGGTGCAGAGATCCTCTAACAAGCTCAGCTACTTTGAAAAGAGCAGACAACAACAACAACATGTGAGCAACAAAGAGCCATGAAGTAGAAAGCAAAAGCTTCTCCAGGAGGCAACACAACCAATCATTTGATTTTTATTTTTTTTACAACAACAATTAGACCCATTGAGCCAGCAAAGACTATTCACACTGCGGTCCAAAATCAATTTGTTTACTTCACATTTTTGTTGTAGAAAAACATAAAGTGCGTGTCTGCAGGGAATAGAATTATTTTTCAAAAATCCATTTGATATATAAGAATTTCAACCTGTTGCGCCGTGTAACATAACGAGCCATTTTCTGACACCTCGGCGCATGAGAAAAAGGTGCTGAACCTTTTCAGTGGACGGCAGGAAGGGCAACTTCTATTTGTCAGAGCATCTCACGAGCAGACACAAACATCCTCGCGCCGCTCAGCCCTGCAGCACCTTTGGACCGGCTCGCAGATTATGAGAAGCTTCAATCAATAACTCCGGAGCCCGTCCTCCCACTCCGGCTGGCCAACCCGCTAAGAGCCCCCGTGGGGGCCTTAGCACCAGACAGAAATCCCCGCTCCGGCTGTGGACCTGTTACTGACACGTGTTGTTGTTTCAAATCAATAGTAAACTTTTATGAAACCATTAAACACAACACCTTCTGCCACGGTGAGCAACCTGGAGATCAACCAGGGGACTGTTTGCTATGCAGATTTGGGAGGAGCGGGTGCGATGAGGCATCACAGCCACTAGATACTGCTGCAACCTGAAATCTGGCCGCCCCTCTGGAGAATCAAGACATGAAGCTTTGGCGGCCACCGAGAGCCAAGGCAGTGTTGCGTAACTCGCAACAACACCTTCATCTGTCCATCTGTAAATAGAATCAGACAAACAAGGGAGATTCCACAGATGAAAACTTCATAAACACTTCAGTCCCAACCTGTTTGATTCTTATTTTGTTTTTGAAAGAAAGAATAAGTCGATGTGCAGAATATCAGCACTATTTATAAATCTAATTTAGTTTTTAAATAACTCGTGGACAAAAAAAACTGCATCACTGTTGACACATTCGTTCCTGAAGCGCTGTTAACATCTCTTAATTGGCCTCAGTTCCACATTGGTGCACACGGATTTCAATTTTGCAAAACACTAATGGTGTTATAATTTGAAAAGGCAAAAAATGGAGATACTGTACTTCGATCGGCAATTCCCTCCTGATCGTTCAAGCAGTGAGAAATTAATTAGACACGTTAGGAATCTTTAATGGAGAAGCTTGGGTGCCGATTTTACAAGTATTGCGATTCTATATTACAATTTTTAGCGATTTTTGTGAACTTTTTTAACACTAGACAATGGGAAAAAGGTGAATCGATTTTTTTTCTTTCCACCCCTAATATTTATGTGATTATAAGAAGCTCCACTCCAAGGAAAATAGATCCTCTCTGCCCTCTTTTCTTGCCTCCTGACTGAAAATCACCAGTTGCTGATTGCCCCCGTCTCTCAGAGGTGTGCCAGTAAATGATGTTGTCCCTCTGTGTTGTCCCTCTGTCTCTCTCTGTGTACAGTAAACACAGCCAGTGACTCATGACTCCATCCCAAGCTTTGGGGTCACTACATAGTAACTGGCTCTCTGTTTACCCTCAGTCTACCTCCTATCTCCTGCGCTCCTCTTTGCTATCTCTCCCCAGTCTCTCTCTCTCTGTGGGTGAAATCCATTCTCTGGATGCATGTATAAAGAGATTCGGTGGAAAACACACAGCCACAGGGCAGCGTCTGGCTCGTTGAATTTGCAGGATGGTGCTCCAAATGAATGTGTTTAGAGCAGGGAAATAAAGAAGTGCACCATCTTTCACTGGAGTACAATATCATCCATTTAACGTCTGTTAAAAAATGTCCCACGGAGGAGAAATTATTGTTTTCGGCAATCGACCAACCCTCCTTTTGATGTTTATTTGATGCCCGTTTGCGAGCTTGACGTTGTGCCTCCGAGGCATCATCACAGACTTCTTTGAATGACTGGAACACGGGCCAGATCTGTGTTAACATAACAGACATAACATTTATTGAATGTGATCCAAATTCTTTAACAGAATTTGTGATCATCAGGGGGTCTAAACAATTACTGAAGAGTCAGTGAATCATGCTGATTCACATCCTTCACATTAACCAAATGCTTCTCGTCTTGTAATCTTATTCAAAACAGGGATTTGGTGTTGTTCAAAGGCTTAAAGGGGCAGCGGCTCCCGCAATCTGATCCAGCCAGTGAATTAGTCTTTTAAATGTTGAATCGATATGTAGCTAAATACTCTGGGTCTTGGGTCTTGGTGGTGTGCCAGCGTGTGGATCAAAATGACTCCTTGCTTGATAAAAATAACTTGATGCTCAGTTTGTCTGTGCATAGCTGTGTGTTTTGTCCTATTTCAACCTTGTAGAAAACTGCACTGCACTACTTTCTCACTTCCTATGAGGCCGACCTCCACAGGCGTGGAGATGCCGTCTGTCACGAAGAGGAAGTGCGTTAATGACATGGTGGGATGATGTTACCGGGGATAAATAGCTCCGCTTTAAAAAAATGCTAAACCTCCCAAACACGCATTTATTATCTGTGACTCAGAGCAGGTGATATAATCTAATGTTTCCATATATAATATATGCATACAGATGGGTCACACATTAGGGGAAAAAAAGCTGAATAAATGAGTGTGGAGTCATAATGAATGCAGAGGCGTCTATACAGGGCGCGAGGGGTCACTTTATGGTTTGATGAGTTTGAAAATGATGTAATCTCAACATCGAATATACATGTGGGAGATTTTCGCCCGGCGTGTTAAACAATGCTCTCCCCCACCATCATCAAAACACCAAATGAGGAAATGTCTATTAGGAAAGTGGTGTTCCAGACACTAATGCTATGTTCACACTGTGAGTGATAAGATGGCCAGCGTTGCCAGCTACATTGTCGGTGAGTCGCCGTTGAAGTGATGCTCAAGCGCTAGTTGACTTACGCCCTGTGGCCGTCCTTACGCTGCTAACTCTGTTTGGATGTTTAGGAATGAGCTGCGTTTGGACGGAAATGGTGAAACAAGCGGTGCCGTGGGAATTTCAAAATAAAGACATATCTTAAAGTTGATATGTATCGATGTTTTCACTTTGCATCGATGATATTGGATTGTTGATCATTCAATCGATATATCGATCTAGATCGATGCATCGTTACACCACTTGTGACTATGGGTCACAAGTGGAGATTACTTATGGAGGCGGCTGTCGCTCAGAGGGTAGAGCAGGTTGTCCACCAATCGGAAGGTTGGAGGTTCGATCCCCGGCTGCTCCGGGTCACATATCGATGTGTCCTTGAGCAAGACACTTAACCCCAAATTGCCTCCCAAAGGCATAGCCATCGGTGTGTGAATGAGTATTTAGATTAGATCCTGATGGGCAAAGTTGGCACCTTAGTAGCCTCTGCCATCAGTGTATGAATGTGTGTGTGTGTGAATGGGTGAATGCTGACATGTAGTGTAAAGTGCTTTGAGTGGTCGGAAGACTAGAAAAGCGCTATATAAATGCAAGTCCATTTACCATTTATGGTTTACCGAATGGTTTATGAAGCGCCGATTTAGAGACTCTGGTGCTATTTTTGTTTACTATAAACTACGACAGCATCAGCATCTTTTTCCATCTGGAAAATGCAACAAATCGTAAGTTCAAAAGGACATAAAATCTGTAAAAAGAAACTATTTAAATGGATCGTCTCCCTTCCTGTTGATAAAAAGGTAAACAAAAGCTCTTCTGTAATATGTCCAAGTGGCTCAAGCAGCTGTGTCCCATGTTTGTGCCCTTTAGCAAACGAGACACTTCCCTGCTCATCAAGTGCAAGTCACTCTGTTGCAGAGCAGAAGCTAAATGGCTGAATAACCACAGAGGAAGGAGCAGAGTCAGATTCAGCACCACGGCCTTACAGGACAGCTCCCTCCCTGATCCACAGCAGCAGTCGTGTCCGAGTCTCGTAGCAGCAGCAGCCAACTCCACCCAAACTTTCTCATTAACTTATGTAATGAGTCGAGAGTGGAGATGCAGAGAGTCCCGGACCCCTCCGTCCCCGGGGTGGCTCCTTCTGTCCCACCATCAGTCAGGGAGTCAGTGTGTCAGATGTTTTATTCAACACAGCTGCGTGTGTTTTTGGCACCTGGCTGCCTCATCAGAAAGGAAAGAGGGGGTAGAAGTGTGTTGTGGGTCTCCAGAATGGGGTCACGATTGCTTCGTGTTTCCAAACCTGCCGGACCACCGCAGGCTAACATCAAACAAGCGGAACACCTGTTTTCCAGACAGAGTTCCTCGTTCAGCCGCTGCTCAGATGAAAGGAGCGGAAAGTTTTTGACTGGGGGGGAAATTGCACCAAGATCAAAGCCGTGGCGTTGTTTAAATGGCGGAACAGAATGGTTTTCAATTGATAAATGTTTTCTGAGTCTGTGTGTGTGATGCGCAGTTTATTCCAAAGTAAGACAGCTCAGTTTGTGATGTTGGGGACGTGTGGCCTGTATTCAAAACTGTATTTTTCAGCACATTTTGAGTTGTGACTAGAACATGATGTAATCTCTGCGGTGTGTATGACAGGATATTGCATAGACTGACTAATTTTCTTATGTTTGGCTGATGATACAAAGTCTCAGTTTCCAGTGAGCATGATTTTTATCAGTGTTGGCGTCAATTGTCCTTTTATTGAACAAGTACATTTTAATCATATCAACTTAAAGATTGATCATCTTTCTGAAAAACCTGCCTTGGTCATTCTAATGTCAGACAGAACTAGTTGAATTAAGACCAACGACTCATCAAGAGTGCTTCGTTTGTTATATAAACAGACAATAACCCACAGTTCAACGTATCCTCATACAACGGTTTGTATATTTTATGAAGATGATTCCTAATTTTTCATACGCTTTCCTACGAATGTTCAGCAACACGTGACGCACGTGTCGATTTACGCTCCATTCTTTTCAAAATAAACTGTCTTCACAGGAAACATCTTGGTTATGTTTAGGCAACAAAAGTACTTAGGTTTAGGAAAAGATCGTGGTTTGTGTTAAAATAACTTCGGAAGTGGTGTAACTTAAGTATGGAAGTTACGTGACAAAAACTACGTTGTTAGGTTTAGGAAAAGATCGCTGTTTGGGTTAAAATAACTATGGAAGTGGCAACGTTGACTTCTGGTTTCACTCGGGGTACGTACAGCAGTCTCCTGGGCGAAAGTCTGGTGTTTTTCGACCCACTTTTTGTAGGTATAGCTATTGACGGTGTATGAGAACAGCCTGCATAGTTTGAGTCGAGAAAGTGGACACACTCGATACTGATTTTCTCCACTGAGAAAGCTGGCATCAACACGGTCTTTCTTTTGCTTTTGCATCTTTTTGATCTTGTTGGTAAAGAAAAGAAAAGCAAAGGTATTGATAACAGTCCAGTAATATCGTAAAGAAACAAAATGCTGTTTATTTAATATACTGTAATGCTTCTCGTAAATACAGTTATGTAATGTTTTAGCTGAAGGAGCACTAAATCGCAACACCCATTGTCGACATGAGTTCGCGTTGCATCATTTAATCCTTATTAATTAATGCCTGTAGCACACACCGGATGGGCCACACAGTTGTAGTAAGGTACAGTACGTGCCAATTCTGGACTTACTGTGATAAAACTGCTGCTTTACTGGACAATTGACACGCATTATAGCTATATGGTTAAAATATTTGAAGTCTGTGAAGAGTTGGTATAAATACAGATCCCTTCTCTTCCATAGAGGACCAGTCTCAGAGCTCCATAGCCCAATGCTGAATTCTAAAGCCATAGAAATGTCAAAATTTCCATGTTGTCACACAGAGAGAGAGACAGACACCGGCTGAATTTCAGGGGCATGTGTTTGAAGTGCATCCCCCCCAGAGAAAGATGGCCCTCACACTAGCTCTCATTTCCTTTTTTCTCACTTTGTGAAGATATCAGCTGAGTGAAGAGAAGCCAGTGAACAATATCCATACTGGATTACCACACCTCAGGTGGATATCTCCAGCCTGCATTCATGATGACCAAAAAATCAGGATTGCTGAAATTTGCATCATATCCTCCCAAATGAAAAGCGAAAGAAAAAATGTTTGATTATGATTTTGAAATAGATTTTTTTAATGCCAGAATTTATATATTTGCTTTATTTGAGTCTATGCGGAAGTAGAAGGAAGGTGCGGCTTTTATTGTTGTAGTCTAAGTAACGTGACGTCATATCCGTTTTGTATCGTCACCAAAACAAAGGAACTATACACGTGTGACTACGTGCAATTTTCAAAATAAGGTGTTAACAAAGGGAACCTTACATACAAAATACATATATAGAAATAAAATTGATTGGATTATATTCACCAAGTTTAAAACATTACATCGTCACTTATAAATAAAAGAAAAAATACCACTAAATTGTGAAGGAAATGTCTTTATTCTTTGATTTTTGGGTTGCTAGAAAAAAAGAATGCCTGTCAATGACTGATATATTTGACTTCAGGACATCTCTGACTACATAAATGCTGAAAATCAAACATTCTTACTGTATTAATTTAGATATTTTCCAAAGTAAAAGTCCCTAGAAGTGTATGATTCAACTTTTTCCCATGGTCTAGTGTTAAAAAATTAAACACCTTTCAATAAAATGACACCCTACTGTTTGAAAATTAATTGAATTTCCAAAACAGAATGCGATAAAGAGACCAAAGAGAGAGCTTATTGGTAAAACTGCTCTTTGTTTCCATAGATAAAAGTCATAAAATCCCATGGATGGTCCTGAAAAACAAAGAGATCAAGAGTTTTTGCTGCACCGATGATGAGTTCTTTTGAGAGCGTCAGAGGATTTGAAAATTGAGCAAAGACAACACACCATGAAATGCCATCGCATCAGGCGAGCACTCTGCTATGGCCAAAACATAAAATGTCCCGTCTTCCTCTAATTCACCATAAAATGATTTCCCTCCCCCCCTTTGTAGAGTCTCCACTGAGGTTAGCAGCCATGGTTCCGCAAATATTCATTAGGCATAAATACGAAATCAGAGCGATTCACTGGGACCGGCCACCTTTTGCCCTATCAATTAGAATGCATGGCATATCCGTAATTCATTCAGTTGCAGTAATGGGATTGCACCACTGTTGTAGTGGCAACCTTCAATAACTGCAACTCCAATAATGGACTGGGCCCCTTTCATCCTCAGCATGCCCTGCACCTACATCAATGGTAATGATTTCTCCTTCATCAAAGTGTGGAAATAACTGTATCAAGGCCATGCAGTTTTCTCTTCACAATCGTTAAGTCTGCTTTTAACCAACCGAAGATCTTCTTTGTACTCTTCCCTCACATATTTCTGAATATTAGAAAGCATATGCCATGTGAGATGCATCCAAATAGATTCGAGGACGATGCAAGGTTTGATTTTAAATTGGGCTCCTGTTGCACTATTCAGTTCATAAAAGGAAAAAAAAAACATTTTCAGATAACAATTTCAGGGCTTATTTAAGTGTATTTTTCAACTGTAAAATGTATCATTCAATACATATCTTGGTCACAGTTCTTTAAATGCAAAAACTCAAGAGATCTTCATAAAAAAGTTGTTTGTTTGTTGAAAAAAGTGGAATTCTTTGTGGGATATGTTGATATTATTCTGGTTTTAGGAGCATTCTTTGGACATGTATACAGCGCATTTGTCTCAACTGGGGTTTTTACGGCAGTTTGCGACACACGGCCTCTTGCGTTGTACATGAACCAACTATTTGACAGTTCGCAGAGATGCATGCCCAAAAGAAAAGCCCACATTTCCAGTCTGAAGGAGAAACACACCTACTTTTAAACATTATGAAAGACTTGGACATCAACAGGTTTTTGGATATGCGGAAATATCGCAACGCCGACCTTTTCAATATGGTGTTGCTGTGTTCGCTGGTGGAAAACTTAAAAGAAATGCTATTTTAATCGGAGTATGCACGGCTGCATGTAAAGGGGAATATTTGTGGAATATTCATCTTCATTAGCCATGTAAACAGCTTAGTAGGAATATAGTCTTTTTTGGAATACGGGAAAAAACAGAATATTTTTATGCATGGATATGTGCATGCAAGTCCATGTTGTTATCGTTAAATTAATTGTTTATCCTATTAACAAGCAGGACAATTTCCCACTATAATCATCAATGTCAACTACTGTATATAGATAATTAGCGTGGGGGATTTTGTGCATTTTCATCAGTTACCACAACATTTAAACTCACGTTCAGTTAATCTCCAGATGTAAACTTCGGGTTTACGAACCCATTTCAAAGTGAAGTCATTACGGGCATCAGTGATTTTTTAATCCTTTAGGGATTCTCCAGAAAAGGTGGTCAAGATGTACAGTAGGCATCAGAAAAAAAAGACCAATTTGGCAAGTTGTTGACGGGCGGTATGACTGGAGGTATGTGAATTCTAGTGACAACATAGAAACCCACACAGTACTCCATGGAAATGTTCTTATTTACTTTATGTACATGTAAATGCTAAGAGAGGTAGCAACGACTTAAAAAAGCATAAACAAAAAAAAAATCAAGAATGATTATGATCTTCTTATATCAAAATACTCAATAAATGTCTAATAATAACGATCAAATATCAATATCTTAATGGGGCCAGTAGCGACTTTATAGAGATGCATTTGGTTTGTTAGCTTGCCAGCATCATTACGCCTCAGTTGTCAGAGAAATGGAGGTGCTGCCAAAAGGGGCAAAGGGAAGGAATGGAAGATAGAGTGTCCATGAGCAGCCGATGATGAATTACAAGGCGGAGGGTTTGATTAGCTTTTTATCTGCTCACGGGACTCTTGGGGATGAACTGAGATTGATGGGCTGCAGAGAGCCGACATGGTGTTGTTTATTTGGACGGTGCATACTTGGCTGGAATACAGTGTGCCACAGAGAGATGAGCAGCAAAGGCTACCCTCTCAGCACGCATTCAACAGCCCTTGTCCTCTATGGACTCACTAGTTATTTTGATTATTTGAAGGAAGTTGAACAGCCACAACATGTCGACACATTTTTCCATTTTTGAAATAAAATCTCTGCTGACCTAGAAAGGGCGTGGGAGTGTCTTAGTGATGTACAATCGTGATGTAAAATCCCCAAATCAATGCACTAGAACAGTATTGATCTATTAGTCCTGCTATGTACAGGTGTTATCTTTGCTGACATGATGGGAAGCACTCAGACTATGCTATAGATTTTCTTTAAGGTTCAAGGTCACCTCAAGGAATACTGCCTTCATGAAAAAAAAAAATCTGTAAAATCAGTGTAATAAGATGATGATTGATTGAAAGAAGGTTACATGTGTGACATGCAGATACATACTGTCAGGAGAATTAACATCTCGGAACACCTAAAGCTTATTTACAGTGTGCCAGAAATAACTCAAAGATAATCACATATGAATAACAAGCTTAGAAAGGGAATCTTGGCTAAGACGTCCCATTGGAATAGAAAACTCAAGTGTTGAATATTAATGAATAAATCTTAAGAATCTTAATCTAAGACAAGCAGCAAATGTTACAGAATAAACACACATGACATGGCCAGAGTATATACATAGCTTGTAACCAGTGCTGTACCTTTTAAAAACATGCCAAGTCATGTCGTCAAGACAAGATTGTACCTTTAAATACATGACCAGTCACGACGAAATTGTACCTTTTAAAAAGATGCCCAATCATGTCGTCAAGACAAGATTGTACCTTTAAAAACATGACCAGTCACGACGAAATTGTACCTTTTAAAAAGATGCCCAATCATGTCATCATGACAAGACTGTACCTTTAAAAACATGCCCAATCATGTCGTCACAACGAGATTGAATCATGATGTCATGACAAGAGTGTACCTTTTAAAAACATGCCGAATCAGGTCGTCACGACAAGATTGCGCCTTTAAAAACATGCCGAATCAGGTCGTCACGACAAGATTGCGCCTTTAAAAACATGCAGAATCAGGTCGTCACGACAAAATTGCACCTTTAAAAACATGCCGAATCAGGTCGTCACGACAAGATTGCGCCTTTTAAAAACATGCCGAATCAGGTCGTCACGACAAGATTGCGCCTTTAAAAACATGCCGAATCAGGTCGTCACGACAAGATTGTACCTTTAAAAAGATGTCCAATCATGTCGTCATGACAAGATTGAATCATGATGTCACGACAAGATTGCACCTTTAAAAACATGCCCAATCATGTCGTCATGACTACATAGTTAAGAATATTATATTCCATTTCTGCTAATAGATCCCCCGAAAAATTACACACTGGCCCTTTAAGACAATATTCTTGTTTCACCACCTTTTGAGTTCTTTAAAAAAGCCATATTGTTAGTTTTGTTAAAGATGCCAAGTTATTTAGGAAAAACTCCACATTATTGTGCAACCGATTGATATAACAACAGTTTTAAAAGATTTATTGTATACATCTTGCGCACATAAACCACTTAACCAAATACATATGTTGAGAGTATGAGTGAACTATAACTTTTTTCACCTTTTTGATTTGTCTTTGTGGTTTATTCTGAATACACTGTGAGTGGAAAGTGAGAGCAGGAAGTGAGCCTGCGGTGTTCACATGTTTCTCCTGTAGGTGATGACCAAATATTTGTGCATTTGTTGCCCTGTTTGTGTAACTCTAAAGAGCTAAAATCACACAGGAGAACAACACTGTGTGGTTTTTGAAATGTACCAATATGGCAGAACCACACTCCAGCCTGTGCGTGTGCAGTCTGTCAACATCCATTTCCTTCACTTAGAGCTAATACCCTGTATTGAGCAACAAGCAGGCGTGCTCCAAACAGAAGCCAGAGCTAAATAGCCATGCCTAATAAAGCCTAGTATTTCCAAAATGGGAATCAGTGCATCCAGAGTGTCTGAAACTGTTGGGCTAATCGGCCTTGATGAAAGTCAATGTGCAGACCGCATCTCTCCTCTTAGATTTATGGGATGGCAAACCAAAGGGCTCATATGCTGGTAAAGTGGATATGGATTGATACTATTTACGAAGCCTAAATCGCAGACACACATGACGGGAGTGTATCAACTTCTGATCACTTTAACAATGAACAGACATTTTTAAATCAAGTTTATTGTAGATTTGAATAGACTAGGATGCATCTTGCAGAACAATTCTGTTGTGATCATGTTTAGCTCATATACATGAATCCTTTGACTTAATGGCTGCGGGAGATTGTTGTTTTCATGATCCTGTTTAAATCGATTTAAAATAAAAAACATAATAACTAGAGCATTCATTCTGTTTGCAGCAGAAAGCTAAGGCTTCTGTCTTTCATGTTGTACGCTCGTGATGACGTCATTACGTTACGTTAAGTGCAGTACAATACGTGGTGACAACATGTGGTGGTGCCAGAGTATTGCCCCATAATGGCCGCAGGAGATTGTTGTTTGCATGATCCTGTTTAAATCAATGTAAAATAAAAAAATATAATAGCTAGAGCTAGTCTTTCTTTCATCGTCATCACGTTGTACGCTCGTGATGACGTCATTACGTCACGCTACCTTGCGTGCGGAATGTAACAAAACGAGTATAGCTCAAAAACTAAAAACCGTGCATAGTTCAAATAACTTATGGAGTGTTAAGAAATGACATCACAATATGCAAAAATACCAATGTAGGCACTGGCGGACCATTTCTATTGCAGAGTTCAAAGACTTCAACACTATTCTCTATTTTACTTAATTCAAGTACATCTCCAACCAAAAAAAATGCAGTTCCTTTGGACAGAGATGATTACAGAGAGGCATTTAAACTGTGTGACTGTTTACTATTACAGCTAAGTTGGCAGCAACACCAGTATCTTCCCCCGAGTCTGTGGCCTATGGGTGTGATTAAGCAAAAGCTCTACACTGGCATTTGTCGAAGCAGTGAATTTGGACGCCCTCGTTACTGTTGGTTCACGTTCAAATGGGTCATGTCTATCATGCCCTCATTGTGGTTTTCGCTCATGCTGACAATGCCTGCAGCTTCATCACCATAGATGAGTTTCAGCCCTGTTGGGAGTCGTTGGCCTGCCTGCTTGATAGATGGTCATACTGGTATTCATGACATGAATTGGATGAAACATTGAATTTCTGGGCCTTCTTTTCTGAAAATCACCACAGAGCTCACAACACCTGGAGCCTGTGTGTTTTACAGGTACTACTGAAAGTCAGTATTGGCCAGTACAATACTGGTCCAGCTTGTGCATTCGCTGCCCTTCCAAAGATGGCTTCTGTGGTGCATTCAGTGCAGTTGACAATATTTACCACCTTAGTCTAGACAGCAGCTGTGTTTGGTTTGGCCAATGGCTAACATACAGCTAAGCTACTGAATCTACCTTGCAGACAGGCAGCCTATGCAACAACTCCACAAAAGTCTTCGTGAAACTCTCTTTCATAACATTTCCCATCACGGCCTTGCATTTACATGCAAATGAGGTTTTCGTTAAGTGTCAGTCTTAAATTAGTGTTACGTAATCCTGCACTTTTTCATCTCCCTGTTCATCTCATCTCTAACAGTGTTCTATTACGCACTGCTTTTTGGTTTTCTACCCGTAACAGATGCTGTTCTTAATCAAATGCGGATGAAGGAGAATCTGCAGCTTTTTGTTTTTAAAATGACTTTTTCATCGTGAAATGTTGTGCTTTAACATTTGCATCAGATTGCATTGAAACGCTGCTTTTAAATATGCAGTACCAAGCTCATTTTTGTCTAAATGTACGCCCCGAATCTTTTGAAAAAAATCCTCGATAAGAAAGATATGCAGTCTCTTAGCTCAACCTTTTAGTTGAAAAGATGAAACACGATTATTCTAGTTTTTAAGTCTGTTTGATGAGTGTTCAACCTTAATGAGCACCAAAGAGAGCCATGATTCCTTCTGCGTAACCCACTTTCAAATTTACTGAGGTATTTTCTATGACAGAACACCAGAAAATATGGGAAGTTTTAGGTTGAAAGGAAGGTTATCATGGAATATGAGCCCACCCTCAAAGTCCTAAGTGGTTGGATTTGATGTTGAGGTCAACCCCATTTTCAAATATAATCAGCCAAAGCTGCTTTCATGGTTTGTTTATTGTGCTATAACCGAACCCCTTGACACCGAATATAATAACATAATACAATATTCATCAGACAGCATGCTGTTGACAAACTCTTGGATAACCACAATATTAATAATTGAAAAGGGCACATGCTTCAATGCAAACATAATGGCAGGGATAGAGACCTCTGCTAGTAATGTGACGGATTATGGTGTTTTCACCGCCTGTAGAAAATAAGAAAAAGATATTTAACTCTACAATAGAAATGATCCGCCAGTGCCTACATTGGTAGTTTTGCTTATTGTGATGTAACCCAGATATAACCCATTTCTTTGAGTATGAAATAAATGCTCCACGGCCCATTTTTTAAAGGGTTAACACGGTTTATATTGTTCATATAATCATGTTTTAGATTTTTGTATTAAAACACAATTTCAAAAAAGGGTCTAAAATAGAAAATATCATCTTTTTGCCATTTATCATATCTCTGAGGATGAAGGAATAAATTAACCTGTCCGATACTTCCCCATACAAAGAGTGGTCAAACACTTAACTGATCTCTGGTAATTCTTATGACGGCTGCTCAGACCTGTCAGCATCTATAACCCTCCCAGTCCTCCGTGACGTCCGTCTGACTCCCGGGAGAAGTAGGTGGAGGTTTGGCAAAGGGGGCGGTGATGCCAAAGAAGTGAGGTGCTTTCCAGTTCACCACAGGCAAGAGCTTCCTCCACCCAGCCCCCTGCTCTTCTTTTGGCTCCAAAACCAGCAGTAAAAGGTCAAAGCATCCTCTGCTGCCTGCCGCGTTATTTGCCCTTTCTGCTCGCCAAGATCCCCCATTGACCTCCAGTCAGTTTCCCTCCGTCTCGGCTGAACTCGGTGGCACTCCCTGCAAAGGACATTTAAACTGTGTCCATGCTTTGTTCGCTACCTTTTTAAAACAGCAATGGACACCCTAGGTAGATTTTTTTTGTTCCATTTCAGCCATTAAGTCCCCTCTGGCTTCTATTGAGATTATAGACTCTATCGCTGGACCACAGAAAATAGCTTAATTACCTCTGATGTAGTGCTCTTATTGCGTGCTGTTGTCATTAGTCGTGTCACCCCCTGCTCTCTTTATCCTTTATCTCTGTTTCATTCTCTTGTGTGCTGTATTTTCCAGGCCATGATATTTATACAGGGGGCCTTAATGAATGTATGAAACGATTGCCGTCCAGTGAAAACCGTGTACCTTCAAAATGAATGAAAAAAGCTTTTCATGAGCGAAGAAAAACAACCTTGTTTTTTTGAGCTATGAGATAATGCATGCATTGTGCAATCCAGTGTGTTATTTAGCCAATCTTTTCTTTCAATAAATAATCATTCAGTTAATTTCAAAAGTAAAAAATCATCACATTTGGAGATACTTAAATCTTGCGCAGTAATGAGGCAAATCCAGGTAAAAAAACACTAACTGTCCCCTTTTTGTTTCCCTTTACTGTATTTATACATATACATATATTTGAGAAGAAACAAAAGGGCTGCACAACTACACAACTTGCACTTTTTAAGTTTTAGCGGGCTCAGTTTTAAATCTAGAGTGAAGAAACTGGTATCAATTAAAACTAGCTCCAAACTTCCGCTGAATTTTTGGTGACGAAAAACTGTCGAGGCCATTTTCAAAGGGGTCCCTTGACCTCTGACCTCAAGATATGTGAATGAAAATGGGTTCTGTGGATACCCACAAGTCACACACTGACACACTGACAGCTGTTGTTGCCTGTTGGGCTTGAGTTTGCCACGTTATGATTTGAGCATATTATTTTATGTTAAAGATGAGTTTGAGAAGGAGAGATTTTACTACAGTGTGTTTACTGAGCTGATATTTTTCATGTAACCAAAAGCTATATACCAAACGCTTTGATAAGGTTACATCCTCCTAATAAGAAACCAGTATAAGATAGCTGTGATTTATGATATACTGTACTCATCCTGTTACTGTTTCCCTCTGTCCATCTTGGATATTTGACATTTCAACAATGACAATTTTGATTCTGGTATTCTGAATCCTAAACTAAACCAGAGGGATATTATCTAGTACCCCGGATACTCAATCTACCAGCATTCATAGCACAATGTGTATTGAATGATGACGGAGATACTGTAGCCCCACCTGCTGTACAGGAGCATACATTATGTCCAAGCCGTGATTAAGACACATAGCCAGGAGAGAGAGGGAGCGCATCATGGCTTTATTATTTTTAGGCTGCATGCGTCTGCTCCCCTGCTCTGTAATTATGCATGCAACTGGCACACTGCAAGTTATTTATACTGTGTGAGCGTGTTGCCCAACTGCCACGAATCTTCTGATTGGTGCAACTGCTTTTCTAGGTCAGACGGTGGATCACAATCACGCACACACACACACACACACACACACACACCAACACACACACACACATATACAAATATTCTCTTCCTCTCACACACACAGCCAAATGCTTCCACTGGGGAAGGTGATGTGCATTATTCGCCTGGTTGCTCCTCTTCCTCCCCAATCTAAATATAAACATGACTCACAGCAAGCGATGGCAATTGCACTGACTCAAGATGGCGGCATACCTTCAGTGGTTCTTTTACTAAGTCTGACAGGTCCTCCTCCCGACGTCGTCAGGATAGTTTTCCTTCTTTCGCTTGTCATGTGTTTGTTTATCCTTCTACTGAGAGACACACCCGAAGCTTCACAGTGTGTTCCTGCCTGTCAGGAGAAGACTGATAATTGCTGTTGCTTGGGAATAATCTATAGGTAATAAACGTGGCGCTGCCAGCTGTTGTGTGCTGCTTAGTGGCCCCCAAGGGGTGGTGATCAGGTGGGTGCTCATCTGGCGGCTGCATAGGCAGGATGAGCCTTGGCTCTGCCCCATCGCCTCTCTCTCTCTCTCTCTCCTTTCTTTCTCTCTGTCTCTCCCTACCTCCCTCTATTTCTCTCTGTCTCCTGGGTGTCCTGAACTCAGTGTGTCTGTGTCCTCGGACAGGAGTTGGGGTAGGGGTAGCAGAGAGAGAGACATATCAGTGCATAATTTTGTTCCTCAGCATCATAAACAAATTGGATTTCGGAGGCTATTAGGTTGCACCAGTGGGCAACCTCCGGGTCTTAAAAGTGAAGCCAAAAGTGCCAGAAGTGCCTTAAACCTGCATTCTTTCTAATAGCCAGCAGGGGGCGACTCCTCTGGTTGCAAAACGAAGTCCGATTGTATAGAAGTCTATGAGAAAATGAGCCGACTTCTCACTTGATTTATTACCTCAGTAAACATTGTAAACATGAGTTTATGGTCTCAACCGCTAGTTTCAAGTCTTCTTCAATACAGCATGATGTTCATTTAGTAAATTATGGTCCAATTTAGAGTCAAATAGACCATAAAGCAGGGGATGCTTTAGGGCGTGGCTACTTTGTGATTGACAGGTTGCTACCACGGCGTTGTCTGGTCTGGGAGTTGTCCGTTTTTTCCGTGTTAACCCCTAACCCACAACTTTAACCCTCTCACAGTGTGTTTTCAGTTCATGAAAGTTAATTATAACCTTTTTGGTCACCTAAATACGTGTTATTCAGCGTTTGGTTGTACTTAGCTCCACCCTCTTGTGTCACTTCTGGTTGCAAATACCAACATGGCAACGGCCAAATTGCCTTCAAAACAGCAGTCCATAAACCAATGGGTGACTACATCCACTTCTTATATAGAGGCTTTGGGTTGCATTGTTGGGAGTGCAGTACAGTAAGAATTATGCCTGGATAAAAAAAAACATGTTTTTTAAACTATGAGCTATATAAAACAAAAGCAGGGTGATTTGAGGATATATTTGCAATCCTTAGAATCGGATTTTGCCTTTTCAGCGCAATTTGCACTGCATTTAAACAGTGCAAGAAGCTGGTTGTCGTCCATGTTCATTTTGGTACAAGAACACGCAACAAGTTTGTCTCAAGCTTAAGCAGATTTAGCATCGTTTTAACTAATGTTAGCTATTTCACAGCTCAAAATCCTTGATGTCCCCGTTGAGAGGTTGAGTTCAAGTTGACGGGTTTCATAAGTGAAAGATTTAGACTATTGTCGGACTATATGCCAGCTATCTGTCGTGCTCAACTACCCAGCTAACTGCTACTACAAACAATGCCACCAGATACATGTCATTTGGTCAGTCAGTGGCATTGACATTAATTGGCTACAGCTCTGCCGGCTACAGTTGTCATTATATATGGCAAAGTTGATGGTCACAGAGTAAACTTTCATTAACAGTTGTTACAGCTTGTTAAAACATGGTTAAACATGTAAGCTATAATTAAAATTGTGGCTCTTGCAGTTTGAGAATTGCCCTCTGTCAAATCGAGATATTGATATATAAAAAGAGAATATCCTATAGAGCTGTATCCTAGTACTTCCCACATATGGAAATCATGCGTAATGACACACTGCTTTATTTCCAGTACTGATTGGTGTGACTGGCACCCATGCAAGCCACCCAGTCTGAGCTCATTTCAGTCTTTCCTGTTGGTCTGACTGCCAGCTTTGTCACCGTATCGATCATCTCAGCTCCACCAACAATGCCTCATTGGTCATCGTTTCAACCTTGGCCATTTTTTTTTTTATATATATCTATTTTGAGCTCCTTTATCACCACCGCCATCCATCACACTTCACTGCAACACATCCCCTTCTCTCTACCTCACAAAGTAGAAAGAAGATGAAACTAGTTTTTGATGAGTTTTATTCCATTTTGTCCATCTGTATTTCAGGATTGACTGAAGTCGGATTATCGGTGTTGATACCTTTGTCCGATTTTTCCCAGAATATCAATGAAAGCCAGACTTTCTTGTTCCCAGTAGAGAAGCTCTTGGTCACGTTGTACTCGCCCGTGGCCTCTGTGGGTGAAGTCTGGTTGTTTCCAATCCAGGCAGGCTGGACACTGAAAGCCAGCCGCCTGAAGGAACTAAACCTTTAAAGTGCTCTCTGTCACTTTACATTTCCAGCCTTATATTAACATTGCAGGCTGCAGAGCGAGGGACACACTAGAGAACATTAGCTGTTACTTAAAGCAGACAGCCTTCAGGCTACAATTGAGTTCAAAGTGCTGGCTACCAGCTCGACAACCTGGAAAAGTTTCGTTCAATAAAAAAATCTTGCTGCACATTTTATTAGAACTTAATCACCACATACAATACTTCTGAATTGAATTTCTCAAGTTTATTTGCCTTGTCTTGACCTCAACTGTATGTTGGTTCTGTTTTGTCTTGCCTTGTTGAAAAAAAAAGGATATCAGTTGATCTTTAATTAATTATTTTTAGATATTGAATAGATAAACATTAAGATGTCCTCTGGTCTTGGTTGTTGGCTTCTTTTCTAAGGCCAATTTTGTGCTTGGTGAGACTTGCCCTTTTGATTTCTTTACTTCCAATCAATGAGTCTTGGGTCAAACTGTTGACGTGCACCAGGTCTCAATCCATTCAATGAGCAGCCACTGTAAAGCAGGAGAATGTAAAAAGGAGATTGACCTGGAAAAGTCTGAAATGGAGCATCGTATCCTCATACAACGGTTCGTACGACGTCTTACGAAAAAGATATTCCTCGTTTTTCGTCTAGCAACACGTGTCAATTTCAACTCCTTACATTCATACAGTCTTTTCAAAACAAACTTCCGTCTTCACAGGAAACAGCTTGGTTAGGTTAAGGCAACAAAACTACTTGGTTAGGTTTAGGAAAACATCGTGGAAGTGGAGTTACTTAAGTATGGAAGTTACGTGAACAAATAACTCAACGCTTGGATTAAAATACGAAAGTGGCATAACCTAAGTACAGAACATACATATATATGATTTACCATGCATTAGTTTTCATAGATATAACTATGAATGGTATATGAGAACAGCCTCAGTGGAAATGTACCAGTGCAGTATGTTCAAGACCTGCCATCAAGCTATGAGTCAGGCATATCTACGTCTACAGTGACCACGAGTGGTGGAAGAAACATACACCTATTTGAGTGTGTTAATAAAAAAACTGTGAGTGCATGTAGCCAAAGACAATATTTAGGCTAACCGAGTCCAAGACAAGACTATGCATCAAGCTGACGTGCATGGGCTGATGTGTTCTGCACTATGTGGTTTGTGGTGTCCCACAAGCTTTCCAGAACAAACTGATGAATATGAATTTCTTTCTGGCACATAATACCGCTCCTTCACAGCGTTCCCCTCCTCACATCTCCTCTCTCTCTCTCCACTTTCTCACTGGTGTAGCAGTGCAATCTTCACATGCAAATCTCCTGGGAGGTGGGTGGGCAGTTGATGTGGCCAACTTGGGAACATAAATTACATTTGCATGTGATGTGAGGGGATCAGGGGGGCTCAGTGGGAGATGCTATGCAGGAATAACAAGTCAGAAGAGGGGCTTGATTGCACTCCTCTCTTTACTCTTCAAAATACTTGTTGTTTGTCCTCAGGCGGGCTGAGGTTTCTCTTACTGTTATCGTCTCATGGTTTGGACTTAAATTGTCACACGTTTACACTCAGTTACTAGTCTATTAGGTATACCTAGCTAAAACTAATGCAGTCTAATACAACAAGGTAATAAGTTCTACCTCATAGGATTGGGGTGAGAGTCAGCCTGATTCAGAAGCGTGTCGGGACCCAACACGCCCCGACATGCTGAGTCAATTCGGGCCGGGATTGGGCTCATTTAGGTTCTCATTTTTTTATATAAACTGGGGAAAAAAAGTTCGGAAACTTGTGCAGAGCATTTTGGCAAATTTTTCTTCTTGGGCGCTACCCACATAATCAGTTGTGCTGCTCATCTCACAAATGCATGATCCTTACAAGTTGGACATCATTGTGAAGGTAAATAAACAGGCTTTCCAACGATGTAAAATACAATGCCAATTAGCATTGTAACAACAGAGAAATAATCGACCAAACACAAGTTTCAAAACTTTTTTTTCCCCAGTTTATATACAATACACGCCAAACATAAAATCCTGAGTGTAATGCCATAGTGGAAACACTTCTTTTCTTTGTGAAATATACTTATGAGGTCAGTTCGAGCAAAAGCTGATATTGCTTATTGATTTTGTTTATTAAATCTATATCAAATTGTCGAATTGCCCAATATAATTACCATATTCCCTTTGTTTGAGGAGGTTTGAGGAGTTTTTTTTTTTTTTTTCATTTGATACAGCTGACATGTGGATTGTACACGTCAACATCAGGAAAATCTAGTTAATACTTTACACAGCCTTTGTAAATGCAACCTCATTTAGTGCCAAACTATTAATTCACGCAATTTCTGTCACATACATGCACACACACATGCCTCGGCAGCAGTTGTGTCCAGCGCAGACTAGTTCACATGACGCAACAGGCCACCTTATGTAACACACATCTCTGCTGGAACTGGAGCAGAAAACCACACAAGCCAATCATGGGACTCCCTGAGAGCTCATCCCCCTTTTTTAAAATATGACTTGTCTGTATACATGTGCAGAAAGCATAATCAGAGGAGTGATTTAACTCTCCGAGCAATGGCTGGTTACGTTTTCATCAGGCACTAATTAGTAATCAATATATGATTTTCCCGGCGAGGGGGTTTGTTATAGCACTGGTAATTGCTTCTTATAATATGCCGAAATGCAAATGGAATAGGATCAGTTCTGAAGTTGTGGGCTGAGACCGAGCATGGCAACAATGGAGGCCTTTGTTTACCAAGCATTGATAATGAATGTAGTGTGGCACTGGGAAATTACAGTCCTCATTTTGGCATTTCCTATGGACATTAAGTTCCAATTAAAAGGGGAAATTGAGCATCCTGAAATGAAAGGATTGACTGACATTGATTATATGCACGATATAATGCCAAAGCTGAACCAATCCAATATCCCACTTCTAAATTAGCATCCAACTATACCAGCCATGATAATCAAAACAGTTTTGCATACTAATCCCACGAGAAAGATCAGTTAATGTTTATGCATGTATAGATCTGTTGTCGTAGTGTTGATATTGGCTAAATCCACAGCAAGCTCTTGATTAATTCCCATCACATATAGGCTCTATTAAACACTATATTTAAATCTGATCTAAAGCACATTTTCTCAGACTCAGATAGACCCATATAGATTCTGCATTCATATGGTATTGGAAGCGTTGTGGTTTCCGTTTGGCCAGTACTACTCGGACTACAATCACTTTTGAGCAGGCTTTGGCTGAATGCATGGTAAATAGTTTGCGTGGAGAGCAAAAGAGGCGCAACATATTGGCAGAAATGCAATCTGGGAACCCACCGACTATCGTCTGACAATGATTATCTTTTTATTAGTTTAAAATTAGCCTGTTAATTGGCTACTTGTGAAACAATCCAGTCGTAGATGTCGTCAATTTCGCATCTCAAGTTGCTAATTGGACTAAAAACAATGAGCAGCATACAGAAGAGGAAGTCTTGGCCCGGATATCCGCTGGCTACACTGGAGGCTTATCTGTCATCAGAGCGATAGCTGATGGTTCAGACATTGACAAAGTTGTGATTAGCTTTTAGCTGTCCAAGGCTATGTTTGGGTGGGTGAGCCGTCCTATTCACATCTTCAAAACCAAGCCAACCGTCTTATTTGCTGGGGGTGTTGGCACAGGATTTGGTTTTGCTTTCTTCGGTAACAGTTGGAGCTTTTTAATGAGTTACCGGTCCGTCGCAGCAGGCCAACTTCACTGCAGGAACAAGGCTTTTTGTGGGAGTGGTGCGTTAGAGGCGGAAATGGAAATTAAATGAATTTAATGAAAATAAAATGATGGCTTAATGTAGGATGAGGATATTGGCCTAAACTGGTAAATAATTAATTTTTCTTCAAAATCTTTGGGGTAATTTTTGCCCCTCGATCACGTTGTTTTAGGGGCATCCTGAGATTGCTTTCCACATTTTAGCCCTTTTCCGATTTCCGACACTGTAAAAAAGAGAATGATTTAATTCTCAAGATCAGGGAGTCGAGACAATAAGTGCTCCTTAACGATACTTAACTTTGTTCACACTTTACTGATTTGAATGTCAACAGAGGCGGCACTTTACTATGCTGGGTACTCGTTTTCTCATTCCACCCCGTTTGATTAGCTGTGATATCATTGTTCTGTGAAGTTCTGAATCACTTGTATTAAATGAGGCGTTGTGATGTGATGAGAAAATTCCTGAAAAAAAAAATCAATTAGGTCAAATAAGCATGTAATTTTCTGCAAAAAATTAGCATGACGCTCATTATTCACAAACTTCCTTGTAAATTTTGCTGGTTAAAATCTGCTCAAATCCTGACAGAGGATCTCCTGTAGTGCAACCCACACTTGTGTCTCCACACTGAGCCTCTGTTCCTCATCTGCAGCCCTCTGCTCTGTTAATGAAGGATAATGGACGAGAGCTGGGGAGGTAGTGTCCCTTCTGTTAGAACAAAAACAACCGATTAGGTAGAGCAAGATGCGTCACACAGAGACGATGACGGTGGACTTTTTCTTCTTGCATCATAGCAGCGGTGGATCAGATATCACCTCTGATCCTACCTCAGAGTCTTTCTTGTCAGTCTGAATGCTACCACTTAGGTTGTACTATTACCTTTCCATTCTCAGTTAGGCTGGGGGTTTGCAAGCTCACAGAAATTGGCCTTTTCATTCATCAAAACACATTCCCAGAGACTACGCTAACTTTGATTGCATCCCATTAACCTGTAACTGCGCCTGCCCCCTGCTTCATTATTTCAAAGCTCTATTCTTTTCAAAAGAAGTAGATGTTTGACAAATCATGGTTGACGTTTTCAGGGACCTTGGCCATTTTTGTTCCGTTTGACGTGTCGGACGCTGTGCTTTGACTTCTTAATGAAACATGAAAGGTCATAAAAGGTTGAAAATAGCGTGACTCATAGAATACTGAATATGCCATTGTGCCAGATCCTTTGTGCACCCCGCTGGCTTCACGGCTATCGTTTGATGGAGGTAGAAATAGGCTTTCAACCGCTGCTGGACTCAACACATACTGTAAAGACTTGAGAATATAATTGCATCAAGGTGAGCGATTGCCTTTTTCACAGTTCCAATGTTCCCTGCTGTGAAAACACCTCTCACATTGTATTTATTATGGTTCCAGTTAGGAGCGGACGACATGACCTAAGATTTATATCACAGTGTTTCTTTTGGTTTTTGAGATTACGGCATTATATCACAGTTTTACAAAAGTAAAAGGGGTACTCCGCTCAAAACGTGATTCTACTTATTTTCACTCTATTGGCAATGTGAGGGAACATATGTTAAGAAAGAAAAAAATATCTTAAAAAACGTATTGTTTAATGGCTCCAAATAAGAATGAAAATAAGAGCGTATCTGTTGTGCGCAAGTGAAAAACGCGTCTGATACACTTCCGGTCTGACAGGGGGTTTTCAAAAAAAAAAGAATCCTTAGATTAATTCATTTCATTTTAATACTGTGAGAAATATGGGTGAAATTGGTTTCAAAATGTTTAAATAACTCCCCATGAAAACCAGGATTTAAAAACACCATTTGCAGTAGAAAATCAGTAAAAACTCATAAGAACAATTCCTCCAATTCTCATCTGCAACAGTGTATATTTTTCTTAATATCTATGGAAAATGGTCAGTGCTCGCTCTTAGGAGCAAATATTCACAGAGATTTACTGTATTGTCTGCAGCGGGACTAATTCAATTCTTCTGTTCTTTGCTGCCAGCTGCATGTCCCAGTCTAACCATGCTCTCATCAAACAAACTTGATTAAAACAGTCTAATCTATGCGGCTGCTAGATGATGCAGTTTGTGTGTGTGTGTGTGTGTGTGTGTGTGTTAGAGTGTGTTTGTGTCCTGATGTCCTGACGTACAAGAGGACCTTCGTTGATCCATTTAAATACTGACAGCGGGCCAAAAATAAGCATGTAGGGCACTCAGGGCCACAGACAGCCACCTCCATGACAGTATCCTTGCAGTTTGTAACTGGGAAAACATGTTGCTTTTCAGTGTGAAAGGCAAAAAAAAAGTTTGTTGCATTATGCACTACACTCCCAACTCGTCAGCTGACCTACTTTTGTAAGGAAAGAGGAGGATCGGAGCAGCGTTTGCGTGTTGTCAAAGACCTGCAATTCATTTTGCCATTTTATTAAACATCACCATAATCTCTCCCTAACCCTAACCAACTATACTAAACCCATGTACTGTATATAAACACGTTAGCCCCAGCATATTCCCTGATTAATAGGTCAAAAGATGTTAAAACTGCTGCGCTTGTATCCGACTCTGTGTACTTTGTCAGTTCATTAACTCCATTAAAAAGTGTGTGACAGCGATCCCACAGTAAATGTATTTTCAGACAGGGAGCAATTGACGCACCTTGTAAATCATTTTCAATGAGAGGCGAGCGGGCAGATAGGGAGGCGCAGACGATCTGACAGGTGGAGCGACAAGCGGGTGCAATCCTGTGACACTATTGTGATCATGCTCGTCTCACGCAAACGCCTTCCTGCAGGGTTGAATTGGCTTTATATACACATCAGAAGCATTGAAGTGCAACATAAATGTTTGTCAGTCACCGGAATTTGATTGCCCCACGTGGGTCCTAATGATGCAGGATGATAATCGCCAAAATTGTCCAATCAACAAGTTACCTGTCAGTCTGTATAACGGCAAGTTCATTTGTAAAAAGTTAATGTGAAACGGAACTAGAATGCATGCTAAAATATTTTTGTTCCTTCGGTGCGGAGTAATTGAACCCAACTACAGGTGTGAGAGCACCCTCAGAGTTTATAGCACTTGACTAACTAATAAATCGTGTCACCTCAAAGACCATTGTGCTCATCTGAATGGTCATATCAATTGGCTGTAAGGTAATGACTGAAAACTTCCACTTGGCAGCGTCCTCAAATTCAAATTGCCTCATTGGTGTAGTGTGTGCGCAAGCACGTGCGTGCACTAAAGGGTGGAGGGGGAGCGGAGAAATAAACGATGGCCCGGACACAATGAGGTATATTGTCTGGTGTGGAAACCGAATTTCATGGGAGCTCATTAGACGGGCCACCTCAAAGATTCCCAAAGAAAGAATTGGCGAGTAGGATGAGCGCAAAATTGGATTTTCTCTACTCTCTTAACTGCAAAATACCCAGCACTCAATCTGAAACTAATGAACTGAATCTGGATGTGATGTATGTGGTTGAGATCAAGTATATGCAGCATCCCACAGTAACAAGGGCAAAGGTACCCTTTAAAGATTGTTGGTTATTTTCTCCCATCCAGTCTTCAAATGAAAAGAATAACTAGGCATCATTGGGGAGTATATTTAAATAAGGTCTAGTGTGTGTGTGTGTGTATGCTTGTATTTCGCTTGACGGCGGCTGATTTGTGCTTATCATAAGGTCACAGTTGCTCATTTCAAACACTAAAAACTGTGGATTTTCTACAATAACGCTTCAGTTGTCCAGCTTTGTATTTTCTTCTCATGTTTTTTAAGCTACTTTCACATCTGAGGCAATAAAACGGCAAATAGGCATTCCTGTCAGTAATGAAACGGCTGTGATAGAGTGAAACACTAGCAGTCGTTATCTAAATGCAAAAACACACGTTTATTGAACAGTAAAGCAATATGTGAGCAACCTAATTCCATGGTTTATAGAAAATGCTCACTCACTCCCTCAACCCTGCCCAGGTCCATTTTGTTGAATATTGTTGTATGTTCTTTTTTTTTCCTGTAGATACTGGCGCATTATATCAAGATATTTTCAGCAGCCATAACGGAGTTTGATAGCAGAAAATGTCAAGGCAATCTGAAATGTCAGCAGTAAAACTTCAGGTTTTGGTGTCAAGTGATTAAAGGCTTCTTTCTCAACCCTGGAATTTCCTCTGATATTCAGCAACATAATGAGACATTCCACTTTCACTCCGCCAACTGAGAATAGATCTGAATACAAAGCAGAGAAAAGACATGCTGAGGTTTAAGTGCGAGGCATGACTTTACCTTGTACCATAGCTCTCTGCAACCTCAGGTTAAACCAGTAACTAAATGAAAAAAATTCACGCATTGCAGAAAATGGATAAAATGGCCAAATGAAGTAGACAAAAAAAGCAAGTTGGAATAAAGTGGAATTTTAATCCTAGTCACATTTTTGTCTGAGGTTATATAAACAATAATGATAAGGAGGCAATTGTGCATATTGTTCCATTTTACAAAAGACGATAAACAAATTTCAGCAAGCCCACATAGTATTTGTTATACCGTCAGCGATTTAAGACATCTGCACTGATTATCATTCCACATGTACTTCTTTAGTTAGATGATATATTGTCCCAGAAATAATTGTGATAAACAATGTTATTGTCATTTCAAGAGCATTTTATGCCACTGTTATAATGATAATATAATAGTATAATAATGCAAGGCCACCCTTTAAAAGAGCAACAAACTTTTAATTCTTAGTATTCAGACATTGGAAATGGAATGTGAAAAAATATTGAAATAAAATAAAAAATAATACCACACACTCAAAACAATAAATAAAATGGACTAAAATAAAATATTGTGGTCAGCAAAAAAGATTGAGGTCATATCTATACATCGTACGATAAGTCGAAAACGTAAAAATTATCAAGGTCATGTCCATACATCTTACAGATTTTTTAAAAAGGAACTTTAATTTCAGTTCAGTTTAATTTTTGTAACATAATAAATAAAAATAAATATCCAAGGCTGAAATATTAAGTACCCCAGAAGCTTGCAAAGAGCTGATTTAACTTTTGTCTACGCTACAGCAGTATGTCAGGTGTTGGCGTTCCTTCCCAAACTGTCCCTAAAGAGATCTAATTGTTAGCAGAGGTCTAACTTTGGGTTCATCCATCCCATCTCTCTGACTCCATCAGTGGAGCACACTAATGAGTGTTGCCTAGCGACCGTTAAAACAGGGCTGGTAAAGTCAGCGTTGGCAAAAAGACTCCTGCTCAGCAAGATCTTTTTTCTTTTCTTCTCAACTTGCTATTCATGTGCCATCTGCATGCAGTAACAATGCCCGTTTTCACATTGACATCAGAGAGGTTGCCTTGTTCTGCCAAGACATAATTGCGTTGCATTCTTAATTAGCTACCATCTTGAAGCCCTAATGCCATGTCTTTCATGCATGAAGATGATTTGGAGAAATCACACTGGATGTGAAGCTGGTAATTTACGTATGTTATATAGATAAATGGATGAATGATTTTCTATGTGCATTTCACCTGACTCTTTCTGCCAGAAATACCCAGCATAGACAGAATTTATTTTTCTTCTGTTTATGCAATCACACCATGTGATTATGGCCTGAGGGCTAGACAGGCTGCATATGTTTATAAGTTAAGGGTGCTACGATCAATCGACCACCAATCGTTATCAGCAAATGTTCGTTCTAAATTGTTTGATCAGTGGTCTCTATAAAGGCCGATCAGGAGAGCCAATCAGATTACGCCTCGATTCTGAATTGAAACGTTTACAATACTCAGGTTCCTGCATTCTCGTCTGCTCTTTAATTTGCTTTAAAAGCAACACAACTGGACACACTGGCTGGCTCGCCATCTGCAGTGTAGAGTTGGACGATTGGATTAATAAATCGTCTATCAGCGTTTTTTGTGGGCGATTGTTTTGGGCAATGTTTGTCATTTTATTTTGTTAATTTAATGATCTGCCTCTGAAGAACGAGCATATTTTCACATCTAACTCAGTGAAATAAGGGTTTATTTTGACCAAATTTGACCAGACTTTTGGTGAGTTTTATTTTGATTCTGTTGAGTTTTAAAGAAGTGTGTTTTGAATTGTAGTTAAATAGGCTAAAATTAAATTTCCACATGCCCTTCTATAAATGAATCTTCATTTTTTTTATGAAAGTGTAGCTGATCTGTAACTCGTCAATGCGCACCGCCCTTTTCAACCACAGTGAAAATGTTTTTGAAAGGCTAAACGCCGACAAACAGTATTGAAGCAGAATATTTTGTTAGATAAAAGTGTGATATTAATTTTGGAAATGATTACATCTATCTTTTATCAATACATTTTGACTTTTGGACTTTACAATGCCCTGGATTTATTGGAAATGTTCACACAAGTACCAACCACCACTGGAATCTAACTCAACAATACTATAGCCTAATATTCACTACCGAGCCTGTTTGTTACCTGACCGACAATGTTATCTTCACTTCGCCTCTCCCCTGTTCCGTGCTCTTTGTGTATTCCGATGCTGCCTGGCGCACTCGGTGAAAGACAAGAGTAGAGCGGTACACCGCTGCAGAATGAATATAGGGGAAACACTGATTAGTGTAGAATGAATAGACATGCAAAAATGTTGATTTAGAATTCAAATGTTATGAATGAAGTTATGAAATATTCGGTACAGCCATTCTGAAACCAAGCAGGTCTAATGACAATGAGGGCGAGTATGAGAAACAGTCTGAAGTCACCAAGACCGCTGATACCGTGGCTTCAAATAGACCCTGTGATTGGTATCGGTGATCAGTTCGGCGGATTCTGCTTCCAGCGATTGGCGATCGGCCCTAAAAATGCTGATGGGAGCACCTTTATTAACGTCCTTCACCGAATTATTATCACTGAAATTGTACTCTGTAACATCCCATTACCAGACATTCAAATTTGAAGGAAACGCTCTCATCACGGAAAAAATTAATTTCCGTAGAGATCCATCGAGGCGAATGAGCAAAATACGATTCAAATTAGCCCCAATGGCAAATGCTCCACATTCGCTTCGCACCTGCGGAAGCCAAATAATGCAATTTGATTGCATGATTATCCAGAGTGCAGACTCTTGAGTGCTGTCATTCAGTTTGATTGTGCTACATGAGAGGATTGAGTCCTGATCAAACCTAAGCAGAGAGGAAGGGAGAGTTCAAAGAGCATCTCATCCACTTTGGAGACTGGCTCATATTGTGTGAATCTATAAAATACCTTATCAGCAACCAGCTTTTTCTCGCTATCTCGCCGCCTAGAAGGTAAAAGTAGTGTATCACTGAAACAAAAGACAGATCGTCTAGGTTTAACCCTAAGAGCATTGCCTTAAACAGCTTACCCAGACTGGCTGAGACTTAAGATGCTCTATTTCAAATTAAACAGCGTTTGATGGATGTTGGACTCAAAGTGGGTCATCCTGACCGGGGAGGTGACCAGTGAGCCTGGCAGTACGCCGCACATGGTCATGGTTGTCTCCTCTAATAAACAATGTGAGGCTTCAAGTTATGCAAAGTCTGCTTACCTTTCAACTCCCGCATTAAGAGGGAGTCCTGTGTCTCAGACGCAACAATGGATGCAAGGATAACACTCGTTTATTTTCCTTTCCGAGGAGAAAAGCCTGCCATTGGACTCAAAATAACTGAGTAAATGCAAAGGGTGGAGGCTTTATCATTCAAGGGCAAAGCACAGGAGAGCTTGCCAATGCTGTGTCATCATCATGCAGGGAGACCATCTGAATGTTATTATGCTGTCTGATTTGAGTGCCAGCTTCAAGGGCATTTTACTCTACCCAGACGGTTATTGAAATCTTTTCTAGTGCTCAAACAGACCTGAGCAATATTTAATTTATACAAGAAAAACATTTCATTTTATTCACTCAATCCTTAATAGGTTTACTCCATTTATTTAAAGCTGAATGCTCCTATTCCCTCCATTCAGCTGGGATGTAGTTTATAATGGGGCTCCAAGGTAATCGCTATTTTCTGGCTCCATCAGAGGGAGACATCTACAGTATACGACGTCTACCTGCTAAATAAGTCTGGCCCCTTGTGACCAATCAAAGAGCCTCTACAAGAAAAACACACGCTCCGTATTAGAATAAAAATGTTTTCAGGGAGTCAGATTCGATTTAAGGTTGGCTACTCGCAGCTTTTGTTTATCGACTCCGTTCCACCTACACCCAGATCAGTGCAAGCCTTCAGTGGTTTGAGAAGTAAACATGTGTTGCCCGAAGAAACGTATCTCCATAATCAAAGTGACAAGTCTGTTTCATCAGCTTATATTCTTCTTCTAAACAGCCACACCGATTACGCCTGTTTTGTATATTCCTGTCACATATTCATTTTCCATTTGTATGCATTCAGTTTTGATTGTTGCTCTCGCACATTCATCTAAGTAAATGGGGCAAAAAATGCAATGTATTGTTAAATGTCATGCAGTTTAGTCCAATGACAAAGAGGCATCTCAGGCAGCATAATTAGCAGGCACAGCGTTTCTCTTTTTTTTTTTTTTTTCGGCTCTTCAGCATCTGTAGCGCCGCGATTATCAAATGTTTTGATGTCAAGAGAGGGAAATGTTGACTGACAGGCCCGGCCAGACTGGAGCAACAGATCATACAGTAACTGACAGCAGAGCCCCGTCCTTTCTCCTTGGTACAAAAAAAACAAAGCAAACAAAACATTTAATTATTCTTCCAGCCCTCGAAGGACGGAGGCGGAGCAGAATTGATGTGTAGAAATGAGTTTGGCTGGGCCGTTTCTTATGTGGTTTCACTGTTGATGCTCCAAGGAGATGGAACACTTAATACCTCAGAGAAACCTTCACAGGGATGCCCAAGCCTAGAAAACAAAAATAAATGAATAAGGTTCTATGACAAAAAGGATTATTCATCATGAAAATCCTCAAAAGGACGTCTAGTCAGATCATCAGCATCAACAGTGACCTTCTCTACACTGTGTCTAGTGATGTTGACTCTTCAAGTGCTGGTTTTTTTTATGCTCAAGTATCTTTCTGTGCCTGCAGCAGAGAAAAGAATATCAGTTTTCTAAGCTTAAATGTATAACTGCTTCATGGGGAGCGTGTCTTGTTAGTCATTACCCGTGTGGTTCTGTTTATAAGCACGAGGAAGCCTCCTGGGTCTGCTGCTTTTACATTAACTTTCATGTTGCTTGGCAGGGATTCAGATGTCTTGTCTCTCAGATCTGATTCTGCTAAATTTGATTTTAAAATATCTGTTTTAGTTCGATGCCAGTTCTGAGAGTTCTGGCCGGGATGTGCGAATACAAACATCAAAGCCTACCTGGCTGCTTTGGCCAGATGGCGTGTTGAATAGCAAAAAAACATGCTTGACCTTCATTGACCATATCTTGTTCATAATTGTGAAGTTTTAGGCTGTCCTTCTGTTGTTTCTCAAGGCTAGAGTACATTTATTTTGGATAGATCAGTTAATATTTTGTTGTGAGTGCTTTCAGATTGTCATTATAATAGCAACAACATCTGTTTTTAGTATATTTCAACAAAAAGGAACATTACTTCTCTTCTACTACTTACGATTGTACACAGTTTGCTTGAAAAAGTTTGTCTAAATATGCTACTTGAATATCATTAGAACACTGACTAATATACATGTATTGTAACCCCCCAATTAATCAACACAGCATAATATTGTTGCAGTAAAGTGAGACCAGAAAATGAGACTAGAATCGTAAAGCTACAGTTGTTCATTAATGTGATGCCTTTATTTCGTTTTTGGATTCATTTGGATTTTGCATGAAATATGCGGGACTAACGTCCTTTACACACCCGGGGCGTGACAAATAAACAACACAAAGATCCGAAATACTCACATACGAATATTATATGTCTAGGGCTTTTATTGTGAAAGGTAGTGGATCTGGTCTGCGCTGCCTTTGTGAAGGTTGAAAGGAGTAAAAAAGATTTTGCTGTCTTGGTTCGGACTTAGGAGCCTCTGAGTTGTTATAGATATAGGGCGCAACTCAACCTGTTCTGCACTATGTGATTGGTTGATGCTTTTATTGGCGGTGCGAAAGCTCAGAAAAATCGGCCTTGTTCCGGAAAAAAAATGCTTTTTCACTGCGTCATATTTACATTCTGTGAACGTATTCATGAGCTTTGGATTTAAACTATAAAAGCTACTTATTCTGGGTTGTGGTCTTCATTAGGATCAACATACAATATTTTACAATAAAGTTGCCCTCTATACTAGATATTTTATCCTTTTAAGAGTGTGTTCCTTTCTCCATGATCCTTGCAAGTGGGCCAAGTTGTGCCAGAAACCCATACTTAACAATTAGCAATCCTCAGATGACTAATACTCATTACCCAATACTCAAATGAGTAAAAGGACCAGAGTTTTTATGTAACTCTATTCATAACAGCCACGTCAGCAGAAACAAAACATTATATAGTTGTTTCCGGAGAAGAGAGAAGAGGTGTAAACTCCAGATGCCATCAGTCCTGTATGATATGTAAACAGCTCAGAAACAGGGGGGATACCAGACGGTCTCATACGGCTGTCTCATTGCATCCCGCAAAAATACAAGTGCCCTCGTGCAAAGGTTTGGCAGAACGGAGGTGTATTCATCTTTTGGCTGTTTGCTAACAGCCTGGTTGGTATCCTTCTGCCAAATTCTTTTAGCCAAATTCAAGTAGGCCTTGGACCTGACTGTTGTCAAGGCTGCCTGTCTGGTGGGAAGGAAGCAACCAGCATCAGGGAAACAATTGAAGAGGCTCCATCCAGCCTTCAACTCTAAGGAGAGGATGACATGAGATTTGTAGAATGATGAAGGCTCTTCCTTCTCCGGGGGTAATATCTCCATACCGGATATTGGCTTTGTGTCGCTGCCGCTAAACAGACGGGCCACCATTGTCCCTTACACATCGGTCCCTTCAGCTTCTTATTAAATAGATGTTGAGATCTAAACACCAATATGAGCCCAAGCTTAATATTGTGTGTTTGTGTTTTTCATCAGACTGTATGTCCTATTCCATATGAGCTTTGTAGTGTTGAGTACACTGGAGAATATTTGATGTGTTGTCTAGAGGAGCGAGATAAATGGACAGTGGGACGGTCAACTGTTTATCAGTTGCAGATATTTGAATCTAAGAAGAATGCGATATAGTCAGACCATTGGTTATTATGGTGACTACATGCAAACGATGCATTAGTACCATTTTCTTTGTGTGATATATTCATTACCCATTTAGGCTGGGTAACTTAGAACTAGAGATGTTCCGATACCGATCCGGTACCAGTGCAGTCATGTCACCAGTTTACTGGTGGGATTTTCCAGTGTAAAATATTGCCAAATTGCGGATATTCTGCTAGCTCTGTCTAACGTTACACTCTAGGCTAGCACCTGCTCGATCTACGACTGCGCATGTGCAACTCTCAACAGAGTTGAGAAAGAAGCGAGATGGCTCACTCGTCAGCTACTTCCATCGTCGATTTGGATCGTTTGTTTTCTGAAGCTGATGATGGAAATAGCTAACGAGTGAGCCATCTCGCTTCTTTCTCATCTCTGTTGAGAGATGCACATGTACAGTACCGATCGGGCAGGCAATCTACGGATCAGGTAGCGAGTGACGCGGGTTGTTTTTGTTCCAGTGTAGCGTAAATGAGCTGATGAAAATAACGTGATATCGGATTGGTGCATAGACTCTCGTACTCGCCGATGACCTATCCATCATTTTAGGCAGTAGCGGAGGCAGTAGCGCCACCAACGTTTTTATCTTGAAGCGCCTATTATTCACATAATTCAATTTTTCTTTTGCATATTTACTTAAAATTTGGTTAAAATTTTTGCAAAATTGGATCATTCCAATTAATTCTAACTATTTACCACCATATTGTACTTCAACTGACTAACACATGCATACTCAACAGCCTTAAGGCACTATCACATAACATAATACATAAGATATTATATACTTGTAGTTGCGCAAAAACATCATATTTATTCTATAGTATATAAGTGTTATATGAAGTAAAATAATGTTGACAGAATGTGATATGTCAATGAAACAGCTCACTAAATAATTATACAAGTCATAGAGTGATGTTTGTCACAGTTGATACAACAAAAAGGCCTGAAAGGACCTCAGTAAGGACACATCATGAGGAGACGATGCCACTCCGGTCCGGCTCGGTCACTCCGCTGCCGATGAGACTGATGGCTTCGGTCCACAGACAAGCAATGAAACCTCGGCGATAATAATGTTTGAGCTCACCTCCAGCAGGCTCCCAGGATGAATGTTTGCTGGGGATATTACTGTGAAGGCAGGACAGCATAAGATGGCTCCTTTGAATATGAGAGCAGAGAATGAAAGACAGGCTACCAAACGTTGTGATGGTGCAATAGCTCTGAAAGCTATGAAATAGGATATAACACACAGATGATAGTTTTTGGAGCATTTCCTCCTCAGGATTAGGATAATGAAAGATGAAAACCCACCATCAGCTTCAACTATACTCTGTTTTTACTCACTACAGTATAGAAACAGAGCTGATTGGCTTTTTAATATCCCTCCTAGACATTTTGACAACCTCTCAGGAATCTGTTTAATCTTTAATATCACTTGATGATATTTGTTTAATGTTATAATGTTTTAATTGTCCTTGATCTCTTTTTAATTTTTCTGTGATTGTACAAAATGTCACATTTTCTTTACAATTAATTGCAGTGTTCTCTCTGCTAGGCATGACATGTATAAATGTCAACAAAAAACTAAAATTGACCAAAGTATAGTGATGAACCAGTGGGCTACCTCCGGGTCTGAGAAGCAAAGCCAATGCTGAAGTGCCTTGAACCTGCATTCTTTCTAATAGCCAGCAGGGGGCGACTCCTCTGGTTGCAAAAAGAAGTCTGATTGTATAGAAGTCTATGAGAAAATGACCCTACTTCTCACTTGATTTATTACCTCAGTAAACATTGTAAACATGAGTTTATGGTCTCTCAATCGCTAGTTTCAAGTCTTCTTCAATACAGCATGATGTTCATTTAGTAAATTATGGTCCCATTTAGAGTCCAAATAGACCATATAGCAGGAGATGCTTTAGGGCGTGGCTACTTTGTGATTGACAGGTCGCTACCACGGCGTTGTCCGGTCTGGGAGTTGTCTGTGTTTTCGTCTTACAACTTTAACCCTTTCACAGTTTGTTTTCAGTTCATGAAAGTCAATTATAACATTTTAGTTGCCTACAAAAGTCTTATTCAGTATTCGGTTGTACTTAGCTTCACCCTCTCGTGTCACTTCTGGTTGCAAAAAAACAAGATAGCTAGAGTTAAAATGCCAAACTCGAGGCTTCAAAACAGCAGTTCACAAACCAATGGGTGACGTCACGGTGACTACGTCTACTTCTTTTATACAGTCTATGTGATGAGCACTGCTTTGGTTGATTTCAGGGCATTCCCTGCATGTGATCTGAGTGCATTGACATCTTATTTTCAGGACTCATACAGTGAAGTTTAGCTGTGGGACTCTCACTTGGGGTAAAAGTATTCTTGACCCTTTCACTGTAAAAATAGAAATGTCTCTTCAGGCCCTCTTCACTTAGCTTATTGGGTGTCAATGACTGTGAGTGATGCTGACTGGTATCCCCGGGCATTTGAAGCCTATTTTTGGACCATTTAATCCCAATGGGCAGACGGTGAGGTGTTTTGTTTTTCAAGCTCACATGACTGTTGCGCACTCATGAAACACCTTTTCAGTAAAAGCACCGAGTTGGCTTTCAAAGCCCTCCTGCTGTCTACTGGTAAATATCAGCCTCTAATTAGCGGCTGTTTATATCTTTCACAGCATCATCTTTTTGGAAGACGGCAGAAAATCAGTAACCAGAGCCGGCCTGCTATTAGCAATCAATGGACAACGCTTCCTCTCTCTCTCTCCATCTGTATGTTTCTATCCAGAGATGAAGCGATCGGTAAATATTGGGGAATGTTGCTTTCATCCACATGTCGGCAAGAAAATTGCGTTCTTTTAATTGTGACTTGTAAATTTTATGAAAAGGAACTTGGGAAAACTTTTAGACTTAATTGCTGAAGTTTGCTTCATTACATCACAATTCTCAGTCCTGCTGGTGCCTTGCAAATCTTACACCCCCTAACATGGTGTGATATTGGTCACCCCACTTACATCTAATTTTGGAGGGTAACACCTCACCTCTCTGACGGGCCCTGGCTTCCTTATATCCAGTTATATTCCCAGATTTCTCTTTAACAGCAGCAGACTTGCCAGGGCCAATTAAGAAACACTATGACGCCAATATACAGTGCAGCTTTGGCCATGTTGGAGTCGGACATGTTAAGAATCATGACCTTTCTCCAAGATTGAATTCAACTTTAACTCAACCAAGTGGTTGTGGAGAAATTGCAACTGTTTCGTGAAGTTTTTCCCTTTTTTGGCGTTACATTGCTGGTTTCCAGCAGCTGTTGAATTACCATCTCATTTCATCACACGATTGAACTATCAAAGACCTTGCGAAGAAGTGTAGTTAGGCCGTCATTTATGAGTGTGTCGGGAGAGGTATAAATAGTTGCCATGACTTTCTTCTGATTCATACGGCTTGTCTGTGCTTTGAACCCATTAAAGTGGCCCAACATACAGCATGTTGTTTATGTATTACTGCTTCATGGTGTGCCATCTGCTGCCTGCAAATGAGACCACCAATTCCTGTCACCAATTATTGTAAGACTTAATAACATTTTAAAATAGAGGATTGAGGTTGGGTTGATGCCAATTTTTCATAATAAAAACCCTAAGTGGTTGAAACTGATTGTTAGCTTAAGTGTTTCTGCCCAATGTCACACCAACTGTGCTCAAAAAGGTACTGTAGGGCATAAGGAGAATGTTTTGTGAGGCATTTAAGTGGTAGAATTGGTTTTGGAAAGTGAAATACCGCATGATGAAAGAAGACGCATTGTAATGGTAATTTAAAAAGTGTCCCATCTGTCTAATATGAAGGAGATTATGTTCGTATTTTTTGATTGATGAGATCACCTCTGCTTGAAAAGGATAATTTTTCTCTCTTGCTGCCACAACTCAACAGCTTTTAATGCCTCAACACCGGCGAGAGCCATGGCTGGAGGCATTATGTTTTTGGGTTGTGCGTCAATCCTTCCCATTCTCGTGAACGCGATATCTCAGGAACACCTGGAGGGAATTTCTTCACATTTGTCACAAATTTCTACTTGAACTCAAAGATGAACTGATTAGATTTTGGTGGTCAAAGGTCAAAGTCACTGTGACCTCACAAACTTCATTTTTGGCCATAACTCAAGAATTGATATGCTTATTATGGCAAATTCACATCAATTTAATGTGGTTTGAAAAAGAGATTTCAGCATGATGACATGAGGGTTTCTTCAGGTGATTGCTATATTAATACAGACACAATTAAAGGCAGGGTCGGTAATCTTGAGAAACTAACAATGAGTACACTAGATTTTAAAAATGATCCAGCTGAAAAACCCTGTCCAGTGTTGCCAACTCATTTCCAATGAAAGTAGCTAGCAGCACTAGCTCTAATAATCCCTAAATCTAGCCAGAAAATCACCAATTCCCCAACACTCAGTCTGTCGCTTCGGGACTCCCTCCAAAGCCACTCCCTCAAAATTATCTTCATCAACATAACAAATCATAATGAACATAAACAACGAACATGGCTATTGATAGTACTCACAGCTGTTAAGCTATTCGGCCAAATTTTGGGCCAAATTAAATGATTGTGATTGCTAATTACAGTCCTTCAACAGCCAGAGATACCGGATATTTTTCTTTTTTTTGTCAGAGAATTTGATTTATTGATTGCTGTTGGGATGTAATGAGAATTTCAACAAATATAACAAAAACATTTATCTGATCACATATTACCAACCCTACCTTTTAAAAGGGTGATTAATTACAGTATTATCGGCTATCATGCCACCTTTCTGGAGTATCAGCCTACTTCTTTTCACTTCATAGTGGACATTAGGAAATAGTATTTGTACTGAACTGTATTAATTAATGACTACTACTTAACCACTGTAAAGTTCTGCCTCCAGGCCCAAGTAGTTGTTATTTAAAACTTTAGCTGATAATTTGAGGCTAATACTGGACATCTTTGTTTAAAAAGAAACCTACATTGACCCACTTATTGTCTTCATGGACTCATTTGACATATTTCATTTCATTGTGCCAAGCAATGTGTCTGGAATATACCGGATGAATCTCTTGTATGTTATACGATGCTGTCTTAACTCATTGGTTTATTTCTTGGTGTAATGAGTGTCTTTATGCTTATGGACACTGACACTATGATATTTGTTTTTCAGTGAACTACCATTTGGAAAGGAAGACAAGAAAGGAAGAAGCTGAAGATACTGTAAGTTTCTTCATTGAATCTATCATATGACCTGTGTATGTAATGGACAGTATAATGTTGGCCATTTTTACGACATAATACACAATCCTAAATTCCAATTTCCCCCCCCAATTTTGTAATTTGTAAAAGCAGCCTAATTATATTTACTGAAAGGGACATCTTACCCTCCTGTTAAACCCTGACGCACACACACAATATCAATCAAATCAGTAAATCCAACAGGGAGTCAGGATGCCTGATGGCCTCTGGTCTCATTTGAGATGCAGACATTGTCCTGTTGCTTCCTTTAATGAGATCTGGAGGCGTGCAATCTAATATTCACCACTGAGGCTCCAACATGGCCCCCGAGCCTGTAGCCCAGAAGGCTGTGTGCTAATTCAATGGAGTGAAGTCAGCTGTGATCAGAAGGACTGGAGTGGTCATTCAGTCAAGAGGATGAGAGGCATTAGCCTTTTCTATACATGATGCACTAATAGTCCACATTTGTGTTCATTCTATATTTAGTAGACTGGACTGGACTTTGAGAGGAGAACTGCTTTTTCAGTAAACAAAGGAACTTAAAGCATATAAATAACAAAAAAAACAAAATGTTGCAGAGGGAGCATTTTCATACTGGTGTTAGTTCTCCCAGAACACCCTTGGGTACTGACTTTCCTCAGGCTATATTGAGTACTGTTAGACAGAGAAGCTTCACATTATACTCAAGAGTAACTACCAATTGTCACTTTCTTCTTTTTTGACCAGACTTCCTTCCAAAATTTCTTTTTGTGTTGCCAACTTTAAAAAAAAAAAAAGGAGAAAAGTAGCTACTGGTGGCTCAAGGAGTTGCTAGAGGTCAGACGATAATGTCAAGTAGCAATTTGCATATTCATATATTTGCTACAGTCCCTGCTTTTGATGAATCGATGGCATCAAAGCACTGTAGCCGTAATGCAGGTTGCCATAAATCTGCATTAGTAGTGCTGGTATGTTGGAAAGTCACTAGATTTGTCAGTAACTGCTTCTCAGAAAAGTCTTCAGAGTGATCCAAAGTCAACAATGTGTGATTTCAGCTTCAGTAGTAAATCCCTATGACTTCATATATGAGGTCTGATGAGCACCAATAAATACTTGAGCTGTTAAATTGCATGATATTTCTCCTCTATCTTCATATTCAGGGTAGTTGGAGAGGTTTTGCTTGCTTCCGGGTTAGAAGCATAGATTTGCAGAAATTACTAATTAGCGCTGCCTGATTTGACGTAGTGGAGCACCCACTCCTCTCTCAGTGATGAAGCTCCCTGCGTCTGTCCCAGCTGTCACCAGTGATTGATGCACTGTGCACTTCCCACCTTCGCTTGCCAGTCTTCACTGCTGTTTACGCCTCATACCTGATCTCACATCCAGCGATGTCTCAGCCTCCTCCCATTAGCAGGCATATTAATCATCCTTCATGCCGTATGATTGGGTTAAAAATCCCAGCGTGCCACGGTTCCACATTTTTCCCCGAGTGAAGTCATTGTCGAGAGTCTTTATAGCTCCTTTTTAAACTTGCTTCATGTTCAGCAACCGCTGATAATCCCCAGAAAGTACGGTCGACTGTACCACTAATCCTCTGGGTTCCCTGTGGTCCACAATAAAAAAAAACAAAATAAAAAAGACCAGAAATGCTTTGACCAAATTATCCATGTGAATAAAAGACAAGCCTTAAGTGCTTCCACAATCACAATTTTGTTTTTTTTGCAAACCTGATTTATTTTTCCATCGCTTATAGTAAACATAATTACTGGGACATTTTAAAATGTTCCATTTAGTAATTTGTTAGTGTTTTGGCAGCAGTTTTTTGTCAGTGTCGGCTAATTTGCGAGTGTTTTATAGAGTCTGACCCTGACAGCTCCGTAACCTCTCGACATTTTCAGTGTGCAGAAAACAGAGAAAAGTTTGTACGCTGAATCACTTTGAAATTCACCTTAAAAACGAATTAGTGGCTGCTGCAGAGTGCACCAACCCTTATTTAAATGCTGAAAGTGTTGTGTTGTGGTGTTTGACATTGCACAGTACTCACCTGTGACTATGTCCACTTCTTATATACAGGCTATGGTCTAAGTACGGCCTCACATGTCTTGTCACATCTTGTCTTGTTTCTTCATTGTTAATTGAGATAAAAGCCATAATGACACCAATGCACATGGTATCAAATCAGTCGTAAAGATGTTGATAAAGATGATGATAACCTCAGTTAGGTTTAATTTCATTACCTCCGCCAAGGCCGAAGGCCTAGGAAGGAGGTTATGTTTTCACCGCCGTTGGTTTGTTTGTTTGTCCGTTTGCAGGATTACTCCAAAAGTCTGCGATGGATTTGAATGAAATTTTTTGGAGGGGTGAATGAACAATCCATTCGATTTTGGTGGCGATCCGGATTCAGGAATATTTTTAAGGATTCCGATCAGCCTGAGCATTAAAACCACGGGGTATAACACATGCGCAGCGTAACTGATGACGCGTTGATGATGCATGTCCTTCTGAGAACAGAGAGATACGTGTGTGGATGTGTGTGCGGAAACTGCTGGCCGTCCGCGGTGAGAAAGAAAAAAAGCGGTAGATGACAGGATGACAGCCAACGTAGTGTATCGTTATACAGACATAACACGGCTGCTGAATGAGAGAGGCATCCGCCGACACGTTACACGGAAACACACCGTGTTAATAATAAGCCGACCACCTCATGTACCCGCCAGCTGTGAGCTGTGATCTGTTTTTAAAATCACGCGTTGGCGGAGGTCTGCGTTCTCCGAGTGCAGTTCTAGTTTGTATATACTGTATGAAGAAATGCCCAAAAATCTAATCAGAGGTGATAGATAAGTCTAATTAACATTTCCAAGCTTCAGCAAAAACTAATTATATTTTTGTTTGGTAGCAAAGTGAATTATTTAAAATTTAAAACAAGCCAAACTAAGTACAATAAAGGTGAAAAATAAAGCTAATAATCAAGTTAAAGGGAAATTGAGTCAAAGCAGTTTTTTTATAAGAATTTCTCACCATTACTACAACTAAAATAATATTTCCCAGAACGGACTGGACCTCTATCAGTCACACTCGGTCTTTTGGCTTGTCATTGCCAGCACAAAATGAAATCCTCCTTCTCCACTGTCAAGGTTAATATTCAGCCATGTTTCCTGTTCAGAGGAGACAGACGGCACTCCCTGTTCCCCGTTTTAATCTAGCTGTGCTGCTATTTCATTTCCTGCCTTGCTCATGGAATCAATGTGAGCCTGCTCTTCAATGATGGTGGGGTGACACCAGGCAGACGCAATTTCATAGCAACACCTGTTGTAGTTCACATGTTAGAATCCACAAAATAACAACAGAATACAAAACCTCAACACAATCACTTTTTAATTTGTGATGTTAAATAGATAAGGCACTATGAACAAATCAAGTCTGAAAATGTAAACATACGCTAGAGAATATCCTGCATGGTCATAGTCGCAGTGAAGTGTGTAAGATGAGCAGACCCACTCTAAACCGATATTGAAAATGATTAGCCTAATAATCATTAACCCACAGTTGCTATGGTTATGTTTCATGTGGAGGCAGTATGGGCAGCTATTCATCCAGCCTTGTTTTCCACAGGACACTATAGTGCTGCATATTAGAGAGTAAAGTGAACTTTTTCTACAGGTGTCGAAATGATAGAAAAGATATTTGTTAAATATGTTAAATAATGAAAATGGAAAATGAATTACACATAATCAAAATGGGACTTAAAATACAAATGGGATGGAATTTGATGCAAGTATTACTTAAAGTAACAGCATAACTTTGCAAGGTTGTGTGTGTTAAAGGGAAAAGTACGGTTGATTAAAGCTTGGGCTTCATTTTCCCCAACTTCCATCACTGGTTCTGATAATTCTGTTTTAATTTAGGGCTGTCCTAGACCAAAGAAATTCTTAGCCGACTAACGCTCATACGATTTTGTCAACTAATCGATTAGTTTATTTAATCAACAGATCTGTAAAATTGACTTTCTCCGCAAAGAATCACACAAAAGCACCACTTTAAATATTGTGTTTACCAGAGATGTGCTCATAAGTTTCTCAGAAATAATCATTCAGCATGAAAAAAGCGCATAAAAAAACGACTAATCTTCGAAAGAATTCTTAGTCGACTAAGACCAAAACAACCGATTAGTCAACTAATCGACTAAGAGGGGGCAGCCCTAGTTTAAATCAATTGAGATCTTGGAACAAGGCAACATTGCAAAAGTTTTAAGCAAACCTCAATATAAGTCAAATTTGTTTTAAGATAGAAAAAGGGCTAACTGTAAAATCACATCAACTCAAACTGTCCATTCTAAAGATCATACAGCAGGTTACAGCCCAACTTCTAGGTTTAACTTTGTTGGATTCAATTTGAAGTATGCAGCCATGTTCTAAGATTGACAAATAACTTCAGTGAATACAGTGTTATCATAATGAATAGAACCAACGAGTGGAGCAACACAAATAAAACCCAAGTTGTGATAAACTATCATTTATTTTTTAAAGACAACCTTCATGGATTTCAAGCTTCCAGGATCCAATTTTCTGAGCCTATCAACACCCTGTAAATACACTGAAATATGGTTGTGTGCTATGGAGCAGTACAGTGTTACTTTAATGCATGTAGAATACAGTATTAAATTGATGCAGCAGTATATAAAGCATTGCATTCATAACTAGAATAGGTCATAAACAGCATATATGTATCTTCTTGCAACTGTTTGCTCGGTACGTCATGTGCAGAACAGTTCCTCAGTGACTGTGGCGTGTGCTCGAGGCTGCCACGCGGTGTTTAGTAACCATCAGACTGGGTGGCTTGTCTCCGTCAGTGCGGCTCTATGATCCTTACACAGTGAGAGAAGAAAAAAAAGAAGTCCCCTCTGGATAAGCTTAAGAGAAGACAACACATGGGGGGAAGATGGTCTGGCGTGTTCAAAATGGCCACAGGGAAGCCATTTCCCACAATGCTCCAATTCCCCTGGCTCCTTGGTGTCGATCTGTCCTTTGTGAGCCAAAGTGTGTGAGACACATTGCGGTCACCATGGGCTGGAGGAGATATGACAAACACAAAAGACAGACCCTGTTTGCTTCTCTCCCGTGAGAGAAGAACGCGTGGCTCAATGATATTGTATGAGCTTAGCTGTCGAAGACACTCCTGGTGTCTTTGGAGGACTGTCTAACTCATTAATTAAGTTCCACGAAGTTAGCAGACATAAAAAAAAGAGCTGCTCTCTAATAAATCTGGATGAATTGCAAATAGTTACTGTATTTGCAGTTCAGCAAGTCTTGCTTTGATAATGTGGAATGGTGCAACAATAGATGTGATAATCAGTTTATTAGCTGCTTTGCTGAACGGCAGGCTAAATTCATTTAAAAGTTATTTACATGTCAACATTACAAATGTGAAATTTGAATTAAATTACTCAACTGTCAACCCTAAAATAAGACTATAACACATGCACTGTAACAAAGGCCAACATGTATGGGTCGTTCCATAAATGGGGGGTACATTTCACATGAACAAAAAGGTAAAAAGGTAATGTGCTTTCTCAAAAAAGTGGTTAAAGTTCAAATATACCTTAAGCTTAAACATTAACTACTTTTTTGATATTTTAAGGAAAGTGATATTTTATTTCTTTATCAGGTAAACCTTAAATTTCAACATATATTTGAATTAAAACCATAAAAGAATTGTAAACCATAACAATGTACCCAACATAGTTGACAATCAAGTAATATACTTCTTGACAATGCGTTATTACGGATAAATTATTTTTAAAAATCAGGGTACAGTCACCAAAATGTATTTAAATTTGCCACCATTGAGAGAAATACATCCCGTAATACTGGTCACATGGTTTTGGAACAAACCATTTTATAGTTGCAGGGGGATGTTGTGTTAGTAACGTAGTTGGCTGAACTTTTATGGACATTAATAAACTGACGTATTTATATAATTTAAATGTAAAAACAGGTATTTCTAAGGTATTTACAATTTTTAGATAACTAACAAATATATAATGCTAACTTTAATGGTTTTAAATAATTATTCTGAGGTTAGGACCCGCTCAGTTGAAAAATGGACATTTCCAAAAACTGTCAATTTAGGAACATCATGACATTTTCAAGCTAAATGAAACATAGTGTGCATAAAAATGTGTGTCTGATCTTTAAATATGTGTTCCCTTAATCTATACAGTGTTATATTTTTGAAGAAAATAGTTACCCCCAATTAGAGAATGACTCTTATATTTAATGCTTAAAAAGAGATTAATGAGAGATATCGCACACTCGGGTCCACCCAGGCTCCTGTTGTTACAGCAGCATGTCATCATATAGCTCCGATGTGCCAAAGTAGTCACAACGCCTCATTTCTCCCTCACATAATCTTCCAAAGGAGATCATCCACTGTTAAAATTACAGCTCACACTTCATTAGCAGACATCATTCCATCCAGTAAGCGCGTGTATCCATATAATGTTTTTCTTCTGTTAGAAAAGCGCTGGCAAGGGCCCTGGGGAGCGCTTCATCCCAGTGTTTCTATAACAACAATATCTTGACAACATATCACCACTCTAACCACTGTTGTATGATAGACTAGCATCACCCGCTTGCTTTTTATGATCTATTTGGACTACTATCTATTTGTTTTTTTCACCATGAACACCAACCGGAGGATGCTTGTCCTCATACTTTGTATGACTGAGCTTGTCACCGTTCAATCTGACAGCCGTAGAGCCAGGAGGATGATCCATCGGAGGCAACACGTATGCCGATAAAAGCACAACACTTTCACCAGAAACTTTCGGGCCGATCTGCTCCCACAAATGGGCTTTTCGGTCTTTGTTATGATAGTGTCTGTCTGACATATATAGCTCACGATAGACAGACACGGCAGAAACAAGTTTCTCCATTTTCTACAGTGACGTCACAAACGCTTTTCTGAAAAGTTCAGAGATTTTCAAGCAAGAAGTGCTTGGAGCGGATGCACAAAAAGGCGAAATACACTCTTGTCATTGGGAACAATTGAAAAAAGATGCTGGCGGTCTGAAAAAAAGAATGCTAATTGGACACCCTAAGGGAAGAGTGTGTTTTTGGAAATATGATGTCCCAAAAAAGCCAATTGGAGAGCAGAATTTGGCCCCCCAATGTGCAGAAACTCGTACTAGTTCATAAGTTTCTTTGGGAAAAAAACTTTCAAACTTTTGAATTGGTCCATTTTCTGGTTATGACCAGGAAACAGTGTAGACGTCTCCACACTCTTGGTGTGTGTTAAATTGAAAAAATGTTTTTGTCTGAGCTTGTCTCCTGAAAGATAGTTTCATTGTTGCTGGATACTTCACTGGAACCAAACTAGATAGAAGCTTAAGATGGCTCACTAACTCACACTGAGACATTGTTATTGTCATCATATTTGGACCTCACTGGTAAAGCAGAGAGACTTTCTGGTTATATTTTTTGGTCACATTCGTTTGTTTGTTGGCATTACATCTCAAAAACTTGTGCAGAGATTTTCAATGAAGTTTATTTGAAAAGTCAGGCAATGAGCCAAGGAACAAGTGTTTTGTTGTTGGTGTGGATCCAGGGATTTTCTCAAAGGTTTTTCAACATTTTGAGATAAGGCCCCCCGTCAACGTTTTTGCTATTTTCTGATAAACTACTGCATTTATTTAATGAAAAGACCCTGGTACATGCACCCAGGATTGTCACTGTGTGGAGTTGATGCATATCTGGATCCTGAAGAAAGTTACTCATTCAATTTTATGCTTTTTCTAACTTTAAACTAACAGTTTGCAATTTTACAGGACTGTGGAAGTATTCACTCTTTACGGGCTTTTTAGTTATTGTTTTTATTTTCAGTAAGAATGCCATGTTACAGTTATAGGAAGCAGCAGTTGAAGCTATATGAAACTTACTAATGATCATGTTTTCACAATATATGTCTTGGCAATCATCTTACGTACTTTATAAATCATTTTAAATGGCAAAGGGCTGTCCTTGACCTAAATTCTTAGCCGACTAACACTCATATGATTTTTTTTTGACTATGCAATTGGTTGATTTAATCGACAGATCTGTAAAACATAAAGAATCGCACAAAAAGCACCACTTTAAATCTTGTGTTTACCAGAGATGTGATCATAAGTTTCTTGGATATATGTCATTCAGCATAAAAAAAGGACCAAACCACTAAAGAAATCTTAGTCGACTAATACCAAAATGACCAATTAGAAGGGGCAGCCCTAAAAACATCAAGTAGTTATTAATAATCATCATAGTGTTTTTGAGCATTTCTGATGGAAGCTGGCAGTGACGTCCGGAGGGCGCTGTAAATAATGTAAAAATATCAAGGCTTTGCCAGGGGACAGTGGCTGGTTAGCCATGCGATTATGAAAAATAACACTCCATGGAGGGTCGTAGCCTCAGTCGAAACGAAATAATCCAAACCAAATACAAAATACACCCCCCAAATTGCTGTTTTTATGGGTGTAAGGTCACCTTTGTTATCATGTGATTCCCAGCAGTTCCTGGTGTTTTAAAAAAGCACTCCGACATTAAAATAAATCAGTTATTTCCCCATGTTTTCCTAACTGACAATACCAAAATCAAACATGGCGGTATGACAAAAGTCTGTCCAATTAACAAGCATCTTGTGAGTGATTGTACAATTTGTTTTCAAACCCTGATTTGCTTGAAATGAACCGAACGCAAAAGTACAACCCAAGTAATCTGTTGATGTGACGGCAATGCATCCACTATGCTTGCAGAAACACCAAACATAACTCTGATTGTAACATTAATATTTGATGATGATGAGAGCCAGAGAACTGATGAGAAGAAAAAAAAAAAGATGCCCAGCCACCAACCCACTCTTCCTGAATGCTGGCAGGAAGATACAGATCGTCTCATGTACCGAAGGTGGCAGAAAAGATGGTAGGCATCATATTAACAGGATCAAAGCTGCTGCGTCCTAATCTGTTCCTCGACTGTGAAATATCTGGAGCAGTCGAGCATCTGAAACTGCTCTTAGATCAGCTTCTGGTGACTCACCGCGATGCCTGAGCCCAATGCACTTTCAAACCGAGTCAATGTCAATAATAAGGAACATTTGTTTGGTGTAACGCCACAGGGAGGCCAAAACACCTGAGTTTAGGGAAATGTAATGGAGTTTGAGTGGACAGGAGCGGTTGTGTGAGGTAAAGGCTGCGGGTCTAATCCCTGTTTCCACTCCCTTTTTTTTCCCTCTCGGGGGATTAAGCTATGGCTTGGTAAATATTCAAAGACTAGAAGAAGGCCACTCTTACTGCCTGAAGAACAAACAGACCTGTAACATTCAGAACAGATGAGCACAAATAACGCTCTAAACACTATCTGATCTCCACGTTCTTCCTTTTCTTCCTCTTTGAGGTACAGCTTCTGTTTTTAAATACGATAGTTTCCCATTTTTTTTCTTCGCCTAATTAAATAAGAAGCTTATGCTTGACATCCCAGATTAGAGTATGAGCTAAAGTCTTTCCATGTTTTCCTTAATACAAGCTTAACTAAGGGTGGGGGGGAAAAAATCAATACATCATAGTATCGCAATATTTTGCATGGCAATATAGTATATAAACTATTAACTTCTTAACAATCCAACTGTGTTCAATCTTTCGTAGGTTGTAGCGGGCTCAGTCTTAAAGCTGAAGTGAAGATACTGGTATCATATGAAACTGCAAAACCCAAGGAATCGATTGGTACCAACCATGTCATGTTAGCTTGTTGGGAAGAACTCTAAATAACACCAAATTTACGCTACTTTTTGGCGAGGAAAAACTGGCATTTTCAGAAGGGTCTCTTGACCTCTGACCTCAAGATATGTGAATGAAAACTCTGAGATGATTATTATCTTATTCACTTTAGAGTTCAGGTTTCTGTACTTATCCGTTTGCCACTGAACTGCATCCAAAGTTTAAGCAAAGCAGACGCTAGGCCTCCTCCTGCCTGCAGGCTGCTTTGAATTGGACTAGTAATGGATTGATAGGCCGACTCTGGAGCGATTTAGTTGCCTCTCATCGTCACCGCAGCCCACGTCCATCTCTCTTCCTCAGCGATATAATGACAGCCGAGGCTAACGTAATTGCGCTGAATTGTGTGTTTAGCAAACTTAATCTGGCAGGGAAATATTTGAACAGACCACAGGGGTGAACTCAATCACACTGATGATGCCTGTTCAGCTCGTGACTTTGCATACGAGAGCTCGTGGCTCAAAACTCAGATGGATTAGACAGACTAGTGAAAATGATTACCAAGTCTTAGACATGGCTTTTCTGATTTGGATGTTTTTCTCTCTGTCTTCATGGAAGTCATTCTCCTCTCAGGTGCATCTGCTGTTTCTTTTCTCGCAGATGTGTAATCACTTTGATATTTTGCTGAATGGCTTAATGCTTTTGGCTGTTGGTTGTTGCTGCAGCATCTCATTCTTGTCCAGTGGTTCCCAACCAGTTTGGCTTGTGACCCCTCAGTACAGGTTGTATATGTCTATTCATGGTGACGGGTTCAACCAGAGAGTGGTCTTTCCTCCTCAGGTAGTTTCACTAGAAGCTTAGCTTTTCTTCTTCCTGGAGATGTCAAATTATCGATTAAGGGTCTGTAAATTCTTACGAATTTTTAGGAGGTTTCCTGGAAAGAATCGTGCAGTTTGGCACTAATAGGTGAAATAGACAGTGTGCAATTGTTTGACTTCCATTTATTTGATTACAATTAATTGCTAAGCTAGCACAAACTTGAGTCTTTTAGTTAAGTCAGCTTAACACGCAAAACACATTTGAATACAAGCATAAAATTCAACATATATGTATATTTCAGTGATAAATTACTAGTGAAAAGATTCCTCTGGAGATCAACATCTTAATTTACACTCAACACAACTTGCTAAAATAGGCTAACTGTCTCATAATTTTATCTTTATTTTCCTTATAATAAGTACCAAGAAAGAACTCTGTAAATTATTAGGAATTCACAAGCAAAAAGGAAAGATTAGAAAAAGTTAGAAAAATAAATAGGAGTAGAAACATAGAAATATGTTTCTTTTAAATCTTAGATTTATTGTGCGACCCTTTGGAAGGGTTGTGTCTACAAGGTAACCCCGAAATTGCTTACAAAAACTTGCAAAAACCTCTCGAGAGATTCACTGCCTAGCGACTTATCCCAGCCTTAACCATTCGAGATCAATGCCTAACCTTAACCATCTCTGCAAGTTAGGATCTATATCAGACATTTCTTTGTCCCTATTTAAGTTTTACATTAATATTCTAGTGTGATATAGTATATTAGGAGTGAAAACTAATTTAATCTCAATGTCATTATGGTAATTTCCTCCATGTATAGTGTAATGTACTGTGTGCTTCTTTAAAGTTCTACAACAAACACTTTAATGATTGGAAACTATTACAGCACCATTAAGCAATAATCGATTAAGCTAATGAGGTTGTAACCAACAAAGGAACAGGGAAGTTTATGGTTTTTCATTTCACATCGAGCGAGGTGCCCTCAGACGACTCTGTGCCGAGCATCAGAGAGGAAAAGGGATTTCTCCGCCTAGCTGACGGCAACCTGAGCCAAAACACCCAGATGCTTGTTTAATGCTGCGCTGGCGCACACTCGGCTGTAAATTGAACATGGAAGTATAATTCTAGGTGTCTGTTTGTTGTGTTCAAACACCGGTGAACCTTCTGCCTGCGCGGCTTCATCAACGCTCCCCCCACTTCACAGAGGATTTTTTAATTCCTCCCTCCTGCGCCTGACGCAGTTGTTCCCATAAAGGATGAGGCAGATTAAAGTTTTTTTTATGTTGCGTCTGCGCGGCGTCTGTTGGGACTATGTTGCAAACTCTATTTAGTTAATGAGTAACTTCACCATTAGCACTGCGTCAAAGTAGGTTTGCAGGCAAGTTGCTAGGTAACAAAACGCCTCCTAAGACTGTGCTGTTATTTCTGAAAACTACGTCAGGTTTTTTCACTCCTCCAAGAATAAACGCTGTGCTCACAAGCTGCTTTTGTTAGACAGATAAGATGAGGAAAATCTTGAAAAAGGTAAAGCTAAAATATCTCATTTATTAGGGAAAGCAGAAGAACTTTAATTAATCCTCAAACATGAGGAATCTGTCAATGGAAGTGGAAAATCAGGGACACACATCGCTCTCTTTTGCAGTCCTGTGAATATAATAAAAGCCTGCAAGATGCCAGCTCTTGCTAAAAAATTGCTTTAGTGCAAATACAAAATGACACCGTAATTGTTGCACAGACAGGTTCAAAGTGATGTGAATGACGCATGTGTTGGGAGCATCTTAGGTAGAGTCTAAACAAATTCCAGAGTGCTTTTACCTCCAGAGCATAAAAGCACCACTGTGTCCCGCTGGAGTAATTGTCACAGCGGGGGTCAACTTGACACCAGTTTTTTCCTTTCAGCCGGGCCCTTTTCTGCAGATCCCTCAAAACTTTCTTTCTTTTTTTAACCCCACCTAACTAATCATCTTGAAGAAAATAACAGCGTTTACAGATTCCTTTTTTGGTCGTTTCCAAGCACACCATGTCCCCTTGCACTTAAAGATGAAAAGGCATCTGGCGTCTTTCAGTGCAGCTACTCTTGGTAATAGCAGCGAGGCAGCAGGAGAAAATGAAAGCCCAGTTGGGCCCTCAAAGGCAACGGAGAGGAGCTGGAGTCAATGGACCCCCTTTTGCCCCTAGAGTCAAGCTTTTTACAGGCCTGGACCCGCTTTGATCATCTACTGGAAAGCCCAAGCTGGAGTGGTGAATTAAAGGCACTGGGGTGGCGATCTTTTTATGATGCTGATGCATTAGACTTCATTTCGTGGGCATTGAAAAAGATGAATACATGAATGGATTTGACGCATGTTTTGATTGTAATTTTGAAAGTTTATATTTATTCATCTCTTGTTAAACAAATGTTTGTTTTATACGCATGTCTAATAATTATTTTTCAACCTTAACCTGAGGTTGATCGCTGCCATGTCCCTCGATTCTTCCCCCGTCCAACCCAGTGGCCAGATATTGTTTATCCAGACATCTCTACATATTTGATTGACACGTTAGGATACGTGTTGTCTGTAAATAACCGTGTTAATAGCCAACTGTTTGATCTATAGGCTAATTGGAGCGTCATTTGCGATTTACTACACTGACAGTGAATATTCACGTATTGTTTGTGCCTCAAATCTCAGTGTGAAAGCCGTTAACCTGTTACACAACAACTTCTCAGCATTTTCCATTTTCTCGTCCGTGACCGCGAGTTTCCTTCCCCCAAAACGGAGCGCAGCCTTGGCGACGATACGATGCTGGTCTGGTCTGTAGCTTGGAGCCATAAAGCCCCTCTTTTATATCTTTTTTTATGGTAACAAATTGGAGATCAGCATTTTTGGATTTATTGTTGGTGCAACCAACTATACAGCAACTCTTCGGCATAGCGTTATTACTATTACCGGTTTGTTTAAAGTAGAGGTTTGGAGACATGTTTCAACTTCTTCTGGTTACCCTGTTGCCGTCAATGAGAGACACAGGATTGTTTTCCACCAAAAATGGGGGTTGTGTTCTACTCTGGATGACGTACTGCCGGTCTGATGTATAGATGAAACACTTTTGACTTTTACCAGAACTAAAATACTGCCAGTCTTATTGCAGAGATCATTCTGTGGGATCATCTACCATGGCCATTCTCATTTATACAGAAAAGAAGGACATTCAGTTGGCAATGCATTATGTGACAGGGTATGCTAATGCAGAGTTTCGATGTGAAGTGCAGCAAACATACAATATGTGCCAATCATAACATACATTTGAAGTGCTGACACAGAACATGAAAGATGCTTTCAGTTCATATGTTTTGAAAAAACATCAGAAAAGGAAGAAGAAAGGACAGTTTCTATGAACCAGCAAATGGATTTAACCACTTCTGCTCTCATAATACTCGCAAAAACACTACAAGTAGCTTGCATTACACAGGTGCATCCGGCTCTTTTGCTGCGGTCACCATGGAGACGACCCCCCCTCTGGCCTAGTTTAGTTAGCCTGCCCTTCCTCGCACATAAACATGAATGCAGTTCATACAGTGCTCCGCAGAGAGCACACACACCTGCTCACACATTATGATTTACATTCTGCTGCGATAAACCTGAGGAGGGCAGAATACATGATCCTTTCAGACAGTCATAATGACATCTACTGCCGAGTGGGCAAAATAAGGACTCACACTACAAGGTTATTCAGACGTGATGCACAGTGTACATGAAGGTCAGTAGAGATTTATTTATGTAGCGCGTTCATGCAGTTGCAATGTAGAAGGCTTAAAAGAGTAAAACCAAATCCAATTACAAATTGTGAGAATTGTTTACATCATATAAAAATTGCAACTATAATACTATGAAATATGCATATTTTTCCCTTATGTTACTAAGAAGTATAAATTGCCTCAACAAATATGTCAAATTATTAATTTTATTCAGTTTTTTGGGGGTTTATGATCATGTCAGAATATTTTTGATAAACATAGGGTTAGGTTTTGCTAGTGGTTTAACGGACCGTAGTTGATGCGTGATCCTTAGTAAGTTTTATTGCCAATTGTTGTCGGACGTTATTCAGTGAAAATATGCTATCGGGAGATCGGCATTAATGCTTTCTAGTCGCCGATCTCTGATAATGCTACATTGTGAACAACAAATCTGATTTGAAATCGGCATAAGGAGAGCTTGTTCATGTTGGCAGCACCTGAGCAGCTAACGTACGGAGGCTCCATTGAGTTACATTATGATGTGTTCAGGCTCTATTCAGTAGAGTATTGATCGAAGGTAAATTAAATCTTGTTAGATGTAGTTTTTAGCGAAAAATTTATAATAAATACAGTTGTTTGAAGGATGTCTTCACAGCAATATAAAATAGATATTACAGAGAGAAATATGACCTGTTTAACTTCATAACACTATCTCTAAGCAGCTTCAATGCATCATTAGAACTACTAATGCTAAGATTTTTTATAAATAAAAATATAATATTTTATTTCCTACTCATTTGAATTGGGTGTTTTATGCAAATAACCACTATAGATGATTATAACCAAGTAAAAAGATAACATTTAAATTTAAAAACAACAACAAAAATGATATGTATCGGCCGATATGGCTCATCGATGATCGGCAAACTGTATCTATGGCAAAAAAAACGTAATCGGGTCATCTCTAAAAGTTATATTTGCTCCCTTTTTTCTGCTGATCTGATCTGATCTGTGACTCAAAACCGTGATACGATCCGAACCATGAGTTTTGTGATCCGTTGCACACTTAAGTTTTGCCCATTGTTTCGCTTGTGTAACAGAATTGCCTCTCTAGAGTCATAAGCTTCACTCTCCAAAATGTGGAGAAAAAAACACATTTCCTACAGTATGCATTTACAAATGGTCTGTGAGATCAGCATGATACTATAGAATATAATGTAAGTATACCTCGTTTCTGTAATGGTAGTAGTCGGAGGATTTCAAAGGAGTTGAGTGACTTCCGGAGAATTCGTTGACTATACAGTAATTGTCACACAATTGGTGGAATTATTCAACTGGAATTAAAGGAAAAGAACCAAACTGACTTATATTGCCTGCAAATTACATGCTTTGGTTGTGCAGTCCGCTGAACAAAAAATATATATTGCCTTTTAATCTCTGGAAGTTTTATGTGGAGTTCCTCTGTATTCTTTAAAGCCGCTGAATATCTTGAGTGAAGTGGTAGAGATCCTATCCTGGATCTTTTTATGACATATCCACCTTCCCATCTCACATACTAGTCATTTAGGGTCCCTGGGCACTATGTGATGCTTCAGGCATTTGTATGAATAACAATCTTCTTACTCCAGGTAGTTATACGAGTATTGCCTCCAGCGGATGGATAAACCATTGTGGGAAATGACAGAGAGTGAGATGAGGAATCAGCCATCCTCAGTCAAGATGGAGCCCACTCTCAAATGGCGGTCTGCCAACCAAGCGCACAGCTACTATCTCTCTTGCTCCGGCAGTTGCACAGCAGACCAGACACATGTCCACATCCATCATGATCATATGTGACCTAAACTGGTCTAGTCCATGAACAATGTTTAGATAGAGTGAGCAGTACAGATGTAGTGGCACTAGAAACATTGCTTGAGCAAGCATCGGGCTGTATAGCAGCATGTACGTACCACATGGGAATACTCCTGTATTAGTCTGTTGAACCATCAGACAGAAACCTTTGTTGTGTGGAGGATTAACCAGCTGCAAAACTGTATTCATTAACTGTATTCATTTAAGTTTCTTGCAAATAACACAATTTTACAAGATTACATTTGAAGACATCATAACATTAGAATTTACCTTCGCCCATTGCATTTTTACTGAATAGAACCTGAATGCATCATAATGTAAATCAATGGTACTTCCCGTGTTGAAAGTGGCAGGACGAGAGCTAGTTAACATTAGGGTATGTACTTCCAGTTATTTGAGAAGCGGGTTTACAGAAACTCTGAGTTTTAATTTGATTGCCTCAGATACCTGAGAGCTGCTTCTCGTCTCCAAAGTTTCTCCTCCTCACTGACAGTGAGTCACCCCCAAAGTACCTTGACACAGGGAGTAAACAAGCCTGCCTCTGTTCATCAGGGTAATCTTGTTTGCTCAGAGAGCAGTGTCTGTGCAGGACGGCGCACTGCCACAGGAATAAAGCCCTACGCTGGCGATATTGTGATTCCCGTTTTCATGTCTTTAAAGGAGACCGGGTGGAGTGTATGGAGTCGTAGGAGTGCCATAAAAAATAATAAATCTATAAAAGAATAAGAAAATAAATGTGAAAATATAAAGAAGAATAAATAAAAGAATAAAAAAAAATAGAAAAAATTTGTAAATACAAAGAAAAAGAAAAAATACATGCGGAAGACAAATAATAAAATATAAAAGAATAATTATATGCCTTTTCATTTATTTCACATTTATTTGTTCAATTATTTCTTTATATATTTCTTTATATCTTTTAAAAATATATATTTATTTTTTTCCATTTAAATTACTCTTTTTTCTGTATTTTTTTATTATTTATTTTTATATAATGTAATTTATTTATTTGTTTGGAGCGTTATTTAACGTCCTTCAATTCACCCTAGCTTTAAAACTGAGCTCGCTACAACCTAAAAATCGCAAGTTGTGTTAATGTGTTAAAAAAAATAAGTGGCGTTAAAACAAATTTGCGTTAACGCATTATTATCGCGCTAACTTTGACAGCCCTAATTTTTCGTCTGTATATTCCCACTTTGATTTTCTTATTCTTTTACAGATGAATTACTTTTTATGGCACTCTTATGACTCCATAGATGTGCCCCTGCAGCTGGGCATGTGTGCCCACAAATCAGTGTGACGTCACTGGAGATGAAGGGTGACCTGGCAAGCTGCATCACAGAAACTGTGAGAGGCACAAGTGAAACGGCGGCATAGACTGATGCAATAAAAACAACAAAGTATGTTTGGATGTGTGCTTCAAAGAGGACTACAATTCAGCCTCTGACAGCTTTAAAATGTCCTTGAGCTTGAAAGAATATACAGAAAGTTTGCTTATTTCTCAAATTTACTTACCTTTTTTGTAAAAACTAACCCCTGACTGTTGTAATGTAAAAACAAGTGCCTCCGCATGTGGTGAGTTTAGCATTCAAAGTGATCTCTGGGGTTCATAATTACTCTCCCAGTGAGCAGCCATCAAAAGCAGAAGGAGAGGATTGTGTCACGACAGAATTACTCATCCACCAATGCCGCAGCTGCTACAGGGTCTGCATTTTTACCCAGGTGCAGCATTTCTCCGCCCAAGACTCGATTCAAACTCTTTGGTGTGAAGAACGGCGGGCGGGGTGTTGTGATGGAGGATAGTGGGGGGGGGGGGGGGGGGGGGTTGTGTCACATGGGAATAATGAGTTTTCTTGCAAAAATAGACCTGTAAAAATGATAAAACACAAGTCTCAGTCTGACGTTACAGGTTTGCTGGGTGTCGTGTTTTTCCCGTTCCTTATTCGCTCCGCTGTCGGGTGTCAATCTCTGCACCTTGTAACATTTATAGTTCACTGTAACTCAGCAAACCGAGTGCAGCGCAGAATAAAACCTCATTATGGACAACAGAACGACGCTTCTGGGTGACAGCAAAGGGTAAAAGACCGCATATGGCAAATAGAGAGGAGGAAGATTTCAAGAAATGAGTAGAAATGGAACAACAGCATGCAGAGTCTTGGTGTCAGACGTCTTATTGCACATTATATTCCTCACCCCCTGCTAACTTCAGTCTTTCACTTGGTTTTTCTTACAATTTCAAGTTAAGGGAGTCGGAGGACGCTGAAAAATAGCGGTTACATGAAGCAGTTATGATACCTAGAGACAAATTATACACTGGGATCGTAGATCAGGCTTTAAATATCTTCACTGCTTGACCAGTGGAAAGTCTTCCATAGAGCAGATGGTAAGCCTGGTGGAGACCTATGCGCGTACGTAGATACACTGCACAGTGGAGCTCGGCCATTGTGAGGCATGCTGGGGAAACAGTTGCTAAGCATTTTAGTCGCATTCACTTTGTAGTAGGAGATGCATGGATGGTGTGTTGAAGCACAAAGAATCCAGCTAAAGATGCTTTTAGTGACTTGGTATCAATGATTTTCAGGCAAAAGTGATTTTTCTCCTTCTGTTTGGTCAAGGATACTGTAATTACGTGGAGCTTTTAAAGAAAGAGGACTTCCTCTTTGATAGTAACCTTGTCCTTGTCTTGTTGCTGCAGTGTATCACATTCAAACTACAGCCACACTAATATGTTTTTGTTTTAAAACGCATCACTTTTGTTACATTTACGCCTAATGTCCACACTACTCTGGCGTTTTCGATGCAAAAACAGAAAAAACAAACAATATCAGCCTTGACTACCAGTGGTCAATCCAACACGGATAACAAAATACAGGCGCTGCTGACCTGGTTGTCTATGCTAGCAGCTGTTGTGCATTTACATTCTGCATTTTATAATGCTACATGTGTAGGAGGCAAGTTATTATTCAAGTGATTCGAGTTTCTTATATGGCTGGTACATTGGCAAACCATGCAGCTCAAGTAGTCCTTCCTTTCAAGTCCGTTGCTGCTGAAATGTGATCCAGGAAGTCCCGTTTTTCTTATCAGATTAATGCATTTAAAAGCTTATCAGACACCCAAATACTGCACAACAAGTTCGTAATACTCACAGACAGGAAATATTTGATCTGCTCCTGAGGTTTAGCATCACAGCCACCGCCATCAAACTACAAGCTGGTGTATATCTGGCATAAAGCATGCACACACACACAATACAAACCACATTTCTGCTGTTTTAAATCACACCGAGTTCAGTGTGGGAAGCGGGTGCACGTATTAGTTTTGTGTCTCCACATCATTTATACATCTGGCCCCAGCTGACATATCTGGGGCTTTGCTTTCTGCCTCGCTGCCTGCCGGAGAGGAGAAACACTCTTTTGATTGGCAGGTTAAACTCTTCAAGGTCAGCTTGCTCTACAGCTCACCCTCTCAGTGTAGATTACTGTGGTAATATCTCTCCTGTCGAGTGTCTACCCCCCCCTTCGGCTGGTTCCCAGATCTAAAGATTGTGCCATTGGCTCCTCATCATGTCGTTACATAAGCTACTGCACAGGTTGTTGAGCATGGAGATTGTGCTGTATGTTACATTTGCCATATCTAGAATGTCATTTTTGCTAGTGATATCAGCGGGTTGGGGAATGGGGAATGGGGAATGGGATGTGGTTGCATGATTGCAAGCACAGAAATTGGCCAACATCTGGCTACGGTTCATATTCTTCACAGGGATTGCATCGTTCAAATTGGTCTTTGCCAAAGAATCTATCCAAATAATCTGCGCTTAAAGAGTCACTAAACTCCCAAACCACTTTTTTCAGCTGAAAATCAATGTATATGGCTATTTAGTAGTAATGTTGATGGATTCAGGTCCAAATCAAGAAAAATGAAAATTTACATTTTAGTGCAAAGTACCGTAAAACTTCAATTAAAAGCCTCAATTAGACGTTGAGTCCCTTTTACTCCCTGGGTGTTTATAGTGCTGTTGCTAGACCGCACGGTTAGGTGCATGCCTCCCTTTGTGTTGTTTTTAAAGGATAAACGCCAACAGATAGTTACTCTATAAAGTCAATTATTGATAAAAACGGCCTTTGTGGAATAATAATAAATCTACTAAAGAAGTGTGTCAGCTTCATGTGTGGATGATTGAGATGAGAGCTATAGTCTTACGCATCCAGGGAATTGTAAGAGAGCGACCGAGAGGTGGTTAAATACCTCCAAACAAGAGAGATATTGTTATTACGAGTCCCCGTATTTTGTGGTAAAAAGTGATGAGCAGAAGGATCGGAGGAGAAAAATGTGAAAACACAGCAGGAAACAGGAACTGTGTTCTATGAAGCCTCACAAAAGGACTCGTGCAGATGGCTGCTGGAAAGCCACAAAGGCAAATACTGAGTCGCTAGCGACTAATATCACGATGACATGCTCATTGTGTTCCGATCATGCTATTTGTTATGCATGCATATTTAGCAGCTCATTTCAAGTGTATGACGCATCGTTGATTTGGGCTCACCATTTTAATGGGACTTGTTATCAGGACAGGCTGCACTCTCTGAATGTGATTTACATTTGAGAACAGCTGGAAAGTGTTGAGAGCAGCCAAACAGGACCTAATATACAGCTAATATATGACGTTATTAGGACAAATGGAAAAGGGCTGCCACTTGTACACAAGCACGAAATGTTCCAGTGGTTTGTAAATAAAATTGAAGGACACATTAGAAATTCTTTTCATATAAAAAATGCTGCACTTGGCTGACAGCTTTATTATATTAAATGCGTCTGAATGCAACTGGAATGCCACTGAGTGACATAAAAATATAGCCTAATCTATTATAAACTACTATATATTTCATGATAATTCGAAACTAATATTTGATGTGACAGTAAGGAAACAAATCACACACTACCACAATGCATTTTAAATTGTTTGAATGTCTCTAGTGCTATGTAAAATGGAATTAATTTACCTTTTCACTTTCCCTCATAATTTTTCTTTTCCGATAAGGCACGACGACAGGTGCATTGAAATATGAATGAATGCGCTGTATGCGAAATACTTTTTGCTTTATACTCCTGCCAAGTAGAGATAATGGCTATTAATCTGTGCATCAGTTGGCAGGTAAATACACTTTTCACAGTATGAGGGGGAGAATGAAAGGCAATCATCAGTAGCTGCTCCGTATTCACACAACTTCAGTGCAGAGTGGTGTTTTCTAGTCTCATCTCCTCCTGTGCTGGCAGAATATTTTTTGTTGTGGGTCCTCAGAACAGGAATATTGATATGTTTTGGTTAAAGACGGATATTTATGGTCCCTAACTTTTTCCCTTGGAGGGCTAAAACTGTAACTTAATGGTGCTGCACCTGCATGTTGCCCAAAACTGCATGTGATTATCATAAAGTGGGCATGTCTGTAAAGGGGAGACTCGAGGGTACCCATAGAACCCATTTTCATTCCTACCTTGAGTTTTTTTCTCATTAGTTCTTTCCTCATTGATACCTTGAGGTCAGAGGTCAAGGGACCCCTTCGAAAGTCAAATTTTAGCCTAACTTTGGAGCGTTATTTAGCCCCCTTCCCGACAACCTAGCATGGCATGAATGGTACCAATTGATTCCTTAGGTTTTTTTAGTTTCATATGATACTGGTATCTTCATTCTTGTATCCATCTTCTAGCTCTATCAGAGCCTGCTACAGCCTCTGAAAGACAGTAAAGTTGGTGGTCTTTTAATAAAAAAAGAAAAATAATAATGGGAAATCGCTAGAAACATCTGGCGGGCCAAATCAAACCGTATGGCGGGCTAACATTGTTCCACGGGCCCCTCTTTGGTCAGCCCTGTTCTCGAGGATGATCCATACTAATTTTGGTATCTTTTTGACCTTTCGTTTAGCGCTGGCATCGAGTCATAACTGACTAGGTATCTTGACCAATGGCCGAATTTCCAGTAAATTTTCGGCGGATATTCATAGTTCAGGATGATTCATTAGGATTTTGGTGACGTACTGACCTTTCTTAGACCACTATCAGGACCAAATTTCCACTTATACACAAAAAATCTAATGGACATATTGCTGTGAAATCTAATGGACACTTCCATGCTTTTCTTTTCCATTTTCTCACATCAAACCCTCAACTTTGTAGACAAACTAATGGCTGCATTACGGCTAATAGCAATAGACTTTCAGAACATGCTGTACTGCCAAATGTTTATTGTGTTTCCAGAGAAAAAAAAATGTATTCTGTGCTATTTTTTTACTGCTCTGAGATAGGAAGTAATTGCCCCTGACATATTTATTTAAGGTTTAAATGCATTTGATTGTGTACAAGCTAATACATCTAGTAAATCCGAATCCCAAAGATATTTGTTTTTCAGTGCCATAAAGCAGGAAATTAGCAAATTCTCACGTTTGAGAAGCTGTCAATCAACTAATCAATTAATTAACTATTCATTCCAGCACTAAATCAGTTGGGCTTAATTCCATTTAATAGACTAAATTAATAGCACTTCATCAGCCTTTATCAGACAGTGTATACGTCAGCACCCAGACCCCCACATTCCCCCACCAGGGCTCAACTGGAAGTCCTCCCACCGCCTCCACAGCAGGCAGCATCTGTTGGGAGGAGATCCCCAGCTGCTCTCTGTACTGGTTTTTCCAACACATGGCTGGTCCCCACCGGCAGATCCCTGAATATGGCCAATTTTCTGTGAAAGCAGTCCATCGATAATGGATATCTGCCACCCCGACACCCCTGCCACTGACATGCACAGATTACTGAGCTGACGGAACAATCAACAGGGCCCAAAGATGTAGGCTTATTTATCTGTCCCTGGATACAGCTGTTTGAGCCCATTGTGCACTCTGATTATTCAAAGATTTCAAATGCAAAACAGGCGTGTCGTCTTTGTCTTGTGTACCTGCAGTTTATTCCCTTCAGCATAGTTTTAGAACAGAAATGGTCAAGATTTTCAATCCCAAAGAACAGAAAGTCTGAGGTGATGACAATTGGTTATAACCAATTGGGATGTCACGATATACCGGTATTTAGGATAAATGCGATATTGAAAAATGAAATATTGATATCATGTTAAAGATATACATGATTGTGTAATCAGTGTTAAGCACTGTTGCGTCACAGCAAGAAGGTGCCGGGTTTGTCCACTTGGATTCAAGGATGAGCTGATTAGATTTTGGAGGTCAAAGGTCAAGGTCGCGGTGACCTCACGTCCGTCCAATTCTCGTGAACGTGATATCTCAGGAACACTTTGAGGGAATTTCTTCAAAGTTGGTACAAATGTCCACTTGGACTCAAGGATGAACTGATTACATTTTGGTGGTCAAAGGTCAAGGTCACTGTGACCTCAAAAAATCAAGAATTAGGCTAAATTGATGACATTTCAGACCAATATGGATGTAAACTGCAACTTGACTTGTTGCCAGAGGCATACAATCGAGAGGCGGTTATTCCAGTTCTTTCAAATTTTCTATAGACATCACAATAATGACGTTATCGCAAATTCTTTTGGCGGTGATAATCATGTAATGAAAATCTATCATTGTGACAGCTCTAATACCAAACAAAGATTGTTAGATATTTTCTTCCAGGATACCCCTGGAGCTTACTGAGACAACAGGCATAAAGTAGATTACTGTTTCTCATTCATTCATACAAACACGGCCTTTCTTTTCATTTCCATCCCCTCTACTGTAGATCCGAGTGACTGCCGGTGAGTGTGGAGGACGCATTTGAAGAGACATTGCAGCAGGCATCATTGAGTTAAAGGTTAGTCTCTGTTCCGTTCAGCCAGTCGATACGCTAAACATCTATTTAAACTGAAATGCCATATGTCTTCAGTGGCAGGGCTCCCACTCAGTGTGACTGTCAACCTGAACACATTCAAGGGTTCTTTCTTGTTTGTATGTTTTGTACAACAACTTTACATTTATTTATGCTTTGTTTATATTTATCTCTCGTTTTCCTACTATGTTTCTTTCCACGTCACGCTAGTTTCCCCCTTGGTGATCATTTCAGATTCATTTTAAAGCTATTTTATTGTTGTGTTATTGCAATGGGATGATGGCTATTATGTTGTTCACGTTTTCTATTTCATTGAGAATTTTAATGGACCACAAAATGTATTAGTGCCCTGCCGGAATATCAGTCTTTTTCCTTTGGGCCTTTGACACTTTCGGTATAAACAAAACCACTCGAAATCTTTTTTGAGTGCACTTCTAAACACAAAGTAACTAAAATGACAGCTTTGAGCTGCATTAGAATATTATATTTTGCATTATAAGGATATATTCTTCACACGAGTATGGAAGATGATGTGTCATAACCTTTTATACACCATCCACTTGGATCAAAATGGAACCGCATGTGTTTGTGGAAAAAGTTATTTGCTCCGTGTGGAATTACTGAAGCTGCTTAGTTGCATATTTGGCTGGTTTGATTAAAGCTTATTTGACTGGAACATCCTCAGCAAAGACCCAAAGTGTACAGAAAGAGGTTGACGCTGTGAATATATGAATAGGAAATTAGCAAGTCTGCTTTGACCCTAGAGGACAATAGTGCTGCTGCCTGGTGGACCAATTCATGGATGTGCCCACTGTTTTGATGCAGCGAGCTGTCAGTTATGCAGATTGTTCTCTGACAAGAAACAGTTAGATTACTTACGGGTCCAATACATATGGGTTTGAATAATGTTTTATTGATTTTTACTTTATCTCAGAGGGGAGTAGAATCACAAGCTGACTGTACTCTACATCCACCTGTCATCGTACGAGTCGTGTTATCAGGAGAGAAAGAAAAACAAGATGAATCATTTGTCATCTGGGAATCTAATGGCAACTGTTTCTCATGCTGAATACTAAGTACGGAGGAAGACTTGGAGCTTTGTTGTTTCGTATCAGCACATGCCCACATTAATATTGATATGGAAATGTGTTGAAGTCACATTTAGAGTGTTGGAACCAAAAGTCCTCTTCATTATGAAGTTGTAAATTTACGAGAAGAAACTTGATCATTCTCTGAGATTAAAGTGGCAAATTAACGAGAAATAGAACAAATTTGCAAGATTATAAAGTTGTAAATTTACGAGAAAGAAAAAACTCAGATATTCTCTGAGATTAAAGTGGCAAATTTACGAGAAAAAGCGCAAAACCATGAGAATGAAAAATAGGATTTTTTTGTTGAAGAACCACATTGCTTCACTTTGCAAGGTTGGTTCAACCTCATCACATCACATATGCCGCCTTTGAGTAACGTGAGTCACCGATAGGCCTTAAAACGCCGTTGTAGATCAGAGTTATCACACATTTTCCAGTGTGGCAAAGCTGAGACTTTATTCATGCTGACTTTGGCATATGGATTTTGACATCACCTGGTTGTTTCATTTGTATTTTATCGAGGATTCAATCCTGTACAGTGCTCCCGGCTGTCACACTCCATCCTCTCACTCCACACTTCTATGTTAAAGTCCGTATTCAACCGCCGATGCTGGTTCAGGCAGGGTTCAGTGGCTATTTACTGAGGCATTGTGAGTGATTCTGGCCTTGTTAAATCCTATTTTGTTTTGTGAGCGCGGAGCTCAGCCTCCTCCAGGCCTGTGAAGGTGGAGGACGAAGCCGGCGTGCCGACCGGGGACCCAAAGAGCAGTCCAATTTTTCATCCTTATTGCCCGTGACATATCCAAAGTGGCAGAGTGCCGTCCACGGAGAGACAGGGGGGAAGTGAGAGAGGGAGAAAAAGTGAGAGGCGTGCAGCTCAGATGAACCTGGGAGGAGTGTCTCTCCACTTCTTCCTCCTTCTGTAGTCCTGAGCAGGGTCCCAATTTTCTTTGCTTAAACAATGCAATTCACCGGCGTTCACCAGGGCAGACGAGGTTAAGCTACAGAGTCCCAGGATTCCTGACTCTCTGCTCCGCCTTCTGGCTTGTTAGTTTAGTCAGAGAATAAACGCAGGTTTGAAGCTTATACAAACAGAGAATAAAGAGTCTATTAAGCCCCTTTCCGAGCGGACAATAACCCACTAACACCCACTAACAACTGGCTTTTGTCTTCAGTGTAATAAAAAAAATAAAATCAACAGTGATTAGGACGAGTATTATAATTTATTAAAGTACAAAACATAGAATTAATACGCTCTTTTCCACCAGACTCCAGTCAGACACCAGTTATTTTACCTCACTGATCATCATAAAACACACTTAACACACTCAAACTGGACAGAAACAAAATAAAACTCATCAAAACCGTCTTTATTAGTCTTCCCACTGTTATAGTATGATATAAAAAAAAAAGTAAACCACCGTAACTTTTTCATTTTACAGTTTAGGGCTGTGTATTGGCAAGAATTTGGCGATACAATATGATCATGATACTGTGGTAACGATTCAGTATATTATGATACTGTAAGCAAGACGATATATATAACTGTCGTAGAGTAAAGAACACATCAGAAGTAAATCTGTCATTTTAATCACATATGAATCATTTGTCTGCACACTATGTGGATTTTGTCTTTCAAATAATTCCACTGCAAATTGTATTTTGATGAAGACAGATTGGTGTTGATACCAATTTTGTGCCAATCAAGTGTCATAATTTTAGCTTGATTTTAGCTTTTGGTGTGATTACGTCTTCTTCTTCTTCTTCTCTCTTGATTTCATGCCCTAGTTCACATCCTGTGTTCCTATATAACAATAGACCTAAAAAAAAGTGTTTTGTTTCCTCATGAAAGGAGAAATCAAGGCTTTTCATTTCAAATCGCTAAAGAGTGTATTTCCTTCCAGTGCCTCTGAATGAATTAAACAAGGCTGTGAGATCTGTTCTAGCAGTGTAGTGATGGAGGGCCGTGAAGGGCACTGTCAAGGTGACTTCTGGGGGTGGGATCTTGTGTGACACCAGGGAGCCTACGTGACTGGGAAATCTTCATGACAAAGATCCCCCCCCTCCTCTCTCTTTTGCTTTCATTCTCACGATTGAGATTAAGATCTCTTGTCGTAATTATTGCTCTGCGAGGCGGCCTAATTCTGCCAAGTCGATAGCATCACCCCCGTCAGGTGGCGTAGAAGGTATCTGGCAGCAGCTTTTCATGTCCTCTACATGTTCCAGTGGGCTGCAGCGGAAGCTAATGGCGACATCATGTGATACATGTCTGTTGATCGACTACGCTTCTGGAGGGCTGCCAATCCACTTCCATTCGCTCCCCTCCAGTAATTGCAGGAAGTGGAAAAGATGATGAAAAGAGACACACAAAAAAAATTAAAAGTCTGGGATTTTTAACACCTGATGTACAATAAGGGCATCAATCATCCTCCGGAGTCCCAAGAAGCATATGGCTGGCCGCCTTTCCCCCCACACACAGGTGCTTGACAGATAGAGTCAATTCCACCCTAATGAGCAATATGTGCTGCCATGTACTGCACTATCTGTTAGACACCGATCTAACCAGACTGCCTTCATCAGCACGCAGACAGAGCACACATCCACCCAAATAACTTATCTCAGTACTCATTTCTTAAAAGAAAAAGTTCCTCAAAAATAGTTGAATATGAGAGATTATATCAAAAAGCTATAGCTGAAAAATGCAGTCTGGCTGTGAGGATTTGCTGCTTTTCTTGGCACTTTAACTCCTATTTACAATTTACAAGCATACTGTAAAAAAAAGAAAGTGTAAAATATCGAAAATTTTCCGGCAGCAGGGGCGCCAGAAAATGTCTGTTAAATAACGGAAAAATACTGTCCGTTAATTAACATAAATAAACTGTAAATAAAACCCAGTAATTATGTCTATATAATTAGCCTTTATTACTTATATTAAATATTTTACTTTTAACAAATATTTATTGTTAGAATAGTCATACACCGTAAATCTAAGACCATTTACATATAAATCACAAATGAAACATGTAATTTTACGTTGCAAAAGCCCAAATTTACATTAACTCGGAAGTTTTGGAAAAAAATCTGTATTTTTACAAGAAATATTTTTAGAATTCCATGAAATCTTTTTCTTCTAACATAAATTAATTGTTAAAATAGAGTCATAAACCTCTAAAACAGAATAATTATCTTTAAAAATGATCAAGAAAAGCTTAAATACAGATAATTACGATTGTGATTACAAAAAAATACTGTAAATCTAAGACCATTTACATATAAATCACAAATGAAACATGTAATTTTTACTTTTTTTCTGTCTTTTTTGACAAAAAATTAAAAAATTTCTTGAAAAAAACTGTAAAAAAACAGTTTTTTTTACAGTGCAGTATAGAATATAATCATTTATTAAATGGTTTATAACAACACTCTATTGTACTTGTAAAAACAGATATAAGATGTAACTCCTCCTGTGGTGCATAAATAGTTAAATGAAGTAAGTAGTAAGTAACTGAATTTGTTCAACCACTACGATCTGTTGCCTTCACTTGGCAGTAAAGTAGGATCACTACTTTGGTAGACTTCCCTGAGGTTCATGAACACAACTGTGGGCTTTCAGATAAGGGAGACATTGCCTTCATCATAAAACTTGGATGATTCAAAGGAAATAAAAGAGACAGAATTCAAAGAAGTCAATTCATTTCCTTTAATTGTAGCGAAATGGCAGGACATTAATTAATTACATGTTTATACTGTGTTTCAGTGAGGCTACAATCCCTGGCGAAGAATATATAGGTCTGTGTTTGAGCATGATGTGATTTGGTTGAGTGTGTGTAGGTGAGTCCACGTTTCACATGTCAGTGTGCATTTGTGTTTGCACGGCTGCTTGTGCAGACTGTAGGTAGGGTTGTGATGTTATCTTCCTGCAGCAGCTTATAGATCTATTGGACTCACAGTGATGAAGCTTAATGACTGTCACACTGCACAAGTTGAGAAATGAATGAATTTCAAATAATAAACCATCAAGATGCATTTGCGTATTTTAATGGATTCTATGTAAGTATCATAGATAGGAACTCAATGACTTTACATGTGCAGTGAATGTGAGAGTGCATGGGAGTTGTTGTTGTTGGCGTGTTCATATGTCAGTTTGAGCAGAAGAGCGAGTGCTGTTTAATGGTGGATCGTGACTTTCCTGCCTGTGTGGGAGCTGCTGCTACTCCCACGCATCTCTGTCTCTCTGTCTCTGTCTCTTATTTCTCTCTCTCTACAAATCCACTGGTCTTTAACCTCAGCTCATTTCTTCACTTAACCACAAATCTACTCTGAGTCACAACTCCCATCCATAAAAGCAACGTGTGATTGATTGCTGATGGAAGCTGAGGCTCATTACAGTCATGCGCTCAACCGTAAATCACACCACTTAACAACTGTAGTGCTTTTCTATAGGGTTCACTTATATTCATGCTAACAAAATGTGTGTCTCTACCAAAATGGCCCCGGTTAAACAATAAAAATCTTATAAATATGCATACTATTATAACTAATTAACTTACTTACTTATTTATTTATTAAACTTTTTTGGCCCGGCCGTTTCCCAGAGGAGCGTAAAGTGAGCGATGGACATAAATGGAAGTTAGAAAAATCCAGCACACAGATTTTGAGAGCGATCTCAACTACAACTAAATTAAATTCAGTTTATGTCGTGCTACTAGCACTACTAGTTACTGGCCGATAGCAAGTTGTTTGGGAACATTAGAAACATTAATACATCCACCACGGTACAGGCTTACAGCATACAGCCCATGGGTGTATGATAAGATATAAAAGGGATGGATTACAGTCAATATTTCCATTATTACAGCCGCATACAGTTAGCAGTAAGCTGGCAGAACCGGATATGTCATATGAGTGTGAAGGGCGGTGCAGTCCCGTGGGTCTGATGCACGTTCATTATGCCGAGGAAAATAACTCTGGATTTGACTGTTAGTGAACTTTACAACTTTTAAGACATAACAATTTAAATGAGATTTATTTAAGTAAATATCCTCTGATTTACCGACGTCTCTTTATACATCCATGGCTATGGACTCATTGACGTTTTCAGTCCAAAATGGCCATCTAGCGGCTGTTGTCAAAAAAGCACCAGAGTTTCGTGTCTTTGCTTTTATACTCTTTAAGCTCCCATTATTCCGTTAATGGTTAGTTATTTACATCCCAAGTGATAAGAATCACACAAAGTAGAAAATGTGTTTTCTGATGATGCTGTGTGACTTAAATCAAACAGAAAAATCACATATTTTGCATTGAACCTGATGCATAAGACACGTGATACCCTCTAGAGTTTTCAGTTTATATGCTAAAAATGCAATCCTTGTGATGAGCAGACGGCACAAAAGGCGACGCTTTTCCGACGACAATGCGAAACAAATTCGGCATATTGTGAAATTTCACTCTCGCTGACCTTGGGAGGCTCTGTGTGGCTGGCCAGTAACGGGGTTGCTAAGGTAATTTAATTACCAGACCCTCCACGGGCACGGGTAATTACTGCTCTCTAAATCCCCGCTAATCCTCCTTCTGAGTCACCTACACAGACTCGGCCCGGGGCGCTCTAACAGGCAGCGCTGACTCCTCCATCCCGTCCCAAACAGGAGCACTCCCAAAAACTGTTCCTGTCTGCACAAAGATGCTCCTCTGTGGCTCGATTCGTGTACTCTCCATACTGTACTGCGTGTGCTTCGGTGTCTCTTTCAGTGCAAAGGGCTCCAGTCATCCGTCCAAATGAATTCCTCTCACGTTGCTCTCCCTTCCTCATGTGTGTGAGTCAAGGGGAAGGCTCGGGTCAGAAAGGCCACTCGTCTCTCCATAAGAATGTCGTAATTATCACTGCTGGGATGAATAAGATGTGACCTCTGTGAGCAGCAGTGACTGGAGATAGAAGAGGAGGAGAAGAGATAGAGGCTGATGAGCTGAGTTATCAACGTACTCACTGCTGGGTTCATGTTTAGATGAAAATAATAAACAGATAAACAGGTGTCCTACTGATTTAACCACGGCCGTGTACCATGCTTTGTAAAGGTCCAAATACTTACTAAAAATTACTACACATAATATGAAAGGTGTCACGTTTTTAGCAGCTTTCAACTAACTGTTTCGGTTTTACACCGTGACGTCGCCCATTGTTTTGTGGATTACCGTTTTTTGAAGCCTCAAGATCAGCATTTTGGCGGTCGCAAATTTCTCTTTTTGGAACTAGAAGAGGCATGAGAGGGTGGAGCTAAGTACAACCGAATGCTGAATAAGAAATTTTTTTGGTGACCAAAATGTTACGGTTAACTTTCATGAACTGAAAACACACTGTGAAAGGCTTAAAGTTGTCAGACAACAACACAGACAAGTCGATATAATCTAAAAAAATTAAAATTATAATACGGAGCCGGGGGAGGGGGTAATATTTAGAGAAAAAAACTCAGAATTTTTGAGATTTAAGTTGTAAATTTTTGAGAAAAAAACTCAGATATTCTCTGAGATTACAATCAGACTTCTTTTTGCAAACAGAGGAGTCGCCCCCTGCTGGCTGTTAGAAAGAATGCAAGTTTAAGGCACTTCAAAAGCTGCAAAAAAGCTCTTAAAACTACGCTACCAGCCCAACGTCAACCGGCAAACAGACAAAGTTATGGATCAGCGGGTGAACATAGTGGAGCATTTAACAGCAAAAGAGACAGACATTTGCCTCAGGAGTTGGTAGAAACCAAAACAGAGCTAAAGGGGGAGCAAATATTGAATTAACATCCGTCAGTAGGCCAGAAACAAGACTCCAAATGAAATGAATGTTGTTCCATGTCTGCTAACATGTTCACCTTATCTATTTCAGGTTTGCCCTGTTTTTGTTATTCAAACTTATGTTACCATCGCAAGGTTGCAGGTTATTCCGAAAACGCCACTTGTTGTGCATTCAAAGATGCTCCGAGATCTGAGACTTGAAAGATTTTAGCATCCTTGTCCATGCAAGAAATAGCCAAACGTACATTTTGAGTTGAGATTGATTTTCCAATAACAAGATGCAATGATTTTTAACAGTTGCTCTAAATATCTGTTATCAGAGTGTCATTTAACACACCAGCAAGATGTTCCAAGGCATCAAATGCACACCATGATAATATAACTTGACAAGATAATAATAAAATAAGTTCTGAAATAAATTATGAATGAAAATACATGGAGAAAAAAAGCAGTTTGGAAAACAATTAAAAACACTATCCTGATGATATGCTGATTGTAGCTGATTGACTAAAACTTTCAAAACCACACTTATGGCAAATTAAGTAACATTATAACCCGCTGAAGTTGTTTACAGTTTAAAAAATTGCAAAATTTGGGGAAAACAAGCAGCTCCTCTGTCTTCCTCTGCCCCTCTTGTGATCCCCAGATGCCAGCCAAACATCTGTGTGACATCAGTGGCATTGGCAAGCGTTGGTGACCCCTAGCAGGTGTTTAACTGTTTGTACTGTATGCATGTGTGTGTATGTTTGTATACAGTATCTGCAGCGTGCAATGTGAGCGAGAGAAGCCGGCTGGTGGTGAAAGGAGCACCTGTGTGTATTGAAAAGAGTTCTCTGAATAGCTCCATGTTTGAAGAGCCACTTATCCGCCGATAAAGCTGTAAGTGATTCGTGGCAGCTTCCTGCCTGCAGCAGAGAGAGAGGGGGAGACTAAATGAGAGCATCAGCTGTAATTAGGGCTACTTTCCTCCATTTGGAAGTGCATGTCTCTGTCTTAGAAAGAATTAGCACTCGATAGCCTGGGTGGGCCAAAGCAATACAAACTTGAATGCAAAAATTTGACAACCCAATACCCCAAAAAGGGGCAATAACATATCAGCGGGGATTGATATGGAGGTTGACCAGGGGTGCTGATTTTGTATATCAAAGTGCTGCCAAGTGTGCTTCCAAGTGTGCCGCGTGCACAGGGAGTGGTGGGAGTATTTTAATGTCATGTGCACCAGGGCTACACATGAAAAGCGACTTTAAAGACTCTTCATGCAGTATCAGTGGGCCATCTTTAGCCTCAAGCTGAAAACTACCCCTCGATAACCCATGCTAGCACTAAACTTACCAACCGAGTTTGGATTCACTCATGCAAGAACATTTCTGTATTGTTGTCTTAACTTTCTCTTCCTTTTTTATTGTTTCTTGTGGTGGGCTCGTATGAGTGTGCCACGTCAGATTCAGCAAACGCCCCTAACTTCAGATAACCGTGTAAATGACCTGCGTAAACACGATGAACGCAAATGAGTTCCATGAGAATTGGAAATTAGCATAATTAACGCCCCAGAAGGCTACGCGTCCTGCCCCATTCATCTGTCTCTGCTAATATAGCAGCTTGCTGTCTAAAGACACGCTCTCTTCCAAAAGCCTGATGCGCCTGGTTACGCTTCCCGTTGACCTTATTACATACAGAGACAAATGAACCTACAATCAGAGCATAATTACAGTTGTTTTGCAGCTTGAGATTATCATATATTATTGTATTGTGGTGTTATACAATAGCATCAATGGCCAATTTAAATGAATGATGATATCGTTAGGCTATATGAATATGTTTAGAATTCTATTATAATTGGAATAGAGTCAAGCAGGTTAATGTCATCATGATTAGGAGGTGTAACTTATATAGGATTTTCAAACTCAAAATTGCTTCAAAGTGATGAAACATATGATGCATTAGTGAAAAACTTACGTATCTCATTGGACGTACCTAGGAAAAAATCTAAATACAAGAAAAATTGGTGAATGTGGCAAGTTCTCATAAATCACTTGTATAAGCCACTTCGCCCTTAAGCGAGGGGTTCTTGCATGAGGCCCATTGTACGTTTGGACAAAAGTGCAGCCCAGCGTCCCAAGGAAATACGGCCATTTCTGCACCAAATGGGTGTGCAGTGCATTTGACTTTCATGCAGGAGCCTGGAGTTTGCATCCATCACAGTGTTTTATTTGCCATAAACACAATCTTATCCAGAAATTATTTGCGCAGATATTGTAAGAAGCTAGATTTTTTTTTAAATGTTGACATGGTGGATTCGTGAGATACTGCGGTGCATTAGGCTTGAGAGGGATTAGGTTCTGCCTGAGAGCTTCCCATAACCTTCCATAAAACCTGGCAACCCCTTTTTTAAATGTATTTTACTTAACTTTATCTTATACTGATGTGGGTGGGATCTACTGAAATGGGTGGTAGTGGGCTGTAGTGAGGTTTGCAGTAGATAACCACAGAGCACTGTTATCACTACTGCCAGCTATGTATGTTATTCATTTTTGTGCAAAAATCTATAAAGAGATTTGGAAAAAAATGTCAGCAGTGGACATAACCATAACCACTGGCTTTGAACCTTTGAACGTTTTTGTCAGACTCGTTACAATATTGACATTTTATATTCATTTATTCATACAGGAACGTCAATATTGGACGTTTTTTCAGAATCGTCCAATACTGACATTCTTATGTCTGCTAAATTAAAGTAATATAATGTCTAACACTTATGACCATAATCATATCACCTCATATAATTCCCTTTAATAGCATCATACTGACATTGTGGAGAGTCCATTTTCCTATAAGGAAACCGATATGGAGAGTAGTAAGTGCAAAATATGCTGCTAAGGACAGATAATGTTTCTTTTAAAGATTTGATTCACGTTCGCAGACATGTTGAAATTCCAGCGGTCACCTTGTTTTCCGTGCATGATGCGGGTGTGCGATTTTATCTGGAAAACGTCCCTTTGCACACAGATACAGTATATAATAAAAAACACACCCACGACTTCATTACCTCCCCTGATATTGAGCAACGTAAAGGACAGTGGTTTGGAGCTATTACAAATAACAGCACATGATATAAACACATTGGATTTACATTGTCGCCCACATATAATACAATTTGAGTGTAATAAAATGTGTGTATCATTTGCAGTTAGTTAGTTAAATGAGTTACAAAAGCTTCACTTCCTCTCTGCTGGTGGTTGAATAAGCCCAGTTATTTGCAGTGTCCAAAGGTGACCATTCAAATGCTCCTGACATTTCGGGAAATTGTCCTTTTTGTTCGCCCATCTCTCTTTATTTCACCGCCTTTTTTCTTCTAAATGCCATTTCGCCCTTTTCATTCCTCTTTCACCCTGTCGATCCCTCTTCCTCCTTTTTCCTTTTCTTGTACCATCTAGGTTCACCACTGGCAGGCTCCGGGTTTGAAAGATTAGTGCTTTTTTTAGCTTTTCTGTTCATACCGTATGCCTCGTCCGTTTCTTTTGAAAGTTAGTGTTGCAAGCAGAGGAATAATGTTTGTTTAGATACTGTACTTAGAGTGGGTTGACTTTTGTTAAAATTACAAAAAAAGGTTTTCAGGACTTAATGCTGATGCACCGTTTTAAAACTCCTTTTTTCATTATGTTCAGTGTCATCGCTCCTTTCTCAATCAATGGCTAATTTGATGTTTTTTCTGCATTTTTGCATTGATGAAGTTTGAGTTTTGTTGGTGGCACCCTTTACTTTGAAGGCCTTTAAACATTGGCTGAGTTTTCAACATATTTTTGTTGTTTTGGTCATGAGTACTCTCACACAGAACGTGAATATTACGCAGCGAAAAAGCGACACTTTTTTTCCAGAGTGACCTTGACAAAGGCAGTGCAGACCAGACCGACTTCTACTGTTCTTACCTTTCACAATAAAAGCACCTAGACATATAATATTCGCTGGCTAGTATTTTGCATTTTCGTATACTTTATTCATAACACCCCCGGTGTGTAAATGCCCAGACACACCAACCTGACATCAAAGAAGTAGCGGCGATGAAGGCCGACTGTTGCGTTGCCTCACGTCGCCTGTGTCTAGGCCGACAAGTTGCACTAGAACACACCGCAAAGACTACAGCCGACGGCCAACTACCACGTATGTTCTGCACCTGCGTGAGATGAAATAACACTCCACACCAGCAGGTTGCGGTAGTTTGTATTCGTCATTCAAAAAGGGAAACCGGAAGCGGATATACAAGCCGTTGTTATGATACGTACATGAAACAAAGCAGCGTTTGCCGACCCTTTTCACACCCCTCTCACTCACCACTTACCTTTATTCCAGATGGCCATATCGTTGTGAAAATAACCGAGTATTGGAACGATCAGATAAGAAATGATGAAAAATGAAAAGAGCCTTCTGTGAGACTTCACTCTTGCTTTCCTCACTTCCGTTTCTCTTCTCGTGCACTGATTCGTTGAAGCTGAACAGCCAATCGGAGTGAATTCTCTCACCGACGAGCTCTGCCTCCGATTCAACATGCTGAGTCGTCTGGAAAAACCTCCGACACAGGCAGGCTAGAGCCGACGGTGCGGGACACACCTCAAAAAGTAGGCCGACAGACGCTCACTGAGGGCTGGCTGTCGGCTTGGTGTGTCAGGGCCTTAAAGGCCTTTACTCTTTGCTTTTTCAGGCACAAATTCTATCATTGCTTAAGCAAACTTCCCAGCTCTTCTATTTATCACAGATAAACTGCCAACCCCAGTATCTAGCATGTATTCGCCAAGATACTTTAACCCAGATAAAGTGACAATTTATTGGATTCTGAATACAAGACGCACCATCACTCTCAAGGTTTCCATTTTATTGAGGAAATATGTTATACACAGTATAAATCTTCCATATTCCAGTCCTTTAATGTAGTTGTTTTAACATAAACAGATAAGTGCTGCACCTTTAGAGCTCAGTGACGTCCACAGAGGGCAGTAATCTGCACCCAGAGACCCAGTTCAGTCATTAGCGATTTATAGCTGCCTACATTTCTCCTGTTAAGGGAGCCATTAATCTCAATAACAACTCATACTGTATACAGAGTGTTTACTCTCTCGGAGAAATTGTACGGCCAAAACTATTATCTATCTTCCTGCCAGTTTGCAAGAGAGATAAGCTCAGAGGTGTTGGAGGTGTGCAATTTTCAGCCGCTAGCTGTGATATAACACCGGGATGTGTGTTTAGCCAACTTTGTTCGGGATGGGCAAATGATATTCTCCATAGCAGGGTGGCCCCGCTCCGCTCAGCATGGTCACACTGTTTCCCCTGCTCATTAGGGCTGAACCATAACACCGCTGGGTCCACAAATGTGCACCGAACCACATCACCTCACCCAGCGATCGATCCCCTCGCGGCCACACAACACAAGACACAACACAAGACACACACAGAGAGCCTTATGTGCAGAGGAGCAAGCTGTGCAGTGTCCAGGCAGGGTGTCAGTTGGTTAATCATTAACACAGACTCCCTGTTTGCTTTGCCTCTGTCCCGGTTAAATGTCTGTTAGCTTTTATGCATGTGTGTGTAGTCAACAGTGTGCTATCAGCCTGTGCGTTTTATTTACACGCTGGGCTCTCTCCATAGACAAAACACATGTGCGCATACAGTACACACACACACATTTGACATCTGTTCACGCCCGCTTAGTTACAGTTAGCCGCAGATTTCTTGTTCTCAAGCAGCTCTCAAATGAGCGTAGAAGAGGGATGTGTTTGTAGAGTAGAAAACGGCCTTGTAATTAATCCGTAGATAAAACAAGCAAACTCTTGGAAGGTAAATCCAAGGTTTTCCTGAGGAGAGGATTGATTGGAAGCGAGACGACCCGTGGAGGAAATGAGCGCGTGGCTGGAAGGGCAGACAGGAAGCACAGAGAGGACAAACACAACCAGCAGGGTGCTGCAGAACTCGTACTCATAGATGCCAATTTAAAAGCATAAAAAGTTGTTTTTTGTTGTCAGTCTTTCATAATGGTCAAGGTTTAATGTTACAGGCTGCGTACGTCTCAGGTTTCAAATATCATGTTGGATGTGAGTCTTAAGTAAAACCTTGCAACTCTGCCTCCCTACTTATTGTAAATTCCCTGGCTAAAATGTAGCTTCACTCCATAACAACCCAGATAAATGATGTGCATCTACCATGCCACAAGATAGAGTGCTGGTTGTGGCACAAATAACATAACATGATAATGACCAAAGCACAAATACTGCGCAGGTAGTACTAATCTGAATTCGGGCCCGGTTTTCTTTTTTCAGTTTTCATCTGTAATGAGGATTTTATCACAAACTCAGTTATTAAAAAGTTATTTTCCAATCACTATTAATTAAATTCCATAGTTTGTGAGCGTATGATTGGCCTTAAAGAACCAGTGTGTAACATTTAGGGGGATCTATTGGCAGAAATGTAATATAATATTAATAAGTATGTTTTCTTTAGTGTATAATCACCTGATAATAAGAATCTGATTGTAAAAAGCTCTGATCAATGGCAGTAGACCAAACTACTTCTGCATTTCATGCCAGTAAAGCACCATTAAAACATCCTCACCTCCATCAAATCTGTTGCCGTTGGCCTCACTGTGTCCACTCGAGTGGTCAAACGAGACTCGACTGCTGCTTGGCAGATTCGTGCTGCCGGTCCACCTCTGCCTTTGCATCTGCTGCCCCCTCCCTGGGAGATCCGAGCGCCACATCTGGTCGGGGCTTAGGAGTCGGATGGGACGCCAGGCAAGCTCCACGAGGCGGTGCATTAGCATACACTTACTCTGGGAATGCCCTTGAATAGCTGTCTGAAGAATGGGACGTGAGCGGCATCGAATACACCAGCGGGACCTGGGGAGAGACGGGGAAGAGGTGGAGTGAGACAGAAAGATGGGGAGGGGAGAGAATAAAGAAGAAGAAGTGTGAATGAGTGGCGGTTACGGCGTTAAAAAAGGACGGTAATCATATACAGTATGAATGCCTCATTAGCATTATCCATCAATCACACCATCTGATGGTATTAGGACAACGCGCTTTGTCTTTCCAAGACCTTCATCCTTCAAGGGTCAAGGTCAAGGAAAACTTTATTATCCCCTAGGGGCAATTTGTTGTACAGTCAGCAGTACCACACAGTCATCAAACAAATACAATAAACACAATAAATAGCCTATTAAAGGCAATAAATACAAAAGCTTACAATATACAACATTACAGGGCATTGTTTAGGAAACCAATGGCAGTCGGAACAAAAGAATTTCTGAGCCTATTGGTCCTAAGTTTAAGCAAAGGATAGGATCAGCTAGGACTGACTGAACCTTCTTCAAGGTCCTTCTTTGGAATAGAGGAGTCAAGTCATTCAGGGTGGTGCCTGCAATTTTGCTGTACACTTTGACTATACCCTGCAACCTGTTCCTGTTTTTGAGGGTAAGCAAACCCATACCAGCTGATAAAAGAGAACGTCAAGACATGGATGGATGTGTGGAAATGCACGTCTAATAGTACCCTCAATTGATCTTTGTTTTCACGGAGCAGAGGGTGCGAGTGGGTGAGGGGAAATGTCACAAAATAGTGAGCTGAGAGAGAAAGGGGATGTGTGCTTTTTGTCTGACAGAAGAAGAGCAAGCGATGGAGAGGGAGAGAGAGAGAGAGAGAGAGAGAGAGAGAGAGAGAAGTTGGGGGAGGGGGCTGGAGTAGGTGGGCGGGAAGAGAGGAGGCGAGTGTCACTGACAGACAGAGAGAGAAAGGGAGAGAGAGAGAGAGAGAGAGAAAGGAATAGCGAGCTGCTCGCTTGCCGGAGCTGTTGACTGGGTGTTCGAGTGTGCGATCGAGAGTGCTTCTTGAGCCGTTGTGTGAGAAAAAAGGGGACATTGCTTTGCTTTTTGAGCCTTTTTTCTTTTTTCTTTCTTCTCAAAGTGCCACATCGAGCTCCCTCGGCGAACGCAGAACTTGTCTGAACCCCTTTCCTGGGATTGTAAAGAGGACCCGGGGAAGACAGCGTGCTGCCAGGTAAGAGAGACACACAAGAGCATATAGCAGTGTGGGGATGATGATAACGTGGTTGTATGGAGCTCTTGTTTGTGTTGCTGCTTTGAAGTGAATACATGTCATGCCTGGGTTGAAACGGAGAGAAACGTGCTGGTTTTTTGATGTGTGTGTGAGAGCAAACATGGCTCGCTGCCGGACGCTGTACTGTAAGTGTGACGGGAAGAGTCAGGTCGTGTAGAGGAGGAGGAGGAGGAGGAGGTGTAGTGTCTTTTTGACAAGCTCATGCAAGGATGGCAGATGTCAGATTTACAATGACACAAATTTGGAGGAACTGGAAAGACTTTTTGTTTTTCGTCTCACTTTCTTGTTTTGCCACAGGTTCCTTTCGCCCTCAAATAGTGAGATGAAAGTTGACATCTCTACACATATAATCTGTATTCCTGAAGTGCTCCTGTGGTTGCTTGAAAACTGGTCACAATATTGGTTTGTGATCCTTGGCATCAGTGACAGGCTGGGATAAGCGGACTCCCACGGAGGGGTTAGGCCGAGCTCCAGATCGACGGCTGCTCCTCAGGCTCAGCGTGGCAACGGTAGCAGCAGTATAGCCCCTTAAAAAGAGATTTTGCCAGTTGTATCTATAGTAGGATGGCGTCGCTTCCCAGCCCAGGGCTTGCTTTCTTTGTCATTTAATAAGAAGTTCGACTGTAATCGAATCACCTTCCCCGCTGTTTGTCATTTCCCCTCTGTCATTCCTTATCTCTCTACTCTCATTATCCCAGATTCAGCTGAAATGAACTAGTCCATCTTCCAGTCCTTTTCCCCGCACGCTGCCGTATACAGTACGACTATTAAGCAAAAGCCAGAGGCTGAACAAAAGCTCCCTCTGTTCTTAATAACATTTGCACTTCTATTATGTCTTTTTCTTGTCTCATTTTAGAGACATGAAAGAGGTGGAAGGTTGGCAGATTGTAGGGGCTTCAAATGGCCCCCTCTCTATTGTCTTGAACTGGAACGAGCCATGAAAAGCCAACACGCTGCTCCAGTCTTTTCAAAACGCAAAACTAATTCAGTTGGATTTCAGCTTTCCGTTTTGACTTCATTTTTTCCACCACCTTCCAACTCCTTTTATTCTCCTGCGAGGTCCATTAAATCCTTTTCACATCCACTGCACCCTATTTCTGCTCCACGGAAAATGGATTTTGTACAACTCATAGTGGACCCTGAACAATCTGCTCGTATTGTTGCCATTGTTACCGTTTTATGGAAGCATATTTAATTCTCTTTGAGGGACAATTCACTCTTTTTTTTCTTGAAAACGCCCACTGGCATTGTCATGAGATTTAACAACTACTGTGTGTCCATGGTGTGTGTGATGTGTATCCAGCTGTGAGATCTCCCATTGCATCAATAGTTAATGAGCGTCACTATAGCACTCATTCACACGGCTCATTCACACAGTGTTTTTTTGTTTATCTAAAGCCTTGGGTGACACGCACTGTACTGTACCATTATGGAGCTTAAACACACAGCTCATGCCTGAGTTGGATCCAGGCAATATGTTGACCTTCACACGACCTTGGAGTGTTACGGTGGGTGTTTGGTTGGTTATTAAGAGGTGGCAACATTTGAGGGTTGTCTCATCAATCTTATAGAGAGAGAGAGAGAGAGAGAGAGAGAGAGAGAGAGAGAGAGAGAGAAACATAAAAGTGTTTTGGAGGGGATGAAAATGATTCTTTTGAATCTGTTAAATATTTGCAAAACAAAGGAACCTGCTTTTCCTGTATTTGGGTGTGTGCGAGAGTTCTGACCGGCTCACTCCGTCCCATAGACGTTACAGTTTGCCTGCCAGCTCCTTTTCGGTCCACTGGATGCAGTCCGCTCTCTTCCGTGACTCCGTGACTCATTGCCTCGTCCTCTCTGATTGGCTGTCTTTTCTACTCCGGGGGGAAAGACAGGACGGAGAGGGGTCGGCCTGTCATGAGCGGGGATCAGCCGTCCTTTTCACACAGCATCCCTACTGGATGCACATTCACAAAGGTCTGGATGTTAAAACAAAGGCATGAAGTTGTAATAGTTTAGAAAAGGACAGGGAACGCTTTTTTTTGTTGCTGAAAGACTGCTTTTGTGTCACCGGCTGCCTAAAACATGCACACATTTGAGCGAATAAGTATCATTCCTACTCGAGACGCTCCTCAGCCACAACCACAGTCATGTTTTATATCCATCTAAGGGGATGTATTCAGGCCTCTCCAGCCCTCCCATCCCTTTGTAGATGACGCTGTCACATGTGACAGCTCTGAAGCAAACAGGGCGTGGAGCTCTCCGCCTGCTGAGACTCTTACAGGCTGAGTGGAGATCCAAGCTGCTCCACCCAGTAACCCAGCCAGCAAAAATCATATTTATAACCCCCCCCTTTGTGCTCAGTGCTGGTTCAGAACCACGGACAGCGCTGCTGTTCAGACGGAGGGAGGTGGATACGAGCAGAGGAGGTTGGACATTTCAGCACCACCTCTTGTGGACAGCACCAATAGGCCATACTGTAGTCAAGGATCAGACAGAAATGGAGACTTTAGGAGTATAAAGAGACATATTTTAATCTCACAGCGTCAAAGCAGATAGAGGAGGATCTTGCCTTGTTAGTAACTATTATTCACACGGTGATTAGATGATGGGGACTTTACATTTTGGTTGCAGAAGGCACTGTAGCTGAGAAGTAATTACAACAGTTGCCAAATTGGTAAAGCTTACAAACAAGGTGTGTGCTTCATTGCCACAGCGCATGTACAGTATGTAGTTCACTGGAGCTTTACAGCTTTGTTTGCAGTCAGGGATACTTATAATGCACTTTCATATAGTGCTCTATAGCTGTATGCCATTTTAAAGGCCTTTTACTCACCCGGGGGTGTGACAAATAAACGACAAGAAAGTGTGAAATTCTCGCCTGCAAATGTTATATGTCCAGGGCTTTTATTGTGAAAGGTAAAAATAGAAGGAGTAGATCTGGTCTGCACTGCCTTTGTCAAAGTTGAAAGGAGTAATACAGTTTGCTGTGAGTACATCCCAGTACGAAACACACAGGCATTGAGAGAGACGTCACTTACGCGACTTTTGGGTGTGTAGTCTTTCTTAATACGTATTTTCACAGTCTTATGCTTCTACAGTTTTGCAACAAACTACGACTTTCTTGACTTGCAAAATAATCTTTTTAAATTGACAAACATCATATGTGTGATTTATGGCGCTATTTAAATGGGATCATAAAATAATTTGTCTCTCACCGTTAACTACTTTTTGTATTTTTCCCAAAATACGGTGGTCCACCGGAAGGGGAGGGACTTCGTCTCGCTTTAGGGGAGTGACGATAATAATTTCACAAAAGTAGACATTGTTAGATTTGAGATTTATCCTTGTATAAAAAAGCTGCTATATTACAGTAAAATTGGAACCAAATAGAAACTCTGTTTAGAAAAAAACTCCCCTTGAGCTCTCCCACTTCAGCATTTGGTGACATTGCTGATTGGCACATTAGCTCTCTTGTTGCATCTACAAAGATCACAACCACAAATCCTTCACTTCACTATGCCCTGCTCAGCATTAGTGCATCATACCCAAGACGAACACTCACTCCCATAGCAACACGCTTCATTTCACACCACAAATCATTGTGATTTATCTGCTCTGGCTGTAATAAATGGGATGTATGCACCAGTTATGGCTCTGTCGATCCATTTTATTGATTTTAATGCATGTTTTTATGATGTATATCACGGCCCCATGATTCACATTTATTGTATAATTACACTCGTCGATACAATAACATTTTTAAAAAAATAACTAGGGCTGCGTGTTCTCATGGTTGCAAATCATCGTTTCATAAATTAATTAGATGTATCTTACATCTTGTGTGTGATAACGGTTAACACAGCAAGAGGGTGCGAAATCAGACGTGTTATTTCTGTAAGGGCTGTTAGATGAAAAGCTCGCTGTAGTCTGCTCTCTGATCTTTGGTGGTGGCTTTCACAGGGAAACGTTGGATGTGGCCACTCGTCGTTGCATTGATACAGCAAAGAGAGAAACTGGAAAGATAAAGAGCCGGCTTCTGCTCATGCATTTACCCTCCACGCACACACACACACACATGTCCACACAAATATGCAAAGGCGGGCTCAGCATGACATTGATTTTGTGCCTCGCTGCATGCCCTCAAAGTACAGAGCATCTCCAGCCCCCTCCTCGCCGACACAAACAATAAAAGCTGCACAAGTCGTGCCCTAAGGCGTCTGTTATCACAAGCGGACGGCGAAACCACCTGTCACTCCTCTCCCTCTCTCTCTCTCTTCTGAACCTCCATATGCATGTCCTCTAATTGAGACGGCTAATAACTAAGCAGGGTCATTTGTATATGTATGCATTAGCATAATTGAATAGGCATGAGTTAAGTGTTTTCCACTGGTGTGTTAATAACACGGTCTGGAAAAACGAGGGCGAAACACATGCGCGGCTGTGTTTGTTCAGCTCGCCGCTGTCTTGAGCTAGGAGGCATCCATCCGTTCAGTCCCATCCCCTTTTGCCCTTCCTCGCTTCTTTTTTCCCTCGTCAACTGTCAGAGTCATAAAACTAAGGTGTGGTCATTTTTCTGTCGTCTGAGACGTCTTGTCTCTTTCGGCTGTGTGTTGGCCAGAGATAATAAACCAGGGGACTGTCCCCAGTGTGAAAACAGACATGTGTGGAGACGGTCACTGCAAGTTTATTTTTCTTCTGTCAAACAGACAGCGCTAGTGAGAGTTCACACATGCTTTTCCCCCTCTGACCTGACCACAGAGGCCACCGCCACCTCTGGAAGGTAGTCAGTTCTTCACCAAGTCCACACTCCCGTCAATAAAACCTGCTTCCAGCAGAGGAGACTCACAGAAACACCGCTGGCAGGAGGTGGGACACATGAAGAGAGAGTTGATGTGAATTGGGCTTAAAAGTGAAGAAAAGGATGAAGCGAGGATGTATTTTCCATCTCGGTACGCTGCAGCTGTCGTCCTTGTCACTGCGCTGTGTAAATCAGTGCACTGTCTGAGCGGAAAAGAAGAGCTGCTTTTTATCACCACATCTCTGACTTTACAGAAGGATGCATATTCACCAGAGACTTCTATTTACCGAGAGGGGAAGGGGCTAAAGCTGGCAGCGACAAGAAAGTGCAAATTCTTTCAGCACTCAGTGCACAGGTTACTGAAAGGTAAAAGGAAACCTGAGAGTAGCACACCTCAAACGCATTTAATTGTTGCATAGCAACAACCTACTGGTTTTCAGAAGCACAAAGCAAAAGCCTCGCTTTGTGTTTGACGGAATATGAAATAAAGGTGACGGACAGGGGAAAAATGAGGATAAGAGAAAATATCTTACCTGAGCTGTGTCATGATTAGAGAATATTGACGTATACTGATGAAACTTTATCCTGTCTTTTATCATAGATCGTCTAATCTCTTGCTTTGCATCACATGGATGTAAGAGTTTTAGCCTTCAACCTTATCAAAGCTCAAATTAGTGGAGAGACAGTCCTTTAATTTCTTGGATCAGAAACATGATCATCAGAAAGATCCTGAATTTTGATATAATCAGAGCAATGTGTAAATTTAGATTATTATGCAAGCATAAAAGCATGTTAGGATGAATTCACAACTGTTATACTGTGGTCAGTCTGAAAAGAAAAAGTTTGCGTGGGAATATAAACTAACTAAACAAACTATAAAAAGTTACATGAACATGTAATACATGTATTTATATCATAGACTGTATATAAGAAGTGGACGTACTCTCCGTGACGTCACCCATTGTTTTGTGGACTGCCGTTTTGAAGCCTCGAGTTCCGCATGTCGGCCGTCGCAATCTTGGTTTTTGGAACCAGAAGTGACACGAGACGGTGAGAACTAAGTACAACCGAACTTTGAATAAGACATTTTTAGGCGACCAAAAAGGGTTACAATTAACTTTCATGAACTGAAAACACACTGTGAAAGAGTTCAAATTGTAAGACGAAAACACTGACAACTCCCAGACTGGACAACGCCGTGGTAGCGACCTGTCAATCACAAGGTAGCCACGCCCTAAAGCATCCCCTGCTTTATGGTCTATTTGACTCTAAATGGTACCATAATTTACTAAATGAACATCATGCTGTATTGAAGAAGACTTGAAACTAGCGATTGAGACCATAAACTCATGTTTACAATGTTTACTGAGGTAATAAATCAAGTGAGAAGTAGGCTCATTTTCTCATAGACTTCTATACAATCAGACTTCTTTTTGCAACCAGAGGAGTCGCCCCCTGCTGGCTGTTAGAAAGAATGCAAGTTTAAGGCACTTAAGCATTGGCTTCACTTTTCAAAACCGGAGGTTGCCGCCTGATTTGATATGTCAAAAACGTGACATTTTTGACAGTGTACTAAATTAATGAAGGCATAAAATACTGAATTATCAGGCACACAAAGAAAAATACATTTATATAGAATAAGGAATTGTGTGGAGACCACTGACCCTGTCCCACCACCGGCTCCTGGTGTCCGTTAACTGCTCGAAAACCAATTTTAGATTTATCTCACCTCCTCTTGTGTTGGTTACTGTTGATCAAAGTCTTTGATTTCGCCATCCACTGAAACAACAAGGACAAAACACAGTCTTTGTATTTGTCCTCACGCTCGATTGTTTCTAAAAAATTGGATTTCCAGCGGTTCCCTCTTTCTATTTACCAGGGTCAGCGGTGTCACCATATCCCTTTAACCTTCCAGTCAATCCTGGTTTACTGCAATTAAAGGATCCATCATGTTAAAAGGCTGCCACAGGAAAGGAAAAAGCCAGGAGGTTATCTTCAAAATCAGACATTTTCTCCAAACTCTGTCCTTTGATGCATCGACATGCCCTGAAGGAGAGCAAGGCTGCGGTAAATGGAGGGTAATCACTGATCTTAGATGTTCACTTGGGAGTATATTATCAGATTCCCCACAGAGGAGGTCCACTATGGGTGAAACAGATCCCATTACAGATGGGGGGGCTTACAGTTGCAGTGACATGAATACGCACCCACGCAAACGAATGCTGCATTCATGTGCAAAATTGTGATCGATGTCGTCATGATTGCAAAAGCTGAGGGAGAAAAGAAGCGGCGTCGCGGATGCATTTCAGGGCTTTTTCAAGTTCCTTCCTCTGCCCGCTGAGTGCAGAGAGGCAAGTGGGTCATGCAAAGGGTGTTTCTTTGTGAGCGTAAATTCAACTTTTCCCCCTTGCATTCGTTCGGTGAGGACTCGCACAAAAGCCAGGTTTGAAAAGCAATCAGTGCCTTTTTTTGCATTTCCTCTGGAGAGACACACCCTGTGATGAAGTGAGCGGAGAAACGAGAAGTGAAATGTTTAGGCAGCACCGTAACAGTTTCTTCATGTCTTTATCTCTCGCTTTGTAACGTCTGCAGTTTCACATCACCTGCTCTCAGATCAGAGCAGAAAGGTAGAGACACAGCGATGTGTGAGATCACTGTGATTAACGGCGGCACGTTGAGCTCAAGCATTATTCATCCGTCGTCACCTTCACCCACTGCCAAAAGTCGTGACTGAATTTTTTTGGGGAGGGGAACGAGTTGTTCCTGGAAATCTGAAGCCAAATGAACAAAATCTTCAAGCTCTTCCACATGTGAGTCTATTACCTGAGACCACCTTGGAAACCGGCGACATATCATGTTAGACAGACAGCCTCTATTATCTCTCGCACAGCTGCTTGCTTGTGAAAGGAAAGTTAAGATCCAAGGAAGTTTGTTGGCAGAGTAGAGGGAGGCTGTGTTAACAAGCTTTTAGAACAAACAGCAATTTGTGGAATTAAAATAATCTTTTCCAAACATATCCTCCACATAGTGTAAATGAAGTTTTTCTCTTTTCGCCCAGCCCTCCCTCTCTTCCCCATAACTGTCAGTATAAATAACCTCTCTTGCTCCTTATAAACCCCCAGGAGAAACAAATTACCCAGGATGCATAGAGAGAGAGAGAGAGAGAACGAGCTGCTGGATTATTGTGGCTCGCGTTTGACATTCACTGAATACTCTGTGCTAATTTACAGTTTCCACCAATAGTCAGTGCGTGGTCAGAGTTTACCCTCGGGACTAAACTGTCTGTAGGGAGTGAGTGCAGAGGCCAAGATACAAAAAAAATGTTTTACTACTTTTAGAGGGTAAATCGGACTAATAAGTTGTCAGCAACTGCACACTGGTGTTTTGCATTTTGTAACATACCATCATCCCTACACTGTACTGATTGTTACAACTGCATCTCTATTTAGTTGCTTCTTTTAATTTATAGTATTTTACATATATGTATGCTCACTCAGGATTTCATTTAGTGCTGAAACATTTGAACGGAAAACAAAATTAATCTGAAACTGTTTTGCAAACATTTGTTCCAGCTTCTCAAATGTGAAGATTTGTAGCTTTTCTTTGTTTTTTATATCATTTTAAATTGAACGTCTTTTGGGTTTTGGATTCTTGGTCGTACAAAACGAACCATTTGAAGATGTCACCTTGAGCTCTGGGAACTTGTGATGGACATTTGATAGACTGAATGATTACTGGGTGGCATTTTACTGTGCAAGCTGATTTCATACACTTTCGTAACCATATCTACGAAAAGTAATGCACTGTTATATACTGTCGTATACATGTATATCCCACACAATCATTCGGTGCGTAATACACGTAATTGTAAACCAGGATGTATAGAGGGGTGAGTGAAAAAATACCAGACTTTCGTGTGGTGTCCCCGTGTGAAAACAGAAATCAACATTTATTTATTCATCACGTAATTTGCGTACTGAAGTAACACACCTTCCGGAGTTATTTTAAGCCAAACCATGATCTTTTCCTGAACCCAACTTAATAGTTTTGTTGCCTAAACTTAAACCAAGTTGTTTCCTGTGAAGACGGAAGTTTATTTTTTAAAAGACTGTATGCATGGGACGAGCTGAAGTTGACACGTTACTGGACATTCGTAGGAAAACGAACGAAAAGGGAGGAATAACTTTTTTATAAGATATCATACGAACCGTCGTATGAGAATACGTTGCATCACGATGAACAAGGACAACGTAGTTTATAAAAAATCCCACGTAAACCTTCATTACATTAATCCTCGGTTGAAAATAGTCCTCAACAAATACCATTTACTCCTGTTTGAGTAAAAAAAACTACAGTGCAAACTTTTTACTCCTTTCAACCTTGACGAAGTCAGCGGAGACCAGATCCACTCCTTCCGTTCTTACCTTTCACAATAAAAGCTGTAGACATATAAAATCACAGGAGAGTATTTCGCAATTTCGTGTCATTTATTCGTCACGCTCAAGATGCGTAAAGGCCTTAAGATTATTATACTATCAGAAGCAGTATTCAGAAGTCACTCTGTTGTATATCAAATTATTCTACTCCCAGATTTCCTGTGGTGAAGAGCATTAATTGTCTTTCATCACCATAGCACAAATTGTTATTATGTCCAATGTGTCCAGAAAGGTGTCAGTCCAGTAGATGGAAATTACTACACTGCATAGTGATTTACTTGTAATTGCATTCTTCAAATTTGTTTCGCAAAACAATCACTGAAAATGTATTAGAAGTGACAAAAATTAATACAACGCAGACACTGACAAGAGGAAAAAGGAAAGGTGGAGAAGGTCAGCGTTTACAACGGCTGTGTAATTGGAAACAAAATGCGATGTCAGTCACGTTATTCTCTCCATATTTCCTCCGTCCGGACAAGAAAGTGTTGATGGTGTTGGAGCTGAAGGTTTAAGAGCTTTTTAGTGAGCTGAATTACGCCCTTGAGGCACTTTTTTTTTCGAACCTGAATGCACCAGTCAGATCAGTGACAGTGTCTAACCTCAGGTTCTCCTTCCTGCGCACGTCTCTTACCCCACCTGCCTTTTCCCCTTTAGTCCATCAATCAATCCCGCCCGCATCACGCTCTAGTAAGCTTGACTGGCACTAAGGAGGGAATCTAACCTTAGAGCGCAGTGTGTGGCGCCAGCTAGTTCATATACATACATGCATATAAAAACGTTGCTTTAAATGGCAAGCAAACTTGTGACGCCTACACTGAAATACTAGATGATAGCTGCTCTTTGATTCTCAAAGATTTATCTCCTCATACGACACTAGCTCCTTCACAAGACCGGTTGCTTCAGCTGGTCAAGGACCTTCCTTGTCAGGTCATTTGGCTCTTTAAATGCCCGTCTCCTCTGTGCTTTCAATGCTCATCAGGCCCCCCCCTGTATTGATTCCCCACATTGATTCCATTCAGCTATCTGTTTGTCTCTGAGCATCCAGAAAATATCCTATCATGTCTGTGTGCACGTTATTATACCACTGCGCACAGCATCTGAGCCGCATCCTCCTTTTGTGTCAGCGTGATGAGTGGTGACAGCGCTCGGAGTCATGTCTTTTGTTGTGCGCGCGGGCATATTGTGCGTCGTTGTGTTTACCAGATTGAGTCGGGAGCTTGTTTGTCGCTCCTAGGCAGCGCTGTGCAGGCGGGTGGGGTCGAGGGTTCAGGGTCGACCCCGAAGTTGCGTTTTCCACACCACATGACGCGAGTATCGCTGTGCACCGAATGACCGACCTGGACATTCATTGTCCCTGATGATTAAATGCATCATGTCGTGATTATGTAGCTCCTGTCAGTGTCGTGTACGCTTTACACATTTCTGTCTCTGCTCACTGCCGACGGATGACAGCGCAATAATTACTGATATGTTTTTTTAAACCCTGGTGGTAATTAAAAAATTCTGACAACAGTGTGGAAATCAAAATGTTCAGGCATAGTCTGTTCACTTCAATGTATGAACAAACCAGGGATGTCTTGAGAGAGAGTAATGGACAGGATGGCCATCCACAATCATAAACTGGTAGAAATTAGAGCTGCGACAGGCTCTAATTAAGTCTCAAGACACACCGGATTAATATTACACCTCTTTTGTCGGGGAAATGCAGAAGGCAAGGACAGAAAGGAAGAGTAGATGACGCATGACAAGGAAGAAGACAAAGAGAGAGACGGAGAGGTGCGAAACAAACTTTTTCAGGAGGGGTGGTAATAAGAGAGGCTTTTTTGCAGCGTGAGCTCGCAGATGGCTGGGCTGCGTTTATCTCCTCCTCACAGCATTGTTTCCATCTTTCGGGACGACTCTCCCAGAGAGATGAGAGAAAGTCCCTCAGACTGTCCGGCCCTTATCTGCTTTAACAATATACGCTCATCATATTGTGGCAGAATGTTTATTCGTCTTTCACTGCTAAGTCAGACGAGACGCTCACAAAACCTCTGATGTTTGCGGAAGTCCTGATTTGATTATTTACAACTTTTTGACATTTGAGGCACAATTTTCCAGTATTGTTGAAATTAATATCACACTATGAATGAAAATATGAAAAATAATCACGCTGAAACAAATTGTGTTTCCATTGTGATGTTTGACATCTAGCTAGGTCTGCAACTAACAATTATATCCATTATAGATTGATCTGCAGATCATTTTTTCGATTGAGTTACTTAAATATTAGTCTGAAAATGTAAATTTTCTAAACTAAAAAAGCTTGTAGCTTGTAACTGAAATAGTTGCAAATGTTTAAAAGTGTCTGACAAACAGTACGAAAACTAGGCCCGTCACAATAATTACTTTATCGACTTATCGTACGATATACAGTATGAACATGAGCCTCGATTATTTTTATGTTATCGACTTATCGTACGATATATGACATGACTTCAATCATTTTTTCGTTATCGACTTATCGTACAATATACAATATAAAAGATTTTATGTGTTTTATTTATTTAGAATATTTAAATATTTTTTTCACATTCCAAAGTCTGAATACCTTTAAGAATTAAAACTTCATTGCCCTTTATGTATGTGTGTTTGTTTACATTATTATGCTATTATAGTATCATTATAACAGTGGCATAAAATGGTCCTAAAATGTATATATCGTCCAACAAAATTAGTTAACGTGACAGGCCTACCAAAAACCCAAAGGTATTAAATTTACTATTAAGAAGACTGAGAAAAACAGAAAATATTCACATTTGAGAAGCTTGAACAAGTGGTGTTTTTGGGGCATTTTCACTTAAAGATGTCTTAAATGATTAATGGATTATCAATTAATTGACTCATCGTTTCAGCTCTACACCAGACTTAAACAACTTCGTATCCATTTGGACTAAATACCAGTAAAAGTCGACAAATGATACCGAATTATCACCCAGCTCTACAGCTTATACTGTATATCCATAAGTCATTCGTCCTCCTCGATGAGGCAATAACAAATAGAAATTCCATATTTTAGTTTTTTTACTCTCCCATGCATGTGTCGCCTTAGCCATGCTGTGTTTGCAGCCGTCTATAGTTCCTCTAATTTGGCCAAAATCTGCTCGATTGTAAGCAGATTCTGTTTGCTTTGTGTATTAAGAAACATGTGGCATAAATTGGTGACAAGAGCTTGACAAAGGTACCCTAACATGAATCTGTTTGGAGTCTGTCCTACAGTATGTCCTCGCTGCAGCAGCTGTTACCGCCTGTTCTTTCCCAAATGTTCCAAAGACATTAACAGGCATAGTGCAACATAAAAAAAATGATCAGAAAATGTCTGGCAAGCTGTTTCTTTCCACCCCCAGGCTGCTAGAAGGAGAACAGAATTTAAAGTATATCAACAATTTTGGTTAGTTTACTTGAACGTGTGTCATTAATTACAATTTATGTATTTATAGTACCATATGAACTTCTCTTAAACAATCTGTGGATAAATATCAGAGGCCAAAAATCACTCAGTCCCTGTTAAAACTCTTTAAAATTAGAGTTCAGATTAACCCTCGGTGTATCAGTACCCACTGCACCTTTTGAATATGAGATATTTGATGCTTTGTGTTAATATATGCACAAAAAGTATTCGACAAAGTAGTGTTTCTAAAAAGAACAGGTTGTATTGCTACCACACATGCAGGTTTATACAAACAAAAACATGGTCAGATGCTTGCGAATGTGTCTCCGTACGAAAGACGGAATTTGTCACATCTTTATTTTTAAGGGAGCTGAATTTTCACACTAATTCCCAATGTTCTAGGATGTGTAAGGGATGGCTTAACACCATGCACCATCCTCCGTTTCCATGACGACTGTGATCCCTGTATGATAATCGGATTCCCACTATAGCTGTGAAAACACTCATTCCTGCCTGATCCAAGAAAATTATAACATGAAACCGCAGTGAGGAATGTGACTGTGTGATGATAAACAGCCGAGTGAAGAAATGCTTTGTAGCCGAGCCAGCCGGCAGGGTCGGACCTCGGTGAGTCTATTCATAACTCCGGCACCAAGGTAGACCACAAAAGCTATAGCATGGTGGAGGAGCTAAGCCATTTACTGAACAAGGAGGTATTAGCAGCAGTGGCTGAACAATCCATTTTGTTTTTAACATGTGCACTTTGGTATTAGAGGAAGAAGAGCATTAACAGTGAATAGCATTATAAAATCGCCTGCGTCTCCCATCACATAGTGGAGGAGGAAGAAGCACAGGAAGCCATTTGTTGTGTGGTTTTGTTCGGACAGCATGCATTTGAGAGATTATTTTTTGGGGTATTTTATGCCTTTATTTGATATTTATAATGGAGAGAGACAAGAAATGTGGGGAAATAGAGGAGGACAATTACATCAAAGCAAAACGGCCTGGCCGGAGAATTAAACCGAGGACTCGGAGCTCAGGGCTTTTGTACACATATTGTATGCGTCATAACCACTTGACTACCAGAAATTAAGTGATACAAGTGAAATTCCATGATTCTCGACACCTAATTTGATACTTCAGTAAAAAACAAGAACAAAACAATAAATAAATGTTTGCGAATTTATTACTAATCCCTGATGATTCGCCTCTGGTTTCTCACCGAAAACTAAATTTTACAAGATTACATTTGAGCACATCATGAAAATATTATAATTTACCTTTGCCCAATAAATCACATTTCACTGAATATAGCTTGAACACATCATACTCTAAATCAATGCAATCTCCCCACATTAGCTCTGACTCAGTCTAACTCCAGCTCTCGTACTACCGATTTCAACACGGATTTGTTGTTCACAATGTAGCATCATCAGGGACATTTTTGTCCCCTAGACGCCGGATGTGTTTTGGCCTCTACTCACTACTGAGGTAGCGGTTCTTGTTAGGCTCACCTATTTTCTTTTCTTTTTTCTTTCCTGTTATTTCAGCCTGGTCTCCTAAAAATTACGTTCCAATACAACGAAAGTGTATTGTCAATTATGTTTCGAGGGAAGCCTGTTTTCCCCTGGATTACGTTTGTTTTTGACATATCACAAATACATTTCTAAACAAAGACACCTACAGATGTCTCCTGGATGAAAGTCCTGTTGGTTTAACCCATCCACCACCACGACCTCCTCCCTACGCAGACTTCCGCAGACTTTCGCAGACTTTGTCTGAGATTTAGGGAACTTTCACACCTGGAGTTCAGTTCATTTGGTCCAAACCAAGGAAAACAATGTGTATGTAAATATATCATGAAGTCCTGTGGTTCATCAGTTTTGCTTTGGACTGGTTGTTTAGTCAATTGACAAACATGCCACAGTTCTTTCGAACCAAACCAGACACGTTAACCCTCGAAATTTCTTTTCCAAGAGCACACTGGCAAAAACAAATCGCATAAATACAGCATTCTTAAAGTAAATACAACACAGACAATATAAAGAGGGCAAGAACGTGCTCCACAACGAACATGGAGAAAACTCAGACATGTATTTGATTATATGATTGCATGAACATTGTTATCCAGAAGATCAATAAGTCACTGAATAACAGACATCCGCGTTCACGTCTGCCTATTTAATTGCATCCTCTTTGTTTCCAGACGCTGAGTTTTTTTTTTTCCTCTACACTGTAGCTGAGAGAGTAAAAGGCTTGACTGCATAAATTCTTTTCACTGGCACAGTCTTAGCCTTTCACATTTATCTCCAGCTCAGAGTATGACAACTATAGATCCCCTCTCCTTTGCACAAGACAAATGACCTCATTACCGCAGAAGACCATTCAAAATAGGATCACGTCAGGCACGGCAAAGCGCTTCTGAGGAAATACAGACCACTGCTTCTCAGAGAAACCATCAAAAGCACATTTGACAGACCCAGATGGGTTTTTAGAGCTTGTTTGGGCTTTCAACACACATCAAGAGGCTCATCCAGAACCACCGGTGGACTAAGCAACAGTGTCAGTTTCAGTGTAATTTAATACTGTCCAGACGTTCATAAAAGAGCAGCTTCTACTGAGGCTGATTTGCTGCTGAGGACACATTTGTTTCCCCGTAATGAAGTTTTTCTGTGTACTGACAGAGATACGCCTGCAGGGCAGCACTCCTCCTCTGGTTTACAGTGTGTATATATGTGTTTCCCCCTGTGTTTTCATAGCACTAAGGGAGCAAAAGAGAGATGGCCCAGGCACACAGTGTTCTCCCTTGTGGGAAATTAGTGTCCGCATGCATAATTTGCAGGAGAGGATAGAATGCTCAGGATTAATTTCCCTCTGCTATGTACATTAAAGACCTGAAGCCCTCTACATTATCTACAGATCACTATAACTTGCCTTGTTAAATAATTCATGTGTGCAGCTGTGTGTGAGCGAGAATGTTTGATCCAAACTGTTTGATACCAGGTGAATCCGCCGCCAACGCCTCCTGGTTCTGTTAACAATCAACCTCGAGCAATTTAAGGGGAAGTTGGCATCGCGTCGGCATCGCGTTGACCTCGCGGCTCCAAAGGTCACAGCTGTCATAGTCCTTTTTTAAAAAGTGGAGCTCATTGATTTGGATCTGGACAGAGCTGCTGGGAACCGTCGGGGCTAATGAGCCCAATATGCTCTTGTGTCCAATCACAAACCATCAAGCCTGATTCATAATGGCAGACCTTAATAGCATGACTGATAGGCTAATAGACCAATCATATTTGTGTCAGTCATCCAAAATAGGCTTGCTCTTTACAGTGGGTTCAATTGATTTGCATAAATCATAACACAGTACAGTTTATGCTTTTGTATTTATTGAATTTCTAAGAAAGAAAACTCAACAAGATATTTTAAAGGTCCCATATTGTAGAAAGTGAGATGTCTTTTTTTGAATATAAAGCAGGTCTAGGTGATTTATAAATACTGAGAAAGTATCAAAATGCTCCATCCTAGGAGAAGCTGTGCTTTTAAATGAGCCATCAGGACTTCCGTAAAGTTGTGATGTCACAACGATACAGTCACCAGTAGAAGTGCAGCTTGAGTCTAACACACACACAGTGATTCCCTGGCTACAGTGACGCCATAAAGACCAGAAAAGGCTGACCAATCAGAGCAGACTGGGCTTTTCCAGGAGGGGTCTTAAAGAGACAGGCGCTAAAACGGAGTGTTTCAGACAGAGGGTGAATACAGGTATATTCAGACAGACAGTATGAGAAAAATAATGTGTTTTTTGAACATTGAAGCGTGTAAACATGTTCTAGTAGAAACCCAAAATACAAGTATGAACCTGAAAAATTATGATATGTTAAGTTTCACTAGGGAAAAGTGAAAGAAACACAGGCTTTTTATCAACCTAAATCACTACATTTATTTGCAGTAGAGAAAAAACGTACCCACTAATTGATAAATGAATAAATATAAGGAGTCAGGAGATGATAAACAAGAAGAAGGAGAAACCTATTTCTGCTACACAAGTTCTATAAACTGGATTACCTCTCCGGGCCTTTTAAAGTATTCAAATAAAACAACCCGAGAGGGTAAAAATCACTCTTTGCTCACAGCTCACAGACTTATACAAACCCACATGTGCTTCGTTTCAAAGATTCAAAAGCCAAATAGTTTGGTAAAAATCTGCTATGGATTACTGAAATTCATATTCATCTATTTTCAGCATTATCTTCAGAAGCCTCACATGTGACGCTCACATCACACCTTCCCGTTAAAATGGCTAATGCGGTGTCACTCATCATTCAAATTCCTCTCATCTCTGCACTCAGAAAGCTTTCATCTCTCTGCGCGACTGCTAACTCGAGAGATAGCCCCCTTACTAGTTTCCATATCTGCCCATCGACCCCAATAAAGTTTTGCCAGACTTTCCAGTCTGCCTTACTTGAGTGAGCTACTCCAAGCTTTTTTAACTTAAGAGATGGCAACGCCTCACTAGAGAACAGCCGCTTACAGGAAGTAACGTCAAGTTGCTTTTTTTATCATCTGAGTGACTCTCCAGATTATTCATGCTGGCTTTTGCCCCTCAGGTTGAGCCACGCTTCTCACTCGATGTTTATGCAGGTTGTCAACACCTGACAGAGGACGAAGTAGCGCTGGCAGTTGGTTTCCCTTTGCCTGATCAGTCTGGACTGCTGGCCCACAGCTGAAGGTCAGAACAGGGCAGCCTCTCTCTCTCACACACACACACACACACACACTCATGCGCATGAAAAATCAGGCCAATTTATGAGGAGATTTATGGAGGAACCAGCAGACATCTGGAGGGAGCAGGAGGATGCTGTGAGTTGTCCAATTAGACAGAAATTAAGGAAATTTGAGTTTGTGTAAAACTTAGCGGCTGATCATAATATCTGAAGATGAAAGCTTTTGCTGAAGAAATTCCTGCTTATATTATTCAGATAGTCATATAAGTAGTTTTATTAAATAACATGTATTCAGTATGGTAATTATAGTCTGTGTTTTTCCACTGTTGAGCTTGTCTCCTGAGATTTCAGAGGCTCTCCAGCAGCCAAGTGATGGTTTGACATTATGTCATAACAAGTAAAGCCGTGCTATTTGTTCCTTTTAGCGTTATTTTGTTTTTATTCCAACCTCATTATTCAAAGCCACGACAGCCTTTGTATGTAAAGCTGACATTGATGAAGCAAGAAGGAAATAATGACACCACTTGCACATATTTCCGTCCCGGCTAGTGGTGCACTCATAGACTGCATATAAGAAGTGGACGGAGTCACCGTGTTGTCACCCATTGATTTGTGCATTGCGATTTTGAAACCTCTAGTTCGGCATTTAGGCCATCGTCATCTTGGTTTTTGGTCGTCGCCCTCTTTGGTTTTTGCAACCAGAAGTGACAAAAGAGGGTGGAGCTAAGTACAACCAAACGCTCAATAAGACATTTTTAGGCAACCAAAAATAATAATACTTATAATTAACTTTCACGAATTGAAAACACACTGTGAAAGGATTAAAGTTGTAAATCACAATGTAACCACGCGCTAAAGCATCCCCTGCTTTATGGTCTATTTGACTCTAAATGGGACCATAATTTACTAAATGAACATCATGCTGTATTGAAGAAGACGTGAAACTAGCGATTGAGACCATAAACTCATGTTTACAATGTTTACTGAGGTAATAAATCAAGTGAGAAGTAGGCTCATTTTCTCATAGACTTCTGTACAATCAGACTTCTTTTTGCAACCAGAGGAGACGCCCCCTGCTTTGCTGTTAGAAAGAATGAGAGTTTAAGAAACTTCAGCATTGGCTTCACTTCTCAGACCCTGGAGTTTGCCCACTGGGTGCACTCAAGTGCCACCACAAGAGTTTCCTTTGTGTTTTCAAAGCCTGCGTGAGAGCCATACCAAATTATTCTCCATGTCTTGGCTAAGCTCTTTAACAGAGACAAAGCGGTTGTCATTTTTTCCTAACACCACCTAATTCCCTTAAATGTCACATGAACACATTCAGCTGGTGCTGAACGGGGAGCGACCTGCTGATGTTTCTTCCCTCTTTTGTATTCCTCTTTATAGATCGATACCTCGGTTTGGCCTCTGTGTATTTTTCCCCGCCTGATAAAATCAGAAGATCCGGTTGCACGAGTTCATAAATATACTCTAGTTATCCTTTATTTGATTGTTTCCCTGGTGGCAATATCTGAAGCAGTGAGTCACAGAGCAACAACGCCTCAGGAGCGATGTCGCCTCACAAGCTGCTTCTACTTCTAATTTAAAGAAATCAAGAGATCTTTTCTGACATCTGAGACTCTTTCTCTCACCCTGTTGCTTCTTTCAGAACTGTTCTGTGGATCGCCCGCAGTAGTGCCTTCTTACAGGAAAGTCATTTCTGAACAAGTGCGGATATTTCTCCGCACACCCCTCATGGGATAACTAACAGCTTGTTCAGTCAAGGGTTATCAGCTGCAGATGGCTGAAGACAATAAACATGATCAAACACGGGGGTGGGTATTTTGAGGCAGTGTGTCTTAAGCCAAGTCATAGTACGATGCTGCGCCGCCCTTTTCTGGCAATCTCTCCAGATAATCTATTTTAAGTTTTCCCTGTATGCATCAGTTTGACTTTTCATATAAAGCAGCACTTATGATTGAATATCAGAGGAGGCACAGCTTCTTTACCAACTATGAACAATCTAACCTGTGTAATGAGATGTGCGGGCCGCCTCTCACTATTAATGGCTCCTATAAATCACCTATTTATCTTTAGCTCTCGACTAATGCTGAGTATCAGCCTTTTTCTCCCTCCCTACAGTGAGCCACCTTCAAGCTATCCTGTCCAGTAATCTTGATTAATTCTGTTTACCTCAGTGCAGCCATTATAGAGAATGGGCCCTATAATTTTTAGCAGACGACGTCTTTGAGTTGAGAGGTTGACCTCGATCTCGCTCTGCTCTTTTTTTTCCTCAAGGTTGCCGGCTTTCAGGAAGTTAGAGCAGAAAAACAACATTTCACACATTTTATGCAGTTTGTTGTTATTCGCTTCCTTCCCCTTCATACTGCAGCACAAACTGGTTTCCAAGCAACGTATCCTCATACAATGGTTCATATGATATCTTATGAAAAGTTTTTTGTGCGTTTTCTTCTTCTTTTCTTTTGTGTGATTATCCAGCAACACATGACGCACATGTCAATTTCCAGTCGTTACATGCATACATTCTTTTCAAATTTTTAGGCAACAAAACTACTTAATTAGGTTTAGGAAAAGATTATGGTTCGGGTTAAAATAACTCCGGAATTAGCGTAACTTAAGTACAGAAGTTACGTTACAAAAACTACTTAATTAGGTTTAGAAAAAGATTTTGGTTTGGGTTAAAATAACTCCGCAATTAGCGTAACTTAAGTACAGAAGTTACGTTACAAAAACTACTTAATTAGGTTTAGAAAAAGATTATGGTTCGGGTTAAAATAACTCAGGAATTAGCGTAACTTAAGTACAGAAGTTACGTTACAAAAACTACTTAGTTAGGTTTAGAAAAAGATTGTGGTTTGGGTTGAAGAAATACAGGAAGTGATGTAACTTAAGTTTGGAACTTATGTCGAAAAAATAAATCAACGTTGACTTCTGGTTTCACACGAGGTACGAACATTCATCTCCTGGGCGAAAGTCCTGTGTTTTTGGACCCATCCATCCGCCTCGACTTCCTCCCTATAGGAGGACGCGTTGTCTCTCTTTATACTTCCCGGTTCACGATTACATGGATTACATACAAATTGATTTTGTGGGATATATACTAATTACCGTGCATTACTTTTCCTACTATAGCTACAAACGTGTATGAGATCATCTTCAATGTGTATCCAGGAAGATTACAATAACACTGTGTCGTTGTCATTCAAGGGAGAGCAAAACTCTGTCAAAGCAGAGATAATATAGCATGACACTTTTTTTTTTGAATCTGAAGAAAAATCACAGCAAAATAACACCACATGCTCTCCATCGCTGCATCTCCATTTGCCTAATGATCATGCACGAGAGGGTCCCACTCCAACTACAATGCCTTCCTGATTGTACGGTCCTCAGCGTTGGCTTGTGCCGAGCCGGGCTTACTTCACATCAGTTGAAACTCTTTTGTGAATAGATAATACCTCGGAAAGAGAGCATTTATTCTTATATAATCGTCCTGCTGCGGAGCCCCTTCATTCACCTCATCCACTCGCGCGTCGCAGATGGAAAAACGCGGGGAACACAAATCAGTCCACTTATGTGCCATTTTGCGCGATTAGATAAAGGTCGTTTGACGTCTCTGATTGGGCATTATGGCGGTTTCTCTGTTGTGGTTCAGTGAGCGTAAAAAAAAAAAAAAAAAAAGTAAAGAAAAAAAGCTTGGTGCTTTTATACAGCAGCTGCAGAGCTCATAGTGTAGTAATAAAATAATTTTTTTTGCTCGATATAAGAGGTGATCCATCTCTATAATCATGGCCAGTCAGAGCTGAATGCTCTATCAGCAGCAATTTCATATATTCAATTTTCGCTAATCACAACTCGCTCCGTTCCTATTTTCTACTTAAGTCATTGAACAGAACAGTAATAAAACTGATTAAAGTGATATTGTTCAACATGGTAGTGATCTTTATGAGTCCTAAAGGAGGCTATTATAAGAACACTAGGTCATACAGCGGAATACAAGAATTACAGTTAAAATTCCTCCTTATTCAATACGGGAAATATTTTAAACTTCATGCCTGAAGGTCGCAATATTTTCTGTAACATATGCTATGCAGACTACAAAGGGAAGAGAAAGAAGAAAGCCAAAAAGGGAAAACCCTCAGTGCTTGGCCTTGCCACTCCTTCCCACACTGATCTCAAATGGAGCCCCGTAATAGACCAATTTCAGCTCTGCCTGGAGCAAACCAGTCCCTTTATTCATGTACTCCGGTCTCTTCCTCTTTGGCCAGATTGCACAGGCACAGGCAGAGAGATTCCCCCCCCCTCCCTGGCAGGATAAAATGAAAGAAGATAGTAGAGCCGCGAGGTTTCTGGATAGGCGCAGCAGAGAGCCCGCATTATGGATGGTAATGGACTGTTTGTGTGCCCGGCTCCCTCCCCGCCTCATATTGTTCGTTCGGCGGGTTCCCAGGGCGCTGCTCCTCGCCTCCAAGGTCACGGGGGCTTCAGCTAGAGAGGCCAGGAACCACGCTTACAGTATTTGGTTCCCCCTGGTGGAGCAGGGCAGGTCCAATCACAGTGAGATCTGAGGTAATAAGCGAGTGCACATATGGAGAGTTGAGAGGAGGAGGAGGACAAAAGAGAACCTGGGATTCAGAGCGTGGCAGAAGGGGATAGAGGATGTGTTGTTGATAAAAAGAAATGTTGGAGAAATACCTATAATAAATCAGAGAAACCTGGGGGAAAAATATTAGATAAATACGTGGCTGTATTATAAATGTGTAACCAAAAGGCGCAGTTTGCGTTGGTTCAGAAGGGGGCTCACTGAACCATGTAGAAATGCATCTTAAATTTTTATAATAATGCAAAACTAATATTTTATTGTAATGATGAATAATATTGTTGTGTCTTCGTATTGACAGAAAAAGAAACCAACAAGATAAGAAGATAGATTTGTGGTCTTTTTATTTACTTACAGACATATAGCCACTTAAAAGATGGGTGAGTAGTGTGTTTTTTAAACAGAAAACAGGTTTTATACTGTGATATATTTACTGAAAATGACATACAATACAGCCAACAGTAGTAAACTTTCAGGTGATCTCCTGGCAATCTTCCTCCAGCCTGTTGCCTCCTCCTTCTTCAGGTGTTTGCAGTGAAATGAGGAGGTATTGTATCAGATAACTCCTCATTCCAACTTCACGAATCAGCCGTTCCTCGTCCTTTGCGGTGCTTTAAATACATTACATACATATATATACATTAGAACTCTTTGTGTTGTACACATTACATTCCCTCCGGGTTTTTCTTTGTGAACCCCCAACCGTAAAGTTCAAAAACTGTGCCTATGAACCAAAGGTTTCTATTCTGACAACCACTGATGTGTCATTTAGCAATCAATTCTATTATAGTTCTCAGCAGATGAATAGCACTTTTTTATTCCTATAATTCTTGTTATCATTCATTGATTTAATAATGCTCTGCGTGGTGTTTGTGCAGCTACAGTGTTAGGAAATGTAAAGCTCGGCCTCTCATTGCTTACTGTTATTTATGCTCATTAGCTACTACAAGGACGCATGAAAGAAATGGAAGTAATATTTATGGCGCTCCCATTTCACAGCCTGTAGTCAAACGTATATTCATTCATTACTGTTTATGTCAAGGAAACGTAAATCAGAGAACATTGGTTCTGTTATTTTCATAATTGGCTATATGTTTGTATTTTGCAGAATAGGTTCTGCTCCCCATTGAGTCCACGCAACTCAGTGTTGAACACAAAAGGGTAACAGATAGAAAAAGCTAACAGAAGCACATCTACTGTGTAAAAATACACGAAACGCAACGAGGCAAGAGATGCCCTGGGCAAGTCTGCTAACAAAGAAACGAGAGCAGGATGAGCCGGCGTGGTGGAAATCGATTGACACAGCCAGCGCAGCAGCGTGCAGCAGGTAGAAGCTGTGAGTGCATAACCAGCGCCGGCGGTACGATGAGTCACAATTTGTTTATTTATTTGATCTTTATTTAACCAGGAACTCTCTTGAGATGCATTATTTCTAGAGAGACCTTGGCCGAAATAGCAGCGCAAAGTAGCTACAGTCACCATGAAGAATGTTTTGAATGCCTAGTGTGAAGTCTGTCTTGTGGTTTATTCCAAGAAAAGGGTGTTTAACATGAAAAGACAAGTTGCTAAGTTAAGAATAGACTCTGGGGACTTCTGAAAGTATGTGATAATTAAGAAACGCCTCACAGTCTTCATTAAATGACTTGTTTGAATTCAGTGTGCAAGTCTGGAAAAAGTTTAAGAATGATTGATTTCCAGAGCTTGAAACGTGTGTGAACGTATCTATGAGAGAGCAGCCGTGAGGATTTGGATGGCGTGCTTCTGTGTGCCTTGACCTCCGCTGGGCGCTGGAGTTTGGCTCCGTGTGGCGCCGGTCCGCCGGCCTCTTCTCCGTCTGATCGGATTGGGGCCGCAATTGAATGACACAACTGTTTGCCGGTGCCCAGCGGAGGCCGACTGGCATTAAACTCGTGCCAAACTGGCTCTCCGCTGAGACGTCTCACTGGGAAAATATCCCTCCAATCCAGCTCCACCTCCCAAATCTCCTGCTGTTTACCAAAAATAAGAATTATCACAGCAGCGCATCCTGCCTCACATTGTCATCTCTCTAATTTGAATTATCAAATGACACATGCTTCGTTAATTAAATTTAAATTTCTAAGTCTTGATTTTTAATAAGACATTTAGAAAATCAGGGCCAAAACTGACAGGGTGGTAAACAGCCAAAGACATTTGACTGCTTCTGCTGACACTTCATTTGCTCATAATAGATCAATTCGGAGTAGTGTTGGGAACTGCTAAACAAGCATTGATAGTTGTGGATTTGCCACCCCTCTGGACTTCCTCTTTGTGTTGTTGTTGAGAGTTTTTCCAGCTGGCCAGCTGCAGTGCTTTCTCACCAGAATAGGGTGAAATGAAAAGCATCAGTATGGGTTTGTTGCTGGGGACGGATGTCAGGAAGGATTGCACACTGGAGCTGGCAAGCCCTGACGTGCCGGCCTCTATAAGAAGAAAGTAATTGGCCTCCTAATTGCTCTCAGAGGCATGTTTTCACCGACCGAGCCAGTTCCCGGGCCTGCCTTCAGACTCAGTACAAGTCCAGTGTCAGCCCTGTGTGATCTGACCTGAACACGAGACAGACAAGAGGAAAGAAGCAGCTCTTACTTCTTTCTTCCTCTGGCTTCCTCCTATCCTCCCCTATTCCATTAAGCCCCGTCACTCTGTGTCTGCAGCTCTGTTTATCTCCCTCAGGGGGCACTCTCTTCTCCAGACAAACACCCCGGTCAGTGAGCTGTTAAATCGCACTCGGATCAATAGGAATTACATTTGTTCTGCCCGTTTTAAGAGTCATCACTGGAGACACACCTTCATGATCTTGTCTTCAGCTTTTCCCCCCCATATCCTGTCTCTTTTAACCAATTTGTGCACAAAGACTAGTATGATAAGGAAAAATCACACGTTTGTTCTTATTGATCAAAAGTCTGAAATTTGAACGGACATACTTTGGGCAAGTATCTAATAGGGATGGGATGGTGAGGACATTTTCCCACCAGTTAATAAACTTTTGACACGGGTGTTACAGATTACACCGGTGTCAATATATGTAGAGCACTTACTTTGATCTTTAACGTCTGGTGGCTGTGTGTCTGGCCTCTTCGGTCCAGCTTTAGCTGCAGGGACGCAGGTTTCCAACCGGCGCTGCTGGCCGCTTCGTCCTCCTAACGCCGATTGCCTCAGTAACGTTTTGGTTCCCTCATAGCATTGGGGTTTAAATCTGAAATATTGCAAAATAGGCGCTTTTGCTTTTTCGCTTTGACACCAAATCCTCCACTATCGTCTTGTCTGTCAACTCTCTCTCGTCCCGTGTGTGTGAAATCTGACTACTGCTACTCTGAGCTGGGCAGACACTTTCAATTTCAGATTGTAGCATCCGTTGTCAGACCATGTATTGATAACACGTCGCCGATACGCCAAAAAATGCAAATTTCAGTTGCAGACACAAATGGTTTAAACTTAAAAGTGCATTAAATAATCTCAGCTATAACTTTTGATAGGACTTATCTTTTCATCTTCCCTGCTAATTAGAGCTGAAATCCAACAGAAACACTACAAGAAAATGTGTCAGTCTGTCATCATGCAGAGCACAGTAATGGTGAGATCTCCTTTTACGCTTCAGAAATGATCTAAATCTCTTGTGAGTCATCAGTAATAAGTGTTAAGGATGATAAAAGTTTTCATATGGGAATGGGTGAAGTTTTACTTCAGAGCATAAAAAAAGGTAAGTTTGAAAACTTTGAAAAAACACATTGTTGATTGTCCCCAGGGCAGAAAACATCTTTTTACTTACTGGCCCGTTAATCAACGGCCCGTTGACTTTCACAGTGTGGCTGATAGTTCTCTTTTCTGGATATGAAAATGAAGAGAAAAGGTTGAAGTGTTTGCAGCATCTGTTAGTCATCTCATAGCTTTAGTCATAGTCGTCTCTGAAAGCTTTTGCGCTGCATCTGAATGAGCAAGCATCTCATTTGAATCCTTGTGGGATCTTCGTGCTTATTCTTTGTTAAAAAAGAAAAAAAAGAAGTGTTGATGGAGCGGCTATAAATGGGGGATCGGTGAAGTCAGAAGGCTCAGTGACTCATGAGAAGCCATGACAGAGAGGTTTATACTGGCGGAGGGAGGGAGAGGTTTCAACAGCCCACTTTGCATTAAGACATGCAGTGGAATTGGATGTGTATGTGATTTTGGGCCTGATCCACTCTGACAGGGCGGCGTGTCACATGCAGTTCTCTGCAAAGTTTCGCAGATTGGAGTTTACTTTCTTACAAATTCAGAGCTTCTCTGGAGGCAGAAATAATCTCAAGTGTTGTGTAACTGAGCTGGCAGAGCCAAACAAAATCACAACTTTGTGCAAGATGGCAGCTGAAACGTTCTTGGAAGACCGGGACGTGATCTAACTAAGATATTTATCAGATTTTTCACCCTTCTAATAATAATAATAATAATTTATTGGTGGTTGTTTGTTAATGTTTATATCTTTTATGATCCCTTGAAAATTAGATGGATTTTTGAGGAAGGATACACTACCTAGTCGATAATGCAGAATACTTGTAATAAAAAGTGCTTTTTTTTTTGCGTAATTATTTAAAAATTGCTTATTTTCGCATCTCAAGAAGTAGCACAGAAAAACAAAAAAATATTTTTGCAGTCCCTTGGTTCCACTTTATAAGTATAAGTCGCGTAGCAATTAGGGAAGCAAAAGCAATAGCATTTGAGTAATATCTGGAAAGGAGAATATCCTCTGGTACTACAACGAAAACTGCAATCAAAGGAAAAAGGGTAAATTTGACACCTCCGAGAATATATATATAATATACTGTAGATGTCCAATACTTATGAAGATTTGGACAAGACCAACAAGTATTAATGAGGATCCTGTAACTGTTTTACATCTGTTGCATAAAGGGATCTGCCCCTGGATACATTTTTGCTAACTTTTCCTTTAATAGATGAAGGCATTGTAAGACTTTGAATTGTAAAATCCCATGTCTGTCACAAATTGAGGAAGAATGCATTCTTTGAAGGACGGACTGCCAGTTGTGAGCTGCTATTTCAGATGAAATTTCGAATTTATACATAACGCAAAAAGAAAAGAAAAAGTAATTTAGTTCCATCCAGTCTGGTTTGATTCAGCCAGGGATTATTTCACCAGAGAATCTCTTCCTGTTTGTGTAAAGTACTATGAGCCCCTTTCAGCACCACGGACAGCTCCCAGTACAGAAAGAATAAGAGTGTGCAGTGATTACCATCCTAAAACATTCAGTTTACTCAGTGAAAAATAAGTTTACCAAATGAATCAGAGGCAGTCTTGATTTCAAAAACATACACCCCCACAGACCTCATTTATTTTAATCACAGCACCATGCAGTACCCAAAAGTCACTGGAGCGTTGAATGGACATGGCAGCATGGATGGCTTGGCCGCAGCCAGCAGTGATAATTATCATGTGGGCTGTGGGAGGTGGGGAGGGCTCTCTGTTGTTGCCTGGAGGTACTACTACAGCAGATGTTTTGGTTCGGAAGCCTTGTCTGCCAATACTGGGACCGTCATGATTACGTCTCCGAGTGTCAAAACCAGTTAGTTGGTTGTTAGAGGGGTTAGAGGTCAGTGGCTTGTTGTTGTCTGAAGTGGTGCAGTGATTCATTACTTTCTAATGGATCTTTTATGTCTCCACAGGGGCGACAGCCATGGCCGTAGGCATTATGTTTTCGTGCTGTCCGTAGCTAGTAATTCTAGTTTTGTCAGGTGGCAAGTGATGTCTCCCTTGTGTCTGCAGACGAGGCAAGAGAAAGTTTACAGAAAAGGCTTTTGCATGTAAAATCACATGCAATGAATCGACTAATCGATCAACAGCCATTTTTAATAGTCAATTAACAATTGCTTTAATCAAAAATTCCTCCTTTAGCTTCTCAAATATCCATAAATGTTGGTTTCATGTGTGTTATATCACTGTAAATTGGTTTTGGCCGTACAAAACAAGCAATTTAAAGATATCAACTTGGACTGTTTTGACATTTTATAGACCAAACAATAACCAGTTAATCGAAAATAATATTTGGTTCCAGCTGTAATTGTCGTCTTGTTGCTGCTCAGAGAAAGCAAGGAGCAGTAAAACAGTGTTATACAGGGTCAACTGCGGCGAAACACCTCTGTAAGCATGGAGGCAGTGAGCATATTGTCCCATTTTTACCCTCCGTATACCGCCGAAACATAGTGCTCCATCTCCGTGCGGCACTATCATGGCTGCAGACTGTATTATTCAAGAGCAATTTCAACCCAATTCCGTGGGCTGTCTTGATATGTCTGCATCTGATCCCAATCTACAGACTTGATGCTCAAAGGAGCAGAAATCTCTTTGATGCTATCAAGTTTTTGTGCCATATGTAGGTTTCTGTAACTAAAAACACCTGCGCTGTATTCCCTCATCTGAGCTATGAAGATGAGATATATCAAAGCACTAGAAAGAAATGCACGACAGACGCATCTGTCTCTCCTCTCTGTACTCACCGGAGCTCTTCACAACCTGGGGTCGCGGCGATACCAGCGCCATGCAAATGAGAGGAGCCTCTCCCAAATGAGAAAAATCCGAACTCATGCTAATGCAGTGTCACAGACGCCTGATGGCGAACGATAAGCTGAAAGATCGTCGGTCACAACGCCTGTTTATTTCAATGTCACCCTCGCAATGTTATCTATCAAGCTGCCACCACTGTCAATGAGTTCAGTCTCACTCTTCAAGGCACTGGAGTATGATTTAGTTGAGGCTGTTGTGTTAAATGATAGTGCCAGCGAGATCCGATCTGACAGCTCACTCTGGTTCAATGACGGAAAATGATAGCATCTTTTATTTTGCTGCCTCTTTTCGAAAAGGTCAAATTCCCATTCACTGGATATTCATCAGGTACTTTTCATATCGTTTATTTTTTTTACTTTAAAAAGAAAATGAGCACAGCTAAATTATAATTTTGTGACAATTATTGAGCTGGTTGGACTTTGGCAGGCATGCTGCTTTTCAAACAAAGTGTGTGGGTGGAAATGTTGTGAGAGGCTGTAGGCGTATGAAAGGATGCCCAGTGGGGAAAAGGCTTTCTAATGGACGGACGAGGAGAATGGGAAACCATCAAAGTGAGCGAGGAAACAGACACCATGAGGAGATGCATGAATTAAAGGGAAAAGTCAGGACGCCGATGTGAAAGCTAGCGTCATTTCCTAATCATCCCTATCATCTCATTCTCTCCCGCGCTGTGCTGTCGTGATCTATTCACATCTGCTTGAAATGGCAGATCGGTGACACTGGGACTGTTATTTCTGAAGCTGAATTATTTGTCACCTTCTGATCACACTCTGGCAGCACTCTGCGACACCTTCGTGGGATTAGCAACCTGTCAGCGGTTGTGTGTATTAAAAAGTACGAGATCCTGTGACTGGAATCAGAGCACCAATCTGTTGCGAGTGTCAATTGGATTCAAGAAGTGTGTGTTTGCGGGTGAAAAATTCCCAAACGAGCTGATTTATTCCATCACTCAGGCGAACGCTGATGTTGTCGTGTGACCTAAAATTCACCCCACCTCAAATGGGTTCTGATACTGTGTAATTTAGCCCCTCGGCAGAAACTCTTCAAACTCTTCAAACACCATCTTTGTCAAGTAGCAAATCAGATAAGGCAGTGTTTTTTATTTTTTCGGAAAATGTCAGTGCAAGTTCAAATTTGTTTTGGACTACTGCTGAGAAAAAAAAGTTTGAGTCAGGCTACAGGCAAGTGTTGGATGAGATTTGCCTCTTCTTAAACGCACAAGTTAGCCCAAATACCTCCTCTTTGCATTTTGAATCACTTTTTCAAGCGACAAATCAGATAAGACGGCGCATATTCATCAACTTAGTCACCGCTGGGTGCGTAAACTTGCAGTAAGCAGAATATTTTTGGCATCATTGGGGCAAATATTCCATAATAATCTTTCAGCATATTGTAATTCAAGTGTTCTGAGAGAGACTTCTGCTCCTCATCATGGCTCTGTTTTCAGGCTTTAGAAAATCTATCCCATGACGGGAGACTTGGGCCAATCACAGGTCATTTCAGAGAGAGAGAGAGTGTTCCTATTGGCTGTTCATTCAACCGAGGCAGCTGTCAATCACTCGCGAACTCTGATCAAACGGTCAAACTAGGCGGCGCTGATCAAATATGAATCAATATTCGGTTACTGTAATGCCTATTTCTCACCTTAAATGTTTCCAGAAACATCTTGTAATGTACTGTTGTGCTGTAAAATGAGAAAGTTTGCTCCGGCTGGTGGGCGGTGCTTGGTATTTCCTCAACTGATCTCAACATGCAGCTAAACAGTACACTACAAGATGCTTCTGAAAACATTTGAGGTGAGAAATAGGCATTACAGTGACAGAATATTGATTTATATTTGATCAGCGCTGCCTATTTTGACCATTTGATCGGAGTTTGCGAGTGATTGACAGCTGCTCAGAGACGGCAAGGCTCCAGTTCGGCTCTGATTGGTTGTTTTCCTCCGATCTGTGTAATCTTGCAGATGCGATTAGGAGCACCAGAGGACACCTGAAGACACGATTTCTTTCAGATTACCTGTCTCATGCATCGCTGTCAGGATATAGTGACCGTTTTATAAAACTGACTTTTGTTTAAATCATATTTGCTCCAATTCTACCCACTGCTGCTTTAACCATTTACAGTTTGAGTCAATCCAGGGCGACATCATCAGTAAACGGCTCACACTCCACACTCTAAACAGAATTAAAAGGTCAGCTGCCAAGTGTCTGGAAAGAAGCACTTGAAGGGCCGTCTGTTTGAGAACATTAACAGCTCTGGGGACGTGTCTTTTTGACATGGACACCATAGAACATGACAAAAGGCTACGACAACAAATATGGAAGTGCAGCGGCTCCATCTGCCGTCATCTGTAACCAAAGAAACAGGAAAGAACAGAGCACTTCCTCTTCATGGAAAATTTCCCAGGTCTCCAAAACACTTTCTGCTATATTTGTATTTACGAAAGCAATGAGTATTTTTAAAATGTGGAGACTTATACTTGAGGTGATAATGACCTCTCTTGGAATTAGTTGCTGCCTTTTGAAGTCGCAACTTCACGCAATAATTCCTCTCCAGATTATTTGCCTGGATAAACCGTGTCAGTTGTGATATCTGTGGCCGAGCCCTGCGGGAGGCAGGGTGCTGCGGAGGGAGGCGTGAAGGAGTGGGCGGGAAGAAGAAGAAGAATAAGCTGCAGCGTGGAAGCTAAATAAAATCAAAGCTACAGGGCATTTATTTTATGTTCTGTTCCGAGCTACAGCACTCTAAAACATCCATTTCTTATCACAATTAGATGTAATGTGACATCAAAAAGAGATTATTCTACTCGATGGAATCAAGTGCTCTCTGTAACCCTTTGGAGTACATCTATTGCCCTGCTCTATAAGGGTCAGTCTCGCTCCTTGACTCACTTCCTGCCTCTCCCAGCCTGTCACCGAGCCAGTGGTTGCCGGGCAGACTTCCCTGAAGGGTGACCCTGGAGGCAGGAAGTGGTTGAGCAAATAGCCTCCCTTTATCTGTATGACTCACCTACCAGTAGTCGCGCCATGGCCCCTGGCCTCCCACATCAGACTTGATTCCAACAGACATGACTCCCCAGGCACCGCTATATTAGCCCTGGTCCTCAATGGCCCCCCTCCAGCCTCGCAGCCAACTCCGCACGCAACCAGGGCTACGGGTCGCTAAATGTGGGAGGTGGGGTTTTTAAACTCCTTCAAACTGTATCTGCAAAAGTAATAGAAGACAGAACAAGTCAGCCAGCCAACTGTAGTGTTTGATCCCTGTTGCTTGCCTAATAGACGCGGGGGCTGAGAAACAGTGTACCATTAGAGATCCCCAGCAGTTACTGTACTGTGTGTACTCTAATTTGTGAGTTATAGACCTTTTGATGGCCAACTGAAGCTAAATGCTCAAATTAAACTTAGAGAGATCCTTACTATATATCCTCTTCATGTGAAATTGATACTTTTGGTTTGTTTTGTATTTAGTCTGGTTCGATTTCACAGTTCACAAATTAAAGCGGACCAAATTAAAGAAATTAATTTACTGAGGGGAGTGTACGAAGGAGCGAATTTATCTTCTTTGTCTCGAGAGTTGCCACTTCTCTGCAGGGAATCACAGACTTTGATATATTGCCGTCAAAGTTTTTTCACTTTTACTCGGCACTGATCGACTGAGCGCACAAATCCCTTCTCCTCTAGTTAATCTCGAACGACTAAACATCACTATTTTTGTGGACTTTATTTAGCATATTTTGTGTGTTTTTATCGGTCCAGCTATCATGCAAACATCGGACTTCTTCAGGAGTCCAGGTCAGTCCTCTCCCACTCTTGTTAACCTGTCTTTACCTGTGTTCATCTCAACAAATGCCCATACAGGCAGCCTGCGTTTTGGTTTGCACCAAAGTATGATTACTGCGTTCACAACTGCCCAAACGAACCGCACAAGAGTTTGATTGAAACAGACTAAATGTTGGCTTGTGAAAGGGAACATAATTCCCCAGATCCACTTAGTTTGAACCAATACAACAGCATCCAATCAAGTTGCAAGAGAGAACCATGAAGAACTAACGTTACTGAGCGCCAGATGGAAAAAATGATACCAAAGATAATTTCGTTTGCATACAAAAACTATGCGGTGGTCAACAAAAAAACAAATGTCAGTATGCAAAACGAAAATTACAGACAGAGACGCAAATGGCATTATATTTGTTTAGGACTCAAAACCCAACGTTTAGGACTCAGGACTTTGCCTGACTTGACTTGGGACTTGAGTGCAAAGAATTGAGACCTAATTGTGACTTGCAAAACAATGACTTGGTTCCTCGTCTGGGAACTAGGCAGTTTTGAGTTAATCAAGCTCTATTTGTGAAGGGTTCCTGTGCCAAAAAGATAAAGTTAAAACACTGAATGAACGAAGCTATTGAGCTTCAAGGTGTTCACATAGCAACAATGATGTTTAAATAAACCGTTTAATTAATGTGCTCTCAATAGAAATGTTGCATTTAATGGTACCAGTAATTTGCAGGGAAAGTGTAAGTCAATTACACTTTGAAACAGCGCATCCCTAATATTATTTAATTACATACGATTGAATCCTTTGAAAAACGCTTTGAGGACTTTTGCATAAAGAAATCAGCTTCACTTTCATCGCTCATTATGCAGATAGCAGCAGCAGAAAGGCAGACGTTTTCATCTTTGACTCTCAAATCAGATCAGAGAATTCTCTTTGAATAAAGGCCACAATAGTGTCAGTCTGAGATTGATGTTAGAGCTGAAAGGTCTATTTTGCACCTGGGCTGCCTAGAGAAGGCTCTTTTAGATTATCATAGTGTCTCAGTATTGATTCACATCATAGCAACATCATTTAATGCCCATTTCAGCATCTTAATGTATCAGGTTTCTCTACACCATCCTCTCTACTCCCCAGCCTCTCATTTAGCCCCGGGCTGACAGACCCATTTTCCAGTGGGCGTTGCGATGTTTGCCATATAAATAGACTGAACGTATCCACCAACAACTCAGGGAGTGTGTCAGACCTTTACGCTGCGTGAGGAACAAGAGTAGATGATAAGAGCTGCTGAGATCTGGAGCCCTGAGTCCTTCCCTCTGGCAGACAACAAGGCTGCTTTTTCTAACTTTTTTTCCTCAGCGCTTTGGAAGCAGTAATTGAAAATGGGTGAATCTTTGTGCACTGGCTTAATAGAGCTGTCCTGCCCTTGCTGCAAAGCGGGGTTAATAACTTTTTCCAGTTCCATTACCCCCTGAGATTGGCTTCAGGTGAGTAAAGAGGCTGCACTGGACAAGGGGAAGTGGCCACGGGGCCTCCTCAGCCTCCTCTTATCTCTGTTCTCTGCAGGCAGCTCACCTAACAATCATTTACGTGACTTATTATATACATAAAAGATGACTCCCCCCGCTTGTGTGTATGTGTGCATGACCACGATGTCTGGAAATACTATCCTTGCGCAAATGAGAGTCCGGCATATGGTGTTGGGTACTTGACTGACAGCCAGTAATTAATGTGCCAGTTCACTAACTCGTGTCTTCCTCATGCACTTTACCAAAGTTTAAGTGCACTGTTAGGCTTTCTTCCTGCATGTGTCAATGCAAACAGTGTTTTTCTTGGAAATTCTTGTCAGTTTATTAGTCTGAATTGGTCTGATATTTGACCTGTCGCTGTCAGTTGACTTTATGAAATGGAGATTTTTCTTTTTCTTGTGAAGCAGTAATGAGACAGAAATTGGTTTGACGCTGGCTGACTGGTGAGTTTTGTGATTTTCTTTGTTAGAGAGTGAACGGAGAAAGGAAAGAGTCAGAGGGAATCTGGAGTTGATGGGTTGAGGCTTTACCTTAGGCTGTATGTAAAAAGTGGAAGTAGTCACCGCGACGTCACCCATTGGTTTGTTGACTGCTGTTTTGAAGCCTCGAGCAAAGAACGTACATTGCCAAGAAGTGAAAGTCAATCGTTCGTTCTATTGCAACATCAGCGCCCAGCAGTAAAGCTATGTTTCCACCATTTTGGACTGAAAGCAACTACCGGACGCCAGTCAAACGTCCGCCTACACAGTGCCGTACAAAAGTAAATCTAAGTTAGATCTATTCTATTGTCATATTTAATGTCTCTACCGAAATGGCCTGTGTTGAACAAAAAATATATTATACATATAATAAGCGTTTTCAGTCCAAAACGGTGGCAGCAGCTGTTGTCAAAAAAACACTGGAGTTTTGTCTCTTTGCTTCTATAATCTTTGCCTGGAGTTCGGCATCCTGTTTTTTTGGAACCAGAAGTGACACTAGAGCGTGGAGCTAAGTACATTCGAATGCTGAATAAGACATTTTTAGGCGACCAAAAAGGTTATAATTAACTATCATGAACTGAAAACACAGTTGTAAAATGAAAACAACGCCGTGGTACCGACTTGTTAATCACAAGGTAGCCACGCCCTAAATCGTACCCTGCTTTATGGTCTATTTGACTCTAAATGGGATCATCATTTACTAAATGAACATCATGCTGTATTGAAGAAGACTTGAAACTAGCGATTGAGACCATAAACCCATGTTTATAATGTTTACTGAGGTAGTAAATCAAGTGAGAAGTAGGACCTCAGACCTTGAGGTTGCCCACTGGGCTTTACGCATGAATTGCTTTTTCTACAAGGATGACCCAACAGACTCATTAGTTATGTTTATATGCACAAAGTAAGCCAGCTCTTTGCTTTTACTTTGGTTGTTGTATTTTTCCTTTAACTGTGTGGTTGCCATTAAGAAACCACTGACCACTCTATCAATAAATTACGCACGAAGAGACTCAACCACTTATTATTTGTATTTTACTTCCAATTGGAGTGAAAATAATTACTATTCCAAAAATACAGCCGTGAAAAGATTGAGATATTTTCACACAAAGCAGCCCAGAACGAGTTCACTTGAACAACAGAGATGGGATCTGAACTCTCCATGAAACAAAATACTGTTGAACATTACTGCCATTAGTTAGATGGCTTTGATCACCAAGGCCAGACCTGAATGGCACTTATTCTTCTACATGTAATATTCATGCCACAAGAAAGAGCACAATTCATTCAATAAAGATCACTCATAACTGTTGGATAATGAAATAGTCTATGGAGCGCGGAATTACTTTTAAAATTCAAATTTATCTGCTGAATATCTCCCCAGTACACCATAATGGTGTTAATTGTTTGATGCAGCACTCTATTATGCATGCAAAACACAAGCTTTAATTTGCTTAGAGTTTATTTTGTGTCATGTATTGTAATTACACTGTTAGCGCTCCCTTTGGATCAAAACAGTGTCCTTGCTGTGATTATTAGTTTATCCAGGTCTATAAAGAAATTACTAAGTGTCTTCTCTGAGGATTACTTTAAACAGCAGCAATTCCCATGCTTTGAATCTGCGAGTGGTTTAACATCTCTGAGCAACTGTTCATCAGTAAATAATCAAGATGGTTACGGTTAAGTGTCGGAAAGCACACAATATGACTTCATTAGCATTTCATTGTTACGAAGGGAATGTGAGCCGCTGATTCGGGATTCAAATCAAATGTGTGCGCTTGTTTCTGACTCCTGTATTTGCCTAAGACTCACTTCACTTCAGTCAAAGCACTTCCCCATTGATCCAGACTATCGATCGCGGCACTACGGCAGCATTTGTGAGTCTCTCGCTGCTTTTGATTTGTCTTTGACGAAACAGTTACGCCACTATTAGTCTCCTCCTGTTTAAATAGTCCTAAACGCAACAAGTCCTTTTGAATTGTTTCGCTGTCTCTGAATGAGAGAGTTTTGAAGGATAGCCTTTGAATGGTGACCTCGCCTTTGCAATTTTGATTTATTACATTTCACTAAAGCAGAATTATTTTGTATTCATTGACATTAACAATTAACCCAACTTACTTCACTTGGACTAATATTCAATGATTTGAGAGCAGCTCTGTGACAATGGATGTTTCAGCTAATCTAATGGGGGGTTTAATGGTCTATTTATATTAAGAAGTAGAATATTTTCACCAGTAAAGGAAGACTCAATCCTACAGCTTATCGGAAAATTGCAAATCACCAATCATGGTACCAACCATGTCATACAACGTGTTTACGAAGGAGGCTTAATAACGCTCCAAATCTGCGCTAAATTTTGGTGAGGAAAAACTGACATGGCCATTTTCAAAGGGGTGCCTACATCTGTTGTTGTCCGTTGGCAAGCATATTTGCCCACTCCCATGTTGATAAGAGTTTTAAATACTTGCCAAATCTCCCTTTAAAGTATCTTTTGAACAGATAAAAAATGTGTGATTCATTTGCGATTAATTGCGATTAACTATGGACAATCATGCGATTAATCACAATTAAATATTTCAATCGCATCTCCAAATTTATACCATCCATAACATGAGGACGGCATGGGCACCCTGACTGGTCTGCGGCTGTTCTTACATATTTATATTCATGTTTATACATAATTATGGGTCTGTCTACATTTATAAGAGTTTCAATAAATATACAGACTCTTTCTCTTATGGGAATTATGGGGAAAAAATAGCTGTAATTGCAGATAATGCTTTTAAACACATGCTTCTATTTGATCTGAATTTTAATAAGCCTAAGGCTAAGAAATTATACCAATCATTTTGTTCACGCAGATGATAAGCTCTCTCTCATTGACTATATCCCTCTTTTTTTCTGTAGTGTCTGTGCATACATTTATTCAACTGGTTTAAATTAGGCTGACATATAACAACTGCCACATCATGTTGTGATGATTAGCAGATAATTCTTGATAAAATGGCTTTAATTGCTGATTTACTGGGTGATTAACTCATAAAACCCAATAACATGACGGGAGGGTGGTGTAATTGGCAAAAAAGGCCACCCGTGTGTCTTGCTCTCCTTACTGTACCAAGCTGTGAGCTGTGAAATATATTGAATTTGATGATGAAATGGAAACCATTAATCCTGGGATGGGCTGATTTTTGGCAGCTTTATGACCTCGTCAAACATGAGATGCAACCTTGGGAAAGCTGGCCAATACTGGAACCAGTGGGGAGCAGAGCAATCCATGTGATACCAACATGGTGTCCAAATCTGAGCTCGAGAAAGGGGTCTCTCCATGTTAGCTCTTAATCTATCTATTGTGTTGTTGTTTTTTTAATCTTTCTAAATTGTAGAAATGGTCATGTTAATGGCAATACGACTGCCCAGGTTGGGGAAAAACAAAAACCCATTGGTATTGGGGGTGGGGAGGGGGAACATAAAAGGATGATGGAGGAGATATCAGGAAGGATAGAGGGAGGTAGAGAGCGAGGGAGCTGACCCAGTTAGAGAGGGAGAGAGAGCGAGCTCCAGAGAAAGATGGAGAGAGAGAGGTGATAGGAGGGAGCTATGTGCCAGCCTCGCCACTGCATTGGGGACCTGCTGGGCCATCTGGCGGCCCTGTAATTGGGTTGGGGTTTTGCACCTGAGCGGCACACCTCCAAAGAGATGGTTGGAGCAAAAACACAGAAAGAGGGAAACAAGCATCCTGCAGCGTAGTGAAGGTGGGAATGACTGTGAAAGTTGATAATGGGTTAGATCAATTCTTAGTGTCTCCTAAATTTGCATTTCTTTTTAGTCAAATTTGCTTGAATCACCCAAAAGGTTACAATAATGCAAGATTGAATGTTATCATTGGAGTGGAAAAGACATAAGTGTAAAGCTGTCTTCCAAGTGGGTCATAATGGTGACAGGGCAGACATTAACATTCGTGTTGCAGACGATATACAGTATGATTACATAGCGATGACAACCCTTGGAAAGGGAAAAAGGTCAACAAGGCTCTCAGGTTTTCCATAAAGATAAAAAAAAAAAAGCCTATTCCACCTGCTGTTCAAGTGGACCACCTGCTGTGAGGCGCTGCAGACAATGGAGATAACACAGAAGTTGCCATCTTATGCTTGAAGGGGCAAGTAGTCATTAAGGTGCAAATATGAGCTGAATTAATGTTTCATTTTTCGCCAGGCCTGATGCGAGAGACATAACAAACTCCGAGGGTGGTCCTCCTCGCACACACACACACACACACTGCTCACATTTCGTTCGGAGATTGAGAAGCATCAGCGTTACACAACCCTGAGGAAAACGATTTAAAAGGCTTGGGAACATTATTTCATTCAGATGCATGTCTCATTCTGGAAGGTCTCTTAATTCACTGGGATTTACATAAAAATTTGCATTCACTGCCTGCCGAATTCTTCAGGGTAATTATTGTCTTTTCAAAAAAACGTAGCTCCTTGTGTATTACACATCCTCGTACAAGCGCGGTAAACCACCATGTTTGCGTTTTTGTCCCTCGCATCAGACATGATCTCCCTTGGAAATATTGAGTGAAAGCCTGTGTGCAACACCCCGTCACGGCGTGATCAATTATTTTTCTATAGAGGAAGCCTCCCACATGCACTCTGCAGAGCATCATTGTGCTCCCTAAAAGTCCTCGCCCGTGTTGAAGTATCTCTGTCATTGCCAGGCGTGCCTCTCAATGGCTCAGCCCCCACACTAACCTTGCAGCGTTTCAAAGGGAGACCAAAGGGAGGCTGAGTGAACATGGACATGCGTAGGCGTCCGTGCAACAAAGGGGGAGGTTGAGAGGGCCGAGTTAACCAATGGTTGCCTTGTTCGCGACAGGAGAAGGTTCATTGCCACTCTTTACATGAAGTTAAATTCATGTTTAAACTATTTAATGACTCAAGTTTTTCTTGCTTAGTTCATAGTTTTTTTTCTAAACTAGTTACTGTATTTTTTCTCTTTCTTTGGAAGTATTTTTCTCAGCAGCTAACCGCATGACACGTCTTGAAATTGTCTGTTGGTGACAGACAAAAGATGTTGTTAAACAAGTGTTAGCTGAGTGTTAAAATCACAGCTGGAGAGTGCGGTGCTATCTTGCTTTCGCAGTATGTTGGGAAGCAACAGCTGGTAAACACGAAGTGATTGTGAATACCGCCTCATGCTAGCGACTCAGAATTGCTTTTGTTCGCAGAGTTCGGCGTCACCACAAGGGATTTAAACTTTGTGTAATCAAGCTGGTTCATCTAAAAATACATTGTTGTTTCAGTTTAGTGGCATTGTTTCGCTGATGGGACATTTCTACGGCTATATACAGTCCTGAATGTCCAGTAAGGTTATGGTTAGTTCAGGAATGTGATCTTAGTAAGTGAAACAGGATAAGATGTACTTGATAAATAAAAGCAGCGTAATACAGTATGCTTGTGAAGATGTATCACCTCGGTGATAATTGATATAAAAGCATAAACTGTATATGTTTTGAAGCATTGAGTTCAGTATTTTGGCTGTCGCCTTCTTGTTTTTTTGCAGTCACCTTCTTGGTTTTTGGCCGTCGCCAACGTGTTTTTAAGACACTGCCTTCTTGGTTTTTGGCCGTCGTCACCTTGGTTTTTAGCCATTGCCATCTTGGTTTTTAGCTTTCACCATCTTGGTTTTTAGCTGTTGCCATCTTGGTTTCTGCTTTCACAATTTTGTTTTTTGGCCATCACCATCTTGGTTTTTGGCCATCGCCTTCTTGGTTTTTTGCAACAAGAACAGACACGAGAGGGTGGAGCTATGTACAAACAAATGATGAATAAGACATTTTCTATGTCTTTCATGGATTGAAGATACACCTTGAAAGGGTTAAAGTTGTAAGACGATAAAGGCCGTGGTAGCGACCTGTCAATCACAAGGTAGCCACGCCCTAAAGCATCCCCTGCTTTATGGTCTATTTGACTCTAAATGGGACCATAGTTTACTAAATGAACATCATGCTGTATTGAAGAAGATTTGAAACTAGCGATTGAGACCATAAACTCATGTTTACAATGTTTACTGAGGTAATAAATCAAGTGAGCAGTAGGGTCATTTTCTCATAGACTTCTATACAATCAGACTTCTTTTTGCAACCAGAGGAGTCGCCCCCTGCTGGATATTAGAAAGAATGCAAGTTTAAGAAACTTCCACATTGGCTTCACTTCTCAGAACCGCCTGTATAAAAGCAGTATTATACTTGGGTGGCACCAAATGTACACAATTGAAGTAACTGAAAATTCAGAGTAAGTACAGGAGAACTGTGTAAGAAGATGGAAGCCAATTATCAGCCATTACTTACTGTACATGTAGGATAATTAAACAAAGCCATGTATCACTCTCATTTTCCACCGGTTTATTAATGTGTCTTTGGTTTCAAATGAACATCAGAGGAGGCGAAATAGGACAAATTGTGCAGAGAAGTCATTAAAGCAACTTTTTGGTGCTAATTACATGAAGGTACTGTCTGGGTAATTTAAAACTACAACCATAATATCTACATGTGCAAGTGAGTATCTTCAAGGCAAACCCTCAAACTAGCCCTTTTGAGTTAGCCTATAAGCTCTTTATCATGTCTCTAACAAATGTGTAAATACAGTTGACATATATGTAGTCTTGCAACACGTAACAGCTGAACAATCATTAATTAAGTGTGGTTGCGAAGGTGGAGGCAAAAAAAAATTAACCTTCACCATCAACCAGCCATTCATATTAGCTTTGCTACCTGGCTACTGTTACCAAGTTATAAACAGAGCCAATGATTTACAGTATCACTGGCCACGCAACCACAGATACATTATGTTACAATCATTTGTTTCTCTTGGCAACAGTTGTCTTTTTTTTCTCCTCTAACAGTTCTTGTCATTGCCAATTGTATATTGTGCCTCCTCCTACACATGAAGCCGCTTTTTTCTCACTTTGTGTCAACATTTTTTGGCCTAAATCCTTTACTATCCTCCTCAGATGTTCTCTTCCTCTGTACATGCAACCTGTCCAACCAGTTGGAGTGGCTAAGGCAGTGCCAGGATACAATCCTTCATTGGTTTTCTTGGCAAACACCACCAGTTGTGAGTGCCTGGCTAAGCCACATGCACTGCAGTTGTCAGCAGGTGTTTTTATTCCTCTGGTTTATTTCTCATTTCAAGCACCCTGTTGTCGCACACACACTGGGACTAGCACTGCGCCGGACCAGAGGTCACTCTCTACCAGTCAGCTCTAACCTGCTGGTTTCTGGCGCCTCTGATGTTAATTGTCCCAGCCAGCTTAATTGGCCACTACTGAGCCATGCTTGCTGCTAGCCTGGTGGCAGAACATCAGCAGCAGCATCCTGAGCTTCTGCCTCTCTTTGTTTCATCTCCTCAGTGGTGGATTTCAACAATGGGCATTTGGTTTCACAGGATATTATAGTGACTACGTTTACATGCACAAAATAATAAAAGACAATATTTCCACTAAGCTGTTTACATGGCTAATGAAAATGAATATTTCACTAATATTCCCGTTTAAATGTTCCTTCAACCACCTTCTTGAAAAGGTCGACGTCGCGATATTTGCGCATATCCAAAAACCTGTTGATATCCAAGTCTTTCGTAATGTTTAGAAGTAGGTGTGTTTCTCCTTCTGACCTGAAATGTGGGCTTTTCTTTAGGTCATGCATCTCTGCAAACTGTCGGCTAGTCGATTTGTGTACAACGCACATGAGCTGGTCGTAAACAGGCAAGAGGCTGCGTGTCGCAAACTGCTGTAAAAACACCATTTGAGATGCATATTCTGAATGTACTGTATACATGCTCCTAAAACCTGAATAATATTGGCATATCCAACATGTCTTAATTGGAAAATGCTCCATTCGGAATAAGGCCTAATTCAGAATATCCAAACAGAATATGCTGTTTACATGACCCGTATCAAAGTGGAATATCAGTGTGCATGTAAACGTAGTAAGTTGCTTATCTGCCTAAAAAGGGTTATCAATCAAAAAAAATCAGTAGTGTTCTTTTAAGATTCAATGCAAATAATAAATAATGTTTTGCCTCCCCTGCTGCCAATAAATCAAACCCAGAGGAATGACGGTTTATCAGAGTCTCTCTCATTAAAGAGCTACGTGTCAGTCTGTGTGACTTCTGTTTACGAACCCTGGTTTTCTTATAATTGGAACATATGAAACAAGTCTTGTAATTATATGAACTTTTCCACTAAGGAAACCAAAACAGAAAACTGTAATGAGTCATGGTTCAGTAAATTTAGCTGTACATATACGTTTTCCAAGAATACAGACTTCAAGCCAGCAGCAGAAATAACCTAATTTTCTGTTGCGGCTGGTCGGGACTGAGGCGTCACTAAATGTGTGTAAGGATTACGCCACTATTAGTCTCCTCCTGCTTCCTCTCCAGCCGCTGTTTGTATTTGAATTAGAATAAGCGTGTTGCCTCTGGTTCTTTGATGTTCTGTATTCTTTGCTCCGGTTGCGTCTCCCTGAGCGATTTCTGTTGCACACCATGTAATGTCCCGACACGTAATGTAATGTCAGTGTCGGGATTCAGATTCACAAAAGGACATCGATTTAGGTGTGGAAACATGGGCCTTTCTTGGATTGATTTTACCTTGGACTGCTGACAAATATACATCCAAAACTAATGTTACTTTCTGCTGTTTTTTTCCTCACTTTTAAAGCAGGATGTTTGTTTGATGTACACATCAAACCTCCGCTGTCCGTGATGCTGACTGGAAGGTTGTTGTGTGATATTTGCTACGGCGAAGTCTCTCTGCTCTTTGATAGATATGCTGGATTTACTGATAGAGAAAATGTCAGTGTGTGCATTAGTGTCCATTAATGTCATTCATGGCATGTTGCTATACTTGTTGACGCACATCCATAAAAAAAACTGTGAAATCTGTAAATACCACTTTCCCAGTCCACAGTCCTTGTTCACTGTATATTCAGTTTGATGTCAATGTAGTAAGAAAGTGCTTAAACATAGTTTGTATCCTCTTTTAACACACCGATGAGGTTATTCTGAAGACATTTTGACAGTGTTTTCTCTTCAACCTTTTCTGTTTTTCTGTTGTTGTCTGCCAGATAGGGCTGAATGATTTTGAAAAAATATCCTATTTCAATTATTTTGACTGATATTGGAATTGCGATATTAGAGGAAATGATTTTTACATCATTATTCTCATTTTCATTGAAAAACATATTCAAATGATTATGGTGTGATTGTTGCGGAGATCTGTACCAAATAAAGATGTTATCTTAAGTCTTAAGAATATGATGCGTAGGCCAGGACCGTCTCTGCTGTATTTAATTTACTGTAAAATCAGCTCAGTTGCACTAAATGGTGTATGGAGGAAACGCAAGTCATCTTGCGTGCAATAAGAACACCGTTCTTGCTTTAGGCGTGTCTTTTGTACGCCGTGTAGTCTGTATTGCATGCAATGTAAGCGCATCCGCGTAAATAAGCTACTGCTCAGAGCTAGTGTCGTAGAATAAACAGTGAGAAAGACTGCTTATGGCGGGAGGGAAGGTGGATGGGTCCAATAGATGCACAACTTTCAACCCGGGGATTTGTGTTTGCGTCCCAAAGAGTTATTTTGAAGTTACGTTAGTGACGTTTGTGACCTGTTTTCCGTATTTCTGTTACTTCGTTTCCGTACGTATTTTACTTAGTTTACGTCATTATTTTAAGCCCAACCATGAAGTTTTTCTTAAACTTAACCAAGGAGGTTGGAAAGAGTCCCACGTCATCAACGCGTCATATCTTCGGGGTACAACAATCTAGTCTGCACTCGCCGAAATTGAGCCAATGGCAATGCACGACCGCAGCTCCAGTTACACTGCGCATGTGTTATACCCCTTACCCCATGACCTGTGTCCCAGCCTCTTTCAATAGGCCTTGAACCTAACTAAGGACATTACCTGTGAACGTTACTGTCGTTTTGTTGCGTGGCTCAAAACTTACACGATAAAGAGGCGTACAAATGAATTTTTGATAAAATGTTGATTAATTTTGCAGCCCTACAGCAAACTATGAGGTAAAATATTTACCCACATTTGTTGCAATAACTGTAAATACGTCCTTTATAGTAGGCATTTTCTCCGTTTCCTCTTGGATCCAACTACCAGGCAACAGTTTGAAATAAATATATTTCCTCCAAGTCTCCCAACAACAATCCTTCACGTATGCGAAGGCCAATTGATTTTGCACAGATGTACTTTGTTTATTAAACCCACTGACTGCGTTTTTGTTGCTGGCACCAGTCTCAACAGTGGCAGTGCTAACCTAGATTTTATAGAAACGGGGTTGTGGCTGGTTGCCAGACTGAATTCCCAGATCGTTCCCTCCCTCAGTCAGAGCTACGTAAACAAGGGAATATGCTACTACACAACTACTCTGTGAAGCTGCACAGTGGCCAACAGTAGCTCATAGTTTACTTTCTTCCTTGAACTGATACTCATCGCTACCACATCAACTTTGTCTATTGATGAATTCAGGAGAATGGAACGCCCAAAGTGTCCAGATGCAGCTAAACTGTATCCGAGAAGCACAAATATTGAAACGACACTTCATATCTCTGCTGTAATTCAGTCGAAATTGCCTCGCCGCCTTCGCGAACCTAATTTTATACATTCAAAGAAACACGAATTGGATTTCAGCTCTCTGAAGCTTTCCTTTCCCCTTCGTGTTTTTAAAGATTATATTAGGATGAATTGCCGCCACATTTTGTGCTCAGCTCTTTGAGGTTTAGAAACGGATATCATTAGAGGCCTTTTCTGAGGGTAAGATTTAGATTTTTCAATTACATAGAAGCCTTTAAAAAGTCTTTCTGTCGGCACCAGTGCAATGGTCTTTATGAAACAAAACTGTAAATGAGAAAATATGAGTTTAATGAGCACTGCAGTGTGGCAAAGGAGGTGCCATCAACCTTTGCTGTGTACTGGTGGAAAAACTCTGCACCGTTAGTGTGCCATTATCCTCTTTGATTGCTATGGTGACAGAGCCAAATTACAACCTGCACACAAACAGTGGACAGTAAATAGTTCCTGTCTGCAGTAGATTTGCCCAACAGACGTGTGTCATGACCGAGGAAAACCGAGGAAAGATGCCTGTTTTCCTATCAAAATACTTACTTTTGTGTTGAAATTACATAATAAATATATATTTTAAATGTTTATCAGCCTCCAAATTCCACACTTGCTGTTTTAATGCATGAAAAACATACTGTAGGTTCAACTAATATATGTAGGTTTACCCTCCAGGACATACTTGTTTACACAGTTGGCTTTATTCTATTGCTTGTAGAGCTGAAACAAAAAATAAAGATGATCCATCTGCAACTATTTTGATCATCTGTTAAGTGTTTTAATCATTTTTTCAAGCAAAAATGACAAACATTCACTAATTCCAGCTTCTCAAATGTGAATATTTGCTGCTCTTCTTTGTCCTATATGATATTAAATTAAAGCTCTTTGGGTTTTGGACCGCTTGTCAGACAAAACAAGAAACTTGAAGATGTCACCTCCTAAGGGAAAAAATCAATACAGATACTTTGGGATACTTTGTGTGGCCATATTATATTGATACACGGACGTCAAGTATCTTTTATTATATAAACTATTAACCTCTTAATAACTCCCTGGCCACTAATCTGTCTTTAAGAGATTGTAATTGGCTCAGTCTTAAAGCTAGAGTGGAGATACTGATATCATATGAAATCAAAGGAATTGACTGGTACCAACCATGTCATGTTAGCTTGTTGGAAAGAACCAAAAAATAACGCTCCAAATGTACTCTAAATTTTGGAGAGGGAATAAACTGGCATGGCCATTTTCAAAGGGGTTCCTTGACCTCTGACCTCCAAGATATGTGAGTGTAAACTCTGAGATGAACACAGTGAAAACTGTCTCTTATTAGGTAAAACAGATGTTGACAAACTGCATAGTTTGCAGTTGAAAAAAGGTAATATATCGCAATATATCTTACAATACTAAGCATATTGAAAATGTTTAAAATTAAAATTAAATCGTATTGTGACCTAAGTATCGTGATAATATCTATCACCTATCACATTGGACTTTTGGAAATTTTTAGACATTTCATAGACTAAAAAATTAAAATAAAAAAACATCAAATTAATTTATTTGAAACAGAATCCATAGTTGCAGCCCTAATTGCCTAGAATTTTGTATATTTGTATACAATCAACACACAATTCCTGCTCAATATATAGAGTACTGTATATACTGTCTTTTGGTACTTACAACACCATAAAGCCATAGAGTCTTTAGAGTCAGAGTGATATATTGTAAGTGACTCCTTTTGTTGTCCTAAACCAACCAACGTCTCACAGTGAGAACGATGTGATGACCAACATGTTCATGTAAACTGTACAGTACATTACACAGCATTACACGTGCATGAACACATGACTGTATCCACAAATACAGTAAATACAAAGCTCCGGTTAACATAAGCAACACATTGTTTCGTCCTCACAAAAGACCTGAATGTAAAGTAAATACACCTGCTGTGCACAAAGAGCACGGTGTGATAAGATAGTGGCTGAGTAATCTTCTCCGCACTGCAACATTATTTACTGTACCTGTTTCGTTTGACTTCTAAAAGCCCAGAATCTCAATTAAGCCAGTAGCAGTGCCGAGATTTACTGCCTGCGCTGTAAGAGAGTAATAAATAATCAGTTTATCTCTGTGATGCTAATCTGGAGTTTAAGCAGTGAGTGAGTAGCTTTGTTCTGAATTCAGCGCGCTGGCCAATTCATTCTGGACCCCAGCTGATGTTTACCCAGGCTGAGCCAGCAGCTGCTCACACGGTCTGCGTCAACTCACTCATCTGACAAGGCGAGCGCGCTGCCTCTGACATGCATCTGTCACAGCGGCAAAAAAAATAAATAAAAATCTAACCCACTCTGTTTCCCCTTTCTCTGTCTCTCCGCTTGTCCAGCATCTGCCTGGCTGCCCAGCATCGCCACGATGGCTGAGAGTCGAAGGGAAGCGCTGGTGGCGGCGGCGCCCGAGTCCACCACCGCCTCCTCCGCCACGGCTGGCTCCAACACCACCAACATGGCCGGCCCGGGCGGCGGCGAGAAGGACGAGGACTTTTCCAAGCTGAAGGACAAGTTTATGAATGAGCTGGACAAAATCCCATGTAAGTTGTGTCTACTTTCTCTGGTACAAGAGTAGGACAATTTTAGAGCTGAAACAAGAAGTTAAGAAGCAATTACAAATGACAAAAATTCACTTGTTTGAGTCTTTCAAAATGAATTATTTGCTTTTTTTCTTGGTCTTCTGTACGGAAGCCCTGAGAGGCTAGTGAGAAAAAAAATCTGGTGATCATCTATTTTCTAAGTCTGATCTAAATTGTTTTCTCTACAGTGTTTATGAACTGATCAAAAACATGTTTTAACAGGATAATCTTTCATGTTCCTCAATTTCTTTTCATACAGTGTGTGGAACAGGTGAGAAAAAAGGTTTTGTCAGGATAATTTTTCTATGTTACTTTTATTTTTTCATCTGCGAAAACTGGTTAAAAAAAAAAAGTTTAGTTGGGTTTTTTTTTTCTTTTTTTGTCGGGTGAATTTTTTTTAAGCGTTTATTATTGTAATATTAATTTCGGCCACAAGACGCTGAGGTGCACCACTACTCCATGTTCTATATAGGACTCAAAGCATACAGGAATCTGGGAAATTTTGATGAACACTTTTCTGTATTTTTGAAATTTTTTAAACCAAATAATTAATGAATTATTCACAAAAATAATCGTCAGAACAATTGATAACGAAAATAATCGTTGCACCCTTTTTCCATGATATGTTTGTGCCCCTGTAAACAATGGCATGTTACGCAACAACCACATGACTCATATGTTGATTTGCGTGCATTTATCAAGATGGAAGCAGTGATGAATGATGAATTGTCTGATTTGAAATGAAGTTTGATACTTGACATTTACTCTAAACCACAAAATTCATCTAAACAGATCTATTTCAGTTGTGGTTAACCATCCAAGAAGCCCAGGGGAGATAAACATCTAACAATTCAAGCATCATACAATGACAGTTCAATCAGAAGTACATTAATCTCAAACAGAAAGTTTGAATTGAATATCTCAAAAACATCCATTCAAAAAAATCCACTAGTTTGCAGCCTTTCATCAATGCTGTTTTTCAGCAGCCTTGCAACTACATGTGATGTGTCTATAATTACAATGATTCAAACCATTCAATCCATTCAGCGTGATTGTAGTGGAGCCATGACTCAAAAATGATTAAAATGCGAGTGAACTTTTGTCGATGACGCACAAGAAAACGGCAGCGTTACCTGCTGTGATCTTTGCTAAAAGACTTCCAGTCAATCAGGTGAACAAATGATTTACTGCTTCTTTCATTTTGTTACTTGAGTCAACAACACATTTGAGTATTTCATGCACTGATTGGCTCAGATGGAATTGTCTTATGGGGTTATTTGAAGTGGAGAATCAACATCTGGTAACAATAATTCAAGTGTTTGACATGATAAATTGCTAAATTATGCATAGTTGGCTTTATTATTTGCTGTTTGATTTTCATTTTTTTCTATCATACTTGTGCTTTCAGTCAAAAATGTTTTCTTCATTTCCACATAATAAAAGACATGCTGCCCTTTTTATCACCAAACCTTCAAACCTAATACTTCCACAACTGCATTTGTATTGTATTTGCCCGGAGAATATTTCAGTATTACTGTCAGTATATGAGATGTCATTGTGTCATCCGGGATAAAGCACTGCCTGGAGATCCGAGGGTATCAGCATTCAGCAGAAATCAAGACATGAATATATCCACAGGCTCATGTGGAAGTAATACTCGCAACAGGAAATGGCTGCGGTGGAAGAGAAGCCCTATTTCTTCAGCAAAGACACAAATGATATCACCAGTTATGCTCCTCTTTCCAGAGGTTTAATGTAATTATTTATTTACCCAGAATCCCTGTTAGTTACCACCACAGTAGAAACTACTCTTCCTGGGGTCCGTACAAAAACAACAATGTAATAAAAATCCAAAGCAAAAAGAGGGAATAAAAGAAAAACAAACTTCAAGCAAAACAAAAACAATAAATCAACAACAATATAACTGCTAATGACAACAATACTGTAGTAACAAATGAAAAGTCAAAAGTTTAACAAAAGAAAAACAGGCAAACTACAAAAAAACACTAAAATTAACAACAATAAAATTACTAATGACAATAATAATAAATGACAAGTCAATCATTTAACAAAAAACAAAAGAAAAACATTAAAATTAACAACAATAAAACTACTAATGACAATAATAATAAATGACAAGTCAATCATTTAACAAAAAACAAAAGAAAAACATTAAAATTAACAACAATAAAACTACTAATGACAATAATAATAAATGACAAGTCAAACATTTAACAAAAAACAAAAGAAAAACATTAAAATTAACAACAATAAAACTACTAATGACAAAAATAACAACAAATGACAAGTCAAAAATTTAACAAAAAACAAAGAAACTACAAAAAAAACAATAAAATCAACAACAGTTGAACTAGTAATGACAATAATAACAAAACAACATATAGTCACACCATAAAACATTCAATATAGCTCAAAACCAACAGCAGCACGATTCAAAAAAACAATAATAGCGCAGGGAGTCAACATGAACAATTGCTCGTTCCACAGAGGAAGGTTTATTTGCACTATGTTGCATATTTACAAAATAAAAGACCTAATTTATAGTCCGATAACTCACAGTTTCAACTTTATCTTCCATGTGGGCTTGAACGACACATTTTCACTGACAGAAAATGAGATTTTGATTTTGAAACTGTGCTTTGGTGCAGAAGGTGAATAAAGAGGATCAACAATGTTCAGTATTGTGATTTCAATATGTGGTTACTGAGGTTGATGTCCCATTTGGCTCAGTATTACAAATGCATTGCTGTTCCTACCACATCTAGCCCAAGCCTGACAACTTTTTAACATCATCTTTAGAAGTAGACGATTCAGTATTGCTTTGACATTGTTATCTGGAGAAAAAAATAATTCTGGGCTTCTTTTGTGGGGCAGAAAACTTATCTGAGAGCATCCCCAAAAAAAATAGCCTGTCCGTTACAGAGGGTTTTAAATTACTGTTTTCTCTCCTCATCCCCTCAATCAAAAGCAATGTTTGCTCCCCGGTGCTGCCAAGCTGATGATGAATGCCCCAAGACTTGTTTACTCCGTGGAATATCGATACTGTCTGGAAAAAAGTCAGGCGGCAGATTCAACAAGGAATATGCGAGAGGAGAAGTTGCGTGCTCAGCTATCGCGACTGGAGACGGTTTTCTTTTTGGGCTTATAACCCAGTTTAAGCCCTGCAGGCTTTGAGGCTGGTCGCATTGGGGCTGTCAGACTGGACTAACTTGTTGCAGAATTTCTGTCCATCAGGATCTGCGGGACATATCTCTGAGCTGGGGATATTGCCTCGGCCAAGAATCCAAAAACCAGCAGACTTTATCTCAGTCTTTCTGCATTTACTGAACTTTTTTTAATTTTTTCAAGGAAAAGTCTCAAAAATATGTTTACGTGCATATTTTACCCAGTAATGTCACCTCTGTGTATTCTATTTCGGTGAAATCTATTCATAAAGTGATGGTTTTGTTATGGTTTTCCCATTTGATGCGCTGTAGGGCTGCAACTAATAATTCTTAATTATTGTTGAGCATTTCTCCATTAATCGGCTAATTGCTAGTCTGAAAATAGTGAAAATATGTCCATAATTAGTTCCTAGAGCTCGAGGTGATGTCTTCAAATTGCTTTTTTATGTCAGTGCAACAGTACAAAAAACAAAAATATTCAATTTACTAAGATGTAAAACCAAGAAAAGCAGCAAATGCTCACATTGGAAAAGCTGAAACCAGCCTTTTTTTTGCTAGATATACACACTAAATAAAACATTAATATAAATAACATTTGAAGAAGTAGTGAAATGCGCCCACTACGGCGATGAAAATCAGAGGCGATAAGTGATAATTAGAATCTATCAACAGGATTGCGTTGCACAAAACGTGTGTACAATCATTCCTTTTTTCTGCAACATAAACGAAGCCGTCTAATCAATTTGTGAATGATCCTGCACACACGCTGAGGTCCGACTATGTAATCACACTAAACCATATTGTGATTGCAGCAGAGAGGTTGCCTCCAAGGAAACCAGAGTATTGAATTTCTTAGTAAGTTTTCTAAACACCCAAGGCTTGCCTTCCCGATAACAATTAACCTCTGAGCACAGAAGCTGTTTGATCCATGACTGTTGGCTCCACCAGCCATTACTCCGAATCACACACGATTGACATTTCAGGAAAAATAAATAATGGAGTTTCTTTTTTCTTATTCTTTGTGCTTTTCGGCAACCGAAGGCACTCGCACACAAACATTTTAAAAAGCTGCAAAAATTAATTAATAATATGTATTTTTTTCCCCTCTAGTGGAGCGTTCTGTCATATTCTGCCTAATTTAAGATAAGAACACTTGAAACTTGAATTGTAAACAGAAACAGTTCTCTTAATCTATTTCCTTTTAATTTTTTTTTTTTTATTTGACAAAATCCAGACAGCATTTAAGTTCATGTTGTCTTTATTTGCTGTGTCCCACAACAGCACATATACAAGAAAGCTTTTCATGTAGCCGCGTTTTTAACGTATTTTTATGCACATTTTGTATTATTTGTATTATCGCATTAGAAAACAGCAATATTTGTTAAAACTTTCTCAATTGTGCAAAAGTTTTTATGCTTGTTTGAGGTGGTTTTTGCCTTTTTTGAAAGTGTTGATGCGCTACATGGGATATGGAAACGCCTTTGCCGAATACATTTTGATGTAGCGAACATTTAACTCACATGACTGATCAGCTGTTTCTGCTGTCGGCATCTTCCCGGATATATATTTATATTGTCTTTGTGTCCAGACAGGAAGGCTGCCTCATCTTAGTTGATTAGTCAACTAATCGGTCGTTTTGATCTTAGTCGACTAAGATTTCTTTAGTCGATCAGTCGTTTTTTATGCTTTTTTCATGCTGAACGACTTATTGCCAAGAAACTTAAGAGCACATCTCTGATAAACACAAGATTTAAAGTGGTGCTCTTTTGTGATTCTATTGGAGAAACTCAGTTTTACACTTCTGACGATTAAATCAAGTAAGCAATTTGTCGCCAAAATCGTATGAGTGTTAGTCGACTAAGAGTTTCTTTGGTCGAGGACACTTTTGGTGCAGACTGACAAGAGTGTCATACAGTTGAGGGTTGCGGCTAAAAATACAAAAATAAGATTACAAGACAAAAAGACTTTGTGGTGTAACACGAGACAGATCTAAAGGGAATATACAAAAAAGATACGTCAGAGCTTGAATCAACTTGTTTGACTTTGTGGCTGCTCACAGTCAACAGACAGCAGAGTTTATTAAGGGGGATTACGCTGGCGGATCAGCGGAGCCATTCGTCTCTGCCTGCCTGCTGCTCTGGCGACAAGCCTTGTTGTCTACTCTCTGCCCTCGCATTGCAAAAGTTTGCCTGCCATGAGACACCATTAGGGGCTGGTCAAACGCAAGCCAGATCCGTCTCAACCTGCTCCAGCTTGTCTCTGAGTCTTCAGTCAACAGATGGGAAGCATCTTCCGTCTTCTCTGAGATTTAGACAGCATTTGAGGGTCAAATATATGTCATGAGTCTCTGTGCTGGAGCTTTTGTAAACGTGATGAGTTGTTTGTGCTGTTTTTCCATAATTTTCCACTCGTGAACACTCAGAAATAACTGAATATTAGCAACAGTCCAGTACAGTTTGTCTTTCATTTAGTTATACAAGGCTGAAATGATGTCAGGCTATTGGATCCATCCTACATCCATCCTTATAGAGAGCTCATGTCTGTCCCCTTTTCAAAATGACCCAAACCAAACTATGGGACAAATTTAAATTAAAACCAAATTTAATGGCAATTCATCCAATAGTTGTAGAGAAATATGTTGGCACTAGAGGAACATTCAAGGGATCACCAAAGTCATTCGGATCAAATTGACACATGTTCTATTACACAGACTCGAGACGGTTATGGAAAGTTAAATTTACATCTCCTTTCTTGTACAATTCCCGAGCCTCCGCTACGCGACTACTTCACTCAGAGCAGATGTCGATCACAGCTATCAATCATGACGTCTCACCCCCTTTTTCTAGCATCAAATAACTAATTAAAACCAAACTTAACAGAAAAATGAACACTAGAATATACATCAGCGTGATAAGAACTACTTAAAATGACAAAAAAACTTCTTTGGGAAAAATTTATTTGACATGTACTTTGACTTTTTAGTTTGGCCCGTGTCCCATCCGCTAACATGGAGGATGCGGGTTTTATGACCCATACTGCAGCCAGCCACCAGGGGGCGATCCAGATGTTTTGGCTTCACTTTTGGGGAGCTTTCATGTCGTCCATCTTTATAAACAGTCTATGGGTCCAACAGTGCACTCTCAGAAGTTTATATTTGGAGTTGCCCAAGTCCGAATGGACAAATGAGCTGAACCAAAGGTGGAACTATTCCATATATATTCAGTGTGAATACGCTTTTACTCTGAAGGCATAAAAAACAGTACTGTGCACTCTTCTTTATGCAGCACATTTAACTGCTCTGCTTTTCTTTGTGCCTCAAAATTACAGTCAATAAGTGCTCTTCAATCTTGTTTCATTATCCCATCTGTTGTTGTAAATCCACCTCCTGCACTGTTAAAGTAGTGTCTTAGGATTTCCTGCAAATGCATTGTGTCCATTATTCTGATAATAATCAGAATAATGGACCAGGCAGAATAGAAATAATTTAACCAAATCACAAAGAAATAGACCAGCCCATCTTTTTGTATAAGAGGAGCAACTCACACACAGGATAGTTTTCATCATGATCAGCTCTCAGTTTCTGTATACCCTGCTGCAGTCGTATTGTTTGCTTAAACAAGCCACAGCGGGGAAAGGGCGCGGACAGAGTGTCGCTCTCACGAGCATAACAAGATATAATGTCAAGGTTAATTGACCAACAGGGTCCCATCATATTGGATTAGTGCGGCCTGCTGGAAGTGGATATAACCCAGATGCAATGTTAGACACACACACTCGCTTCCCTTTTAAATCCATCTATCACACTCTATCCAGCTCATAAAAGCGTTCCGTCAAATGTAAAGTGCTCTGCATTACCAGGGATGTAGAGGAGAGTTGGGTCAAAACAGAGACATCTTATAGCACAGGCATCAATATTAGTGCTGATCAAAGTCAATATGAATTATTGCGTTTCTTGATCTCAATCTCAAGACAGTCCAAAAGGTCCATCCAGTAGCTGATCTGGAGCTTTTGACTGTATCACAAGATCTTCCTCTTCCCGTCCCTATATCCATGTTAAAATACTGAGACTTCATAAATTTGTAAGTTGTAGGTCATAACTTAGAAATGCATCTTATATATTATAATGATGAATAATATCGACCCTGATGTGTCTTCTTATTGTCAGAATAAGAAACCAACAAGATAAGAAGATAGATTTGTGGTCGTTTTATTTACATATAGTTTAATAACATCGGACACTCTGTGTTAGATATGCACTTTCTGTTACGCCATGTAAACAAACCAACGTACCTATCAGCTGTACGGCCAGACTGGAGATGTAACCACTTAAAGGATGGGTGAGTAGTACTTGCCATCTTCTGACTTTTTGTGATTTTTAAACAGAAAAATGCTCCTCATCAGTTGTGGCGCTTTCAACGTGAGCGAGAGGAATATATAGAAACAGTGGGCGTCTGACAAATGTTCAGCTCAACATGGCATGCTGCGCAGTTAGGAGTCGGACATTCCAATAGAAAACAATGCAATCAAACTGATTTTGTCACCTACGCTTGTAATATGTAGGCTACACACGCATCCCAATACATTAGACCTCTCTGAGTTGTATACATCACATTCCATCTAGATTTCTTTTTTGTGAACCCCCAACCTTAAAGTTCAATCTGCGCCTATATGGTAATACCCTCGGATTATGGAGCCTCCGTGTTGTTGTACAATATAGTGTACGTATTGAATATGTCCGTTCTGCGCAACGTGATTGGTTGATGCCTTTATTTGTGGTGCGAAAGCTCAGAGAAATCAACCTTGTTCCGGAAGTCGCTTTTTTGCGTTCTCATGACAAAAACAACAGTTAAAAAAAATGTATTAACATGCGAATTAATCGCACGAATAAAAACTCCCCCGATGTGTAGCGATTTTAAGAATCTAGACTACAGACTAGAGTTTCAGACAGACTAAATCAACTTTACAGGATTATTTTCTGTGCTTTATTCCACACACTGCCTCGTGCAAACTATGCACTCTCGGTGTAATAGTCAAAAATCTGAAATTTTCCACAAAGGGCTTTTACAATACCTTCTATCATTAGACCCACTATAGAAGCAAAAACGGTATAATTTCCACAGGCAGACAGTAAAAGGAAGGGCTACAATATAGTACAGTATATGTCACTCTCAGTGTCTAAAGTACTTTGAAGGTTTCTCATTGTTTAGTGCCCTGGTGCCATACCATTTCAATGGAAGTGCTGAAGAGCGATTTGAGCCTTGAGGAACAGCGAACGTGGATCTCATCATGCGCAACCCGCCCATTAGAGAAACTCCATTTTCCATGCCATGTCGCTCGGCAGAACAAGAGATAAGTGCTGGGAGTTGAAGTGGGTTGCACATGCTGCCAATACTCCCTCTCTCTTTTACTTTCTTGCTCTATTTCTCTGTCTCTCTCTCTCTCTTTCTCTCTCTCTCTAGAAAAGAGTCACACAATGTAGTTAATTAGGCGATGCTTTTATTGCTTTCTGGGACTCAGGTTTCTTTAATTAAGGAGCACAGAAGTGCCTTTCACTGGAAGACACACGCTTGATGAATAAGATAAGGGGCTGGGTTCATGCATTGATTTCCACTGTAACTGGATAAATGGCGTTCCATCAGGCGTCGTGAGCTTTGATGAAATGCCAGAATTAGTGTAGAGTGATTGTAGAGCATTTAGGAGTTAAGAAAGAGAGAGTTTACGGTGTATTTATTTTGATTTCTGTTAATCAGAGCTTCTATTTTGGGGTGAAAAGAAAAGATCTCAGTTCCTTTAGAGAGGTGATTGCTTATCGCTGTGGTTTGCCAGCTTGAAATACGAAGCTGTCACATCTCCGACACTTCCATTAAAAGACTGTCTCCTTACCTCACCCTGTGTTTGCATTAAGGTGCGAGGTATAAGTAGCTGTTCCAGTGCTGAGATGTGCCACAGTAGACTCAGAAAGAAACGAATGCTTGTTTTTTTATTTAAGGTTAGAGGTCTCCGGTGTCCCGCTTTTTATATATCAGCAGGATTTTCCATCCAAAACAACTGGAGATGTAGACTTTTGACCTTCTGGAAAACATCTGCACAGCATCTGGAGTGTAAATATATTTATTAATAACTTATTAACATTTACAAGGATTTATAGATTACCAACATGTATAACTACATTACAACCAAAGGATAAACACAGTCATTTATACATTCTTATGGGTTTCTATCATAATAAACCATTCATGTCTGCAGTTATAAAGGTGAATAAGCCATTAATAAAGATGTTTTAATCTTTCTAGTCTCTAGTTTTAAATAGTAATGGTGTTAATAAATGGAGATTATGTCCAAAGCCAATGTGACACTTTTTCAGAAGGTCAGTGGTCAAACGATCCGGCGAGTCCCCTGGATTTTTCAGAACCTCGCAACCCCAAATTAAATTTTATTAATAGCTTTTAACTGATCTGTAATGCATTAAACGTTAATAAAGCCATTAGTGGCACCACAAATCTGTATGAAAACCTAAAGTTTAAGTGCAATAATTTAACTGCTACTGTCCTTAAACACTCAACATTTGACTACTAAATAACAAGATTCACAACAAGGAGTTCAGTCTATTTTTATGTACTTAAGCCTCATGGTATATACCTTAGGTTCAAAGGTATAAACCCAACAAACTCTGCCTGACCACACAGTTTATTCTCAGTATAGTTTCAGGGTTTCAAAGGAAATGCTGTCAGTTTTGGAAGGCTCATTGTAAACGAGTCCCATCCAGTGTCACCTCCATCAGCACACCGCTCCGGGCCAAAGCTGCGGATCCTTAAGTTATTTTAGAGCATCACTCACTGTTTTTCCTTGGAGGAGAGTGCTTATTGATTTTGTCAACAGAGCATCGATTTTTCTCCTCTCTCTCTCTCTTTCTCTCTCTCGCCTCTCGGACCTCGGTGAAGAAACCACAGCTGAATGCTGGCGAGCAAAACCCCAGAGTGATAGACTGTAATATACTTTTCTGTTTTGATGGGTCTTTTTAGAGTTTTTCAGATAAAGTCTTCAAAGGACTTATTATATCTATTGGTTTATTGGATATATATATAACCACCATTGAGCTCTTTCCTAAAATGAACCATGGTGTGAACTGTATTCTCAAGAAGAAGATGGATATTTTGTATTTGTTTCATCAGTATTGCATATTTTTCAGATGCGGCAGACTACATTTTACGGAGGCCCTGAGAGGCAAGTGAGAAAAAAATCGGGTGAAGTCTGATCAAAATTGTTTTTTCTCCTGTGTTTATGACTTAAGAACAGGTGAAAAAATTGTTTTCTTTCTAAATTCCTAATTTTTTTTCATCTGTGAAACAGATGGGAAAACATTTTTTGGCAATTTTTTTTTTTTTTTTTTTGCCAGGATCATTTCTCCATGCAGTCTAAACACAAAGTACATATTTTTGGTGCCTTCAAATTGGGTCGTGGTACCGTGTTCACAAGAAGAGTCCACCAGTTTACGAGTTGTGATGTGTTTGTTGACGTTGTCAGAAATGGCGGAGCCCATGGAAGTTCATTTTTCGGCGCATAATAAGTTAATATAATGTAATTTTAGTCGTATATTTAGTCGTATATTTGTAATTTTATAATAGGTCTGAGGAAAATGTTGATATTCCCAACGGCCTCATCTTTTTCCTCTATCATTATGCCTTTGCATTTAGCTTCTGTGGCTTCTAGATGCCGACAGTAACGCTAATATTGCCGTTGCTTAGCAGTGGTATTCTCACGACTTAACCACTTGAACGTCAAGCATATTGTGTACACGACTTCTCATTTTCTAAACACAAGCTCACGAGTTTCATTTGAAGGCACCAATACTGTGTTAGCAAGTTTAATAAATTAAAACTCACCTGGAAGAAAACATGATGGTTTTTAATCCCATTTAGAACATGGGGTAGTGGTGCACTTCAGCCTCTTGTAGCGAAAAATGATTATTACAACAACAAACACAAAAATCTGACAAATCCTGATAAAAAGTTGCTTAGAAAACTTATCCTGACAAAACTTTTTTTTGTTACCTGGCAAAAACTTTTTTCACCAGTCATAAACACGGGAGAGAAAACAATTTAGATCAGACGTAGAAAATGGATCACCAGAATTTTTTTTTCTCACTTGCCTCTCAGGGCTTCCGTAAAATTGCCTCTGTCAGGAGTAACCCCTTTACCTTTTGAGAGTAGTAGGCGCTGACAAAACCAAAAACATGCTCCTAAAATTGGCTCATTTGTCTGTTATTCCTCTCTAATAAAATGAGGGGTGGGCTGCCAGGTGTTTGGTGTCTGCTGACTAGAATAAAGGAGCAACTATTATGACTGCTGAAGGGAGAAGTCTGTTGCGAGCTCTCTCATTATTTTCAGCCCATCTGGACTTTATGCCGTCTCTACGCTACTTAAAGCAAACCCACGTCTCTTTCCATCGTTGTGTGAAAGCGTGTGTGTGTGTGTGGTGTATACTGTAGCCGTGTGAATGCACCAGGGAGCACTAGCTGTCTGCTGAGTGCCTATATACCGAAGTGGAGATAGGTGTCACTGTGTTTGCAGCAGGCTGTTAGAGCCGTCACTGTGTTGTTGAGCTGAGTGTCTGACAGTCTGTAAGTGACAGAGTTGACTGCTGGTTGTCCAATTTCTCCAGTCAGGTCCACACAGTAGAGCAACAACATGGTGGAGGAAACAACAACTCATATGCCTCTTTTAATCATGAAATCTGATCGTATCTCCAGGTCTTGCAAGGTCTTAAAATTAGGGCTGTCAATCAATTAAAATATTTAATTGCGATTAATTGCATGATTATCCATAGTTAATTGCGATTAATCACACATTTTTTATCTGTTCAAAATGTACTTTAAAGGGAAATTTGTCAAGCATTTAATACTCTCCAACAGGCAACAACAGCTGTCAGTGTGTCAGTATGCTGACTTGACTATGACTTGCCCCAAACTGCATGTGATTATCATAAAGTGGGCATGTCTGTAAAGGGGAGACTGCTGTGATGATGTTAAAAGACTTTGTGTTCAAACATAACTTCAGTTGGAAACACATCATAGATTGACGAATATGTCTCTCCCACTTTCCCGCCAGCAACTGAATGCACCATCAAGGGAGAGATGGCCCTTGGCATAAACACACCACAATATAGTGACATTGTCTAAAGTAAAAGGAGACATTTTCAAGTTTCTTTTGCTGTCTGGAAGGTTAAAATACTCCTAAATCCTAAACTTAGCCTTAAGGATATAACACAGGCTCAGTTCTCTTCACACAAAAAAAAAAAAGGCTCACCTGGAGGTCATAAAAGAAATGTTTTGACAAGGACGTGATTATATGACTGTGGGACCACAAAACTTTAAATTAAAGACACCCTTGCTTTTGTCCTGGACTGAACTCTAAATGTTCAGGTTTAATTTAACCACTGAGATTAGGCTTTTTTTGTATGAGGAGCAGTTCTGCCTCTGCGAAAGCTTTTTGTCTATAACTGTAAAAAAAGAAGTTAAGCCTTAAATCTCAGCACAAAAGACTCATTTCATACTGTTTTTTAAAGGTAATGTGGGAGCAGAGAGCGTGTGAACAATGTGTGTCAAACCCCCGTGAATCTGTTTGATTTTACTGCATCATTGGCTCGTCACGGTCGCACCGCCGCTAATGCCTCTCAAGCCCACCCTGCAAAATTACCACCGCTCTCGGTCCCGGCAAGTTTTGTGTTGCCGGTGATAGCCGTGAAAGTGTCAGCTGTCTGAGAATCTTTTGTTTAAATGGCAAGTGGAAAATGCCAACATCTGTTACTTCCACTAAATTGGCTGAAGCTGTTCAGTCCGGGTCTTGTCCTGCTAGTCAGGACCGATCGTTAGGAGTCTGCCACTTCCTGATGGACCCGAGCGCTGGCTTGGGTGCTGATCCGGCGTGTCAACTCTGCAGACACACACATTTATCTCACCTCAGTCAGTTGGTGTAATCACTACTTTCTGGAACTTCAAATGCTACTTTGGCTTAGTTCACTGACATGTTGTTTTCTTCTCTGCAAGACACAGCAACAACAACAGACGTTTTATTTCTCCCAGAAGTTTAACCCAAACTTTTTCCTGTTTCTCTCTCTCCCCAGTGCCGTCATGGGCCATCTTCTCTATCGCCTTCGTGGCGATCATTCTGGTGTTAGCGTGCTGCTTCTGCGTCTGCAAAAAATGGATATTCAAGAAGAAAAACAAAAAGAAGGGCAAAGACAAGGGCAAAAATGCCATCAACATGATGGACGTCAAAGATGGAGCCAAAACCGAGGTAAAGACTTTGAACTTTTGTTGCTTAATATCTAGAAACACATCCTTTAATATCTGCCAAAACATGTTTTTTTTTGGTGGATCCTCTGTGCATGACGTTACACTAGAAGTTAAAAATGATTTGTCTAGAAATATATCCAATAATGTTTAGTATTTTTAAGTTTTTCTGCTATGTTCGAAATACTTTTTTTTATTTTAGTGCTTCTAATGCTGTATCATGACAGATTCGATTGATCACATTTGCAGCAACTCCGTCAACACGTCGCGTTTTCACCATCAGTATGACAATAATGTCACTGCAAATATGGGGATCAAAAACATCCCTCATTTTTTTAATGCAATGGTTACTGTACTGCAGTGGTGGAAGAAGTATCAAGACTTTTTACTTAAATAAAAGTAGTAATACTACAGTGTAAAAATAGTTTGTTACAAGTAAAAGTCCTGCGTTCAAAGTCTTACTACTACTACTAATCTAAGTAAAAGTACAAAAGTATTAGCATCACTTAAAGTATCAAAAGTAAAAGTACTCATTATGCAGAATGGCTCATTTCAGAAAAATATATATTAAATTATTGAATTATAATTAGTGATGCATGTGTTCATCGCTTTAATGCTGTAGCTGGTAAAGGTAGAGCTAATATTAAGTACTTTATATTAGGGATGTGCCGATCCGATACTGGGATCGGATATCAGAGGAAAAAAATTGTATAATACTACAGTGTAAAATACTAACTACACGTAAAAGTCCTGCATTCAAAATATTAGGCTCCTCAAGTAAAAGTATATAAGTATTAGCATCAACATATACTTAAAGTACCAAAAGTAAAAGTACTTATTATGCAGAATAATATATCTTATTATTGTATTCTAATTATTGATGCATTAATGTTTCATTACTTTAATTTTGCAGCTGGTAAATTTTAATGACTTATATACTGCTGTTAGTTTAATCTATAATAATACATAATCATTTATTAGTTAATTATATTTTGTATTAATAACCCAAATCTGCAAAGTAACTAAACTTATTAAATTTATTAAACTTAGTTGTGTAAGAGAGGGAAAAAGACGGTATCGGATTGGTATCGCTCATTAAAAACGGGTATCGAGCCATCTCTACTTTATATATTGTCAATCCATCATAATGTATTAGTTGATTTATTTCTTTGATTTCTTATTAATAATCTTAAACTGCAAAGTAAGTAAAGTAAAGTAATTTGCTTTCAAAATAGAGTACAGTAAAAGTATAAAGTAACATAAATTATAAATACTCAAGTAAAATACCTCATAATTGTACTTAAGTAAATGTACTTAGTTACATTTCACCACTGCTGTACTGTATGTATTTATATGTCTGATGTATTATAGAGATGCATACAGTATTACTTACTATGATATTTCATCACGTTAATTAAAAAAAAGAATCCAGTCTAATTACAGGAGAGTTAATGGAAGTCATTTAAATGGCTTCAGATTGAAGAGAGTGTCTCAATCTCTCTTTTTTTCTCCTACTTTTCGGTCCTGTGAGTGTTCCTTTTTTGTCATATGAGGACCCGCTCACATGTTGAAGAGTGTGAGTAACGTTTGCCGTGTAATGAAGTGGTATCCACCCAGAGAAATGACATCACCAAACGATAAACAAATGGGAGGGGAGGCGTAATTAAACCCTACCTTTCACTACGGTACAAAACGAGAAGCAGTGAAACCCTGACACTTGAAGTGGAGTTAGCACACTAATTGCACCGGCGGAGCGTCATTATACCGCCGTCCTCGGTGGAATCATGTACAAAGTGTGTTTAATTTGCTGCAACACCTCTGCTATCAGAGGCGGATCATAGACAGAAACCACTGACACTGTTTTAAGACTTCATTATTGTAGAAGAAATTAACATTTAAATGTTAAAGACTCATCTATTTTCTTATGTAACAACCCAGTGCGGTCAATCAAATAGCTGCACATCACTTGTGCTTGTTAAATTTCTCATTAATTTCCAATATTCTGCCTTAGAACCATCCAATTTTTATTTTCGAATAGCCATTAATCAAAATAAAAGTCGCCCTAATAGCTAGTCCCTGAGTTCGGTGAATCTGCCACTTCCGAGGCGAGCGGTCATTTCTCCTGGTGAGCCCAGACTCTGGTGTGTTAACTCCTGTGTGTGGTTGTTTTAATTTGTGTTTCTTCCTTCTATGTCCTCCTTATCTGTGTTGTGTCTGATGACTGTTCGGGATGGTCACTGGCGGTAGGTTCCAAAATTGCTGTTGGATCTTCTTAAGCCTGCTGCTCTGATGTTTTTTTTTTTATAGCCTCTTGAAAACAACGTACTCCCATAGAACCAAATATATGTAACTATGCATACAGTACATGTATATCTGCTGTATATATGTGTGTACAACCTGCATATGCACATATATATGTATGAAAGAAAAACACTGGGTGCGCATCGACAAGGTTGAACCATGCTGATTTTTTTGTGCCAAGCTAAAGTCTCCTGCCTTTTTTCAATTTACATTTCAAACGAGTGGCGGCGAGCAAACATAGAATGATTGAGAGGCTCTACAAGTAAACGCTCTTTTGAAACTGGGCGATGAAAAGGAAGCTTTTGACGTACGGTTGAATTTGCATCCACATCTGTCAAAACCCAGGTGAAACAGATCTACCGTACCATTCCCGGAGCACAGATGCGGTACAAATTGGATTATAAAATCATTCACACGTTTGATAAATTAGGGCATTTTTTTATTTCCTCAATCATTTTACCTGCTCCACTTTTCTTTTTTTTTTTATGTCATATCAAATAAACAATTTGGATTTGCTCCCAAAAGGCGGAGACCAAAGTGGCTCAGCGGAAACATTTCAAAACCAATCAGTGTTGTTCAGCCTTTTTGCTTTCACAACTTGACAAACTAATAGGAGCAGGCCCCCCGATGTACATTACAACCCCTGTTACCAACACCTACCCACCCACTGCTGGCATGACGCTTCTAGCTACCCATCGATGTAGGGGATAACATAACAGCTTTAAGGGTTATGATGACAATGCGACTGTGTGTCTTGAGGGCGTAAGCGGACTTGGGGAATGGGGGAATCACATGAGAGCACTGGTTTGAACGACAGAGAATGCTCTGCATGAAAAGAGACATCTTGGAAGGCAACCTTTGACGCTGAATGAATGACCTTGAGAGCTAGTCTTTGCCTCTTCAATCGCATGTTGGTCTTATAACAAACCCCTCCTCTGCCCCCCCACCACCTGCTACCCCTTACCTCAGTGCCAGGCTAGCGAAAGGGCAACTTCACTCCTCACTCTCTGCCACTTCAGACTCTTCCCAGTTGATATGTGTTCTTGCCAGAGACTTGATCTGCCTGAAATAACATCAAGGGAATTGTCTTGATCTTTTCCGGAAGCATCTCTTTCTCTCTCTTTCTTCCTGTCCTCTCTCTATGGTCCTGTTCAGACCTGGTATTAACATGCATCCTCAGTGATCTGATCACAAGTGGACAGCTGCAAGTACAGGTGTGAACGCACTCAAGACGCATTGAGGTCCGATCGCTCAGACCACATTCAGAGGCGGTGAAGTGAGATCGGATCACAAGTGGTCACTCAAGACGCATGTGGAGACACATTCTAATGCCAGGTGTGAACAGACGTACTTAAAGCTGTCCGCTTGTGATCAGATCACTCAGGACGCATCTTAATACCAGGTGTGAACAGGACCAATGTCTCTCTACCCTCCTCATCTTCTTCCTCTAATGCCTGCCCGTTGCTCTTCGTCTCTGGCGACATCATTATGATCTTTCCTCCCTTTAGACAGAAACACCCAGAGATTGATAGGAAAGCATCATCAGGGGACCAGTCCCGGGGCTTTAGTGCATCACAGAGCATGTCCTGGTGTTAACTGCTATGTTGTTTTAGTGCTTGCTTCCCCCCCCCCCCGTTTTCCTCCCCACCATAAAACAAGTGACAGCTTTTACAGGAGTAGGTCCGCTGGCAGGACCTGGGCGGGGACCGGCTGGCTGGGTGCTAGCGCCAGCGACAAACAGGCGACACTGACTCTTGGTGGGTGTCTCCTTCAGGCCTTGAAGGATGAGGAGGATGCGGAGACAGGGCTGACTGAAACGGAGAAAGAGGCAGAGCCCAAGGAGGACCAGAAACTGGGCAAATTACAATACTCCCTGGATTACAATTTCACCGAGAATACGGTAAGGCTCTGTTCTCCGAATCTCTCTGTGTGTGTCGTTGTTGCGAAAGGTCCTCCTTCGTAAGTATGGTCACACCCAACTTCTGAGGGGGTCCAACTTTTCATCTCTCCAGAGATTAAACAGGACCCAACCCTAGGTTTAGCACAACATTTTCTTTCTGTTACGTTAATCGCTGCTGTTTGGTCGCTGAAGCTTGACCGCAATCTCACAGGGATATATATCATGGTGGTCGAGTTTGTGCAGTCGCTACTGAGCCTTGTAAAAGATACAGTACACTATTGGGATTTAGCTCGCCTCTGAAATTTGCTTCTTTCTTTCTACTTGATTGAAAACAGACCCGGCAGATACCCATCTGCTTTATTTTTTCCAGCGGGCTGAGTTTTAAAAAAGCAGAATGAGGAAGCGCATCAACTTCCCGGCTGCCAGATGTTGTGTGACAGATAATAGACACGGTGCGTGAACACAGCGCTGTCCCCCACCGGGCTAGCTAACTCCCCATTATAAACAGAACTGACAGCCAGAGATTAGACAGTAACACTGCTCCTATACACACTGGCGTAGGTACATCTACCTTATCTACACAACAAAAAAACTTTGATCGGCACAAAAATGTTCTTATGCAGTTTTTTTTCCCCTTCAGTAATGAGTCATTTTTAGCACTTCACCTGTGAAATATTCATAAATGCACAGATTGTAGAGTCAATAATGAGGTTAATACAGTTCAGCATTAGTATTCAGTGTATTTCTTTTAGAGAAAAAAAATGGCAAAGTATTGAGTCATTTCATAAAAATGGATATTATATGGACACTATTACATTTCACAGAGGGATCTGTCATGTAGTGGGAGGCAATGACAGGTCTCTCTATGAGGTTCTTGATTACATTGGTAATAAGCTCCACAGTGTAATGAATGGATGACAGTTTTCACACTTTGTGACAGTGACCTGGGAGAAGCCGCCGCCCGCCGCCGCCGCCGCGCACGGCTCATTGCCGCTCCGAAGTTAAAAAAGCTCACAACAGACAGAGCCAAAAAAGCCGGGGAGGCAGCCGTTGATCTGACCCACTTTCAGCTCAGTGACGGACACGGTCCAGAGGCGCCGTGGCCTTCAGGAAATGTTTATTTTTCATCCTCGGGCTTTGACGCCCATGCGATCAATGTGAGCACCGCAGAGCTGCTGGAGGAGAACTGACACAGGTGATTGGTTTAATGCTTTCGGCTGCAGGTTTTCTTTATAAAGTAGGAGGCTGTGTGTGAAATTTCCATTATTACCGAATAGCAGTTAAAGAGAGGACATTACGGAGAACAGTGATTGTCTAGTCTTGGGATAATTTGCAGTCAAGGATGATAGTCGATCACCGCTGAAGCATGAGGGCGGTACTTTTCAGCATTACTGTTTGACAAGATGAAATTTCATTGTTGGAACCCAGTGTCCCTAGAAATCACGGTCATATTGGACGATTCTACAGCACACGATTTAAGGCCAGAGTATGCTTGATATGAAATACTCAACGTGTTGTCTGACCTCGTCTATAGGCCTGTTTAAGTACTTTTGGACCTCTGGAAACTGTGACTTTTGGTGAAACTGTAACAAAACTACACATATATTTGTCTTGAATTAGAAAGCACGCCTCGTTTAACATTCTGCCGTAAGCGCTATTAAATAATATATTATAGGGATTGCAAAAGAGATTTTCCCTTGATGGCCTAAGAGATGTGTCGCTAAATGTTCCTCCCTGCCAAGTAAAAGGAGGAAACACTGCGAGTACAGAGACTGAGGCGAGATCAGGCTGAGCGTAAGGAGACGTGCAGATTAATGTCAGGTCCTCGTGGCAAAGAGTCTCAGCTTTGTTTCTGTCTGATAACCACCACAAATGGCTGCTTCCCCTGGTGTTGATGACTCCGGGTTTATACACTAATGAGACAAAAGGTTTTGTAAAAGATCCAAATCACTCAGGGAGCGACGATGCGGCTACATCCGGCAAATGAACCACAAAGAGCCCCCTCAGCACAGCAGGAGGAGAATTATAATGTCATTCCTACTTTCAACATCATTACCATGTGCATTGCTCTTTTTGCGGGTCAAGACCGGGCATATTGCGCTTTTGTCCAGTCGAGAGTATGTGATTGTTAAGAAGGGATGACATTCAAAAACATTCAAGTTATTTATTTCAGACAGTTCATGTCTGAACTAAAACATAAAAGCCGCTTCAGTAAATCCGGAAAAGGACTATTGGTCTTCTTTGGAAGTGTGTGTATGTGTGTGTGTGTTTGTGTGAAGTGGTCACAGCAGAGCCATGATGCATTCGGGACAAAGCCGTCCAAGATGAGCTGCCAAGGGCTGAATCACCATCCTGTACCCATTCTGGTCAGCGTGCTGCTTACTGGACTGGAGAGTAACACACAAACAGAGAGGGTTAATACCAGCAGCCCTCTGCTGTGACACGGCCCCGAGTCCTCAGTTAAACACAAACACACACACAGATGTGCAAACACACAGACACAGCTGCTTATTTTGTTTATTTAGTTTTAGTCTCAAAGGTGTGATGGTCAAAAGGCATTCAGGTGTTAGAATTAGTGCGGAAATAGTCGTTATTTGATTAGAACTATATACAAAGTTGCCATTACTGCGGTGGTGTCTCCCTACAATGCATGCGCATTTGACTGCAAGTTGTCCTAAGAGGTGTACAATTTTCTATTTTTACCTTTACTTTCTATGTAACGTTACTTTTCACAACGATGTCTAGGAGTTCAGGAAGAACCTGAGCAGTTCTCAGCTGCCTTACGTTAATGTAACATGGTGAAACAAGCAACGTCGACTAAGTTAACACCGCTTAGATAGCGTAGCTAACATTAGTGGCATTAGAGGCACTGTCTAGATGCTGAGGTGGTCCCACGAAATAAATGAACTCAATCGACTAACTGTTGCGTTATTGTGAAATATAGCATTTGTTGCTCTAACTGGGACAACCTAGTGACCACAGAGTAAACATCATGCGGTCCCCATCACAAACAGAACACGTACAGTATCTGCTAATCATGGTCACTGTTGACTGTCGTGGTCGCTCGTAGTGACGGCAGCTGTGTCCTCGTAAAAGCCTTAAATTTTACTTTAATCAATTTGAAATACAGACTCATCTGTGTTTATTATCTACTCCAACCATTTATGTCAGTTACCACAAGCAACCACGGAAGCATTCAGCTGAAAGTCACCAGCTAATACTGTTTGTAAAGAGTAGAGTCACCACGACTTGACAACACAGCAATTGCGGCGCCGTTAGATGGCAGAACACACAAAGTGTCTACAGAGTTGCAAAGTGAGAGGAGATACTAACCATTGACATATTTGTATGCACATTTTGAAGTATCGCATAGAAAAGCTGTATGGAAACAGTTAAATTCTATAAAACGTTCTCAATTGCACAAAAACGTTTTTACATATATGATCATATGTCATTCAATGTGGAGTATTCAGCAGAGGATGGCATCCCAAGTGGGAATTTGACAAAATTCAATCAGATTTTCATATATTGAAAAGCAAAAATGCCAAGTAGTCTAAGTTAGAAGTTTCTCAAATGTGATGATGACTTTATTTCTATTGACATGTCATGCAAAAATAAGGGTTCATGTTATACTTCTGTCCTCCAGTGATATTTGTAATGGGTTATATGGCCTTATGGGCACATATAAGGAGTCCATTTTTTTTTTTTACATATTGATCATACCTCTTTTTCTCTGTTTGATAGACAAAACAAGTAGAGTCACCATGGGCTCACCCAGGATGTTGGATGTTTTTTCTCAATTTTTGTGACACATTTTATATGATAAATGATTAATTGAGAAAAGAATTGATAATTTAGTTGATGTAAAAAGATCTGGCTATGATATATAAACCACTCAAAGTGCATGCAAGAAATAAAACAGTTTAAATCAAAAGGTAGCAGCTGGGAAATTACCACATAACACCATATTACTCGGTTATTGTAATTTAAGAAGGCTTTCAAAAAGTCTTTCACTAACCCAATTTTGAGAAAATTAGGAGGTATAAGTGAATTTACCAAAAGCTCAGTAAACTCACAGTTAGGGACTGAATTAAATTTGAGAATAGAAGATATGGTTCAAGCATAATTTTACTTTCAGGAGTGCTTTCTGCTTGGTTTTCTGGGAAAACCTGTCTTGAGTTGGTGTTGTGAACGTCAGCCGTAGTGTCTTATAGCATGAGGAAAGATACGACGTATCAACATTTCCAACCACGTCCTGCTCTTGTCGCTCTTCTGAAACACCAGTGGCTCTCCCAGTAAAGATGGTTTGACATACTGTGTCTGCCTCTGACTGCTGATGGATGGGTGGAAATCAGAAGGACAGCATGCACGGATGAATCACTGCGCTCAAATTCTAAGTGCCACTTCACGGCACTACAGTGCAAAAACACGCTTACATTTAAGTTCAGGTAAATGACAGCTAGAATAATCGCACGTCTTTTATTTACCCTCTGAGGTGTGTAACTATTTCGCAGTGAGTGATCCCGATGAGCTTCACGCAGATGTGCAATCATAGGAGTTATATTTATGTCAAAGTGGTCCATTTAAATCATGACAGAATCTCTTTTCAGTGCGTTTTCAAGGTAACGTCAAGAAAATGTTGTGCATAACCTGGGGAGCAGTTGATTAATCGAGGATACTCCATACTTTCCATGATGTTCTAGTCTCGTGTTCACTATTGTCATGTGTGATGTTTGTGTGTGAATACAGTGAACGTGTGTGTGGTACACTCCATCTCATGAAGACCTTTCCCTGCTGGAATCTCACCACCATCCAATGCAGATCAGTACACATAGTAGTACTGAGGCAGTATAATATGGGAGATGGTAACATTGACCTGTGTCATGTCTTTAATGGCAGCAATGAAACTGGGTAGTCGGGGGTGTTGATACTCAAATGCAGAGATTAAGAACAGGGTCACGTAAGGTACATTTGGTTATGTAAACAAAAGAAATGTCAGGGAAGAGCTGCTCTGAAGGCAGATATGATCATTAGTCAAATTAAACATTAATATGTTGAAGCAAATAGCTGGAGTTTTTAATGACTCTGTGCCGGCGAAAGTCACGGCAGGAGGCAAAAAGTTTTCAGGTTGTCCCTCCGTCGGTCCGTTGGTCCCATTCTCGTGATATCTCCTGCAGGGAATTTCATCTTATCTGGCACAAATGTCCACTTTGACTCGAGGATGAACTGATTCCATTTTGGTGGTCAAAGGTCAAGGTCACTGTGTGTCACTGTTTTTGGCCATAACGCTATAAACAAACTACACCACAGTCGCATGTTCATGTCACCATCACTGAGCTAAAGGCAGAGTGTTCGGCGTGATGGCGTTTAGTAGTCTCATTTAACCACTTGTTAGCAGCCACCTTTTTTAAGACACGTAAAAGAGTTAAAAAATTCACAAGTGGTATATTTACTGACATATTCTCATCATTGGTTTATTTACCTCCGCATACCTCCTTGCCTTTTTTCCTTTTGAATGTTACTTGGCCAAAAAAACGAACATTTAAATGTTACTTTTTTCGGAGAAGCTCTGCTGTTGAGAGTTTCTGAAGCATTTCAAAGTCCTACCTTTGCTCTGTAAGAAAAAAGAAAAGCATATAAATCTATGATTTTCTGTCTGTAACATTGATGTCCCATTGATTAACCAACTGGAGTCAATCATCATTGTTTCCTACCATAGTATTTACAACTGTGTCACCGGTAACGCCACCCAGTAAACTGATGCAGCTCCCGACAGCTGTAGAGCTCCATGGCCGAGTGCCCTGGTCAGCCTCCAGATTGCAGCTTGATGGCTGCCTGATAGGAAGTTGATTGACTGACTAGCTGGGCCTCCTGAGAGGCCTGTGAGTAGAGACCCTGACTGGCAGGTCAATCAGCCTCTCGGGCACCCCATCGTGGTTATCAATTATCCGCCTTATGTGAAGAGAAACAGTCCTCTCATTCCCGCTCTGACACATCCTGACCTTTACCAACTCGTCAGCCGCTGTCAGGCTCTGCAGACGTAACCTTCTAATATCGCTGCCATATCCCAGAAAAATGACACTGAATCATCTTTAAGCCACCATTACGAAAGATTGATTGCTAGTGATATGAAAAGACAAGAAAAATCCAGTGTCCCTGGAGGTCTTTAAGATTAAAAGAGACATTTCTTCATGCTTTCTCTGTGAGGATGTTGGTGGGATGAAGGTGAAAGTTATGATAATTTGGATTAGTGGACAGTCTGACGTGCCGTCTCTCACTTTTTCACCCTTCGTGTTCCTCTTTTAGCTCATGGTGGGGATCATCCAGGCCGCGGAGCTGCCTGCTATGGACATGGGTGGCACATCTGACCCGTACGTGAAGGTCTACCTGCTGCCTGACAAGAAGAAGAAGTTTGAGACCAAAGTCCACAGGAAGACCCTCAATCCCGTCTTCAATGAGCAGTTCACCTTCAAGGTACACCTCACAGGAGCTTAACTCCACTTTGCTCCAAAACATTCGCTCATTTCAAGCCACTTTTTTTGTAGCTGGAGATCTTTTGGTTCCACTGACAGTCTGATTTGCATGCAGCCATGAATGCTGGGAAGGTGTGGAGACAGTAACCAGCTGGCACATTAACAAGCTCCTGACAGAATATCTCTCGCACACACACACACACCGAGGCTCAATGTGATTGGGATTAACACAGGCAGATGCACCGCTACACCCTGGCCTTGCCTCGGCCGTAATAGATGCACGGCTGCTGCTCAGCAGTCGGGAAAGTTTTGTTATTCAGCCGACAGTGAAGAGCGCAGGTGTTTGGTGTTAAGTTAAGCGTAATGCGATGTGATATCCATCTCAATACAAGGTTTATTTTGGTGTGTGTCTTTGTAATACTTAATTCCAGATCTGTGAAAGAACGGGGAAAGTGATTATAAGAACCGTCAACAAAAAGAGATGATTTTACGAGATAATGTCAAGGACGGTCTTATCTTTCCCTCGCTCTCTTTTTTTTTTGTGTTGTAACAAGCCATTTCTGTTTAACAAGTTTTGTCACAAAGTTGAAGGCAATCAAGGATCACAAGTACCCGTCTGTCTTTTAGCCACGCAGGTCCTGATAACACCGTCTGTCAGGGTGGGGGGCTGGAAGAGGAGTGATTGATTTGATATCACCATCTACCTACTCTAAAAACACACACACACACACACATCTGACTCTGCTTGGCATTTAATTAACTTTAGCAACATTACAAACTCTTCAGTGGAAGTTAAGGACTGCCTTTATTAAATTAAATATATGAAACTAAAAGTTTATTTTGAGTATATATATATAGAACAAAAGTTTTGAAACTCATTTTGATACACCAAACCAACGCCTGTCCTACAAAGTCAATGAAACATGGACATAATAAGCTTTACAAAGATAGGAGTTACCGCAGGGCTGTACTGCATTACAGTCTCACCATAGGCTGACAAATGCCCTTTATGGTCATTTAAGTGTACCTAGCAAACTGGTAACTCAGTTTAAATGGTGTTTTCTTTTTTTTATTATAAATAAAGAATGGCAGAGGTCCAAAGAGACAGATTAATGATATGGGGCCCTATCTTACACCCGGCTTACACCACTCTATTTGACTCTAAATGGGACCATAATTTACTAAATGAACATCATGCTGTATTGAAGAATACTGGAAACTATTGATTGAGACCATAAACTCACGTTTACAATATTTACTGAGGTAATAAATCAAGTGAGAAGTAGGCTCATTTTCTCATAGACTTCTATACAATCAGACTTCTTTTTGCAACCAGAGGAGTCGCCCCCTGCTGGCTGTTAGAAAGAATGCAAGTTTAAGGCACTTCAGCATTGGTTTCACTTTACAGAGGTAGATTTATTTCCTTAAAGCCTACTTAAATGCTCACTAGCTAACGCTTAGGTAATCTTTTATATATCGATAGTTGGTGTGATCATTGTTTTTTTCTCTTTCTCCCAGCTTTTTTCCCATCCTGATAACACACTGGGCCTCTAAATAGGAGTCAGGGGCAGCAGAGGTTCATTAATTTCTACTGTGCATGACACGTCTATCTTTGGACAAGCTCCAACTGTCTGTATAAACGTCTGGCATTGTTAAAATACAGCCAATGTGTAGTGAACGCTGTCTGCTAATGCCCCTTTAATGAGACAGCCCGCCTGTTTTGAGCCCTTTTTGACTAATTGTCATCCTCCTCAGGTCCCCTACGTCGAGCTCGGTGGAAAGACGCTGATAATGACGGTGTACGATTTTGACCGCTTCTCCAAACACGACGCCATCGGCGACATCAAGGTACCGATGAACAAGGTGGACTTCAGCCACGTAACGGAGGAGTGGCGGGATCTGCTGAGCGCTGAGAAGGAGGAGGTAAGACTCGTGAAACCTCTGTAGGCGGACACACATGCCAAAAGTTCAATCACTACCTAGAAAATGGGAAATGAGTAGGTTTGAAATCATTTTGTGACACCTGTCATGTGTCAGGGCTCAGATTTTTACATCCGGTAGCTGCCGTTTCAATATCGGTGCTTGTATAAGTGATTATTTTTGCTGCGTTCAGCAAGCCAATTGTGCTCGAACCATAAATGTGGTGCCGTGGCTGGAGTAATCCATCTCTCCTGGAAATGTCACTTAATCAGATGTCCACACTTCCCCTTCAATTAATAGAAGTGTGACTTTCCAGGCAGCAGTTCAGGAGATTCAATTTTCATGGTAAATGTCACGGCATATAGCACATGTTGCCAGGGGAACCTCATTTTTTAGCATTACGGTGGTTTGATTTAAAGGTTAATTATAGCGGTGTCGAATGGCTGGTGGCGTTGTTTGAGCTGAAGGGCATCACTATACTTCTTGGCGTTTTGGTCGCACAGCTGCACCTGACAATTTTACGCAAGGCTTGAGACACCGGATCGATGCTGTGCAGTGTTCAAGCTCAGTGGAGAGGAGAGAGGAGTTGTAGAGGCAGACCGTGGAAATTGCTACTTTCCAGTTTCCAACTCATGGAAAGTATTGAAATGTTTTATTATTAATTGAATACTCTGTCTGAACAGTAATTGTTAATGCATAGAAGTAACAATACATTGATCCATTTGTCAACAACCTGTTTAGATTATGTGCGATGCCAGGAGGTTTGCACAACCTGTGTTTTCCTCGGTAGCTGCAAATTACACCTGCCAAAGTGAAACGGATTGTCTTTGCAGCTCAGCAGTTGTACCTGTTGATGATTCAATTCTTTTTTTTTTTACAGATGATCTTGAGGTTAAAAGAAAAGTGTGATATTTTGGGAAATACAAGAAGGAGAACAAACCTTACACTCCCCCTAAAACTGCAAATCAACATTTTTCACTTTTCTGTTTGTTTAGCGGTTAAATCAGAGGCAGCGCCATTAAAAGGCGCTAAATTGAATATCCAGAGCATTAACATAGCAGCAAACAACTATTTACTATGTAAAGATATAGAGGAGTAATGTCTACCTGAGTAGAGAATGAAGTCACTCTCCCTTTGTGGGTGTTGTAATCCGAGCGTCGTCTTGCTTTTTTGACATAGACGGGCCGGCACTGTTTGTTTTAATAGATAAGAAGCCAAACAGGTGGGAAGCCACTGGTTTTAAATACATACAAAGGAGGAAGCATATCAGTCCAAACTCACAAAGAGATTTAATAATCTACCTACAAACGGGCAACACAATCCTCTTTACCTTTTAAGGTCAACTATGAAGTAGCAAGTACCGAAAACGCCCTTTAAGTTGAAAAGGCAGCGTTTGACCTTTTATAGTTCATGGAAAATATGAGAGAGGCCGGTCAATGCTCTCGACAGGCATAATTAACTGTTGCTCCTTCTCTCGCTGGCCTCCAAGGGAGCGTGTATTTGTGTTGATTAAAACCCGGCCCTCGTCATCAATGTCATTGGTTTTGTTGTGCAACTACCACTCATAATGGTTTTTACAGTACAAATCACACTGCAGCCATATCCAGCACTCTGATACTGCATGAGGAAATAGGCCTTGATTGGAGCTTGATGAAAGACTCCTGGAGTAAAACAAAGGTTGATATTCAGGTCCAATTTGCCTCTGATTTATAATCTCCGTTGAAAACGGCCGCACGTTAACGCAGGTGTGACCTGAGAGAGAGTTATTGGCGGCGTCTGCTCACAGCGTTGATAAGAGATATGGCGAGAATATGAATCGCTTCCTGCTCAGTGTGTGCGATAATGAGGCGGTGTTTGTGATGGTGATTTGTGTGCGAACCAGTGAAGTGATTGCAGTCGGTACTTTTCCAGCGAAGTGATGAGTGACAAACGAAAGTGGGAGCCGACATTAGAAAGCATTCAAACCAAAACAAGAGACCGAATCCATCGCAGAGGATTGAAAAACATGCAGGGACTTATTGTACAATTGATTAGCTATTGATCAGAGACGCAGTGTGATATGAAGCATTGCATTTGACATACTGTGTCTTTGTTTGACACTTGTTATAGGTTTTGATTTATGCATTTTGTAACATAAATGTATATTGAATCCCCTTTTCTACCTGATATATTGCCAATGATGCATATTGATGAATATCTTGATTGTTAATGTTTTTTTATTTAAACTTGCAGAGTACAGTTATATAAAATACATCGATATAGGGCTGCAACTAACGATTGTTTTCATTATCGATCAATCTGTTGATTATTTTCTCCTTTAATCGATTAGTTGTTTGGTTTAAAAAAATGATGATGATGTCCTCAAATGTCTTGTTTTGTCCACAACTCAAAGATATTCACTTTACTGTCATAGAGAAGTAAAGAAACCAGAAAATATTCACATTTAAGAAGCTGAAATCAGAGAATTTTGACTTTTTTTCTTTAAAAAATTGCTCAAACCGATATCAAAATAGTTGGTGATTAATTTAATAGTTGACAACTAATCAATTAATCATTGCAGCTCTACATTGATATATAATAAAGGCCTTATGTGCAATATTTCTAGTTACTTTAATTAGAATTTAATGAAGTTGATTGATAATTCATTGTTTTGTTGTTGTTTCCCAGTTTAAAAAAATGGCAGTAGAAATGTGTTTGTTGTGATTTCTTTTATGTATACGTCAGTATTTTTAAATTTATATAATATTTTATAGTATTTATACAGTAAGCCAGCAGACAGCTGGCTCACAGGATGACTAACCTTTTTAACAGCTTGTCCTGCAGACTGTTTCATGTGTCTCCAAAAAATCCATTCATCTTTTTTAAATTGTTATTGTGATCTGCATACGTTCTGGACAGTTGCTTTAATGTAAATAAACACTTCTCACAATTACACTGCTCATATTAGAGATGCACTGTTCTCGCAGCATTCATTGTAACATTCCTGATGAACAAGAACAAAAAGATTAATATTAGTAATAGTAATATATTGTATCTAAACGTCATCTCTCCAGGAGGATTCTGTCTGAAGGATCAGAAATCACATTGATGCAAGGATGCTTTTCCAATGTGTGTTCAATGTTCCTTTATTGCATGTCAAATCAATAATGGAAATGTTTCCAACCAAACAAATATTTCTACTGGTACCATTCATATGATAATTTTTTTACACAACTCACTACAAGAAAGAAAAATATCACTAATTCACATGCTAACTCCAAGTTAATATTAGTTTTTTTGTTTGACAATTCTACATTAACCACTGAATTATGTATGCGGATCTTTCTGTGCATATTCTACACCAGAAAGCACCGTGCATAAAAATGTATGCACTTAGAGCAATTACAAAAACATCTTTCTGTCACTTATGTAAATTGTATGCATATATGCAACCTTATTCAAAGTGGACACTGTAATCACTGTAAACAACTCTATAACCCAGTGTCAGTGTACTGTACTTTAACCTTTAATACCATCACTTTTCACATAGACACTCTGGCACATGCAGCTTCAAAAAAGTTCATAAAAAATCATTAAAAGTTTCTGTTTATGGAGAGCAGAACCAAATAAACATCGTCTAACATGTTAAAAAATCCAAACCAGAGCTTCATATTTGGTTGACTGAGCAATTTCTAATGTGCTTTGGAGGGGAATTTACAAGCTATTTATAGTGAGCATCTGCTGTGAGCATGTGATGCAGTAAATTTGGATTTATTAGTTGCTGTTAAAACTCACCTCTGTTATATGTCTCTGCCTGTCCAACAGCAAGAGAAGCTGGGTGATATCTGCTTCTCTCTGCGATATGTACCCACTGCTGGCAAGTTGACTGTGGTCGTCCTCGAGGCCAAAAACCTGAAGAAAATGGATGTGGGAGGCTTGTCAGGTGAGAACAATTACAAGTGTGTGTGTGTGTGTGCCCACTGACTTTCCCTCTGACAGGCCTTTTGTCTGTAATTATACATGCAGTGCAGCACACACTTTGCCTCTCCTACAACCCTGCTAGTTTTTTTGTTGTTGTTTTTTTAACAACCACCCATCACTGGTCACGAATACATGTCAAAGAAAAAACATGACTTTGGCTGAGTCCGCCCCTCCCCCCCCAAAAAAACAACTTAAAAGTTGTACAGATGTTACAAAAGCCCTGAGAGGCACATGAGGAAATACAATTTGCTGAGAATTGTATTTTATTTTGTTTTATATGATAGAAATAATCACAGTAAAGGAAATATTCCAGACCGAGGCAATTTTACGGAAGCCTTGAGAAGCAAGTGAGAAAAAAAAATTCTGGTGATCCATTATTTAAGTCTGATCTAAATTGTTTTCTTTCCTGTGTTTATGACTTAAGGACAGGTGAAAAAAAGGTTTTGGCAGGAGGAAAACAATGTTTTTTGTCAGGATTTTATCAGGATTTGTCTGATTTTTTTAAGTGTATTTGTTGTAATTCTCATTCTGACTACAGCTTTTTTTCCCACCAGTTTCACAGATGAACAAAATTTAAGAAACTTTCAGAGATTATTCTGGCAAAACTTTTTTTTTTCCACCTGTTTTTAAATCACAAACAACGGAGAGAAAACAATTTTAGATGAGACTTAAAAAATGGATCACCAGATTTGTTTTTCTCACTTGCCTCTCAAGGTTTCCGTAAGATGTTCAGATCCAGAAGAAACTGCACTGTTCAGACTTAATGTTGTGTAAAAGAAACCACTAATGATGAAAAGAAGTTCAAAGAATGAAACTTATTCCTGCTGTGCTGTAGCTCCAACAGCACACCCATGTAGCATTAAGATCAATAGATGACATTTATCACAATGCAGTCCAAGTCTGAATAGTGGGTCTGATGTCATGGTAACAGAAGGTGCCACCTGTGAGGGCCGGAGAGGGATGGAAATCCTTGTACATACAAACACCCACGGGATCATGACTGGAGCGTACACAAACAACACAGAGTCTGTTTCCATCAATCAAACAGGGACCAAGGCTTCGTAAGTCCTATTCTGTCTGCACAGAGCTAACAGCTAACGTTAACTATCTCTCGTCCTGCCGATTTCAACACAGATTTGTTGTTCGTAATGTAGCATTATCAGGGAAAGAATAGATTGTGTCCCCTGGACGCGTCAATCGTGAGTTTACTGCGTCCCAAACACATTTTCTATCGTCTTCTATGATCCACCTCTTTGCCCATTCTTTTGCCGAGATGGTGACAGAGCCACCCGCTTTGAGCTTCACAACGGCTCTTCAGAAACCTATGGGTGACGTCACGGAGACTACGTCCATATTTAATACAGTATATTGACAATACGTGATAAAAACACATCTTATCTTAGTTAGTCAGCATTGACTGGCCAGTTGTTTTCTATCATATCAGACACACTCATATGCATACGCGGATACACACAGAGCTCTACATGCACACACTCAGAAAACACAAATCGCACAATAAGCTGCCTCCTCTCTCCCTCCCCGCTGCCTCTCCTTTGACTTTCTTCAGTGCTTTCATTTGAAAATTCCCCGGTGTGCACTTCCCTCCCGCCTCGACTCTTTTCTGCTGCAATTACCATACACCTGTGTCCACTTGCTTTCTGCCTGACAGCCCAGTCTCTCCATATAAGCCTAAACATCCTGCAGTACAGTAACACGGCGAACACATTAAAAGCTCACAGCTCCCTTTCATCTACCACACCAGCGCAAGCAGCCATTTGGCAGAAAAAGAAAAAAAAAAGCCTCTCCCGCTTCCATTTTATGCTACTGGCATTAGCTCTCACCTGTGCACATTTGCATTGTGGGATCGACAGCCACATCGACTAGCCAGTATGAAAAAGGTGTTAATGTGTTCACTTTGAAGGCCAGGTTTCTCCTCTTACAGAGGAGGGAAATAGCAGGGAAGCCAGACAGTTTGACACCGCATAGCGCAATACTGTATGTCACATTTAATTGGAGCATGCTTTATCCGTGTGCACTGGTCTGTGGGTTTCAGGGTGAATTATTAGCATACAGTAATGGCACAGTGCATGGTTCTAATTACACACAACCAGAATATACTCTAAATTGCAGTTTGTGTTTTGATTTTCGTTAGTTGCGACCGCTCTTCTGCTGCGAGAATGGACTTAAAAGTGTAGCAGATGGATGAAATAATGGGCAGGTCTGTAATAACAATAATTAGCCTCCATCCACAGGGCGTCTCAGCCAGAGCTTAAGGAGGAGGACAAGTAATTGATGGCCTGGGATCAGCCTTCTCCTCTATTGTCATCCTGTTTACCATGCCTAATTATGGCTCACAGAGGAAGATGTGGGTATTTTCATTAACCAATGTATAATCAGAAATAATTCTTTTGATTGGCTCCTCATGAATCGTCCCTCCAAATCGACTTCCATGCTGCGCCTCTCACAAAAAAAAACAGACTTTTGAGATATTCGTTTTTAAAAAAAAGTAGTTAGGATTGTTGCTACTTCAGTGCGGTGATGCACCGAGCAGCATACTCTTTAGCTGTCGTCTCAAAATAATCCCAGTCTCATTGCAGACAAGTTGATTTCCTCTCCCCGCTGTAGCCGACACCACAGCAATGTCTAGTTACAATACATATCCATTATGTAGAGTTGTAGGCGATCAGATGTCAAAGAATCTTGAATCTCCAGTGGGCGGTGCATTTTACAGCTCTGCAAAACAGACTAAAGACTAAAGAGTGAGTTATAAAAGCTAGTAATTGCAACAGCAGGCAAAGTCATTAACAAGTCTTTCAACCTCACACAGATGTATCGTGTTATTTTGTGCTAAGGGGCAGTAACAATTTCACTTATTGTCTGTTTGAAACGGTGCCTTTGACAGTATTTCTGTAGCGTATCCCCGACATGGTGCACCATCAAAGGTGAGTCAGACTCAAAATTGTGTCGGCTACAAAAGCTAAGTGTCTGGAAGCGACTCAGAATGAGGACGTGTGGGTTTATAGACAGCCAAAGTGTTTTGTCCCACCCTCTTTGTACATCTGAAGACTTCCCAGAGGGCTGTGAGGCGACACACATAACCAGGTAATGGCCCACAGTGGGGGAGGTTGTCAAAGCACACAGGCGCCGGTGTCGGCGGTAATGAAGCCGCACTGCCCCGACCTGGTGCTCCAGTTCACCATCAAGCCTCTCGGCTGGAGGGTTTATTTGTTTTGGATGGTCGGACTTGGAGGTTTTCTCCCAGTCTGAGAGAAGGATGTTAGGGAAAGTAAAAGTTATTTATTTCAGAGTTTTGCTTCAATATATATAACTTCAGAATTAGATAATGAGAAACGGGTGAGTTACAGGAAGATTTCCATGCTTTGAGATAATTAACCCTCTGAGACCCACATTAGACCCGTTTTTGTCTTTTTTTAGGGGGGTCTTTTGGGGGAGATAGCAGGTCAACAGTAGATGTCACATAGAAGTGGTGTACATCATCTGAAAGCTGGAAACCTGAAGATTAATGCTCAGAAAGCCATCCATCCTCTGAATGCCCTAGGTCTGTAGTTTGTGGCTGTAAAGTTTCATGAGGCTGTGATTATCCTAGAAGTCACCACAGGTCATTTTAGACAGTGAGGTCAAGTTTTAAAAAAATGATCTCACTATATGAAATGGCTACTATGGGGACTAACATCATCACACATGAATACAATTGAGCTCATTGGGTCCACAAAAGTCTCAGCTTTACAGTGATACCCAATTCATGCAAGTCCAAGACTATTTATGGACTCCAGTATGCAGAAATATTAAAAATACATAATTTTAGAATAGGCGAAAATAACACATTTACACTGCATTCAAAAACTGCATGATTTTTGCCCAAAACTGTATGTGATTATCAAAAAGTGGGCATGTTTGTAAAGGGGAGACTTGTGGGTACCCATAGAACCCATTTTCATTCACATATCTTGAGGTCAGAGGTCAAGGGACCCCTTTGAAAATAGCCATGCCAGTTTGTCCTCGCCAAAATTTAGCCTAACTTTGGAGTGTTATTTAGCCTCTTTCCCGACAAGCGAACATGAAATGGTTGGTACCAATGAATTTCTTAGGTTTTCTATATCTGTTACTTCACTCTAGCTTTAAAAACTGAACCTGCTAGAGCCTCTGAAAGACAGTAAAGTCGGTCAGGGTAAAGATTGTCATTGTACAAACGAGACTACAACACAAGAGATCTCAGATTTTGTGGAGGCGGTTTCTGTGGGTCTGCGCCTCAGAGAAGAGTTCCACTGTAGACGCGTGTGTTTGCGTGGTATGTGTGCCATTCACCGCTGAGATGAGTGTGTAAAACTAAACCGACAGTCACCCCTGGATTCACCCACCATGGCAAATCCAAAATGATGGGAGGAAAGCTAAGATGACAGCCGGGCTATATTTAACCCTGCTTGTGTTGGTGTTCATTTGGCACAACTCTGCCAGCGCCCGCAGAGGCCCCACTCGACGAAATATTTGAGGAAGAAACAAATGTCTGTTCACATAATATAGTATCGAGGCTTCAGCTGTGAGAGGCACTAACCCTCACCAAAGAGTCACAGCTGGCAATTATTCCCGGCTTGAAACACAAACTGTAAGTAACCACTTTAAAACGAGACAGCTTTAGTAGCTCTACTGAACTCTGCTGCTGATTTGACTCAGAGCTCATCACTTATCCAGAAACCTGCTTCTAGCCTCCTGGGGGAAATGTATGGACCACTGATAGTGCATCGCCTCATAAAACCATGGCCAAGATCCAGGACTCAGATGAGTAACCCACAGGATAGCAAAGTCGAGCCTCTTTGCTGTACACATATGCGAGGAAGCGCTGTTGCATCAGGCGCGCTGCCATTCATCCATGAAATGGGACAGATTACATCCGTCTGGGATAAGACGGTAAAAGGGGCCGGATATGAGGTACGGCGAGCCTCCCAAAACTCAATAATGCCAAACTCTCATCTGCTGGCCAGAAAGATAAGGGGCGTCTGGATAGCACTGATGTGGCGCCGTAGGTGTGTTTTCTTTTTTTCAACCTGAGAAAGGGTTATCTTGCATAATCCCATTCAGCTGTTGTATTGTGTTTGTTCAGGCACAGTTACCAATATGAGAGGATACATGACATGTACTGAACATGTTGTAGCAGTCACTGTTGTAGCAGTATTTCAGAATAGTATACAGTTCGTTAAACCCCTCCCCAGAACGGCAGTTGTCCAATTAAAGTTACAGTTTGGAGAGTGGTGTCTTTTTTTGCCTTTCCAAAAGCCATATTCTCACAGATTCATTTTCTACACCCTCATTGCCCTTAACCATTTCTCAGCTTTTGTGCTTGACTTTCTGTAGACGTCTGTGAACTTGATGAGGCAGAGGCCTACGCAAGAGTTTCTATGAGCAATAAAAGCCACCCGAGGCTGATCAGACAAAGAAAACCAGCAGAAACTTCACTCAAGCAGATAATTGACGGGGGTAAATGTGACAGTAATGGCGGTTGATTTGTGCGTTTTCAGTGCAGAAACTCGACAGAATAACAATGAGAATTGTAAGACTTTAACTTAAGTGGACAAACCTTCCCAACCTTAAGGCTTTGTAGTGCAAATTTTGAATCTGAGACACTGCTTTGATGGATGGAATCAGTGTATGAAGGGCTCATACTGTTGTTGAAAACATACACGTTGAGGCTGGAGAAATTCCTCATTTAGCTACTGTTCGATATTCAAATGTTTTTATTGGGTTTTCAACATTTCAACATTCAACATTTAAAAGATCCCCCTGGCAGACTGGCCAACACATCAAAAAAATAATAAAAATAAATAAATAAAAGAATTATCATAATCATAATACAAACAAATATAAAGAATATAAATAATAAATTAATAAATTAAGCAAAAAAAGACATGACAAAATGAAATAAATAAATAAAATAAAGATTCTACAGCAATTCTATGAAGTTATGGTCATCAATTACAGGCATTAAGTTATATTTTTTGTAGTGTATACATTATTATAGTAGTTCAGGAACGGTTGCCATACTTTTTATAATTTATTAACCAAGGCCCGAGTGGTATATCTGATCTTTTCCAACTTCAAATGAACCATTACCTCCTCAACCCAGCGGCTATACGTATACGGGGGTAGCTAGACTTCCAATTATATAGAATGAGACGTCTTGCTAAAAGCAGCGAGAAAGCAACAGCTCGGGCCTGGACTCGAGAGAGATTCAGATCTTTATGAGCAACGCCAAAGACCTGACAGACTTGGCTCTAGGTCCTTGGCCTCGTCACACATGTACAAGAGTGTTTCAAAGACCTTAGCCCAAAATTGTCTCATATTTGGGCAGGCCTAAAATGAACGATGAAGGGTTGCTGGGTCTCGGTTGCACCGTTGACAGGTCGGGTCAAATTCTGGATAGAGTTGGGCAAGCTTTCTCCTGGACAGATGCAGTCTGTGAACTATATTAAATTGGATCAAACTGTGTCTGACACATACTGTATGGAGGTTGTGTGGATCATTGCAATGGATGATTTTCAGAAGTCCTCCTCCCATTTTAATTGGAGATGCTCCAAGGAGGGTGAGGCCGCCAACAGTTAAACATCATAAATCTGACATATAGAGGTGTGCTCCGTAGGGCCTTTATGAATACAGTCCTCCAACCAGTTGGTAGGAGTTTGAGAAGGTAATATAGTGAAGTGTTTTTTAACAAAGTCCCTGGAAAAAGTGAGATTGTGGAATGCCTAATCCTCTGATTATCTGGGAGAAAGACATGAAAATAGTGTCAGTGCTGTGTCCAACATTGAGGGTGTAAATAGTGTTTTTTTTGGTGAATTGTATACAGGAGAATGCTTGCCTTTTAGCCCAAAGTGGGTCCTACGTTGGGCCCAGATTTTAAAGCAGCCTTTAAAGTGGCAGTAGGCTGAATATTTTTGGTATCATTGGGCAAAAATTCCATAACAACCTTTCAGCATATTGTAATTCAAGTGTTCTGAGAGACTTCTGCACCTCCTCATGGCTCTGTTTTCAGGCTTTAAGAAATCTACTTCTAGACTTTGGCCAATTACAGGTCATTTCAAAGACAGAGCGTTCCTATTGGGTGTCAATCACTCGCAAACTCCAATCAAACGGTCAAACTAGGCAGCGCTGATCAAATATGAATCAATATTCTGTTACTGTAATGCCTATTTCTTGCGTAAAATGTTTTCAGAAACATCTTGTAGTGTACTGTTTAGCTGTAAAATTAGAAAGTTTGTTCCGGCAAACATTCTCATTTTACTGCAACCTTCAAATTGATAGGTAGCGGAGCGCAAACTAAGAATCCTAAATTTACAGGGTCTAGATACTGTTGGATGTATTATGACAACACACACACACACACACGCACAACCCTCATTCACTGTAATTCTCATCCCAGCACTCCAGCTCTTCTCAGCAGGAGATTAATAATGGACACCCACTCTATTAGGAGCCTGTTACCTTTTCACTCATGTCTCTGTCATCTATTTATCCTCCCTGCTTTTCTCCCTCTTTACTCTGTTTGTGTGGTTTTCTCGCTATATTCATGTCAGCTGCCCTAGACGAGCCCGCCAGTCTACAATCAGGTCCTTATCCTCCTAAATTGGATAAAAGATTAAGGGAGCTAAGCTTGTTCAGTATTTGCTGTTGCTCGAAATCCTGCTAAAAAACAGAGATATTTTCCAGTGCAGCTCACACATCACAAACATGTAACGCCATAAAGACTTTGTGCATATGGGATCCAGAGATAAATCCAGATTATCAGAGCAAGCAGTGTTTCTACAGCTCATTATAAGATCTGATTCTTACTCCTTATTCATTCTGATGCACAGCTCTGAGGTTCAGTAGTTACGGGGGATATTGTTAGCCTCAGGCGAGGGACTACCTCATTAGCTTCTGTGAGATTACTGTGGTTATTTGTTTTTGTCGTTCTCAAGCAGCGTGTTGTCTTAAATGATAAATGACACAAAGTGTTTTTTCATTATTTTCTCCCCTATAGCTTGTGTAGTCGTCGTGATTGTGGGCTGAGATCAGAGCTCAATAAGAGCCATTATCTTCACATGTGGAACCAGAATTTTCCACAATCTGGTTGGCATTTTTCACACTGCATACCACGGCTTGTGTTTTATGTGTTCATTTCTATTATTTATATTCATTTATTCACAATGATAGATGTCTGTTTTTGCTGTTAAGAAGAGTTCCCTCACATCTATGTTATAATAAGCTCAAGATGTGATAAGCACAAAGTGTAGAAAACCACTGATCTATAGTTTGTGAGGGGCCAAGTGGAAGCCACCATGGCTGCCTTTTAAGAGGCTGATACTCGTGTCAATCAAAACATTGTCCTCTTTAAGTTTACATACAGTATATCTGTAGTGGAACAATGATTCTAAAAATTGCCTTGATATGTAGTTACATTATGCAAAAAGAAGTGGAAATAACTACTGAGATTATCATTTATTCTGGGAAATAAATATTAATTCTAGGGCTTTCAAAGTTAACGCGATAATAATGCGTTAACGCAAATTTGTTTTAACGCCACCTATTTCTTTAACGTACTAACACAATCAATTTTTCGGAGGTTGTAGCGGGCTCAGCTTTAATGCTACTGGTATCATGTGAAACTAGAAAACCTAAGGAATCCATTGGTACCACCTATGTCATACTAGCTTGTCGCGAAGGAGGTTAAGTAACGCTCTATCATGGCCATTTTCAAAGGGGTCCCTTGACCTCTGAACTCAAGATATGTGATTGAAAATGGGTTCTATGGGTACCCACAAGTCTCCCCTTTACAGACATGCCCACTTTATGATAATCACATGCAGTTTGGGGCAAGTCATAGTCAAGTCAGCACACTGACACACTGACAGCTGTTGTTGCCTGGTGGGCTTGAGTTTGCCATGTTATGATTTGAGCATATTTTCTATGCTAAATGCAGTACCTGTGAGGGTTTCTGGTCAATATTTGTCATTGTTTTGTGTTGTTAATTGATTTCCAATAATAAATATATACATACATTTTCATAAAGGAAGCATATTTGCCCACTCACATGTTGATAAGAGTATGAAATACTTGACAGATTTCCTTTTAAGGTACATTTTGAACAGATAAAAAATGTGCGATTCATTTCTCGTATACATGAAGAAATCAGATTACTGCATAAAGTCGATATGCCGACTGCCATCAGCACGTTGCACTTGACCAGCTTAGTTTTGAGGCATGTTTTTCAACCGGCCAACAATGTACCAGAGTAACGGTGAATAGATGCACATATATGTCCATTCCTCTACTGTAACGTGTAAAGGATTGTAACACTGTTCATTTCTCACTTTCTAATAATAGATTCAATAGATTGGAATAATTGTGAATGAATAGGAAGATTACATGTTCTTTAAACCGCAGTAATTATTGAATCCTCATTCTTCCTTTGGATCCTTTTTGTTTGCCTCTGAAAATTACAGAGGAACTCATTACATTCTTCGGCTGCCCATATTTTGGACTGATTAGGATTTCTTTGTGCAGATTTAACAGCCTCACCTAGTCCCTCTAATGGCCCAATTAAAGCCAAAAAACATGGTGTTTCTTTCACAATTTGAAAAGGCGATTGCTGCCCGCCCTCTTGTCCGTTTTCCCCCCTGAGCCCAAACAAAGACGATAACTCTCCTCTTTCGCCAATTTAGTTTTGATGACAATTTCGAGAATGTAAACAAATCATGAGGAGTAGCGTCACGTCATAAACAAAAGCGATGGGTGGTTTTCTGTTTTCCGACACACACTCCACCTGATTGCCAGAGAGTGGTTGAGGACGGATGAGGCAGACCACTTGGTTGGCACTTGAGATGGCATTCGGACAGATGAAAATGAGGCTCTTGAAATGGGAAGGTTAACTGAGTGATGTAAACACACAGGACTGGCCATTGGTCGTGCTTTATTTGTAACCACTGCCCATTGCTTGTTTTGGAGGTATTAATCTATCTAAGATGTTGGTACTATAGGTTTGAAGGTTTGTTTAGAGGCTGCTATAATCAATGTTTTTATACTAACAATGGATAAAATGTCACTTGTAGTGGCAATCTCACAGATAAATATCACCCAACTGCAGTTCCCCTCAGCTCTACTGAGATTTTATAGCATTTTTCAGCTCATTGTGTTGGTTTAACGGCCTGCAGCAGGCAGTAAAAACCTCTGATAAACCCACTGTATGCTACCAGCCCAGCACCAAATGGCAGATTGACAAAGTATAGGCAACTAGCTGTTGAACACAGTGGAGCGTTTAGCAGCTAAAGAGCCAGATATTTCCCTCAGGAGTTGGTGGAGACCAAAAACAGAACTAAAAGGAGAGTGAATATTGGACTTACGTACATCAGGTGGACACAAACATGACTCAAAATGAATATTAATGTTGCTGTGTGTCTGCTGGGTGTATATAAGCAACTGTTTGCTGACAAGTTCACCATATCAAAGTGATTATATATCAGTGTTGCGTTGACAGATTGTTCCACTGCCCCAAAGTGGCCAAAAAATCAGTTATTGCAGGATTAACTCTTATAATCTGTTAAAGGTCAGACAACTGGACGAAGATAAAAAAAAAAAAAGAGGGTCTTAAATATGTCTTTAAAAAAAAGTGTAAAATCTTGCTTTGTCTCTGCAGATCCATATGTGAAGATCCACCTGATGCAAAACGGCAAGAGGCTGAAGAAGAAGAAGACGACAATCAAGAAGAACACCCTCAACCCTTACTACAACGAGTCCTTTAGCTTTGAAGTCCCATTTGAACAAATCCAGGTACATTCTCATCCGTTTACGATAAGATGAGCCTTTATTGATCATCAGAGGGGAAATGTAGGTGAGCAAGAGCAATTAAAGACAAACTGACAAGTAACAGGTTACAAGATAAAGTGACACGGTAAGATTAATAAACAGAGCAGCTTATAAAGTATCCATTCTCTGACATTTCTAAAAAGTAATGTGTTATACTGTAGGGACAAATTGTGCCATAAGAACCAGCAAAGATTTGGTTGCATAGAAACGATTGATAAATGGAAGCTCAATTACCAAATAATCAGTTTAGAGGCTTTTCATCATAACAGCTTAATCAAAGGCACCTCATTTTAAATGTCGCAATTTCACAAGCCAATTGCTCGGTGGATGTTATTCTCTGCAGGTTAACCTAACGTACGCAGCAACAACTGCAGTATATCCAAGCCGAAGAAGTGAAACATGAATCTTTTACCAGGACATTATGAAAGAAAGGATAAAGAATGCAAAAATCTGTGCCAGAAAGGAATAGCAATGAACAACATTATCTCCTCATGCAAGACAGTAATTGAGTCAAATTGATTAAGCCTGTCACAGCTCACAAATCACCGGTTTGGATCCATGAGCCTCAGATTCAATTTAAACTGTGTTGATCCCAATCAACCCCATTCAAATCAAACCCATATTTAGTGCTGCTGATACCAATATGTTGGCTAAATTTACATGTATTATCTCATCATTAAGAGCCAGATGAAATAATTATTAGTGCCACTGATTGAATCATAAACTTGTCATTGATTAGGTGTATTGAACGCTCTCTTGAAAGCCAGGAGAGTTAAAAACATACTTGAATGACCTGATTTGACTCTGACCAATCAATCAAACACCAACTCCTTAAAAAGGTACTAAATGTTAAACTAATTGATTGTTTAAACACTGGCAGCTCTGTAGACCTCTGGCTGCATCTGATTTTAAATAAAGACACTTAAAGCTGTGGTGATTTTTAATTACAGACTCACTCCCACAATATAACTCCGTCTGATGTTGCAGAGAAAACAGTTTAATTTGATCGATTTCTCAGAGAGACTTTTCCCATCCTGTATAACAAACTATACACACTGTAAATACCCTAGAAAGCTGCAAATTAACCGCTTTTATCTGCAGAGGCGGGGAGTGGAATTTGAGTTAAACTTGACCTTGGGACTATTTGTGTAATTAATCTTAAGCTTTTAATTGTCTCAGAGATTGTGTGGGAATTAAAATCAGTGCTTTTAATTGGTCCATTTCACCAACATAAGGATTGAGGCTGCTCCATATCCTCCTTAGTACGCACACAATTAGCTTTGTAGAACTCAGTGACACCGTTTAGATTAATTTGTTTTAATCTATGACCTCTTACATGCTCACTTTTTCCACATAAAGACGAATATAGACTGTGAAACTCTGTCTCTCCTGGTTTTTCGATTTGTTCATAGATGACTTAACTAAACTAGGAAGCTTAAAAACTTTTGCCTGTTGGGCTTGAGTTTGCCAAGTTATGATTTGAGCATATTTTTTACGCTAAATGCGACAATAGTTGTCATTGTTTTGTGTTGTTAATTGATTTCCAATAATAAATATATACATACATTTGCATAAAGCAAGCAATACTGACTGGTCAGTCATGATTAACAAAAGAGCCTGCTAATATCCAATCAAAGAAAGTTGTGATTCAATTAGCAATTTGAAGGTGAACTGTCCCTTTTAAAGACCAACTAACCCCAACCAGCCATCTGGGAACCTTACTCAGTATTTCATTACATGGCGTGTTAGACATGCTCTTTTACAACAGTGGCTCTGAGCTCATGCAGGTGGCAGTATCTCCGTCTCAGTGTGCCAGTGGATCGAAACTTAATCAGGGCTCTTTGTGCACTAATTCATATTCTCTACCAGAGATTGATGTTCAGGTCACTCCTCTTTGCAGTGTCCTGTTGAATCAACAACACATGCCGGGTCTTAGACCTCTGAGTAATCAAACATTCTGCTGTGTTTGGCTCTGGAAATAACCGAGGCCTTGTCTGGAGTGTCACTTATTGTTAATCAGCATTAATGTCTGAAAGAGCACCTCATTCTCTGCATTATTGTTCTACTTAAAGTAATAACCAGGAACGGTTTCAGATAGCTTAATGCACAAATACGTACATTATTTACTGCTCTACAGTGACAGATGTTTCAGTGCAAATCTTACTTAGTTTATCAGCTATTTTAAATATACTGAAATTATTCTCAGTTGCACAAACCTTGATGCTTTTCACATTTCCAGTTTGTTTGGAAACAAACACTGATTGGCAGGTGACTTCTGGGAAATGCAGTGCAGAAACACAGCATCTGTGAGCGCGTAACACAAAAAAACAAAATCAATTATTAGATTAAATTATTGTTAACATAAATTGGGTTTAATAGCATTTGTATGGTGATATTATTTTACTACAGTTTATCAGATCTTGATATTTGTGTAGGGGACCTTAAAAGGTCTGTCGTGTTAGAAAATGCTGCTCTCTTGACTTTATTTCCCTAGGTTTTTTAATGCTCTGATGCAGTACAGCTCGTGTCTGCTGACACAAATCTAATAAAAATAACAATAAACCCAATTTATAGAGCACTTTTCTAAACAAAAGTTACTAAGTGCTTTACATCATGAGAAGAGGAAGAAGAGACAGACACATTTACAAGATGAAATACAGAATAAAAGCAAGACAGGCTTTCAAACAGGCAGTTAAAAAAACGACTGGTTAAATATGTGGAAAATTGTACCATAAAATCATGACCAATATAATGAAATTATGACCAATCTCACTAGCAGGTCCATTTAGTAGCTTTCTACTTATCACACAATCTACCTCCTGACCTTGATTTATGTTCTTTCATGTTTCCCTTTCTACAGAAAGTGCAGGTTGTTATAACTGTTCTGGACTATGACCAAAAAAAATAAGAGACAGCCACATTAACAAGATAAAAATAGAGAATAAAAACAAGCAGGCAGTTAAAAAACGACTGGTTAAATATGCAGAAAATTATACCATAAAATTATGACCAATCTCACCAGAAGGTCCATTTAATAGCTTTCTACTTATCACACAATCTTCCTCAGCAGAAACTGACTTAACAAAGTGGAGCTTTATTGTTTGACTGAAGCAAACACAGCTGTTTAGAGATGAGCATTAACCGTCTATATGCAGACGATACCTCGATTTATGTTCTTTCATGTCTCCCGCTCTTCCCTTTCTACAGAAAGTGCAAGTTGTTATAACTGTTCTGGACTATGACAAGATCGGCAAGAACGATGCCATCGGCAAGGTCTTTGTGGGCCTCAACAGCTCGGGGACGGAGCTGCGCCACTGGTCCGACATGCTGGCCAACCCCAGGAGACCCGTCGCCCAGTGGCACGTGCTGAAGCCTGAGGAAGAGGTGGATTCTCAGCTCTCCACCAAGAAATAGGCAGGGCCCTTTCAGCACCTGCCTTGTAGTACTCTTTAGCCAGTATGTGTAAATACCTCAGTGATATATGGGTCCATCCACGTAACCCCCCCTCTTTACCTCCCCCAGCTTTACCGCTCCTAATATCAAAAAAATTATTCAAACTTCCTGCGACATCCTACCCTCTGCTTTTTTTCTATCAGGTTCCCTACTTTTCTCGCTTTATCTTTTTTTTTTTTGTTCCTCTCTGATTCAGCAGTTTTTGTTTTCCATCTCCGTGCCCTTAACCGCCCCGACCAAATGCCCCCTTCTTTTAAGCAATATGATCTGTATAGATAGCGCATGACTGAAAGAATTTATTGTACCACAGTTGTATATATAAGTATGCAGACAAAAATGATTTCTAGTTTATGTGTTTGTATGTTGTTACCCGTTTCCTAATCTGTGTATATCTTGATGTTTTTAATAAGATGTTCTATTTTAAATTATGTAAATGCAGATATAGAGGAAAGCCAATATTATATATCCCAGGATTTAAAAATTCTACCTTATTACCTTATTGCATTCCAGAAAAAAAAATACCAACCTGCAAGACACTAGTGGAAATATATTCACATTGTAAAGGACGATGCCTGGCTTTAAGGTCAGTAAAGGATCATCACAGGAAAGACAGATGAATATAGAAACACAAAAACTCCAAAATACAAGGCCATTAACTACTATGGTTCTGAGGGTAAAATGATGCTGCTGGAAATTATACAAGCACATGATTTCTTACGACTTTTTGTACTTATTTCTCAATCAGAGGACCTATATGTTTAGCTTGATGCACACTGTTACCAGAAACAATAGTTATTGAAACCTGTTAGCATTTATTTTCTCCATATTTGGCAGTTTGAGTGAAATAGGTCCTCATTTTTAAAGGCCATCGTTCACTTAAACTGGCTAGTTTTTTTTTCCAAAAATGGAAAATATAGCCTCCAAAAAAACAACCCTTAAAAAACAGACCCCATGTGAGAAAAGCACCAAGCTGTAGCCATTGTGTCCTTAAGCTTGTTTAACAATATTTTGTTAACTGTTTACTTTGAACAGCCTTGTCGTTGTTGGGAGTATATCGCATTTAGGCCGGGGTCCGATCTTTTTGAGAAGGAGTTAGAAAAAAAAAAAAAAAAAAGAGTCGTGACTTTGGTTTTAAGAGGACTATTTTTTAGAGCAATTCAACGTCTTGACTATTTTTTCGTAAACTGCATGATTTTTTTTACAATCTTTACTAAAGGCTGGGACGGGGGGGGAGATCTACCGACACCAGGGGTTGTCTCTTCTGATACGATCCCTTTGCCTTCAATCAGAGGAGAGGAAAGAAAAATAACGTCTAAACGTTGGGTCAATGTATGTGAATATGTTGACGGAGGCGAAGCGAGATTCTAAACACTGCCATTTTCAGAGGTGACTTATGTAAAGGCCCTCTCTTCATGCACACTCCCACTTGCTAGTGGTTGTAGCTTTGGTTTTTTGGGAACAATGTCTTTGGCTGCAATGGTGCCCTAAATCGCAGTCTTTGCTTTGCGTTGCCTTCTCACAGTGACAATAGAGCTAGCCATGTTTTACTGCCAATTTTACCGTTTATGTGGCTGCTGTTTTGCACTGGATGTCTTTGAACTAGCTTGTTGACTTCTTTAGAAACAATTTTTGGACAGTTGTTGGGTTGGCTTTATTTCAGGACACCTGCAGGGGGGAGCCAGAAATCCGCCTGCTCGATCGGCTTAACTTAAAAAAAAAAAAAAAAGCAATGATGACAAATCACAGCCAACAGCAGTTACATCAGTTTTGTTTTCTTGTTGGCACAGGACTACACCAAGAGAGTGCGAAATAACCGTAAAGTTAATGGTCTGCGTAGGCTATTAGTCCATCATGTCCTTTACTACGGGTCCAATTAGCAAAGGAATAAGTTTTAATCCATGAAAACCATGAAGTCTCTTATCTTGGAGGAACCTCTTGCATATACTGGATGCTAGCTTCAGGAGGACTTTCTAAATGTTTTCAATGTTATTGTGTAGTTGATAGCACTATTATGAAAAAGCTACTTGTCATTCCATAGGAGTCTCTGAGGACTGCTTTGTGTATCACTGTGACTGCCGTGTGTGCTTAGAGATGTAGACTTATCAGTAGGTAGCGAAACCAGTTTGTTCTGTAGTGATGTCGTAGCGTTTAATGCCATTTTTCCCTTCTACACGCAGAGAAAGAGAGAGAGAGAGTGCGCGTGACGTCACCGACGGCAAAAAACAAAGGCATTTTATCTGAGCGCGAGCAGGTCGTTTCACACAGCATTTTGTTGAGCACTGTGCAATACTTGTATGTTCATCCCATAGTGTTAACGTGGGTGGTGTTGCCCAAGAAAAAAACAAAAGATTCTAACCCCTTGAGGGATGATTCCAGTCCAGAGAGATGTTTCTCCTTTCCAGTGAGATGGTTAGGACACAGCACACGTAGATTCAGCTTACAGGTATAGGAGCTTGACACCTGTCGACCTCCGTTTAGGGTTCCCTCCCTTTTCGCAGGTTCGTTTTCTCTTCTTGCACACAGTTCCAGCATCAGAAGTTTCAGGGAGTATTAGTTAAAATACCAAACGAGATTCTACATTTAAATATCCCCTTAAAAATGTATATATTTACATAATCGTGTCAAAACAATGTATATCTAGAATAAATATAAAGTGAATATGATTATTCAGCTGCAAATATTTTATCCATCTTTCATCCATATACTTACTATATCTCATCATTATTTCATTTTTTATTTGTCAACTTGCCCCATTGATTCAAAACCCCCCTTTTATATTTGAGATGAAAACTCTGAATGTACAGTATGGACTGTGTTGGTGTAGATTACTTTAACCGTGAGATTAGACGTACTTTGCACTTTTTGTTGTAAAAAAAAAAAAAAAAGTCCCTTTTGTTTATATTTTTTCAACTATTAGGAATTTATGTCATAACCCTTTGGGGTAAAATCTCCTATCTGATCGCATTCCAAAATCATTGAATATACTTTAATACAGCCAGTCCTTCTTAAACTGAGGGATTATTTTATGTTTTACATACATGTAGATTCATGAATTCCAGTACAGCTTCAGGTTTAAATGAAAAAAATGGATTAAATACAAGGTAAAGGCTCTGTAAAATGTCCTGAGCAATTTGATATTAACTCAAAAAAAGGTTGTACTAACAGAATTATCCGATAAAAGCTGAAATAAAATCAGAAATATGACGTGTAAATCAGGGGATTCAGTAATAGGCAGCATTGCCATCGGTTTGTGAGGTGTGTGGAAAAAAACCACAAAGCCATTACCTTCAACGCAATGCTCCTCTTATTGCGATTTCCTACCAAAGTATGCATGCATAATCAAACCCTAAATTCTCCTCTTGTATAAAAATACGCTCTCTGTGTGACAAGGAACTAAAGTTTCTCTCCAGTGGCACTGACGAAAAGCCACGCTGACCTTTCAGAAACAAAGCTGTGTAAAGTATTAGAATCTGATGCTGTAGAAAGATCCTAGTTGCCTTTGTGTATATCAACTGCCTGCTTGAGTATTTTGTGTGTGGAACTTTTCTCTGTAATCTTGTAGAACTGTTTGGGGTGTTTTTTCCTGCCATATCGCTCGCGGTGACGGCGAGCCGCTGACAAGTTATATTTGCTGTGTATACCTTCATTTTTGACGAGGTGTTTTACAGTTTTGTTTCACTTTGTGTAGTGATTCACTCTGTGGAGTTTTCTGACTGTTGTTATATAACTTCATATACACAAATGATCAATAAAAATGTTTTATTTCCTGTTGATACAGAAGCCTATCATGTCATATTTTCAGTTAAGTGCCAACAAAGCATTAAAGTGTGACTGCCTCTAATAGTAGCTTTAATAACTAAATCAACCTTTATTGCTTTCACTACAGTGTTAGTATTGATTGGCAGAAGCAGTATGACTCACTGCAACTCCCGTCACATCAAAAAGAAGTGTCTGCGTGACAAATTCTTCTTTTAATGATGATGTGTGCTTCTCAACACTTTCACTCAGCTTTGAATCATCCAGACCAGCCTGTTAACAAGGTCACTACTGCCATCTATAGGACGTAAAGGAGCACAACACAGTGTATGAGCATTGAAAAAAACAGATTATGTTTTTCCATTTTGCTCTGGGCACAGATCAATTTCTATTAGTGAATATTCACTGATGTCTACCAGAGCCAGAAAACGGGGACAAGAGTTTGTCCTCCCACCAAATGCATGATGTCACATCGATGTGAAGCTCAGCTGAGAGTGAATTTGAGGATGAGAGCACCCTGAGGTGGTAGATAGATAGATTTTAGGCTGCTGCTATGAAATGAAGCTCATTTGGGTGTTCAGGGACAAACAGCTCATCAGTAAATAATGTCATTAAACACTTTAACATCCAGTTTCCGTTAATTTACCCATATATATATTTGGTTGGTTGTTTGGTTTATACTGAGTAAAATATTCACAACATATGCTTAAAACTCAGAGGGAATGTTTCAAGATTCATGATGAACTTTATTGACCCCGTGATGTGAAAGTGTCACAGCCACAAAAATTTTTTTACCTGAAAAGATGCACAGAACAGGTAAGTAACCTTAAAAACAACAGGATACAATTATGATAGATACATAAGATAAGATAAGATATTTCTTTATAAGTCCCGCAGTGGGGAAATTTGCAGTGTACAGCAGTAAAGGGGATAGTGCAAAAAACAAGATGCATCAGCTAACACAGTAAAAAAAGAGCTAAACAAAGTGTAACAAAATATGAACCATTTAAATAGAAGGAAGTATATATACAGTATTGAATCTAAGTACTTTATGTGCTCCACTGGTATTATTTTTAATAGCTTACTGCAGTTCATTACTGCTGTTTTTGTGGTCTTCATTGATATAATCAAAGCTGCATGATCACATTAGGCTCCATTTCTGCTAAGGAATGAACACATGATCCACATTGTGCAAATTTGGTGTCCTTAGATAACACTGTCCCTAATGTCTGGCCTCATACAACTCTTTGTTTTTGTTGCAACTGTTTATTTTAGTGATGTGTAGGTTGCGAATGAGCCGACTCTTTGAGCCGACTCCTTTAAGTGAACGATAAGAACACTCCATGCACCGACTATGACTGAATCTTGTGTTAATGACGTCCGTGCGACCAATCAGGTGATGACAGACAAGGATCATACCGACTCCTTTAAGTGAACGATAAGAGCACTCCATGCACTGACTGTGACTGAATGTTGTGTTAATAACGTCTGTGCGACCAATCAGGTGATGACAGACAAGGATCATACCATCAAGCAGGGAGGGGCGGCGCGCTGACGGTCTACAGGTACAGAGCAGGAGGAAGAGGAGGAGAGAAAGAGAAAGAGGAGTGTGGTGCGCGAATAGCAGGCAAGATGAGTGACAGTCGGAAACTAAGCAGCATGCAGAGTTATGGTATTCTGGAAATTATGAGGTTTAGTATAATTATATTGAATAATTTAAGTGATATATGTGCACTTAGAAGAGTGCACATATATCAGAAGAGTCGTTTGGGAGCCGAAAGAGCCGGCTCTTCTTGGTGAGCTGAGCCAAATGATCTGGCTCACTAAAAAGAGCCTGAATTCCCATCACTAGTTTATTTAGACTTTTATTTTGAGAAATCCAAGTATTTCCTTTATTTTATTTTATTTATTGAGTTTTATTCTGGAAATCCATGCGGAAGTGACGTTGAGCTTCAGCTTCGTCAAATTAGCCGTTATAACACCGGAAGTTGTGTTTTTACTGGTTAAAAAAATGACCAAACGGTATTAAATCAGGGTGAATAAACAAATAAAAGAACGCATATTATTTCTCATTAAATAAATTAATTATTATAACTACATTTTTTGGTGTTATTTAAAAAAAAATTATGAAACAATGCTTTTATTTTCAAAAACAGACCGGATGTGAATGTCTGCTTGACAACCACTGACAGTTGTTGCTACCGTCTCGGTTGCAGTGAACTCCTCTGGTGCTGCTTTCTGCGTTGAAAAACAACCTTGCAGTTGCCAAAACTGTCTGAAAATGCTGTCGTACATCATTGGAGTAAGTATACTTATCATGTGAGGTCGCCAGGTTGATTATATTGTAGTTATGTAGCTGTATTGTTGCGTTAAAGTATGCTTAACAGCAGCTAACTGTTTCCTCATCAAGTTCAGCTGGCAGCTTTTGGTCTGTGGCCCACAGACACATTGCTATGACTCACTTCTCCTGTTATGGATTAAACAACATGACTTAAAGTGGGACAACGCCCCTCAGAGGTCTCAACCAGTTGGTAGCTAATGTTAGCTGCTGGTCTGAGTCATTCTCCTGTTTTTTTGACCTTCTCACAGTTGATCCGAGGAGGCCTTGACAGCATCATCAACCTGATCTTCAGGCTCCTCTTCTCCAAGAAGAGACAAGCTCTCACCTTAGAGGACCCCAACATCAAGTATGCACTGCGAATGCTGGACAAACAGGTAACCCACACTCTTGAATTTCACCATATAAAAGTTTTTTATTTAGCAAAAACTGCAGCACCAAATCTTCAGTTTCTGTGTTTAACAGCAGGTGTTAGGACATGTTGTTAGGACATTGAACGCACCTGCTGCGTTCAATGACATTTTTGACTTCACAGGTGAAGTTAATGATGGCTGAATTTCACACTCTTGATTAGAGCAGAGCCATTGTTAGTGTAATTAGTAACACCTGGGCTTTTCCTACTATGACAGGTCAAAATGCCTGCTGTGAACTCAAGTAAAAGTACTGTTCCTTTGCAAAAAAAAGTACTCAAGTAAGATAAGATAAGATTTCATTAATCAATTAATCCTTTCATCACTACACTCTTGAACATATCATTAGACTATATTCTGAGAGTATAAAAATATTTGTTTAAATACTACTGACAGTACTACAGTAATATAAATAAAGTGATATGAAGAAATAAAATGAAAAAGGCAAAAATTAAAAATAAACAATAGAGTAATTATATATGATAAGGTCACTATAAATTCAAAATACAATCATTCCCATTATATAATTATTAATAGCATTAAAAAACCATGCCATTATGATAAAATAAGATATTCCTTTATTAGTCCCGAAGTGGGGACATTTTTAGTGTACAGCAGCAAAGGGGATAGTGCAAAAAACAAGATGCATCAGTTAACACAGTAAAAAAAAAAAAAAGAGCTAAACAAAGTGTGACAAATATGAACCATTTAAATACAAGGAAGTATAGAAATAGGAGCGGTATATACAGTTTTGGCAATAAACAGACTATTGACAAAATTGCACAAGTGGAAAATGATATTGCACAGTGAGAATTAAATGAAATTCCACCTGAAAATATCAGGTTATTGTCAGTTTTTGGTGTGTAAGTGGTCTACTGGGAGCAGTGCTGGTTAGAAGTAAGAAGTCGAAGTAAAAGTAGTCATCAAAATAAGTAATTGAGTGTAAAAAAAAAAAAAAGAAAAGATAAATCTGTCGCCTGTTCCATCTGTTATAAATTAACAAACCGAGTCCTAGTTCATTACAATATTGAGCATTTAGCAAACTTCATGAAACATTAACTCAATACACACTACATTATCCAACAGTTGCCACATGCCCAGCTGAAAAACTTTAGTAGGTCTACTACAGTATATGTAGCAGATCTTTGCCGGGATGTTGGAGTGAGTGAAATATACATTTCAGTCTTCAGAAGTTTCTGTAATCCTTTTGTAAATGTTGCCTATATTATCATATCGGACACTATCTAGTCACAATGTAGTCTAATATATGATAAATGGGTACAGCAGATAGAGAGAGGAAAAAAGGTTCATGAGTGTTGATTGATAGATACTGTAAATCTGTATGTTTTCTGTATGTTTTTGCATACATTAGGTACAGCTCCATGTAATATATAACATAGTTAAACATTTAACAAAGATAAAAATGCTGTATGTACTATATTTACACCATATTATCCAACGTGCATCATTCTGTGACATTTTACGTTTTTGCACACATTGATGATGCCGCCACTATCATCCTCTCTCTCTCTGTAATCCGATTTCCAGCACCTGAGCTAACTGGTATGCATTGCTCTCGGGTTGTGACCCAGGTTGTATCTGAACTGTCTTGACCAGGGATTAACCTGGGTTGACAGGCTTGGTTTAAATTGGTGTTGTATTGGTATGTTCACTTTGACCTAGGGAAGCCCGTCTGTGGTTGAAACATATTAGTCATGTCCACATGAAATTAAAGCAGTTTGTCTTTTTTTCATGTGCATAATCTGGTCTCTACTTTTCTGTCTCTCTTCATCGGGCTACACAAAGCATGACTAGTTAAAAGCAAAGCTCTGTGTCGGCACGGTTCTCTGTTGTACTGACTTCAGACCAGCTTTCTCAACCAGAGCCCTCTATACTACGTGCTCTTTATTCGTCTGTAAATATAAGCTGCTGCTAACACTATTTGAAAGCCACAATGTTATCATTACTCCTGCTGTAGCTTCAGCCATGCTGCATTTAAAAGGAGTCATGTGGAGGCGTGGCTGCGGTAGGATAACAGAGCGCCAGCAGACCTGGGACCAGCTGACCACCTGTCTCTTAAAGCATCATGAATGTATAAACTAATAAATAAAAGTAGCGCGATGAATATAAAAGTAATGATTTTTCTCTAAATATCTACTCAAGTAAGAGTTAAAAAGTATGCTGCATTAAAACTATTTACTTAAGAGTAACTTGTAACGCAGTAATTGTAACTCATCACTACCCACCTCTGATCCTCTGTGTTTGTTTATGTTGTGCAGATTGTCAGCCATGACACGAGGAAGTTCCGCTTTGCCCTGCCTTCCCCTGAACACATCCTCGGCCTCCCCGTCGGTTAGTATCAGCACTCATATGATCACTGTCAATATTTAATATGGAAACAAGCACTAAACACAGTCATTATACACACTTAAGAAAGAAATCACCGGCACTCACAGATAAAGTGTCTTTTTTAGTTTATTATTTATTTATAAGCCATCATCAGCGTCACGCTAATTCATATTAATTAATTAATTATTTAATTGATGTTTATTTCTGATTTATGACTAGAACAATTTGACACACAGTGCTGAGCTGCATCTCAAATTAATCTTCAGGTTCCCAGCTTTCAGATAATGTGCACCACTTCTATGTTGCTGTTGACCTGTTATCTACCATTGAACATCCCCTGTACCCCGCCCATACCCCTCTAAAAACAGGGGGCGGAACAGTAAGGGGTTAAGCACTTTATGCATTCGGTGTTTAGCCGTTTTTTGCACTGTCTTCATTTTAAGTGATCTTGCTTTTATACTGTCTGTCCCATTGTTTGTGTCTGTCTGGATTGTTGCATTATGTGATTTTTTTTATGATGAATGTGTTTATACATCTGGCTGCAACCAAATTTCCCCCGGTGGGATAATAAAGTCTGACTTGACTTGATTATGAGAATGACTGCTGCTTGTTTTCTAAATTTAACTATTGAAAACAATCAGAAACTTGGAATACAGTAACATGTAGACATAGTGTTGGGGAATTATTAATTAAATGATATCATTACATAAATAAGTATACAGTTAGGTACTAGGATGATAGGGAGAGCTCCTTCTGTTCAGTGGAAATCAATTAATATCTACTAGGAGAGGGAAAAAATGTACATACATTGTTATTTTGATGAAGATTTGGAATAAAGCTGAATAGCATTAAGAAAATTAGAGATGGCTTTTCTCGCGTTGCATTTAATTTTATGTATATGGAATTTGTCAAATTATAAACAGTTGAACTAGGAAGGTAATATTAGGGCTGTGACTAACAATTATTTTCTTGATTTACCGTTATCACAAGTTCTCAGAGCACAATGTGATGTCTTCAAATTGCTTTTTTCTTTATCTGACTATCAGTCCCAAACTCCAAAATATTTCATTTACTATCCTATATTAGAAAAGAAACATAGAAAATCCTCACATTTGAGAAGTTGGAACCAGAGGCTGTTAAGCATTTTTATTTAAAAAATTACTGAAATGATTAATCGATTCTAATAATTGTTGCCGATTAATTTTCTATCAAGCAACTTATTGTTTTATCCCTAGATGATATATTTTTGTACATTATATTGTTTTGAAAATAAACAGTGTGCTATTAGTAGTAATCAAACTTATCTGATATCTCAAAAGTAAACTGAGGCACTCATTGTTGTTTTGTTTTCCTCTCCAGGGCAGCACATCTATTTGTCTGCAAGAATAGACGGGAAGCTGGTCGTTCGTCCATATACGCCAGTGTCCAGTGATGATGACAAAGGCTTTGTGGACTTGGTGGTGAAGGTAATAGCCTTGAGAAAAGTTGTTTCTGTGTATATGTGTAGGTGTGCATTTGATTTTCCTAAAAATAGTTTCTCCTGTTAACAGATCTACTTTAAAGATGTTAATCCTAAATTCCCCGAGGGTGGGAAGATGAGTCAGTACTTGGAGAGCCTCAGGATCAATGACACTATCGACTTCAGAGGACCCAGTGGTCTTCTCGTTTACAAAGGCAAAGGTGAGTAACGTTACCTGAAAAGATGCCAGGTTTGTAATTGAATTAATTCAGCTGCCTGATCTGATGCTGTAACTTTCCCCCTGCAGGTGTTTTTGAGATTCAAGCAGATAAAAAGTCCCCGGCTGAGACCAAGACAGCCAAACATGTGGGCATGATCGCTGGAGGGACAGGTAAGGGAAATTTCTAGACTCCTCTATTAAAGTTTTTCACTTAGGAAATTGTTTAAGAGATGCTGACACATCTCATGATGAGTTTAGTTGGTAGAGCCATGCCTGAAAAAAACATCCTTTTTTTTCGACATACTATACTGACTTTTTTACCACATACTATACTATGACTTTTATTTATTTTTCAACATATTATACTATGACTTTTTTTTCAACATACTATACTATGACTTTTATTTATTTTTCAACATACTATACTATGACTTTTATATTTTTTTCAAGCTAATATACTATGGCTTTTCTTTCGTCATACTATACTATGCCTTTTTTATTTTTTTCGACATACTATAAGATGACTTTTTATTTTTTTCGACATACTATACTATGACTTTTTTAACACATACTATACTATGACTTTAAATTATTTTTCGACATACTATGACTTTTTTTTCGACATACTATACTAGGACTTTTTTTTATTTTTTCAACATGCTATATTATGACTTTTTTTCGACATACTATACTATGACTTTTTTTTATTTTCTCGACATACTATACTATGACTCTTTTTTTCTCGAAATACTATACTATGACTTTTATTTATTTTTCAACAATGTATGACTTTTTTTTCGACAAACTATACTATGACTTATTTTTTCTCTCCACATGCTATACTTTGACTTTTTTTATTTATTTCGACATAATGTACTCTGACTTTTACGACATACTATACTATGACTTGTTAAATATTTTGGACAAACTATACTATGACTTTTTTAATATTTTCGACATACTGTACTATGACTTTTTTTCATGAAAATATTTGACATACTATACTATGACTTTTATTTATTTTTCAACATATTATACTATGACTTTTTTTTCAACATACTATACTATGACTTTTATTTATTTTTCAACATACTATACTATGACTTTTATATTTTTTTCAAGCTAATATACTATGGCTTTTCTTTCGTCATACTATACTATGCCTTTTTTATTTTTTTCGACATACTATAAGATGACTTTTTATTTTTTTCGACATACTATACTATGACTTTTTTAACACATACTATACTATGACTTTTATTTATATTTCGACATACTATACTATGACTTTTTAAAAGAAATTTCGACATACTATACTATGACTTTTTAAAAGAAATTTCGACATACTATACTATGACTTTTTAAAAGAAATTTCGACATACTATACTATGACTTTTTAATTTTTTTCGACATACTATACTATGACTTTTTTATTTTTCGACATATTATACTATGATTTTTTTTACCACATACTATACTATGACTTTAAATTATTTTTCGACATACTATGACTTTTTTTCGACATACTATACTAGGACTTTTTTTATTTTTTCAACATGCTATATTATGACTTTTTTTCGACATACTATACTATGACTTTTTTTATTTTCTCGACATACTATACTATGACTCTTTTTTTCTCGAAATACTATACTATGACTTTTATTTATTTTTCAACAATGTATGACTTTTTTTTCGACAAACTATACTATGACTTATTTTTTCTCTCCACATGCTATACTTTGACTTTTTTTATTTATTTCGACATAATGTACTCTGACTTTTACGACATACTATACTATGACTTGTTAAATATTTTGGACAAACTATACTATGACTTTTTTAATATTTTCGACATACTATACTATGACTTTTTAAAAGAAATTTCGACATACTATACTATGACTTTTTAATTTTTTTCGACATACTATACTATGACTTTTTTATTTTTCGACATATTATACTATGACTTTTTTTACCACATACTATACTATGACTTTAAATTATTTTTCGACATACTATGACTTTTTTTTCGACATACTATACTAGGACTTTTTTTATTTTTTCAACATGCTATATTATGACTTTTTTTCGACATACTATACTATGACTTTTTTTTATTTTCTCGACATACTATACTATGACTCTTTTTTTCTCGAAATACTATACTATGACTTTTATTTATTTTTCAACAATGTATGACTTTTTTTTCGACAAACTATACTATGACTTATTTTTTCTCTCCACATGCTATACTTTGACTTTTTTTATTTATTTCGACATAATGTACTCTGACTTTTACGACATACTATACTATGACTTCTTAAATATTTTGGACAAACTATACTATGACTTTTTTAATATTTTCGACATACCGTACTATGACTTTTTTTCATGAAAATATTTGACATACTATACTATGACTTTTATTTATTTTTCAACATATTATACTATGACTTTTTTTTCAACATACTATACTATGACTTTTATTTATTTTTCAACATACTATACTATGACTTTTATATTTTTTTCAAGCTAATATACTATGGCTTTTCTTTCGTCATACTATACTATGCCTTTTTTATTTTTTTCGACATACTATAAGATGACTTTTTATTTTTTTCGACATACTATACTATGACTTTTTTAACACATACTATACTATGACTTTTATTTATATTTCGACATACTATACTATGACTTTTTAAAAGAAATTTCGACATACTATACTATGACTTTTTAAAAGAAATTTCGACATACTATACTATGACTTTTTAATTTTTTTCGACATACTATACTATGACTTTTTTATTTTTCGACATATTATACTATGATTTTTTTTACCACATACTATACTATGACTTTAAATTATTTTTCGACATACTATGACTTTTTTTTCGACATACTATACTAGGACTTTTTTTATTTTTTCAACATGCTATATTATGACTTTTTTTCGACATACTATACTATGACTTTTTTTTATTTTCTCGACATACTATACTATGACTCTTTTTTTCTCGAAATACTATACTATGACTTTTATTTATTTTTCAACAATGTATGACTTTTTTTTCGACAAACTATACTATGACTTATTTTTTCTCTCCACATGCTATACTTTGACTTTTTTTATTTATTTCGACATAATGTACTCTGACTTTTACGACATACTATACTATGACTTCTTAAATATTTTGGACAAACTATACTATGACTTTTTTAATATTTTCGACATACCGTACTATGACTTTTTTTCATGAAAATATTTGACATACTATACTATGACTTTTATTTATTTTTCGACATACTATACTATGACTTTTATTTTGACACACTATACAATGACTTTTTAAAAAAAATCTCAACATACTATACTATGATTTTTTTAAATTTTTTCGACATGCTATACTATGACTTTTTAAATTCAAGGTATAGTAAGTCGAAAAAAGTCATAGTATAGTTTGTTGAAAAAAAATCATAGTATAGTATGTCGAAAAAAATTGAAAACCCCATAGTATAGTATGTCGATAAATAAAATAAGTAATAGTATATCGGAAAAAATGCAAAAAAGTGATAGTATAGTATGTCAAAAAAAGTCATAGTATGTTTAAAAAAAAAAGTCATGGCATAGTATGTTGAAAATTTTTTAATATGTGTTGAGAAATCGATTCAGACAAAGATGTGAAGCTAAAGTATTCAGGGGCTTTAAGTTTTTTCTCTATTTGAACAAAATACAGATATCCACATATTGTATGCATTTACATTTCATAGTTGTAAATGTAAACATTACAAATGTGTCTCAGTTTATTTCCTGTTGATGTTTTTGTGAATGACATAAGCTGACATGAAGTGAACATGGACCCAACCTTTTGCAGAGCAATGTAATTCCTTTAAAACGGTCTATAATGAAGGTAATTCCATGTCTGAAGCCAAACATATGACCTTCCTCTCTTCTGTTTTCTTCCAGGAATCACTCCCATGTTGCAGCTCATCACAGATGTGATGAAGGATCCACAGGACCAGACAGTGTGTTACCTGCTGTTCGCCAACCAGGTCAGTTTCATCAGCCAGGATCACATGATGAACTATTATTGCAAGTTATTTGTTTTCCAGTGTAATTGGGAAGCAGTGGTTAATAATACAACAGAGGTGGAACATTGAGTACTGAAAGTTTGTTCTTCCTCTCCTGTCATAGACTGAGAAAGACATCCTGTTGCGACCGGAGTTGGAAGAGATCCAGGTCAACCACCCGGACCGGTTCAAGCTATGGTTCACCCTGGACAGAGCACCTGAAGGTAATAAACTTACATCTACATAATCTACATACTAGTATATTTTAAAAAATAAAAAAAAAGTCATAGTATAGTATGTCGAAAAAATAAAAAAAAGTCATAGTATAGTTTGCCGAAAATATTCAAAAATTCATAGTATAGTATGTAGAAAAAAAAGTGATATTATAGTATTTTGGAAAAAAAAATCATAGTATAGTATGTCCAAAAATAAAAGAAAAGTCATACGGTATGTCGTAAAAATAAAAAAGTCATAGTATATTATGTCGAAAAAAATTCATAGTATAGTATGTCCAAAAAATTCATAGTTTAGTATGTCGAAAAAAAATCATAGTATAGTATGTCCAAAAATTAATTAATTAATTTCTAAACGTTATCCTTTTAATTTGTTATTGTCATCTTTAGCGGTTATTTGAATAAAAACACATAATTCAAATGATTAGGAAATAAATTATTGTAATTTTACTTCAATATTTGCTTTGATTAAAAAAAAAAATCTAGGCATTAGTGGTTCTAATTAAGTTATTAAAATGTTTAGAGGGAAGTTAAACAGGCCATATTCCTCTCTATCTATTTTATATTGCTGTGAAAACATCTCCTTCAAACAACTGGATTTATTCAAGTTTCTCGCCAAAAACTACATTTTACAAGATTACATATGAAACGCATCATGATAGCGTTAGAATTTACCATCGACAAATGCGCGTTTTATTGAGTAGAGCTTGAACGCACCATAATGTGCTCAGCTGGTCACTGTAATTACTCTGAGCAGCATCATATGAATGAATTACAATATAAGTGTCTTATTACTTTAGTTGTTCCAAATATTGTTCCTTCAAAGCTTATTTTGGACTTGCAGTTGTTACAAATTGCAGCTTTATGTCTTATCTCACGCTGAAGAACTTCCACGCCGCGTTATGTATGCGGACATATGAGACTGCTGAAAACCGTCCGGCTTCAATCAGCATCTCTAGCCGTTAGTTTAGTTAACACTTGATTTATGCAAAGTTTTCTATAAGCGGAACAAGTATTATAAAAGTCAATATCGCAGTCGATCATGTTCATTTAATTGTGGGAAGCCAAAATCGCGACTGTGATTAATATTCAATTAATTGTGCAGCCCCAGCAGACGGTGGTTCATTTTATGTTGATGTTGGATGAGGACTGTGATAAATGCAAATGCACATACCACAGTTCTGATCGCAAAAAAAAAAGTAAAGTCAGATTTTATGCACATGGCAGTGTGTTCTTCATACTATGACAGTTTTCCTAAAATTAGATCTAAAACACAACGTATTGAATTGTATCGCCCTAATTTAAACGTTGGGACCTTTTCTGTGTTTCAGACTGGGAGTACAGCCAAGGCTTCATCAGTGAAGACATGGTGAGGGAACACCTGCCGCCTCCCAGTGACGACAGTCTCATCCTGATGTGTGGACCGCCACCTATGATCCAGTTCGCCTGCAACCCCAATCTGGACAAAGTCGGCCACTCCATCAGCCGCAGGTTTACCTTCTAGACGTCCATCCGCATCAAGAAAAAGAGGTTTGAGCATATAATGGCGTTCAGTTATTATATTCCCCACCTGGAGAGCATTAAAGCACCCGTACAGTTGCAGTGGGTATTGCACTATATATACTATATTTATGCCGTGATAATTCATCATGCAACAGAATCACAGCGCGGACCAATTCATGTAATCAGTAAGTGTCGCAGAAGGGGAGGGGAAATATTTGATTGAATGAGTATGTAGCGGAGATCGAAGTGTTGACTGTTGGCTTGGAAATGAGGATGTGATTAGAAATCTGTTGCAAATAATATCAGAAGAGTTCAGGTTTACTGGCTGTTTTGTGCTGCTGAGTGCCTTAACACTTGCAAAGCTTTTTTATGCATAGTTTGTGAGTCGCGACCACTTGCTTCATTTATACAGAATTGTATTGTTATTCCTTTATTGCTGTTGCGATTGTGTTATACCTGCCCTCTATCTGTCGTCACGTCAAAGATGTCAATATTTTGCTAAAATGCGATACGGTTACTGATGTGGCTACTTGTTTGGATATGCAACATAAAAAATCAATTGCTATAAAATGTTTTGATGCTAACATAGAAATCCTCATTTACAAGCGTTTGATCATAACAGTTGTAGCATCTCCCTGAGCCGTTTAAGGAAGATGCACCTAAAAATGAAGACAAGGAAAAATGCATTTTCTCTTTTTTATTACCAAAAATTTAAAAACAAAGACTTTGGTTTCCATGTTGTAATGCTTTTTCCTAAACGGAAGAGTTTGACATTTGGAGAAAAAACGCTTTCATGCCAAGAGTTAGAGCAGAGGATCAATACCACTCCTTAAAAGGTGCTAAATGCGAGATTGGGAGCATTTCTACTGCCTCTGCACAGCTCTAAACTCAAGTAGTGCTCAGGTAGACATTACTCCTCTTTATTTTTACTGCTATATTAATGCTCTGGATATCATAGAGATAACCTTTAAGTATGAGTTCATAAAGAATAGAAGCAGAGGGAAAAGCTGCACCTCTAAAGCCCTCATTTTGGTCAATTTGTGGTTTTAGGGAGAATTACCTACTATAACTATTTCGTGGTGAACAGCGTTTAGATTAAAGGCGCTAAATTTGATATCCAGAGCATTAATATAGCAGCAAACAGCTATTTGCTATGTAAAGAAGTAAGAAGTAATGTACTGTTACAGCTGGTAACACTGTCCTGGAAGCGTAGCACCTACTCTCCGGTTCCCCCCCAGGTTAGCACTGTTAGCACCACTGAGAGCCATGCGGAGGCAATAGAAACGCTCACAATCTTGCATGCAGCACCTTTAAACAAAAGAGATACATGTTCATTATTGAACTTTATGATAAGCTAATCACCTCCTTGCTGTAGCTTCGTACTTAAATAGGCACAGACACATGAATGGTATCGATCTCCTTACCTAATACGAAAGCAAATAAGCGCATTTCTCAAAATGTCAACCCATTCTTTAAAAAAACATTTTCTCACTTCATTTAGTGGTATCTGTCCAGGTTTTGAGATTTCTTAAACAGTGTCCTGAGTGATGCACAGAACACACTATCAACAGTTTTCATTATAGAAAGAAAGGAAACTGTTCAGAGTGAGATCTGTGGGTTATATATAATGTAACAACACTTTCTAGAAGATAGTGCTATAAAAAACAATTTTCAATGCTGTGAGCACCACACACAAAATCACGATCACCTCCATAGTACTGGAGTGGAGGCAGAAATCGCAAAAACCCAAACTATCTACGCGGCTGGATACCACTAGAAGTAAATGAGAGAATGTTTGCTGTAATTTCAATGAACTGATGTTTAAGATAACCTAAAGGTCTTTTCAGACGGGGAGCGATTGATGCGCTTTGTAATTCATTTTCATTGTAATTAGAGGCGTGTGAAACTATCGCTGTCGTTTGTATCAGATAACGTTTAGTATAGTTTTAACGACAATGCTAATTTAGCTAACTTTGGCTATCAACAATAACAGTCTGGTTGGCATCTAGGACTGTCACGTGTCAATAAATCAAGCTTTGATTATGGAAATATGATGATACATACAGTAGTTCACGGAGGCCGTTACCACGCATAGCACTTGTCGTTTACTCGTGGAGCGCAGTCAGAGTGTCACTCTCCATCTGAAAAGACCTTATAGCAACTTAACGTACCACTAACAAATGAATTTGACCTCAGCGGAGGACATTAAAACTTGAGTACTACACTCAAAACAAAGGGGAGAAATACCAAAAACCAATATGCTTACCTCAATGATTATTGAAAACAAATGCTTGAATAATACGAAGTACATTAATGCAATAAAATCTTGCATTTTCAGTTCATGCATTATATCTTGGACAGCTTCAATAAATATATATGGTGATGAAAGCTATGGCTGTACTTCTGACTGATGAAAATACTGTCAAGTGGTGGTCTCACATGTTCTTCTACAAAGGTCGGTGGGCGGTGGAGGGATGTGGATTCCGGTTGGCACAGATTGTTCTTTTGTCACAAAGCGACTCGGGAGCCCATCGTCTCAATCAAACAGCGCGGTCGTGATCGGTTTCTGCCGCCTCGACGGAGATCTCGTGATAGAACTCATCTTCCTTCAGCATGCTCTGAAACACAAAGAGGACCAGAGAGCGTTAACGAAACAATCAAAAGGTTAACTAAAGTCAGTTTATAATCATCAAATAATAGTTATTTTACTGTTTACAATGAAATGATTATTAGTAATGCCACTATTTCTGTACTTTAACAGTTTATTGTTGCACACATAACAGTTTATATACTATATTAAGTATTTAATGATTATGAAATGATTTGTAAAACATCTAGAAGGATATTTGTAACACTTTGTTAATGGTTAATAATTGGTCTGTAAAGTATCTTTAAACATTTAGATTGATTTCTTAAAGGTTTACAAATCATTTGGTAATCATTAACAAATACTTAATACAGTATATAAAATATTATGTATAGTTTACTAGTGTAATCAGAATGTAATTGACATCTTTTCTTATCAGCTATGATACAATATATATTATTTATAAACTATTTCATATTACACAAACTAATGATAAAATAGAAATTATAGCATTACTAATAATTAGTAAACATTAATTATTATTTCATTGTAAACAGTAAAATTTAACTAAGTTTAAATGACTATCAATTCACCATTTATAAATGGGTAACACTGTATAATAACCATCATTTATAAATGGTGAATTGATAGTTAATTAAACTTGGTTAAGTTTTACTGTTAACAATGAAATGATAATTAATGTTTAGTAATTAAATATAATTTCTGTTATTTTGTTTATTAGTTTATAAATTATATATTGTATCATAGCTGATAAGAGACAACAATTACATTCTGATTACATTAGTAAACTATTAACAGTTAATTGTTGCGTACATTATAACATTATATACTATATTAAGTATTTGTTAATAATTACCAAATGATTTGTAAACCTTTAATGAAATTGTTTGTAAAAAATTTTGTCAGGTGTGGCTGTCTCTAGTCATACAGGAGGTCAGTGTCTCACCGTTAGATTGTTGATTTCCTCAGAAAACTCTCCTATCTGTCTCACGGTCCCTTCAGAGTCTTCCATCTGCCAAACAATACACAAACAGACGAAAATAAAAGAATTAATTCAAAATGCTCCAATCACAAGTCAGTGTAACTATTCGTGATATTTTGTTAACAAATGCAGCTGTATGAAAGAAGCGAGAGGGGGAAGTAGCTCCGTACTTGTTCCAGGTGGTCGAGGTGTTCCTCATAGATCCGGACGCCTCTCTGGAAGCTGCTGCTCTTGGGCATTTCCACGTTCATGGGGCAGACGTACTCATCGCCATCATCCTGACGTTTCTTCCTCAGAGTGCCAAAACCTCCGAATGACAGGCGTCTAGGCTGGAGGAGGAAAAGGGAGACGATTAGCAGTTGAGCAACATGGGTTTATATTCACTTCAATGCAACGTAACATAGCATCACACAGGTAAAGAGACGAAAATCAGCGTGTCCACCCGGGTGTCATGTTTCCATCACTGCCGATTGTAACCTTTCCCACTAAAGACAAGCCAGATATTAGTGGGTGTTTTTTGTCAAGTGGGAAAGCGACTTAAGATTGAGTTTTATAAAATAATGAGTGAAGTTGATATCACCAGTGAGATTTGTTTGTGTTGAGTGGACGGGTAGTTTACCTTGACCTTGGCGGTGGCGGTGAGGACGGTGTAGTCTGGGTTTTCCAGACAGTCCTGTTTGAGCCGCTGCGCCTCGGAGCCGATGAGCAGGTGGAAGTGTGTGGCCAGGTGGCGTCTCAGCAGGGTTTTGTTGGGTGGAATGTTGAGCAGAAGGGCGAGCGCTTCCACGTTGAAGCGGGGCTCCAACACCTTCGGAGCGTGAAGACATTTGAGAAAACATCACGGTGAGAGGTCAGAGCAGAGAACAGAGTGTGATGCAGAGCGACAGCTGGGAATTTTTTTAATACAAAATAAACTATAGTTGTCAATCTAAAATCATGAAGTTAACAAGTTAACTTTTTGGTTCTTATCCTGGACAATTTGTGTGCAAAAATACTATAAACCAAGTCAAATTACTGCTATGTGTATATCAATCATTAATATAATTTATCAAAACGTTTTCTAATATTTTTACAATTATTTTAAGGAGGTATAAATCATAATATCCATCAACTTTCATCTCATCCTGCCTCCTCCCATCTCACCATCAGTCCTCCATGAACACCGCTGCCCCTCAGATTGGGAGCGTATTCGGCCAAATCCACAGACCGCAGCCACTCCATCACTCTGTGGTTGGTCCACTGGGAGATCTCTGCTGGCGTCATGTTGTTCTGGAAAAAAAAAATAAAGAAAATAAATCCAGATGTCAGGAGTAGATACATCCAAGAGAGTTTTAAAACAAAAAGGATGAAAAGAGTACGGGTTGTGACTTCCTGTGTGATACCTCGTCAGAGGGTCGTCGCCGGAGACAGTTGGGTTCGTAGCCGTTGAGGCGGAGGACCTGAATGGCCCTCTTGATGCTGAGGTGATGGAGAACACTGCCCACCTTCAGAGACAGCAAGTCCTCCTGGGAAACAGCCAACAAAAAGAAAGAGTTAGCATAAAGTCACGTCACCTGTTGAATGATTCATTCAGGGGGAAAGTTCAGTCACGATATAAAAGAATTATGAGGAAGACCTTTTGCCGAAAAACAGTTCCCTGTCACTTTAATGTCAAAGGAGTTTTAAAAGCTTCCACACAGGTCCTAGTGCAACATGAAGGATTTAAACTCACCACTGTCATGTAGTGCAGCACGCATCCATCAACACGAGCCTCATCAAAGTGACTTTTGTACTGCGGGAGGCCGATGTCATCCAGCCACCCTGAAATAAACAGAAATGCATTTCATTCAAATTAAAAGCTGTGGGGGGCAAGTACAGATGTTCTTATCAAAGTAAGATGACGTCGCACTCACTGGTCACCCAGTTGTGGTCCAGTCTGCCCTTCAGATAATCCTCTTCTGACCCGAGAGCCTGCAGAGCCAGCTGCAACTTCTTCCTGTGGAGGGGCTGCTTCATGCACAACTCCTGATCAGGTAAACAGAAGGAAAAACACAAACATCATGAAGCAGGAAACCTTTACAGAGTGCAGCAAGTAATACCGTGTGGGTCTGAGAGTACTGCTGTATCCCATGTCTCCCCTTTGGACTTTTGATTTGATTTTAACAGTGAGTTTTGGAAGTCTAAACTTGGGATTGGGATGCTAAAATATATGATTTGAAAGGTAAAAACTACAATTTGTATGTCTTTAATAACTTCTTTGTGTTTATAATGTTTGCAGTATAAAAAAATATTTAAATGCTGAGTTTGAGATAAGATAAGATAAGATGAACCTTTATTAATCCCCGGAGGGAAATTCAGGTGTCAAAGCAGCAACATCAGCAAACAGAGTGAAACACAGGAGAGGTAAAGGTATACAAAAATTATAAAAACAATAATAGACAAACAATAAAAGAAAACTGGATTGCTGTGACAAAAAACACCCTAAAATTGTAATTGTAACCTTCTCCAGATCATGTTGTGATGCCCGCAGTAGTGTCTGTCCCGATTTGATCCAGTTATGACCCTGGGCGACATATAACCCGAGACCCTGCTCATGCAGCCACGCACAAACTTCATCTTTACTCCACCGCGAGAAAGGAACCTCAACAGCACTGATGGAGGACAGAGAAGGAATATTGATCACAGTGAATCAACCGGTGCAACCTTGAGAAAACAATCATGACATTTTAGGAGACAACTGTTTGTTAATAAAGAAAAGCACCAACTTGTGTTTGGATTCACGTGACCAGCCGAGTCGCGGGCCGGCCGTGGCTCTGACTCCTCCCCTCCTGAACTCCATCTCAGCTGCATCATCGAGGTTGAAGGAGGTAGAGTGACTCCTCTTTAGCCTGCAGGAAGATCACAGTATACATGACCAAAGAAATCATCCTCTATTAATACTTTCAATACAGCTGACACCGCTGAATGTTACCTGCCAAAGAATTTCAGGAAGCCTTTGGACTTCTTTTTGGTTTCAGGTGACGACGGCAGAGGAGCTCCATCGTGAGATTTTCGTGGAGGAACGCCGGCCAAGTCCAAGTGCTCTGTGCCTTTACGCTCTGCCTCAGCTGTAAAAAAAAAAAAGAATTAAATACACATTAACATGACATACTTCAACAAGGCTGGGCCAGATTAGAGTTTACAGCAGAAAAACTACAGACTCACCACTACGACCGAATGTTAACAAACTAAAAAATAAGGAATTTAAGCGTTTAACCACCCATGCAAAAGAATAGTAAACTACTAAGACGCAACTTACACATTTTCTCATTTACGGCAAATGAGAAATGCTTCACTACTGAACAGGTTAAGTACCACCAGAACGGCTTCATTGCAGATGGTTTTTAAGTCGTGGATAAGGGACAACTGGATGATTTAGTGGGAACTGCTCACAATTGTTGAAAAGTTGTTCAATCAGTATGACTGTATGTGATCATCTGACTAGAGCTGCAACGATTAATGGATTCTTTGTCAACTATTAAATTAATCGCTAAATATTTTGATAATCAATTAATCAGTTTCAGTAATTAAAAAAAAAAGAAAGAAAAGAAAAGTCAAAATTCTGATTCCAGTTTCTTGACTGTGAATATTTTCTGGTTTCTTTACTCCTCTATGACAGTAAACTGAATATATATTTGAGTTGTGGACAAAACAAGACATTTGAGGACGTCATCTTGGGCTTTGGATCAACATGTTTCTGACATGTTATAGACCAAACAACTAATTGATTACTCAAGAAAATAATCGACTGATTAATCGACAATGAAAATAGCCGTTAGTTGCAGCCCTACATCAGACTGAGTTCACCGACAGTAAGTTATAAACGGTCACATTGTCAGTACGGTACTTTATCCACATCCAGCTGTATAATCCAGAGCAGCCATACTGCAGGCCAACGAGGCCACTCTGCTCTACTGTACCTAACGCAGGTGCACTGGCACTCCGGGTGCGATCTTCACAATTTACAGAGCCGTGAAAGAAACACGAGTATCAGTAACAAAAACATAAAAGACACATCTCAAAAATAGTGATAAAATGTGATAAAAGGAGTTCCAGTATCACCCAGGTTTGGAGAGCTGGCTGCCTGCTTGCCGCCACGCAGCTTGAAGAAGCCACGGCCGAAAGAAGAACGGGCCTTCTTGGTACCAAAACTCTCCTCACTTGCTCTGGAAGGAGATGAGGAACTAGGTCCTGCTCTATTTTTGGCCTATGAGGAAAAAAGTGTGTGTAGAAAAGTCAGGTTATGGCTAAAAATAAAATTAAAATTAAAATTCAAGCAGTAGAAGAGAAAACAAAAAATGTAGTTGCACCATTTAACCACTAAGTGTCAGCACTGGACTATCTCATACAGTGTATCCTGTGACTACATGAAGACTGATAGACTCTGACAGTCATCCATTTAAAACTAAGAGAACTCGTTCACATGGATGGACTTACATTTAAAAGGTCAAAATGAAGGTTAATGAACTCTTTTGAGTGTTTAAGCTATTGGAAATAACATGATTATGTTAGACTCGTCTTATTTTGTACTGCACAGTCAACATGTTCCCATCAGCTCTTACCTGGTCAGTGCTGCTGGTTACGGCGGAGCCGCCCGGCTGTGGGACGTCTAAGGAGCTGAAATAACAACAATCCAAGTATTTCAAGCTTTCGTCAAGAGCAAGACTCCTGACATATCCTCAGCATCAAGTACCGTAGCAGTACTTTGCTGATATAACACTGTCTTTCTTGTGCAAAAAGAACAAATGACTCCACTATTTGACACCAACTTCAACACAATTAAGTGATAAATAGAACAAAATTAGATGACTCCATTAGCTGCAACTGCTTCCAAGTCCATGCACACAGGTGTTTCCACTTAAGCTGCTTGATCAGACCTCTTGTCAGGACTGTGTGGGCGGGCTCAGACTGTTTTGATTAACCTCTTCCTGACTCTCCCACATACGATGCATTCCTAACCCCCATACTACCATACTGTTTAGTATGCCGGAAAAAGGTTTAGTATGGTATAGTATGTCAAATGCAGTATGCTAAAAATACCAGGATGTGCTACTACATCTGGTTGCATTTTGCAGTATGCAAGCCAGCATGTCTTTCTGACCCACAATTACATGCAGTTTAGGGCAAGTCATAGTCAAGTCAGCACACTGACACTGACAGCTGTTGTTGCCTGTTGGGCTTGAGTTTACCATGTTGTGATTTGAGAATATTTTTTTATGCTAAATGCAGTACCTGTGAGGGTTTCTGCACAATATCTGTCATTGTTTTGTGTTGTTAATTGATTTCCAATAATAAATATATACATACATTTACATAAAGCAGCATATTTGCCCACTCCCATGTTGATAAGAGTATTAAATACTTGTCAAATCTCCCTTTAAGGTACATTTTGAACAGATAAAAAGTGTGTGATTCATTTGCAATTAATCACGATCAACTATGGACAATCATGAGATGAATCGTGCTGAAATATTTGAATCGACTGACAGCCCTAATTATTCTCAGAGTCAGGTGACCTCACATAGCTACGCCCACCTTCAACCTGAGCAGAGGTCTTATCAGCCAGAATAATGCAGGTATGAGTGACATTAGAGTAACTGTTATTAGTTGATTCAACAATTAAACCTGAACTTAAAAATCTAGCAACTGTTTCACCCACACACCATATATTCTTACAAAATCTGATGTGTCAGTCACAATCCCTTCAAAACACACTATATGCTTTTAGAAAAATCTGTGAATAAACTCTTAATAAGGTCCAAAACATCTATAATTAATTAATATTTCAGTGTATTTAATTCTACCCGTGAGTTGAAATAAAGCAGAAACAAAGAGGGTTTCATTATAACATGTTAATTAGATGTGTTTTACCTTTCGGCTGCCTGTAACAGTCGTTCTCTGTCCAGGTCATTCATTTCAGAGAGCACTGCTATACATGGAATAGACTGAGACAAACAGAGATAAACGTGATTAATTTAACATACTTTCCCACCAGCAGCCCAACAAATAATAACCCAAACAGAAGCTCTGTGTTCGTGGGAGAAACAGTCTGTGAGTGGGAAGCAAAAACTGAGCTTTTCTAAAGGAAGTCTCCGGTCTGGGGTTCATCCTGTGTGCAAATTGTTTTGACAGAGGTTGTGTTTACCTCGCCAGAGCTTCTTCCTGTCTCCCCTTCCAACGCCAGCGTGACCTGATCCACCTCCATGGATACGGGAAGCGAGGGATCATCTGGGATATCGTCGTAGTCGTCGTCCTTTAACTTCTCTGAGAGAGAGGACAGATAGGACACGGTCGTCAGGGATGTGCCGCAGCGTAAAGCGCCGTTTATACTTTTTCTTTTAAAGTCTATCCACCTTTAGAACAGTTTGTGTACAATGTTGTGATGCTTTGATAAAGTTACGGTGTGATTTATCAGGTAAAATTTGACACAGATGTATTTTTTGTGCTATATAATACTGCAAATCCCAAAACTATGATTCAACATCAAAGTAGTGACACGAACATGAATGTGTCTTTAAACACAGTCTGACCTCTGACCAGCTCCTGCACTTTCTTGCACTTTGTGAGCGACTCCTCCAGCTCCTTTATCCTTCGTTCCTGTAGATAAAACACACATGATGCTCCAGTTTACGACTGCTTTAAGTAAATCAAAGCTGCTGCTCATCACATCACACTCCATACCTTCACATCGTTAGCCGACGCCAGCGACTCCAACACCATCTTCATCTTCAACACTTCTGTATCTGGGGGGAAAAAAACAAGATACTTTATACTCCTGCTGGCTCTGAAACCAACTAATGAACCCACTGGGGTTCAGTGTGCTGGGCGGTAGGACTCTTGTTTCAGCTTGTTGCTGCAATGAACTCTTGATTCAATTATCACCACAAAAACAGGGACTTTCTGTGTGTTTGACTAGAAACGCTACACAATTAAACACATGCCAACCACTTGGTAATCTAATCCAAACCGTGTTTATCCACAGGGCAAACCTCAGGTGAACTCTGAAGTGTGTGCACCACAGTAGAGCTGGTCATGACATTGAGGTAGACGAGCAGTGTTGGGGTTTGATACTGTTCAATCAGTTAGAATCCAATTTCAAATTTTGCCGATGGATTATCAGATAACTCATAAAGATTGCTGTACGATGTCCTCTCTGACCGACGGCCCCTGAGCGAGGCGAAGGTCCTGAAAGATACATATAAATTCGTTCTATGTTCTTTTATGGACATTAATAAATACTACTATAGCTAATTAATAGATTTTGTACACGGTGGCTCACGTTACCACAGTGTTTAATGGCGGCGTCTGTGGCGTGATGAGGTTGATCCAACCGTGACCAAAAAAACATGATTTTTTTCGGAGGTTTTTTTTCTCTTAAATTTGTGAGAATTTCTGAGTTTCTTCTTGCAAATTTATGACTTTATAATCTGAGAGGATGATCAAGTTTTTTCTTGTAAATTCAGAATTTTTTTTTCTCAGAATACTACCCTCCTACCCGGCTCCGTAATTGTTTTGTTTTTCAATTCAGTGCTACAGAGTATACGAGTCCTGGTGGCCTATTGGTTGGACAAACTTAGTTTTTTAGCTCAGTGCTAATTAACCCATATTAACCCTGCTTAAGAGTCCTTGAGCAAATAGCATATTTCTGAGTCTAAGTAATTTCAAAGTCATAATTTCTTTTCTTGCAGTAAGTTTTTTCCTCTTAAAAGCAACATCCGACCCGGTCAGTCAGGTCAGCAGATATACAGATTTGATCTGTCTGAACAAAACAACATGTGTCTGTGCAGTGAGCTGGAAGACAAAACAAATAACTACTGTATATCAGATTATACTGTAGAACATGTGTTTACAGCAGACATGTAAAAGAGCCCCTTTATTTAAATGATGGCATTCCTCTACCGTCAGAGTGGATAAGATAAGGTCAGCAGTGGGTGGAAGAAGGAGTGAAACAGTCACATATGTTTGGTATGGAGCCTACAGACAGACAGATAAGGAGTTAAGTAAAAACAAAGGGCCTCAAATCGCCTCATTAGAGTTTAGACTGTCCGTGAAATGTAAGATAGTGAAAAAACAATTAATGGGGAAATCCAGATGAAAGTATTTGTTCAGCGAGGATGCTGGAGGGGCATCTGGTGTTGTTTGGAATGTGAAATGTCTATTTGTCTAATCCTCATAAACCCGTTTGTAATATTAGACTCCACGAAACAAGAACAAGAAGCTCCCAGACGATTATATAAACAGCTCCCAACCTCTCTCTCCTCCCTCGGCTCTGTGGTGGCTCTCCAGCCTCAGTCTGCTGTCGTCCTTCAGCCTCCTCAGCTCCACCTCTCGCTCCTCCAGATGACTCTGCAGAAGCTGCAGCTCCTCCTACAAGGAGAGATGATGGAAAGTCGTCATTCTGGGATTCTCAGCACCGTCTTTGCGAGTGAAACTTGGTAGACGGATAGAATCAATATAGGTTTTAAATTCAGATAAAAAATTCAGTTTGAACCTGGTATTACTGCACAGCTGCAGATAAAGATCAGGCTACACTAATAATAATAGTATTATACTATTTGTAGAATTACATTCTAGCGATGGCTGCGTGGGATTGTTTCCGACTAATGTAATCCAAACATTTCCAATAACTACAGGGCGCTGTTAAGTCCAAAAGTCAAAATCTATTGAAAAAAGATGTAATCATTTCCAAAATTCACAACATGTTTTTATCTAACAACATATTCTGCTTCAATCCATATTTGTTGGCGTTTAGCCTTTCAAAAACAACTTTTTCACTGCGGTCAAAAAACACATTACCATTTCAAATATCAATGCGTCAGGTGTACCTGGTTTTTAAAGGGGATAGAAGATGACACTCTGATTGGTTTGATTCATATTACGCCAAAAACACACCTATGATTAATTAAGAGACTAAATACTTTTGCACCTTATGTCTTGCTCTGCGCCCAGATTATGCAACGTTTAACTAGCAAGCAGCAAGTGGAGTTGCACACGCCCTAAATGTACTTGCGCCATGCGCTATGTAAAGGATAATGTACAGCAAGCCGGTCATTGTTGTGAAATAAACCCTGTCTGTGTGACGCAACAATGACCCGCTCGCTGTACATAACCCCGCTTATTACTCAGCTGCTTACTTAAGAAATCAATAATTTGACACAAAAACTGTCCTCCAGAGTCCGACATCAGAACTGCGTCCATAGCAACGATCTGTTATACATAGCAACGGTCTTGCTACAAAGAAATAACAGACCGTAGAACGCCGTGATTGACCAATCAGAATCGAGTATTCATCGAAGCCATGTAATAAAGACTTTTTAAATAGGGCCTTAAGTCTTGTTTCAAACTCTGGAAAGCTCCTTCAGAGCCACAGAAGACATACCATATATTTTTACAAGCTGAGTAGTACTTGTGACGAGTAGTACTCGATTTTATTTTCATTCATTTTTAATCAGTGGAGTGTTCCTTTAACACAATGTTAGTCAGTCAGTAGGTCAGTTGGTGATTTACAGTAGTTAGTTGGTTTCTATCCTCTATTTGACACGCTGTGGGTGGTTGTGACTCGATTCAGTGCAAGCTCATACTATTCACTAAACTGTGGACACACGTATAAATGTACCGATTAACAAGATGTGTAGCTTTATAACTGGAGAAAATTGCAAACTGTGTGTCCTTTGAGTGACCTGAGCAAACAGTGTGACTCTGTAAATACAGTATGTCGTTTCAGTCTGCAGGTGTTAATACACAAAAGGTTGATAGAACCAGGTACAAATCCTGAAACCGGTACAGGTGAGAGCACTTACAGCGAGTGTGGTGAAAGTCAGGAAAACAGCGTGCAGCAGTGGAAGAGGTGCAGGTTTAAAGGATCTTAAGGGTCCAGAAAGGAAGAAGAGGACAGGCTGGAGATTTAACCTCGTTCACCTCGCCTCCAGTGAACCGCTCAGCGCTCCGCTTCGGATGCTTGACAGGTTAGCATGTTGCAGAGAGATGTTAAAATCACAGTAGAAAAAGGGGGTAAGGAAAGGGAGCAGAGAATCGATGTCATGGGGGGAAAATCACAAGGTTTTAAACATGTAATGAAGTGTTTCAAAAGGATAATTCAGATCTCCTGTCAGAGTCCAATGTAAAAGAATAAAGTGTCTGAAAAACTGGACCTTCAGCACACTCACTTTGGTAGCTTTGAGTTTCTTCTCACACAGCAGTCTTTCATTCTCTATGTCAGTCACCCTGAACCGCAGGTCCGTTACTTCCTGGTACAAGCCCTGGGGAGGAGAAAGAGAACTCCCATTACCCATTAAACTCAGAGAGAGATCTGCACTGGGGAGGTTTATGGAGACTGTGTGGGAGAGAGTTCAGTGGGAGAATTCCTGCCAAAAGCACCAAACATTATTTTCAGACTGATGTCCCGCCGGAGGGAATATGAGAAGCTCAGTCCACACATGGAGGCAAATCCTGGAGTAAAGGCGAAACGTCATGGTCAGTTATTACGAAACTGCTTTCATCCCAATCAATCAGCAACAGTGTAGGAGCCCTGTGCTTTGGAGAAACTACCATTAGATGTAATGTAGATTGTTATTTAGGAGCACTTTAGGAGGTGCTCCAAATTTGTGTGTGTGGTCTGCGTAGGTGTCATCTGACTGCCGCTTTTTACATTTTGTCAGATCAGTACAATGAGAAGTCACGCTGCATCAGCTACTAGCAGTTCCTGTTTGAAATGTAAACATCAATTTAAACACCTGGATTTCTTTTGAAGATGCTAAATGCAAGATTGGGAGCATTTCTATTGCCTCTGCAAACCTTCTCATTTTACAGCTAAACAGTACACTACAAGATGTTTCTGAAAACATTTGAGGCGAGAAATAGGCATTACAGTAACAGAATATTGATTCATATTTGATCAGCGTTGCCTAGTTTGATCGGAGTTCGTGAGTGATTGACAGCTACCTCCGTTGAATGAACAGCCAATAGGAACGCTCTCTCTCTCTGATATGACCTGTGATTGGCCAAAGTCTCCTGGATAGATGTTCTAAAGCCTGTAAAAAGAGCCATGAGGAGGTGCAGTTTTCTCTCCAAACACTTGAATTACAATATGCTGAAAGGTTATCATAGTTTTATGAGGCCAAAAACTTTCTGCCTACCCTCGTTTCAATACGATTTCTGAACTGATTTATGAATGTTTATCCTAAAACACACCATGTGTGACGTCTGGTTTGACTGAGTTGTGAGAAGAAGGGTTGAGATTTTTGACACAAAATACGTAAATCAGGTGCTGAACAAAAACAGAAATCAGAATGCCTTGGGACCGACATGATGTGTTTTTTAGGATTTCATTTAAAGCTTAATGAAGGCTAAATGGAAACAAAAATAAATACATGCAGTTACATTCAATTCAGCCAACTCCCTTCAGACTTCTACTGTGTGGAAACACCACATAATATTCTACAAATATATGTCCCAGCTAGTGGACAGAGTGTATGGAAACTATAACTCTCACGGCCGTTTAGCCCCTCAGAGAGGGGGGTGGGGGAGAGGTATGGGGTAGGGGTCGGTGGGGGGGCAGGAAACAGCTGCTGGAGCACAAGGGGTGTTTAAGCCTCTTCTGTAACCCTTAAAGAAGTTCAGCCTGCACCACATGACAGATCCTCCAGTGGAGTGAGACAGACCTTTTGTAACTTTAAAACAATGACTGGGTGGCTTCCAGGATTCAGAGTCACCCATCACATGAAACGAGGTTAAGGGCTTGTACCTCATTGTCCCTGTGATCTCTCTCCACAGCCGTCAGGTTCAGCTTCAGACTGGACAACTCGGTCATCAGCTCCAGCTTCTGGGTTTCCAGTGTTGTCCGGTTAAACAGCTCCTGTGGACCAAGGCGCACACTTCAATAAAGCTGCACTAAAATATTGTGTGTGGTTTTGAAATGGGCTGGGACGAGTGTTTTAACTGAAGGTGAGATAACTTTGGAGAGGCCCTACCTGCTGTAGCAGCTCCTCAGTAGCATTTAGTTTCTCCCGATGATGATCCAGGCAGTTGTCTAGGTCCCGAATCTTTTCACCTTGCACCTCCACCTGGTCTGTTAGAACACTTACCTGGACAACGGTGAGACATAAGTGTTAATCGCACAAAGCACCCAGAGAGCACATAACTGTAGCACGGTTGCTGCACACTCAAATCAAATTTAATGCTTTTAAAGACCTATTTAAAATTGAACACTCTTTCCACAGACACAAAAAATGCACATCAGGCCTGAGCTTTATGTTTGAAATCAACTTGACAATATTAACAGGGATATTTTTCTGGATATTTTTGTATAACAATCATATGAAAAATATCATAAAGTAATCAAATTAATGGCAAATGAAATGTGTCCCAATGTTAATTATAATTATAATTTGCTTGCAATTGTTGCATTGTGTAAAACGATAAGGCTTCTCTGGTCGTTCTCGCACTCACAGAGTAGGCTATAGTTAATTCTCCACTTTAAAGGCTTTTACACACCGGGGGCATGATGAATAAATAAATTAAATAAAGTAATTGGATTTGTTTTAAACTAAGGAATCCATTTATCCATGGTTCAAAGTTTAAAAAACTTGCTTTGTAAAGAGGCCACGTGGTGATAATATGGATATTTTTTTTCCCATCCATCAAACTTCCAACAAACTTTCTTTAAAATATGATAATTCACTTTTTGAGATACTCTGTCAACTAACAGATAAACATACAAACCAACAAATGGCAGCGAGAACATGCTAATTACTCAAAAGGCAGCCCTATAGAATACCACTTAATTGCCTATTCAACAGTAATTGTTCTGCTGCCTTGTAGCCACAATGAAGAGTTGTGCTCACAAACCTGAAGAACAAGACACTCTTTGTCACTCTCCAGTCGTGACAGACGTTCTTGGTAGACTGCTCCTGAGCCGTGGCCGTTAGTCTGAAATGACAAACAATATGTGATGATTTGTGTTGTCTGAACAAATTGCTGCATTTGTTGCAATCCATACGTTTTTTTTTTTTCTTCTTTTGAGTTGAGAGCTCATGAAAAAAAAGAAGGGGACGACCTTTAGCTGTCACGTTGAAATACGGGTCTTGCTGAAGAGTCCAAATGAAAATACACACCAACCTTGAGCCACATAGATTTTCTAAAGGGTGCATTACCACTTAAGTGTATAACCTCCCTGACAATGAACTCACATGGTTCTCCCCTTGAAGAGGTTTCAGAGAAACATGTGAGGGTCAATAGTGTTCTCACATGAAAGTGATTTGAAAATTGAATCAAAAGCAAACTGTCCTCGTCTCTCACACGTGGCGAGACGAGGCCGTGAGGGAAGAAAAACAAGAGCGTCTGCACGAGTCAACGCGAGTTTGGAAGATGGAAACTATTTGCAGCAGGACTCCTATAGAAACTCCATCATTCACAAAGCACGTCATAACAGCACTTTAGCAATAAACAGAGTCACGGTATAGGCAACGGAGCACGATCAAGAGATGCAAAGCAGAGCAGAGGATAATTCATACCAGGCTATCTCTCTTAAAGACACTGAAATTATCATACACAGACATGTGCTGCAACAAAAACTTGGTTTAAAATGACAATTATTTTTGAGATCTGCAGAAAGACAAGCGCAAATTTGCAATAGCTGCACCTGAGACCACGTACATGCATGCATTCATGCGTTCATGCATTCACACACAACCTCACAAACACTTGGCCTCCATAGAAATTTTCGGCCTCATAAATAGAAAGTTGCAGTTGCTATAGGGTGTGTACAGCTTTGTGAACCAATGATGGACCAAAAACCATCACCTGCTTAGTCCAATGGTGCCTCCCACAAGTGTCTATGACAACAGGTTCATGAGTTACACACACACACCTGCGCAAATATATTGCAATCGCCGGTTGTCGGGCTGACGATGGCTAGTTGGAAAACTTTGTCATATCGCCCCAACCCTAGCTCATGACCAATCTCTCCACAAAATCTTCTGTGAATCCATTTGAAAGTTGGAAGTTATGCACCATTCTACCAACAGGCAACTCCCCTTGCTATGCCACCTTTTAGTCAATTGGCATGAACACAAACACACACCTTCACACACACACACACTTGACCTCCATGCCAAATTTCAGCCTCCTAGGGCAAAAATTGTGGCCGCCAAAGGGTGGGGACATTTTTGTAGACGAACCAACCGACAAAGCGAGCTATAGAGCTGCTGGTCGCAGCTAATAAAACTTTCGTTATAAGATTCATGATGATATTTTCTCTCTCCGGTCATTGACAAAAAAGAATCAGAGACCCCATTTACACTTAGTCACTTCATGCATCTCGGGCTGATCGGACAGCTATCGGATAGATATCAAATAACTAATAAGTGTCCAAGCATCCTAGAAGCATTGGAGATGGAAGTCCAATAACTCAAACAACCTGAGGAAGTGGAGACGCATTCTATCCAGATGTTGAAAAGGTGTAAATGCATCAATCTCTCCAAGACACATACGTAATCTTAACAGCTCCAGAGTGCTTTTAGGGAAATAGTCTCTCACAGGGTCTGCTCCTTGTGAAAACAACAGCTGAAGTTACACTGGAATTGCACTGAAGCCTGAAGACTGGCTGCTTGGTTTAATTGTTTATTATTACTAGAGGAAAGGTGACACTGGAACTTTTGGAACAATTACAGACGCATCACACTTTTGAGTGAAATGTAGAGAATGCGGGTTATGCAAGGTCTGTAGTCTGTGAGGATAATTCTGTCCTGAGGGAGTTACTCCACCACTGATCATATTTTGTTTTACTGCAACACATTGTTGATCTGTATTGCTTAAAAAAGAAAAGTGTTTTGTTCTTTCATTTATTACAGTAAGGCGTTTGATAAAGTATGGAGAGATGCACTCTGGTACAAACTATTAAAAGCAGGTATTAATGGTAAGTTCTTGGATGTAGTATTGTGTGCATCTGTTAATGGTATTAACTCTGAGGTTAGGGTGTAAATTTATCGTTGTTTGCATTATTTATTAATGACCGAGAGGCCTATTGGGGCTCCAGAGTGCGACCATTTTGGTCAGAACAGAGGCTGAAAGTTCAGTTCATGCAAAAGTGGTAAAGTGAGCTCAGAAGTATGACATCATGTGATATTTATGTAGAATTTAAACAAGAGCTTAAATTGGAAAAGTATCTGTTGTTTGCAAACCATAAGTACAGGCCAGCTTTAGAGCGAACAACAGCCGAATTCCTAGAGTCAGTGGAAGATATAAAGGGCTGCATAGAAACCAGAGGATCTGAAACCTTTGTAATGATAATCTCTGTTTATAAACTAGGTGCCTTTTAGAAGAATGTCCTTCCTTTGTTTAAGTAACATTTGCTGTACTTTAGCAACGCCGTGTGCCATCGTTTTCTGTTTATGCTCCATGGTCTTGAGCCAAATACCAATGAAAGGAAATCAATCTTTTAATGTTTAAATGTCTTTAAAGCACTAAAACCTGCCTTCTGTATGAATTGTGCTATAATTCTGCCTTGCCTTGTCATGCCTTAATACGATTCATCCATGCGTTTGTGTTAGTTAATGGATAATTGTTAGATTGCAAGCATAACTGTTATTGTTGTAACTAAAATGCTTTAGTGCAGAAGTTGTTGGCCGTATTAAATCTCATCTGACACAAAACACTTGAAATGAAAAGTGCCAGAGAGTGAAATGCTCCATAAGTTTATACAAATATACACAAATACCTAATCTTAACACATACAAAAAAGTCCACACATGGAGGGCTGAATAGCACTTTATAAATGGACTGTTTACCAGTCGTCCCTGCAGCCACTCCGCCAGCCCCTCTGCAGTGGAATCGGGGATCTGACATCGCAGGTTGTCCCTCTCCTCGATGTCCATGAGCTCCAGGACTCCCCGTAAGTCCTCCAGCAGGTGCAGCACCCTGAGGCCACCCAAGAAAGGTGAGCTGGGCGACTGGCAGTCAAACAACCCGTTAGAGTAGTCCATGGCCTTGGAGCCTGTGGGGAGTCGAGAGGAAGTGTTAGATGTGGGATGACACAAAGAAAACACTCTTTATTTCACACAAATCATGAAGTGAAGTTGTGAAATAGCACATTGGGCTGACATGATATCCATCTAATGTGTTTAAAATGTCATCGAAATGGCAGACTTGGCAGAAAAGGAAGGATTTATGGCCACATTTTGGAGCTGATCTGTGGGTGTGGTGGGAGCAGGATGACTACCCAAAGCTGTATATTTTAGTAATTAGGCAGCTAATGACTGTGTGTTTCCTTCTTTTTTTTAAACTTGAGAGTTGTGTATGTCGTAACATGCTACCAAACTTCTTCATCTGGTGGTGTCGGTGCCATTAAACAAATAGAGCAGATACACAAAACTCTGTGCAGGTTCATGACTAGAAGTCTAGAACAGAAACATGCATTAGCACTCTTTTAGTCAGGTTTATAAAGCTATGCGTGGCTTTGTTTCATAAACCTCAAATATTAGGAAATAGGGTTCCTCTCCCACACTTAGCCAAAATTGAATGCAGACAAGCCCTTAATCATATCGTTACATAAAAATTCTTCTGTCTAATCCACCAGTTTTTTTAGTTAAAAGACCAGCAAAAGAATTAACGCAGTCACAGCGCACCACCTCTGCCATTTATAGCTCCTAATTCCCATTAATATGTCACATATACCTGTAAACCACCACCAGCAGTGATAAAATCATCATCCTGATCAGACTTCAGAGAGAGATTATGGGTTTAGTTAATAGCGCTCGTATCAAAACAGACTTGAAGATAAGTTAGAGACAGACGATTAATCGGGTACACAGAAAATGATTGATCACACAAACAAAACAATTAAAAAAAAAAAAAAATGCATTCCATACGGTAATTGAGTAGCTTATTTGTGTACTTGTGATTTATGAGATTAGTGATTTTACATACAGTATCTACTACATAGTCTGATGTTAGTGTTATTACTTCATTCATTACTTTACAGGGGAACTTTTTATATGTTATCCCCCATGTTTCTAACGTTAATGATGATTAAAGGGCAAAAAATACCTTTATTATATACATATATAAAAAATTCACACTTGATATGCAGAAACCAAGACCAAGTCCTGATTTGAAGTATGTGTGTGAGGAACAGGATATGTAAAACCAATGAATTTTCCCACGGCCTTGTCTACAATTTAAAGAAAACTAATTGATAATTACTGTTGTTTATTCACTTTATTTAATTAAGTATTTTAATTAAAAGATTTGTATCATAGTTTCCCTGAACACATTCAGTTCTTCACTGAGGACATTACCCATCCTTCTTTTAGCAATAATCTTACTCAAGTTAAAGGTGCTAAATACGAGATGGGGAGCATTTCTTTTGCCTCCGCACGGTTCTCAACATGGCAACCTGGGGGGAACCGGAGGGTGGGCGCTACACCGCGAGCTAGCCAGTGAGGCACGAACATGCACGAACATGCCTGAAAAGCATGCGCGGCCAGCCCGGCTATGTCAACAAGGCTCAAAGAAGCTCACATTACAACAGACACACTTCATTCTCTGCTCAGGTAGAGATTACTACTCTATATCTTTACATAGTAAATAGTTGTTTGATGCTATATTAATGCTCCGGATATCGTATAGAGCACCTTCAACGTTTTAGCAAAATAACAGTATAATAACTATACTTTCCACTCCTGCCTAAACACACACACTCCTGCAAACACACTGGGCAAGCAAATGTTTATATAGCGCTTTTATCAAACATCATGTGACATAGTATAACCAGTTAATGCCAATTAAATCTCCTCCCGTATCTGTGGAAACCACATTTTCTGATTTGTCTTGGAAGCAAATGCAGCAGCGTGTTGACTGAACTCTGTGCATGATGTTCCCACCGTGCGGTGCCTGCCTACTCCTCACCATCTGTCATCTGTCTTAAATGTCAGTCATAATCAAGATGTCCAACGGTAACAAAGTGGGAGCTAAATGAATAAATATCCAAACAATCATGGCTTCCCCACACTAGCGACTGAGGGAGCGGGGCTTGATGACGGCCGTGGTTTCTGCGGAAACAGAGGGGGATTGGGTGGGATGTCATGTGATCGGCTGCCTTGCTCCCATTGGAAAGGTCAGCGCTATAATTACACACATCAGCGGAAAAGTGGGCACTCTGAAAAGTGAAGCCTGCTCTGCTCATCTGCACAAGTACAGAGTGGCCAAATGTTCCCAAAGCAGGAGTTTGTATTCCAAACGCACGGAGCTTGGATAATCATTAGTTTCCGTCACTGCGGGGACAATGGAAACTTTTCTTTCATTTCTCATGGTGGAGGAATGCGGTGGAGGCAGAAAGAGCCAGTGATCCAGCAGCACACATTCAACATTATTCCAAACTTTATGCACATTCAGGGGGGGATTACATTAAACTGCAGGTAGAAATGGAAGGAGAAGGGCACATTGTGTTACTGTCCACTGGACGTAGTATTCCCAGCTTTCAATTCAATGGTTTCCAGATGTGGCTAGACCCCATAGTATGCCTACTATGCCATGCCCTCTTAAAAAAGGGCTATGGTCTTAAAGTCCAAGTGTACAATGTGGTTACCTGCTATGATCCCGTCCATTTGCTCCAAGGCTGCTGCCAACATATCGCTGGCGTCGGACATCATCTTGTGCTCAATGAATCTGAAGAAGAGAAGAAGAAGAAGAAGAGTGTTAAGTGAAAGAAACAATAAGGAAAAGACAAGAAGGATCCATAAAGAACTCTGCCAAAGCTCAGACATTAAAGAATAACAGAGTCCACTTTAAATTCAACTGTACAGACACGGGGTTCCCAAAAATTTATAGCAGTAGCAGTATTTTTTTTTTACCAATTCTTAAACAAACCTTAAATATGTGTTCACTGAAGTGAGACAACTTAGAGAAGAATGATCAAGGCCATATGATTGATTCAAACCAGAAAAGAAGCCATCCTCTAAATTAAAATTAAATTAAAAGGAGGACAAAGTATCTCCATAAGTCCATAAAGTGCTTCGACAAACGGAAATTAGATCATCTGCAGTGCTTTTTCATGACTGCTGCCCAAAATCCATCTGCTAAAGAGGGATCAAAAGCTCCATAACAACCACTAAAAAGGACCTTGTGATGAGATTATCTCAATTAAATTAAACAAAACCAAAGACCACAACAGCTCACTAAAGTACATCACATCAGTCAACAGCCTCTTCAGACGTAAAAAAAAAAAAGTAGCAGTCAACACAGAAGTGATAGATATTCAACTGCTAATAATGACAATAACAAGTCAGGTCATAGTAATTCCACATGTGAGGACACTTCTTTTCTTTGTTTTATGAGACAGTAAATTGAATATTCTTGGACTGCTGACCGGACAAAACAAGACATTTTAAGATGCAAACATGGGATTGAGGAAATTGTGATTGTCACCATTTTCTAATATTCTATAGACCAGACAATTAACTGATCCATCAAGAAAATACTCAGCAGATTAATCATTAGCTGCAGCCCTAATCCCTATCATTTTTACTATTCAAAGCATTGCTTCTCTCCGGTACACGCATCAGATTTAAACTACAAAGCCTGCCTGTATGTTTTCTACATTTCCATATGAAAAACAACAATCACTAATCCTGTTAATGGTACAAGCTCCCATTATTCCTTTTCAAACGACTGCTGCATCAAATTAACCCTGCAGTCTGCGCCACAGAAAACAAGGCTCCCTGAGAGACAAAAAACAAAGTGATCTCCAGGGCTTATTACCCAGCAAGCCGTATTTCCGGCGGTCAGGCAGTCACGGGTGCTCATGGGTAGGCTCCTATCTGGAATAATGGCACTATTCTCTCAGGGGTCTCAGGCTTTGTAGCGTCGGCATGCTCGGCATCTCAAACTTCCATAACAAAGTTGGACATGGCCGCTGAATTCAAATACTTATCACTTGTCTCTCCTTTACACTTATCACTTCCAACTAAATGTGATTTAAAGGGGCTGAGGTGGTAGACAGTATGTGGAGAGAGGAACTAAAGCCCAGAACCAACAACAACATAAAACAGTGGCTCTACTTGTTCAGAAGTCCCATGGTAGGGGGGGGGCAGGGTTTACTTCATTTCCTCCCTATGAGGGGTCACAGTGTCACACCCAGCATGGTAAAACATGGGCATTAGGAGCGTAATTAAACCAGTGGCCTCAATATGAGCCGGGGGCTGCTGTTAAAACAAGGGGCCTTAAGTGCTCCGTTGCTTAATTTCAACGCCACAGAAAGGGGAACAAGTTTCTTTTGAAAACAGCATACACACCGCTTTGTATTTGCACTACTTCATAAACATATCATTAAGATTGATTATGCACAGAATAATGGTGACGTAGACACAAAAATTAACCATTTTATGCGATTCAAAAAGGACAAAGCAGGACTTCTGGTCAAAAAGCATGTCAGAAAATTCCTTGGATTTCAAAATAAAACAGCTTTCAAATACTTTTTTAATACTTTACTGTCTTTCAGAAGCTGTAACAGGCCCAGTTTTAGAGCTAGAGGGAAGTTATTGGTATCGCACGAAACTAGAAAATCTAAGGAACCAGTCATGTTAGATTGTTGGGAATGAGTCAAACTTTCTGCATACTGGGGTCCCTAAACAGTCTTTGAATTGCATAAATTGGGTATGACTGTAAAGCTGAGACTCTTTTGGGTCCAATGAGCCCAATTGTATTCATGTGTGATGATGTTAGTCCCCATAGTAGCCTTTTTATATAGTGTAAATATAGACAATTTTTTGGACTTGATTTCACTGTATAAAATGACCTGTGGTGACCTCTAGGATAATCACAGCCTCATGAAACGTTACAGCCACAAACTAGAGACCTCGAGCATTCAGAGGATGGATGGCTTTTCTAGGTAGATTGACAATAAGGGGTTTCTAAGCAGTTTACAGAACAGAAGTGCTTGCCTTTCCATTGCCGAAAAATGCAATTCTTGCAGAAATCTCCAAATGTCAAAAGTTGTTGATACCAAATCACAGCATGGCTTTATCTATGGTGTTCTTCAAGGTCTTGGTGTCTTAATTTGGTATTTTGGAGGGATTATTGGTCATTTTTATCAATTCTTGAGCAGTAACATTTTTGTAAATTTAGCACCAAATCTGTGTAACAAATAGTATCAACCCAAAAATGGGTTTATGAGACATAATAGAGCATGGTAATCGCCATAATATTCTTCTATCATAATGTTCTACACCCTTATACACTTTGACAATTTATTTGAATTAATTATTTCATATTTATTTCTGATTTATGACTAGAACAACTTGACATAGTGCTGAGCTGCATCTCAAATTAATCATCAGGTTACCAGCTTTCAGATGATGTACACCACTTCTATGTGACATCTACTGTTGACCTGCTATCGCCCCCTAAAAAGACAAAAATGGGTCTATGGTAAGGAGGGGTGGGGTGGAAAAGGTTGCATTTTATAGTTCTCGTGAGCTATTCAGAGTGGAAGAGCGCCACAAAGATACAAGTCTTACTACTAATAGTTTTTCCTCCACAGGTATTTCCAGAGTTTGATGGAAAAACACTCACTCTCACCAGAGTGGAAGCTGTATTTGGTCAGCTGCTTGTTTCACCCCATGGGAGAAACCTAAAGCGTGTTCCTTTTCCCCAAAAATAGTTTTTTTTTTGTTAAGAATCCAAATATTTTTCTCTCTGTGTGAATGCAGACAACAACAAATGGCATGAAGAGAGAAACACCAGGTGTGTGCAATCTTATGCTCTACTCAACCATGTTGAACTTGTCATGGTGTAACCACGGGTGTATAGAGAAAAATAGGAAGAAAACATTTGGAAAGAGAAAAACAAATCACAGTGTGTTGCCATAATTGAGGCTGCTCTCCTCCTGTCTCTGCTGTCTTGTGATAAAAGCCACATCAAAAGGAGAATTATGGGTTTCATGAGAAATCCAGTGGTAAACAGAACATCATATCAGCACACGTGCATCTCAGAATCTAGGTTTACTTTACGTCGGAGAAAGAATCAAACTACATGCGCTCTCGTGCTTGTGTCATAAGGCAGAAAATGGCATTGAAACTTGCCACGTAAACTAGTCGGTCTATTCCTCAGACTCCCTTTAAAATGCCAGGCTGAGATATTTTCCACTTCTTTTCGCATCAGTGATGAGCAGGTCATCCATGAAGAATTTTCTGACCACAACCTCAAGAGAAAAGCCCACAGATGAGGGTCCATCTCTCCAGCCGTGTGATGAGGTGTCTGTAATGATGATTGATAACGCCACAGTGGAGGAGTGAGCACTGCACACATTCCTGAGCAGGTTACTTATCCCGAAAACCAAACACTAACGCCTGGTACTGACATCCCCGCTGACCTCTCTTGACCTCCCTCCCTCCATCCTTCAGACTAAACCCAGAGGACTTTACTCTCATCAGGCTGGTGGTATTTTTCCGTCTGTCTATTAATGCCCTGAAGAGACCAAAACTGACAATAAATTGACCCTACAAGTATCCAAAGCCTTATATATCCTATTCCTCTGTGCCATAGAGCTCCATTATTGTCCAAAAACTATACCACCACAACCACTATGTTTTTTTTCTCAGGCGCTGAGCGTGTATTCTGCACGGAGCGCTGCATGTTTTGAGTTTTTTTCTGGTCGCCGAGAGTTGAAACAACTTTGGGTAAAAACGCTGCGCTCGTCACTGCCACTTTTTACGCCGTCTAATCACAGTAGAGGTGGGGCGGGACAAATACCACAAAGACCAACCGTCACATCCTACATGTACAAGTGCTGAACAACAACAACAACAATGGAGGAGAAACAAATACACATAGACCAGCGAGTCTGTCCTCTCTCCCTACAAGAGCTGCAACAATTAATCGATTAGTTGTCAACTATTAAATTAATCGCCAACTATTGTGATAATTGATTAATCGGTTTGGGTCATTTTTTTTTGAAAATACAATCAAAATCTCTGATTCCAGCTTCTAAAATGTGAATATTTTCTGGTTTCTTTACTCCTCTATGACAGTAAACTAAATATCTTTGAGTTGTGGACAAAACAAAGACATTTTTCACCATTTTCTGACATTTTATAGACCAACCAACGGATCGATTAACCGAGACAGATTAATTGACAATGAAAATAATCGATAATTGCAGCCCTTCTCCCTCGTGCTTCAGCCTTCCCTTCATCCAGGGCAAGTACTGTACCTTGTGCCGACATTTTCACTTGCACTGTGGATGTTTTGTATCATAGCAACCAGATGCAACCAAAGCGTCTCAGCAGAAAAAGAAAAAAAAAACACTGCTCTTCAATGGCGTTCTGTGCTCTGCATTTAACAACAAAGAAGTATTTCATTTTTACCTAATCATAGCTTAACAATAACGATTTACTTGATATAGTACGAAAATCAGGATAAATGAAGTAATTTGCAAAAACAGAACAAATACTGCTAATACCGCAAATCTCGCTGTTGAGCCAATCATCACCGCAGGGAAAATTTCTTCACCGCAACAGCCCCAGTATTAATCCAACTCATAAAATATTCCCCTATAAATGCATTATTTACTCATGTTTGAGTAAAGTTTGCTAAAAAAAAAAAAAAAAAACTACAGTGGTCAGCTGTTTTCAGATATTACATAGTCTTTCTTTAAAGGAAACTATATATTTGTGAGCTGTTTTTAAAGATTTACATCTTCAGTAGGAATGAATGGGCTAGAGGATGAGTGCCACAGACACGGTAAAGTCAGAAAATATTAAGAGATGCACAAACATTTTGCTAGTTTTGTGAGATGTGACAGCAAACAGAATAACACCATCATTATCCTTTAAACTAATACTGTAGAGGGGTTGTACATTTCCCTCAAAAGTCTTTCAACAGCAAACAGAAATATAGGCTTTAGGTGGTGGTAGTGGTTTGTTTTGAATGCACTTTATTTGAGGCTTGGTGCTTAGAATTTACTTATGGCTCTGTTCCCAACAGACCATTCACACAAACCTGCTAGAAAGGCATCAATGCCATCTATCTAAATGTATCTGAGAGCAGCAATATCTCATAGTCTATTTTTATGGAAAGACAAATATAACTGAAAATCAAACTTGACTTTGCTGTAAGGTGGTTTTAACATCAACCAGATGTAGAGGAAGAGGCACAGAGGGGGAGGGACAATGCATATGAAAAGAAAATAGGCTGGGATTACTTGACCCTACGCTGAGTGGTCGGGCTTTAAACACACACACACACACACACACACATACATATATACACAAACATACGCCTCTGCTGGTGCCTCAAACAGTCCAATATCTTACTTCCAGCTGTGATGCAGATGTGCTGGCTCAGAATGATAATAGTAGTTGTTGTAGTACAGTAAGTGGTCTTAGTATGGTGGACGACATTGTTGCTTGTTGGATAAAAAGTTAAATTATGTTGCACCGTTTGTGAATCTGTCTGAGGCTGTAAAGTACCAATCAAAACAAGTTTAAATAATTTGCTTTCACTGGTTTTGATTATTCTGCGTACAGCTGATTTAAGTCTTATTTCTCTGTTCAAACCATTAGAGCAGCAACTAACGACTATTTTCATTATCTAAGAATCTGACAGTTGTTTTCCTGATTAATCAATTAATAGTTTGGCTGATAAAATATCAGAAAATATGTTATATGCCAGCCGCGCATGCTTTTTGTGCAGGGCTGCCTAAAGTGGGGCCCGCAATCCAAAGTTGGCCCGCCATCAGGGCGGTACCCCTGCATCATGATACGTATTGTATCGCCAGATTCTTGTCAATACACAGCCCTATACAACAGTAATATTTACAGTAGTGTTTGAAGAGGTAACGTGGACATGAAGCGTGACTTGTGGACGTCCGACCCATGTGAAATCCAACCACCAGTCAAGCACCCTGCCTTTGTTTACACTTCCCCCCTGAGAGATGGCTCAGTGGACTTCAAGTTTGGGCCGCTGTGAGTTCAGACTGTTTGACAGGAACGACAGCCCAGACATTAAACTAGTGAGACCCTGCACAAACAACTCTTTGTCTTTCAGAGACTCACATGATAGCACCGCGACACTGATCCCAAGTTATTGCACTTTTTCCATGTGGCTCCTCGACTACATCACAGTGAGAACTCACACTGGAGGGGAAAAATAATAATAAGGAGGATTGTGGAAAGGGCCAGGGGCAGGAGGAACTGAGTAAGAAATCACAGCAAGCCAAGAAAAACTCACTTTCATTGCTTTTGTTATCAGGGTATTAGCACAGAAGCAGCCCTTTCTGAGTCTAATTTAGGGCATAATTTCACTGCTGTTGCTGCTGTAAATTGAGACTCTTAGACAGATAAGTAAAATACTGCAAAGTCAAATGAGGTCTACAATGAATGAAGCCATAAACACAGAGGCATCCCTACACTCAGGAAGACCGTCACTCAGTCCTGTCAGGAAGCGTTTCCTGGCACATTGTGGAGAAATGTCTTCCTTTGAGCCATTTCCCAGTAATCACAGAACCAAATGCACTAACAAAACTAAAAGCTGAATTATTCCTAAAGCCACTAGTGCTACTCATACATAAAACTGGGCCTATGAATTAGATTCCTGTGAGGCAAATGTTTCAGATTAAGCTAAGATTTTAATTTAATTTCAGAAGCATGTAAACATCCCAATATATCATGTGACACCTCCCTTCTTTCAAAATACACCACCACCACCACCACCACAAGAGTACGATACCAAGAATGCAAGGAATGCAAATGTCAGGAAAAAAGGTGCCCGAGATAGAAAGGCCCTTGTCTAACTTTCAAGAAAAATAAAAATCTAAAAACTAGAAAACGTTGCATGCTGATCTTGCTGCATGGCCAGGTTTGCTCCTAATACAAACTAAGGTCAATAATGGACTTTGCCTCCTCTTTACCAAGCAACAAATAAATGCTTGTTGTCTGGAAACAGGATGATTAGTGCCAGGAGATTACATTTGTTTTAAACAATCACTGAGCAATGTGCTTTATTATGCTAGCTTTCCCCTACTGTAACATCAGTGCGCAAGCAAGTGTGCAACAGCATGGATTTTCTGAGCAGCCAGCCGTCAGCCGTGAGAGTGTGTCGGGATACAAATATGGTTATTGTCAGAGGGGGAAATAAAATCCTTTGTTATGCTTTCAGTTCTCTGCCCGGAAGCCAAGACATCATCAGACGTAGAGGAGGAGGGCTGCCAGCAGGTCATGCAGCGCCTCAGGAGGGAGGTTTTTCCTCAACAACTTTATACTACTGAGGTAGACCCAAACAAAGGCTGCAGAAGTCTGATATTAATAATGAAAAGAAGCTGACACTGGACCAGAAGCAGCTTTGCTGGCTTTGTGTTGGCTGCTACTGCCACTTATACAGTAAATGGTGGTGTGAGCCAAACTGGAGGTTCACAGCAGTGATTCATGATCTGGCTTCTACATTAATGGACATGATGTGATGCATAAATTAGCTGTGGCTGAATTAAAAACACATTTTCATATACACAGCAAGCATAATTCAACTTACTGGGAGAAACTGTAATGAACTTAAGAGTACTTTATCATAACATATTTTCTTTGTTCTTGTCTGTGGACGGTATACGATATGAAATAGTAGGTTTTATATTTGTATTTAATGTTTCATTTCAAAAATGTATTTCAAACATGTAGAATACAAAAAAAAGAAAAGAAAAAGAATGATCATACCAACAAGTGGACAGTCAGAAACAAGTAGTATTTACATACAATGAAAAGCATAAGAAAAATTAAATAAGTATCAACTTATTTAATCCCACTCCTTCTCCATAAGTCAATTATTAATTATTAACCAGCTATTGAGCCATATATATACTCTAATTAAATCCTAAATTTGTCTAAATATAATTATTCTTATTTAGAATTATGTTAATATGAAAGCACTAGTGATGCTGCTAATTTATTAGATTATATTTATTATTTTTTAATGGACACAGCTTGTTTTTTTCTTTTTGTTTTTTATTTATCTTTTCCTTTCCTTACATTATATTTGATGTATTTTATTTTTATATTATTTTTATACTGTGAAATATTTTACTATTTTTTTTGTAATGAAAGATCTGAACAAGTTTATGCAACTACTGTATTTAAATTACTAAATTAAATTAAATTACATTTTAAAATTAAATATAAAATAAAATAAATTAAAACTAAAATTAAATTAAATTAAATTAAAATATAAAATTAAATATAAAATAAAAATATGGGGAAAAAATAGTGATGCAGCTGTTTCCCTTTGTTGAGTAGTAAAGAGATTGTGCCATAAATAAAATAAAACTATAAAATAATAATAATAAAAGTCCCAAGAATATTTAAGGTATTTCTTCTGATACAAGAAAATTAATAAAAATGAAACAATGAACCACAAAAATTGCCCTCTAATCACTTTTAAGTCACCACAAATGCTGTAAATATTGTAAGCAACGTTAGTCATTGAAATAAATGATATATTAGATATATTACCAACACATGAAAATGAGCTTACGTTAGCTCACGTTAGCTTTGTAGCTATAGCAACGTTACGTTCAATTAAAGGGAGCGTAACGTCATTAAGCAGCTCAACCAGACGTCGGCAAACAAACATTTAAAACTACGACAATTTCATTTAAACTTCGGTTTAACTCACAGTTTTCGACCAACGAAATGTAGAAGAAGGGATCCTGCAGTGTTCGGCGACTTTACTCCAAACTATTTCTGTACTTTTTCACAGGAGCTTCATTGTTTAGCGTCGTTCACCTCCACAGTTACTCAGTGAACTGAAGTAGTTTTCATCCAAACCAAAGTTAAACAGCCGTTTAAAGCGGCGTCAAGCAGCAACAGACGGTGACGACACTTCCGGGAAATGAGGCCTTCAAAATAAGAGCGTAAATTCTGTCTTGGGTAGTGGTCCCAAGATAAATTGAAGGGGTTACAAACAGATTTTAAAGGGACTGTTTGTAACTTTCAGAAATGCTTCTTAACAGCGACACCTGTGGCCGTGAAATCAACGAAAGTCAGCGTCGGGCTCGCGCTTGCTCGCTCTAAATATACCTGAACGAGCATCGCTCAAAACAGTGAGGCGACACACGTCAGCTAAAACCACAATATCACTCTATATTGCAGCTGCTTGGCAGTGATATTAGCTGACCAGACGAAGGTCTCTCCACGAATCAATGCTGATCCTAGTGTTGGTTTTTACTGCTCAGTGCAGGCTTCAGCAGCGGGGCTCCTCAACGAGTTACGTTATCGCCTCCCGACCGCAGCCGGCAGCCGAAGACACCGGCACCTGGTCGGTAACGAGACGATAACGTAACTCGTTGAGGAGTCCCGTCACTTCACAAGACACGGAAAACCTCTGTTGGTCTGGAGGAGCTGCAGCAGTTATTTCTGCACAAACGTCCACTCTACATTCACTAGATATTCTCAGAGCTAAACTAACTCTTCTGCAGTGTGTAGTGAGCGCACGTTCACGTCTAGAGGTGGAGCGAGACAGCGAGGACGCGCGCGCTGTCTGAGTGAAGGAGAGCAGGCTGCGGAGACGAGGCTCCGGCCACACGCGAGCGCGCATATGCGAACACGCATGTGTGCCGACCCGCTACATTTATACGCTTAAAAAGTTACAAAAAGTCCCTTTAAACATTGTTGGCCGCTGTCGGAGGACGCGGGGGAGACCGAAGCTTTCGTCTCCATGGCCGGAGTCTCTGCTGTATTCTGCTCCTCTGCTCCTCTGCCTGCTTGCCTTCACTCAGCTCGCTCCACCTCACGTTCATGCGCACACACTACACACTGCAGAAGACTTAGTTTAGCTCTGAGAATATCTAGTGAATGTACAGTGGACGTTTGTGCAGAAATAAATGCTGCAGTTCCTCCAGACAAACAGAGGTTTCCTGTGTCTTGTGAAGTGATGGGGATCCGCAGCGAGAAACATTATCGTCTCCGACCAAAACTCCGGTGTCTCCCCTGTTCCCATCGGCGCGGTTGGGAGGCTGAAGCAGGAAAAGCCAACACTAGCATCAGCAGTGATTCATTGAGAGACCTTCGTCTGGTCAGCTAACATTACTGCCAAGCAGGTGAAATATAGAGTGATATTGTGGTTTTAGCTGATGTGTGTCGCCTCACTGTTTTGAGCGATGCTCGTTCATGTCTATTTAGAGCGAACGAGCGCGAGCCCGACGCTGACTTTCATTGACTTAGCGGCCACAGGAGTCGCTGTTAACAAGCATTCCTGGTTCTTACAAACAGTCCCTTTAAGGAGGAAAAGAAACATAATCCCCTGGAACTCCCTCAAGGACTACTGGGGGTCCCCGGAAAAATGGGGAATAATTTGTTTTCAATATTTAATTCACTATAGAAGTTCAATTCAATTCAATTTATTTTTATATAGCGTCAAATCATAACAGAAGTTATCTCGAGACGCTTAGAAGTGAGCCCAATGTGAGTAAGAGTGATAAGAGTGACTATTCTGATCATATGTTTCACTTCCTCCATGGTTACCTTTTCACCTGTAATAGTTCACCAACTATATAAATCTGGTCTTTATCATATCTAACAACCAAAATCATTTCAGATGGAGGTCCCTGAAGCAAAAAATCGTATTAAATGGGGGTCCGTGACCTAATCTGTATCAATTTATGGGTCCTTGAAAACCACTGCTCCAATATATCTTGTTTCTGACCTTCAGTTTTACACTTGTTAGTCCAGTAACAGTGTTTCTCACACCTTCAAAAAAAAGACTTGTAATGGTTATCAAACAACTTTTTTTATCCAGACAGTCAGTGTGGGTTAAAAGCATGAAGGTATTTACATTTTGAACTGTAATTTCTGTCATTTTAAGGTTTGTTTTCTTATTTGATTGATTTTAAAGGACTGGAATGAAGGGAAAAAAATGATAAGCTAACAACATTTTAGTGTTTTTCTTTTAAGTGAGGAGTAGTTCTTTCACGTTTTATCATGTTAATTGAATGACATACGGTTTGAGAGTTTGGCATTATAATGCACACTATTTTGAAAGTCCATAACGGAAACAATATTTGTAATTCCACCGGCTTTACACTGCGCATGCGTTTAACACAAAACAAGTCTAATGTAGGCTACACTTGTGTAAATATTGAAAGTTTACTTATTGGCACTGTTAAGCAAATATGTGAACAAACCCCCAAGACAGACAAAAACTTAAACTACTGGAAAAGTTGTAAAAGTATTTGGCAAAAAAACAATGACAACAATATTTTTTCTGAATCAAACTATTTGAATGATTTAAAAGTCACTAAACGTTGAAAATTACGAGAGGCATCAGAGCAGAGGTGTTGTGATTAAAGTGTCTGACAGTAATTAGATGGGAAATTACCAAAACAAAGGAAATGTGGAATTCATCTCAAGTGAGCTGCAGCCACATCCCAATTGTCTCGATGCGTTTACTTTTTAATTAAGGTGCTTATTTTCTCCACATCTCTTCATTTGCATTTTTTATGGATTTAATTTGTATTGTTGAAGAGGCGATAATGGCTTTTTCCTGGATTCAATTCATCAGTGCATTCAATGAAAGGTGTTGCTAATTGTCTCTAATAGTAACTGTACACACTTATAAAGGGAATCAGCTTCTGTATGGTTTAGTTTTTTTTTTATAAAGACCTTATCAGTGGTGGAAAGTAACTCAAGTATGAATATAATTTGAAGGTACCTTCCCTTTACGCAAGTGTTTGTATTTTATGCTATTTTATACTTCTACTCCACTTCATTTCAAAAGGAAATATTGCTTTATTTAACAGTTTCTTAACAGATTTAAATTTTCATCCATCAGTTTATCTAATATAATGCACTGTTGCATATTACAGGTAAATGACCCAGCAGTATATCAAATAGTTAAGAAGAAGAATAAGTCGTTTTAACACTGTTGTATTGCAACTTTCACTTGAGTTACCATTAAAATAAATATTTGAAAAATTTCACATAAGACTATTTTTTGACATCACATGACAGAAAAAAGTTCAAGTTTACATGGAGATAAAGTGTCATCCCAGACATGAAAACAGATGCATGACTTCTCCTATAATCTTAATTTTCTTTGCTCGGTTTTATCCTTTTTGTACACATTTCTTCTGCTGCTGTAACACCTAGAACAATCTCTCCTGGAGGTCATCTTATAATGTTTTTAATGCGACAGAGAAACAAGACAGCTGTATAGAGGAAATACACTAAACACAGGACAGAATATGAACATATTGGACGACAGAAGGCTTAAAATTGTGAAAACTAGACAGCTTGACTGTGAAAACATACCATAAGTACTTATTGTAGTATCAGGAATTAACAGCTGTTACAGTGTTCATAGCATCAGCAAGAACAAGGAAAGAAGTGGTGCAATAAGCGAGAGCAGTTCACAAAAGAGTTAGCGGAGCTCTAATGAAGTGGCCGGTGTGCGTGGGTGGGAGGGAGCAAAGTGACAGCAAATCAAATTACACAGGGTGCAAATTAAAAGGCCTATTCTTAGTGAAAAAGGTCACAGTCATTTTCAGTCCATTTTAGAAAAATCACCTGTTGTTTTTCAGAAGATATCGCTGCAAGTCTCCTGATAAATAGTATGTCTCTGCTCTCCATCGGATGGAGGTTGATGTGGGGGGGGTTGAGACGTGAACACAGACCAGCAGGTGGAGTTAGAGGTGTTTTCATGATCTCTGGAGTGCATTCGGAGCAACACAACCTTATGAAGGAGCCTTGACTTTGATAATACAACAAGTGCATGAAGACATGATGTAACAGGCTGCCCCTGAAGCAGAATAACTGAAGGGAATTTGTCTCCCTGGCTGCAGTCTGGAGAAAATACTGCATGATGGTGTAACGGTATAACAGTGATGTGGTAAAACTAATTCCATTTTAGAGACATCTCTGTTTTTTAAAATGTAATCCCTGTCATGCATCAGCTGCTCTGAGGATCATTATGGTGCACACTGATCGAGGTTGTCAGCTAAAGTTTTACTCTATAGCTGAATATCATCTTCATAATGATTTTTTTTTCAAGAAATATTCTTATTTAATTCATATTGATACTGTAATTGCATTCATATTCAACGCACTTAATAGATCCCACTTCTCAGCATTTTGTATTTACTTACTTGCACTGTGGTTATATGTTATATATTGTGTCCTTAATGCACATATTTGTACATATTTCTTATATTCTCATTTCTTATTCTTATTTTTATTATTTAATTGCATTTCTCTACATATATTGTGTTATATACTGTAGCATTATGTACATAATTTACAAGTAACTTACTCCTTTATTTCTATTTTCTGCTGATACCGATTCCCGTTCAGATATTAATGTAACGTATAGGGCTGTCAATCGATTAAAATATTTAATTGCAATTAATCGCATGATTGTCCATAGTTAATCGAGATTAATTGCACATTTTTTTATCTGTTCAAAATGTACCTTAAAGGGAGATTTGTCAAGTATTTAATACTCTTACCAACATGGGAGTGGACAAATATGCTGCTTTATGAAAATGTATGTATACATTTATTATTGGAAATCAATTAACAACACAAAACAATGACAAATATTGTCCAGAAACCCTCACAGGTACTGCATTTAGCATAAAAAATATGATCAAATCATAATATGGAAACTGCAGCCCAACAGGCAACAACAGCTGTCAGTGTGTCAGTGTGCTGACTTGACTATGACTTGCCTCAAACTGCATGTGATTATCATAAAGTGGGCATGTCTGTAAAGGGGAGACTCGTGGGTACCCATAGAACCCATTTTCATTCACATATATTGAGGTCAGAGGTCAAGGGATCCCTTTGAAAATGGCCATGACAGTTTTTCCTCGCCAAAATTTAGCGTAAGTTTGGAGCATTAGTTAGCCTCCTTTGCGACGAGCTAGTATGACATGATTGGGACCAATAGATTCCTTAGAGCACACTACAACCTAAAAATCTCTAAAACAGATTTGTGTTAATGCATTATTATCGCGTTAACTTTGACAGCCCTAGTAAGGTAACAACAACTCTTGGATTACATACTAATTGATTAAGTGGGATATATACAAATTATAGTGCATTACTTTTCGTAGGTATAGCTACGAACGGTGTATTAAAACAGCCTTCTCACACACACACACACACCATTAGGCGTTATATTCTCCTCTAATAGTGTCTCTCTGTGGATACATCTGTGTCAGTATGTCTGGAGCTATGCGTGTTAACTGATCCCACAAATGACTCTCATGAGACGTATTCCTCTGAGCCTCCGTCCTGTTAACCTCATCATATAGCAATCAGAGCAGCAGAAGCAATTAGTACTTTTTTACAACCTCATCCAGTCTTTTATGACTTTTTCACTACAGCACTTAACTGCAGTTGATGGGAATTCTGACACATTACTCTGATCATTATGCTGCTGAAAGCTTTAACTCTGCCATCATTCTGGCTTCTTGGAAGTGTGTATACCCTATCTAGCACAATCTCTAGAGACAATGTCCCCAGAGCAACCCATCATACAATACAGAATGATGGTTTTAGTGGCCATGGCAACCTCATTGCTTGGAAGTACCTATACGACCCTGTAACAATTTTTAATTCCGTCGCGTGGCGAGGGAGCCGGCAGCGACTCAAAAACCAACATGGCTGAATGGATGTCAAGTTGTTCTGGTTGAAGCCGGAGCCTCCAGGGGTGAGGTCAAGCGCTCTTGTTGGTGCACATTAATGGATGTGGAAGGTTACAGAAATATCCAGCAGAGCAAATGGAAATCATAATTCATGTCTGAGTCACCTGCCAGTCCTGAAAGCTGCACTGAATCCCCTACATGGTGAGAAGTAGATCTCCCAGTGGGCTCTTTTTTTCTGTAGCTGCGCCACGACTTTCAGTGTAGTGTAATAATCGATAGGCAAACAAAATACTGAAAACAATCATCAGTTATGGCCATTTTTTCCGCAGACACGCATGTAGGACAACCTGGATTTGACCCTTCACAAGAGGGAAGTCTAATAACTATAAAAGCCTGAATAGGATGCATGAGGACACAAACTCTAAATCCAGTTTCTACCCTTTCTATACCGTAATTGCCTTTTATCCCTCTTTGTTGCCGGCTACTACTGCAGCTCTCGCTCTCCTTTTCTATGATGCCTTACATATTATTTCCACTGTAGAAGCTTTTATCTGGAGGGAAATGGAAAGAAACAACAACTATCTACCATGTCATACCTTGTTGCAGACAACAAACAGTTTAAAATGGCTTCATATCCCAAGCTTTGAATGCCAGTAATTCATTCTTTTTTTATCACTTATTTTCTATTGCAACAACAACAGATTACAGCTTGTTGAACCCAGCTTCCCCTCGACCCCTCTCTCCACCTGCCAGCCAGACTTTGCGTGTTTTGTCCGTAAGGGAAAGGTGGGAATCATCATTTAGAGCAGTGTTTCCCAAGCTTTTTTTTCTAGGGACCCACATTTTTAAAAATGATAAACCATCGCGACCCAATTCACAATAGGCTTTATATAGAAATCATGAGAATTTGTGCGTACTGAACCAAACAAGACCATTTTTACTGCCATTTCCACATCATTTTATTATCTTGTATAGGTAAACCAGCCATTTCAAAGACATTTGGTAAATCACAATTTTGTTTTATGCATATGTTATTGAAAACATATACACGTTAAATACTTTATAAATGAGACCAACTAAATGCATTTAGATGGAGTTAACAGGCTCTCAATTTTTCCTGCCATCAGTAAAACAATCATACTGTACACTACCCTTTCATAGTAGATTCAATGTTATAAGTAGGGGTGTAAGTCACAAGTTTCATTACGATACAATATTAAATTGATGCTGTGGACAACGATACAATATTTGCTGATATCACAAATTCTGCCACGATACGATTTCTTTTTGATTCAATTCAGGGTCCTGCGATCCATATGAGATGATATCATTGTGGTCCATTTAACACACTCAGTTGTCATTTATACCAACTCACAAAAAGCAACTAAAATATGTTGTGACAATTTTTAATTTTTAATATTTTTTTTTTTTTTTTTAAATTGTATTACTGGGCTCTTCCAGACATTTAAATGAAAAACAATCTATTCCTTTTAATAAAAAATAATGAATATAAAGTGGGAATTTCAAAATAAAGGCATATCTCAAAGATGGTGATATGTATTGATATCTTAATTTTGCATCGATGATATTGGACGGTTGATCATTGCATCGATGTAAGCAGGCTACAATTATCAGAACAATGTGAACATTCAGGCTCAAAGGTGTACTGCAGATATAAATGCTGAATAAAAGACTATGGAAGAAATTATGCAAATTACAATCAAAATCAAAAACTAAAAAACGCTGGACATTCCCATACAACATGTATAAAAGAGCCAATGGTTTCGGCGAGAGCAAAGCAAGCAACATGGGCCTGGCGCTAGTCCCATTTGATGTCTAGTTCTCAGTGTTAGATATGATCTATGCCAGTAATTCATTCATGACTGTTTACAGTCATGAATGAATTACTGTAAAAGTTCTATGTCTTTCGATGCACCACAGTTAGGATTCTCTGCTCCGCCTCACTAACTCCATCAGGGACTTCTTTTAAGCTCGGAGAGATATTCGCGTTGATGTCATGTACCGTCTTCTCTAACTTTTCGTCCGTCATAGAAGCGATATTTGCCGTCAATACCTCAAGAGCCTTAGTCAAACTCGGTTCAGTAGCGCTAGTTGCTAGTGTAGCGTCTCCGTCTTGAGGGGATGCCGCAGATGTGTCTTTCTTTCAAGAAAGTTGTTAAGGAGGCATTTTGCTCGCTGATTTGCACCAAAATCCAAGGACATCACCTGGAGTAAATACTCTGCTTTGCTTTGAATTTTATTGCCGACAAGAATAATGAGTCTAATGTTGCAGGATAATGTGCCAGAGCTCCGACAGAGCGTGGCTGCTCAGGTACTTGCACCACCGGAAGTCCCCGTTTACACAAATTAGCTTAAAACTCCAATTAGCTATTTCTATTTTGTATGCAACACATGAGTGTAATAGTACTGACTGTCTGCTCAGACTCTCCAGCCAAAAGAGCTTCTTTCAGTCTGAAGTGACCATGCAGAAAGTAAAGAGCAGCCGAAGTGACAAAAATTCAAACTCTCCCCGTCGCCGAGCCCGCAGGATTTGCCGAGATCAATTTTGAAAGGATGACTGATCCGTTCATTAGCCGAGAGTTGAGGGAAGAGACGCCGAGACGGTTTTATTTCATCATTCGGCTCCCTGCTGATGAGGGCCGGGGATCACATTCCTTTTGTTATTACTTTATTTCTTATGTAACACACCTGACAGGGTGATAATTAATGAGACGGGAGCTCAGGTGGCCCCGAGGGTCCCGAATCCCCCCCTCAGTGACAGGTTCAAATCCACGGCCTAATGTACGCCTGCTTGTATAACTGGTATTCATCAAGGCATGTCAAATCTTTCTCACCCATCTGCAGTGACCCTTATTCATTCTTCAAAATCACCACTGTGAGTGATTTTGTTTGATGACTATTTCTCTCTTTGCACTCTGAGCATTCATCCAGCATGCCTTACATGTTGTCTATATGGAGTTGCATAAAGAGCAAGTAGGATTTACATTGCTAATCTCATGTGACAACTGATTTACATACTGTGACAAGACACTAGCAACCGCAGGCTCCGAGCTCCTCGTTTCTATTCCGAGGCTGCTGAAAAGAGTCACTCAGCCCTGCGTGTCACACGGATGCCGTCCCTTCTGCCTCTTAAGTCCAAGTTGTACTAACAAAGAAAGGAACAAACCACATATAGCTTTGTCCATCAGCAAGGGAGAGCCTCCTGACATCCCATAATTATCCCCGATTGTCAGGAGGCTAATAATAAAGTCGAGGCTGCCCATCGGAGAGCCAATTGAAATGTTGCACTCAGATGTGGAGAGAAGCCACGGCAACATGGAGAGGCCGAGAAAAATGGGCCGCAAATGAGCCGCGAAGTGCCGATGACTTTGGCTTGGCGACGTCTCAACAGCATTTAAGATGCAGAGAGAACAAAGAAGAGGACAGAACAACAACATGTGGTAGAATACAGAGCACGTTGACGTGCTGGGATGCCCTAGTAGCCATGTTGGAAGGCATGCTCTGCACTGCTCTTATACGGTGGTTACAGTGGGCTACCTCCGGGTCTGCCGCCATGTAACCCAGAACGGACAAACCAAACACTTTCGCGTTTTCACGTTGGCCATCGTAGTTCTCCTACACGCTTGGCACACAAGGGAAGTTTTAGTTGATTGCAATCTGCAACCTCACTGCTAGATGCCGCCAGATCTTACACACTGCACCTTTAAATGGTAAACTGTGGATTAGAATTAATATTACCAGCTTCTGCAGAAACATTTTTGTTATTGCAGTGAATAAAAAGTGTTTTGGAGCACAGTGTTTTTCATTCAAAACGTCTGTTAAAACATTTCCCATGATTCCCTCCCAAATCTTGCTGTGCTGTGCTTTGCTGTGCTTGCCAAGAAGCAACAACCAAACAGCATCTTTTATCTGTCTCCATCCAGGTAATGTTTTCTAACAGGGGACGGAGAGATAAAAGCTTCGGAACATAAACATAGCTTTTTTTAAGTGCATAATTTAGTTCATGCACAAAAGGACACAGTTTAACGGATGAATCATTTGCTTGCGTGCTTTTTGATTAAATACGGTTGGCTTTGCCAGGCTCCTCTAACCCACACAGTGTCATAGAAAATTGGGTCAATTTAAAAACATTGTCAAAAATATGCTCATCTGGGTTTTGTAGTATTGGAATGATCAACAAGGAGGAGTGTGCTCAGGTCAATGTGGTGTGTAATGTGCTTCCCATGGCACACCGTGTCCTGTCCACCCAACCGAGAGTTGCGAGTGATGCTCATGTGTGTGTTCACATGAGAGCGTCGTTGTTCTGTTCCTGATAATCTGAGAGCAGCAGAGAGGAGCTCGGTCTGCTGCAGCCTGTTGCTAGGTTTCCCTGCTCTCCACCTGGCAGGAGATAAAATAAGCAGATGCTTTTGTCTCAGGAAACCGTCCAATTAGTGAGTGACTGTACCAGGTACACACATAAACCTGGTCTGAATGATGTCTTTAGATTAAAGAACAGAAACCACTAACTTCTTCCAAATTTGTTTTGTTTTTTTAGCTGTATTCTGACCATTTTTATGCAACCAGAAGTGACACAAGAGGGTGGAGCAAAGTATAACCGAACGCTGAATAAGACACTGTGAAAGGGTTAAAGTTGTAAGACAAGAACACGGACAACCATCAATCACAAGGTAGCCACGCCCTAAAGCATCCCCTGCTTTATGGTCTATTTGACTCTAAATGGGACCATAATTTACTAAATGAACATCATGCTGTATTGAAGAAGATTTGAAACTAGTGATTGAGACCATAAACTCATGTTTACAATGTTTACTGAGGTAATAAATCAAGTGAGAAGTATAGGCTCTTTTTCTCATAGACTTCTATATAATCAGACTTCTTTTTGCAACCAGAGGAGTCGCCCCCTGCTGGCTGTTAGAAAGGATGCAAGTTTAAGGCACCTCCACATTAGCTTCACTTCTCAGATCTGGAGGTTGCCCACTGAGAGGCAGTCAAGATTCGACTTCTTTCTTTTCTTTGTATTTCTTTTTTTCGTTTTTTAACAGATTCACACATGCTTCTAGCCTGTCTGATGTGTGCTTACAACTACAGTAACAATTACGTTTTGTCTTGTATGGTGGCAGAGTGGCCTTCACTCTGAGACTTCACTCTTGCCAAAGCTTCTTCTTGATTTGGCATCTAATAAAACTGTCTTGGCCAACAAGTTTGATGTTTCTAAGTTTAAACTTAACGGTGAGCACAGATTGGTAAACAAATCTACAGTGTTCTACTCTCTGAGTAAATAATCGTGAATCAAAAAGATGCATATGCTCAGTGCTATTTCCCACATGCTGTTCTATTTCTGCTTGTTTGCATACTGGTACCAGTAAACGGACACCCACATCGTACTGTGTGAATAATGGATTTGGACGAGAATCAAGAATGAAGATATCGGATGTTGTTGTGTTGACTGTGCCAGAAGGGTGTGGGATTTAGGAGGGTGTGGGATTTAGCAAAGTATGAACAGTAATCACATACAGGGCACATTAATCACCCTGATCATGAAGCAAATGTTGATTTAGTTCTGCAGTTTACTTCCCGCAAAAGAAGTAATTAAAGGCTACAATACTGAAACTGTGAAGGATAAATATAATGAATCTGCGTTAATGTGGTTCCTTAAATGAGTGTATAATAAGATAAATACACAGAGTTGTATGAAGATGTGATCAGAGAGGACAAAACATTTAATATGAAAACCTTGGGAAAGGATGTGATTACAGATGAGCCTGTGAGTGGGCGATGTGGAGAGTAGACTCTTGTGTGGCTTAAACCTTATCCAATTCATTCAATTAGCTGCAGCCTAATATGCTACAAGTGGATGAAGTGATATCCCCACTCCACTCTGTGGACGCACAACAAAACAGATCAGCCCGGCCGCTCCCTCCACCGCTGACTGATGAGATGTGGCGAGTTTCTGTCATAAATGTAATTATGTTCATATTGAGCCTCCACGCCGCTGTCTGTCTGACTATAGGAGATCACATTACTGCCTCATCCTGGAACATTTGTCCTTCTTCAAACACGAAACACTTCATATTGTGTGTGCTTGCAATTTGTGTGTTTTTATTACACAGTTTGAACGGGTACTTGAAGGTGAATGACACATTTTGAGATGGAAGAATCGATTAAACTCGCCCACCCTGACTCTGCCAGAACAACTGATGCCAACTATTGTATTTATTATATAACGGTTAGAAAACAAATATACTTTAAGCAACTGTAACTTCATGGCTGACGATAGAAATAAGAAATATATATGACAGATTAAAGCTCCTTTAATCAATATTTTTATATTAACAATGGATGAAATTACTGTTTATGTGAAGTGGTCTCTCAGCTTTACTAGGCATTTTAGCATCTTTCAGCTCAATGTTTTGGTTTAACAGCTCACAATTTTACTGTTTTGGTTCAGTGTCATTGCTCTCATCAACCTGGTTTCAGCGAAAAAGCTCTAAAAAACCACTGTGCTCATCACCAAACAGCAGACAGACAAACTTAACAACTAGCTGATGAACATAATGGAGCATTTAGCTGCTAAAGAGCCACATATTTCCCTCCGGAGTTGGTGGAGACCAAAAACAGAGCTAGAGTGAATATTGGACTTTTACAACGGCAATTTCCGACATCCTACTAGAAAAAGTACGACGACTCAAAGTATGAGTTCCTACTTGTAAACTCCAGAGATACATTATTATAAATATCTTTACCACTACATTTCCTCCTGAAATGCTTCGGTTGAATATGAAGTGTTGATAGTTGTCTGTAAAATCCCCGGATTTAAACAACTGGTTAAGCGTGGGCGTTCTTCCGAGTCCCTGCTTCGGTAATTCTGTTCTAAATCTCCTGCAGGCTAAGCTCTCTCCGAGGGATAAACCCATGTGTACAGTAAACACCACCACTGCCTTACATTGTGATAATATTACATCATTTCTAGGGGGGGTAAAGAGCTAATATTAGCTTTGACAGTATGAAATATATTTCCTCTTAAACAGGTTCTCCTCTGCAATACTAAGTTAATAAAAACATAACAGCAGAAAGGTAGAATGCCTTGTATATTGTCCTTGCTTTACGCTGATTATACTGAAGACTAAATAATGACTGAATGAATAATAAATCAATCAGTTCATCAACTAAAACAATTAGAAAAAGTTTACTTAAAGGTTCTGTTCTTGCGAAATCAAATGACTATAGATAAAACAGTGTTTTATATCTATTGTTAAACTAACCCTAACCAACTAGTTTTGTTGCGTTTTTGTTTTGTTTCAATTTACAATGTTAACCATGTGTTTAAAACTGCAACCATAATGTGAGAGAAAATATGTTTCCCTCGAAACGTAACTGAGAATGCAGTTTAGTTGTATGGGAACGTAATTTTGTAGAAGAAAGGGTTGGTTTTATGATGAACACATTACAGATTGCGGCTTTAACCATAATGACAAACTGCTGCTGCTAATCAGGACTTTAATATGAGAGCTTTCAAAGCCACATGAGACAACTTGAAGCTTGAAGAAGAGGCCAAAATTATCTGTGCCCAGAACCAAACACAGACAAACAGTATCTGAAACTAACACCTTTGCACTGTTGTCGTGTTTTATTTCTGTCCTTCGTCTGCACTTTGATTTACATTACTTTCTCTTCTTGCTGTATCCTGCAGAGAAGTGACTAATCTAAATGTGAGAGGGCAGGTTTGTAAATGTGAAATGCTGCAATAGATCTGTGATTTTTGCTGTTGTTGTTGTTGATGATAGGAGAGAGAACTCCTCAGGAAATCTGGGCAGGTGGTGCTGGATTGGAGCCAGGAAAAAAGACCAACTGTAGGCGTTTCAAACGCAGCGCTGGAGGTGTTTGACACTGACATCACAAGACAAACTAACGTACGAAAATCCCACTTGACTGAGACAACAGGGTCGTGCACTGAAGCAAGTTTTCTCAGGGTTGAAGAGCAGGGCTTGCATCAAAAGATTAGATATTTTTTGTCAATGTCAATCTTCTGCTGGATAAAAGACTGCAAATAGACCTCATCAAATAATTATGATGGAATGCATTATTAATTAGTTAAACTTTCCTGTTTTTAAAAAGCTGGTTTGTGACCAGTTATGCACAAACAAGCCAAAAAAAGCCTTGAAATCCAACGAAACACTGATCGCAACAGAAAGGTCAGCCGTCGTCTAGACAGCTCGCTCCTGCTCCAGTAAAACCGGACCGCTGTGTTGAAAGAAATGCTGCATGATTCCTGCTGATAGCCTGTGTGGTGGTTTTTATAAGTTGTAAGACCTTCTCTTTCAAAAGAGGTGTTTAATTTTTTCTTGTAAAGCTGTGAAACCAGCTCTTTTCAACCATTCAAACAGGACTCAAGAGGTAATCTGTCAAGTTACATGTGCTGTTTTGGATTGTTCAAGATCTCGATGGCCACATGTTGAGCTGAAAGGACTTCTTATGGTTTTATACTGATGTTCAGGAATCCACTCATTTGTTGCAGTGTTCTTTCAGAAGCAGCTAAACTCAGAAGTCCCTCTTGTACTGTCATAAATATTCATGGAGCAACACAAACACCACTCTCAGGCCACATGGGACGGTGACGGGTAATAGGTCCCTGAAGAGTCCAATCCCAGTGGCCCTCTGTGTGCTGCTTGTATGCATTACCAGTCAGAGTCAAGGTTTGTGTCATTAGGTAAGTGTCAAGAATAAATTGAGAGTCTTGCTTTGTGGCTAAACAGCCTCTCTTTACCACCATGGCTTAATATAATGCCTGGACGGATTATGAGATAATGGGCCCTTGGAGGCCCCCGTCTACATAAGAACAAGATACCGAAACTCAAAAAGTCTTAGAGAATCTACTTTAAGCCATTTTGCATCTTTATTTCTGGTCGTATCCTGGCTCTTTGTGGTCATTTTACATCTATTTGTAGTCGTTTTGAGTGGTTCTGTAGTAACTTTTGGCCTCTTTGTAGTCATTTTGGGTCGTTCGTAGTCATTTTGTGTATGTTTTTGGTCGTTTTGTATCTTTTCGTGGTGGTTTTTCATCTGTTTTTAGTCATTTTGTGTGTGTTTGTAGTAACTTTGGGTCTCTTTGTAGTCATTTGGGGTCATTTGTAGTCATTATGTGTAATTTTTTGGTAGTTTTTGTCTATTTTCAGTCATTTTGCATGCCTTTGTAGTTGTTTTGCATCTGTTTTTGTTCATTTTGTGTGTCTTAATGGTGTTTTTTCATCAGTTTTTAGTCGTTTTGTGTGTCTTTGTAGTAACTTTGGGGTCATTTGTAGTCATTATGTGTATTTTTTTGTTCTATTTTCAGTCATTTTACATCCCTTTGTTGTTGTTTTGCATCTGTTTTGGTCATGTTGTGACTCTTTGTAGTCATTTTGCATCTGTTTTTGGTCATGTTGTGACTCTTTGTGGTCATTCTACATCTATTTATAGTCGTTAAGCATCTTTTTGTGATGGTTTTTCATCTATTTTTAGTCGTTTGGCATGTCTTTGTAGTAAGTTTGGGTCACTATGCTTATTTATAACACAACATGTAGAATTTAAATACTGTTTTGGGGGTTTTAATTACACTCATAGATACAAAATTAGTATTTAACATTTGATACAAAATAATAATGATAACATTGTTAATTCTAAATCAACAATTAGAAAAAAAAAGGCAGCTTAACCTGTGAAAAGTCATTCATAGTGCCTGTAGCACTGCCTGGCTGCTGATTCATAAGTAATAGTACATTGCGATCTAGTGGTATTGATGGACGAAGGTTGAGCCAATGAGTCATCTCATCCTTCCATTATATATTAATAGCTGGTAGAAGCAGCAGCATCCGGCACACAGACCGGAGGTCAGCAACACTTTCACTCCATAATGCTTTTAAGGATCGGCCTCCGGTTTACTGCGTCAATTGGGTGGCGGCCCTGTCAGCGCCTGCTGAAGCTCCCTTCGGCTTTTCCCTTTATAGCAGCTGTAGTACTGAGACAGCAGATACATTCCACGCATGGCATATCAAAAAGCCATTTCATGTGGTATTTTGAAGAATTTTCAACACTTTCTGGCTGTTGACTTTTCCCCTGTACCGGCTTCCCCAGATGTTACAGAAGCTGTCACTGCTGACAGCTGGATGCATTTCACTGTCATCTCACTGAGCTTACTATTGCAGTGGTCACTAACCCAGCCATCGTTTCTCATGTCAAGTGTAAAAGGATTTTGACGTGAAAATATGGGAAATTCCTGTCTTTTAAAGTGATATTTCTTTGACATGTACTGTAAGCTTGGTGCGCATGATGTTAACGACACATGAACACAGAGGACGGTGCCTACATTCCTAGAGAAATTTTGTAGAAATATCATCTCATCCCCTGCCTCTCTTTGTGTGTGTCTGAGTTGTGAATGAAACGTAACACCCTGTACTTTGATTCCAGGGACACTCAGCCGAGCAGACACCTTTAAAGTTCAGTTCCAGCACGCCATTTCCTGATGTCTGGCACACACACACGCACATCTGACATCAGTAAGTTACACACACACAGAAGAGAAGAAACTCCTCGTCTAGCAAGATTCAATCTGCACTTCACTGTTCTGTGCCTCTCTTGCTTGAGGATTTCAGTACATCGTATTCAGCTGCCTGTACTATATCTGTCTTGTCTTTGTTTGAAGTGTTTCTTTCGCTGTCTATGCTTCATCCTAATGCACATTTCTAATCATTCTTATCACTCTGCAATGTGAATGATTTCACAGCCAAAACCCTGAACTCTGAGCTCTATTTTACAAAAGCGAGCAACAAGTTCTCGTAGCAAAATTACATAATAGCTTCTCATTTCTTTCCAAAATGACACATACTGCATGTGCATTTTCTGATCTGGCACCTTTATGTCGGCAGGACAGCATGTTCTCTTTCTCTCCCTGCATTTCCTGTCTGTAGCTCTACTGACATTATCAAATAAAGGCACAATGCCAGGAAAAAAAAGCCTTGAAAAAAAGGTTTTAACAGCTAAAACTACTGTTGAAAGCTCCAGAACAGATACCAAATGAATAAGATATTGCAAAAAAGGCCAATGAATCATAAAAACTTCCATTAAAATAATCTTAATTCAGAGAAGAAACCTTTTGAAAACCTCTATTTATAGTATAAATCATAATGTAATTTAGAGGCTTTTAAAATCAATATAGTTGCTTCTCATTTCTTGTATTGACTGTACTGTAATTGCAGGTTTTTCTTCATCTTCTCCTGCACTGCTCATGCATTAATTTGCTTAATTTGCTTGGGTGTGCATGCACCTAACTGAAGGACATAAATATAGTTTTACATCTCACCTAAGCTACAGACATGTCAACACAGATATGTTCGCTTCGCTTCTGTTAATGGGATTCTGCCAAAGTCGTGCATGTACTCTGTCATATTTTAACACACTTGCAATTACCCCCTAACCTCAATAATGTAATGGCTTACTGGGCTTCCCTGGCGACTAGTAATCTCCAAAGCTACTTCATTAGCAATTATACATGAAGGAGAAATAGCGAGATGTTGCGGGAAGTACTTGTTTGTTGACACTGCTGTTTGTGTAGGTATATGAGAAGGGCAGGGGGATTGCAGTGTGCGGCATTAGCTGTGGGTCACAGACTGGATCTGGGCTCATTAGTTCCACTCACGGCTTCAGCACCACACTGACAGCAGCGCGCCTCACGGACACCTTGATTAGCTTGACAACTGGCTGCCTGTCCGTCAAAATGTGCTCTCAGGTCCGATGAAAGGTTTGGGCGGTGGAGGCTGTGATGGATTTGGGAAGGACAAAAAGGGGAAGTGAGCGAACATCCAGTAATTGTATCGACTGTGTTCTCAGACCTGTTGGTAGCGCTCTGGATTTGTTGAAGAGTCCAGCTGGCAGGAGACAACAAAGGAGAGGATGCAGCCCTTCTGCCACCTTTTTGTCTTATAGAATTAAAGTTTTATTATCTAATGAGTATTTCGGTACTTTTACTTGAGTAGGGCTTTGAAGACAGGACTTATTTGTATTAAATAAAGTATTTTAAATTGTTATATTGATGCTTTGTAAGTAAAGGATTTGAGCACTTCTTCCACCACCACTCATGTACTGTAAAGTGATGTGAATCAAGTTTTCGATATCCAAATATTTACAGTCCAAAAGTTAATTCTCTTAAACTTTGGGTTCAATAAAACATTAAGAAAATCTAATTCAAGGGAATTTCTAAAGGCAGAATGAGTAGGATATTACTAAATAACAATGTTCCCTCTTAATGACCCACAAGAAGTGTGTGGTGGTGTCTTACTTTGCTGTGTTCGGGACAATTCTGGGCATCAACTTCTATAAAAACGCGGCGACCTGCAGGTGCCAGTTCGTGAGCACGCATCAGAGAGGAAGCTATGAAAATGGCGGACACAGCGCCAAAAAACCCCGCAAATGTAGCGAGGCAAAACGCCACATTTATACGCAGAGTTTCATCCGGTCTCTGTACAAATATGATGTACTATCACAGCTCTGGATGGCCAACAGCTCAACAGCGTCCTGTGCGCCATTTGTGTCACCCAGCGCGTCTATTTGCCTCTTGCATTGACATTGCATGTAATCGCGTCGCACAAAAAGTTCGCTTTGCGTTTGGTGTGAATGCCCCATAACCCTTGTTGAGCAGGGGAGGAGGGGCTCACAAACCACAACTGACAAATACTCATTTGTGCATTTAAGTCAGTGTTCACCTTTTTTCACTTTTAGAATTTTACCCTAACTATCATTAAGTATTACAGTTATGATTGATATTGTGCTGAGAGGCAAGAAGGCGAATGATAATACAATACAGAAGTTGCTCTAAAACCTGAAGAAACCACTTTTTTTTCATCTTCAAAAAAGGTATTAAAAGGTCAGATTTAGAGCCGGAGAGAAACACACAAACATAAAACTAAATACCAACTCCCAAAATAAAACGAAGGCAAACAACGACAAAGAAATAACAGTTCAAGGTACATTTTCTCATCACTGTAATAAGCAGATATAGTCACGATGAAAGTCAAATGTGCTAGACTTAAAGAAGCTGTAAAGATATAACTTTTTAAATCCCACCACCCACCTCTTATTAGCTGAACATGAAAATGAATACATCTGTAATGTGACTGAGCTGAGTGCAGCACTACTAATAATGACTTTATGATCGTTCCTTTATTAAGCTGAAAATCAGAAAAAGCAAAATATGGTGGTAAACAGTGATTTCCAGGACCAAACAAAAACGCATCAAGCACAGAACACTGCACTCGGGTACAATGAGCACTTGTCTAGCCACTGAGCAATTTTGATTATGAGCAGAGAAAAGCTTTTCAGAGATGCAGCGCACTCCGCGTCTTCGTCGCCAACTTTGTCACAGCCAAATGGTCTAACAGGGATGTGAATGTTCCTGACACAAGAACAAGAGCGTTAAAACATCAAAAAACCTGAAGTGTATTCAACAGTTTGGTGACTCATGAGTCAGTTTTTAATAAAAAAATGCATGGACTGAGTGCTTTCAACACTTCCTGTTCACCTACAGCTTTGAACCTGTGATCCTGATCTGATAATAAGTCCTCTTCTGTGATCACAAGAGGCATGTGGGTTTTAAATGTTGTAATATGCTCAGTAAAAATGGCATAAATGGGACTGACAACAAGTGTGAATCATGTCCAGCACTTCTTGTGTCATGCAACTCCACACACCGTGGAATAGTGTGGGATTTGCAAGTACCTCAAAGCTAATAGACGAATGTCTGTTAACATTTCGAAGGACCTTTAAAATAGATATAAAACAGCTATCTGCCTACCGCAACCGAGTTCACTTCAGGTAAGGACTGCATCCTTTTCTTGTTGACTGGCAACCAAAACCAAATACCAAATTATTTTATCAGTGCCACTTGTGCTGTGACACAGCGTATAGTTAAATAATACAAACAAAAGAGCGAAAAGGACAAAAAATGAATAACTAATTGGCAGAGGATTGTGTGTGTGTGGGGGCTTTATTCAAGTTGAATAAATGAAGAATTCAGTGCGTCAATCAATGATGCGGTGTATCCAAAAATAATGACAATGCCTGTAGGTCTGCAAATTACATATGAGGAGATTTAAAGTTTAGATTTAAGCATTTTCTCAAATTTGTCGGTAGTGCCACAAAGTATAAACCTAACTTTAGTTAGTTTTAAGTGCTGTGTGACATCTCTTAAAGAAGATAAGAAATATCTTATAACCTTCATGTTATAGCAAAATGTTGGACACAAATATATATATATAAAAAAAATAGCATACAAAAATTCAACTAAAGTTTTAGAAAGATGCACTGCACACAGAGTTACTGCGTGACAGCTGAAACAAGATGTGTGTAGAAGGAAGGGAAACAAGTAAACCACATTGAGTATTTATAATAGGACGATAAAGATAAAGATACTATAAAAAAAATCTTTAAAATGCCACTGTAAACCCAGTATATCATCATCATCATCATCATCATCATTACGATGATTGTTTCTCTCATCCTGTCAGGATACAATTTCTGGACTGTTGTACTAAATTATGGTTTAATGATGATGAAAATCCTCCATCATCCTGTCTGTAGGTCTCATCAAATATGTATTAAAGTCATTTTCAGGTACTTTTGTTTTTCACCTCACGTATTCATGTTTCAACAACAGGAGTCGTTCAACGAGGGATGTTTGATAATGCATTATTGCCAGTGGGCAATGCTGAAGTGCCTTAAACTTGCATTATTTCCAACAGCCAGCAGGGGGCGACTCCTCTGATTGCAAAAAGAAGTCTGATTGTACAGAAGTCTATGAGGACATGAGCCTACTTCTCACTTGATTTATTACCTCAGTAAACATTGTAAACATGAGTTTATGGTCTCAATTGCTAGTTTCAAGTCTTCTTCAATACAACATGATGTTCATTTAGTAAATTATGGTCCCATTTAGAGTCAAATAGACCATAAAGCAAGGGATGCTTTAGGGCGTGGCTACCTTGTGATTGACAGGTCTCTACCACGGGCGTTGTCCGGTCTGGGAGTTGTCTGTGTTTTCATCTTAGAACTTTAACCCTTTCACAGTGTGTTTTCAGTTCATGAAAGTTAATTGCAACCTAGAAATGTCTTGTTAAGCATTTGGTTGTACTTAGCTCCACCTTCTTGTGTCACTTCTGGTTGCAAAAATCCAAGATGGTGACGGCCAAAATGCCAAACTCGAGGCTTCAAAACGGCAGTCCATAAACCAATGGGTGACTACGTCCACTTCTTATATACAATCTATGATTATTGCTGACTAAAATCTGAAAATTACATTTTAAAAATGACTACCTTGAATGAAAATGCATGTCAAAATTACCCCTGAATACAGCTGTCACCCCCAAATATTGTCAGTTTAGAACCATTTGAAAGCCTTACCAGTATTGATTTTGTCTGTCATGTTGCATCTCGCGGCTAACAAGCCGTCAGTGATGTGAGACAATCATACCACGGAGAACGGTTTAATGGTGAGACTTTCCAGTGCAGAAATCCCCCCCCCGGTTTCCAGTGGCCCCATGTCTCCGACCCTGTCACTACCAATTGCTTGTGTTCAGAATTATGTGCTGTTTACTTCTGTCATTCCCTTTAGCTGTGGCAAGACGCTTATGTAACACAACATACGATGCATGATCATCAGCGCTGCTGTCTCCCTGAGAGAAATCAATTTGCCCCCATCGGTTCTCGCCTTGCCCTTTCCAATAGCTGAATCCTTTTTTCTTTCTTCTCTCTGTGGCGTGTGTTCTCCTGCCTGTATGGGTGAGCAGTGGGGGTCCCTTCATGGTTACCAACCAATAAGGCTACCACCAACCTGCCCACTAACCAAACCACACAGTTTGAAGCTTATTCCTTGTGAAATATGGCGCACACTGGATGGTGCTTTGGGTAGCAAATGCGGTGTGTCTGAGTGCAGTATGTTGTGTAAATTAGGTCAAAATCTTTACATAAATCTTTACAGGTCAATCTAAGAGAAGGGTGCAGTCAAATTCCTGTCAAACACATCCTGCTTTCCACTGCATGTCTCAATTGGACAAATTTGACGCGCATGCGATATGACCATGACTCCAATCCCGGTGTGCTTCGCCGCACAAGGAGGGGCGGGAAATCTATTAACCTTTAAGGCAGCAGGAGAACCACCCAGCTAGCCGGGAGGGGTGGAATGCATCTGTATTTAAAGGTTAGTGGAGATGAGGAGTAATGAAGCACAGACATATGAAGGGATGGGAGGGGAGGGGGGGAGGATCTAGGAACATAAACACACAAATTACCATTAAATCTCACCAAAGTGTTTGTATGTATTCTCATCAGGCGTGTTTGTGTTCAAACTCTAGTGGAGCGGTCTCCGAGGTTGTACCTTTTCACCTTTCCACTCCACATAGATGAAACGGCGTTGATGGGAAATAAAACGACATTCAGGAGTGAGGTTAACGCGTCTATACGCAGTCTAAAGAAATTACAGTGACATTGATTAAAACCAAGGAGATGAACGGTGATGAATTTTACACGGATAAAGAGGGAAACGATTATCCATCAACAGTCGTACAATAGAGAGTATTCACAGTCTCCTCTTTACTATGATTCACAAGAATTCGATTTCACTTTACAAGACAGGGTATTCCACAGTGTCAGAGGCGTCTGCTTTGCCTCAAATAAAGAGCGCCTCCGCTAACGTCAGAAGAAATTATTCGATTTTGATGAAAATGGGCATTTTAAGCTTCAGGGAAGATGAGCAGTCATGTTACATCACATAGAAAAGGCCTCATATTTAATGAGTGAGGAGGTTTTTTTTTTAAGGAAATGGAAATTTGTCTTCAATATGGCTCATAAAAAAACAGCAGCAAAGTGCACAATATGAGTGAGTGTTTACATTAAAGGTACTTAACTATGGAGGACGTAATTTGCCAAAATCAAATACAAATGAATAAATAAATTAATGACTCAATAAATAAATAAATGTAATTAAAAATAAATAAATGTCATTAAATGTAGCAGAAATAATATTAGAAATAAATGTAGGCATTAATTATTTGACAACGTGATATATTGATATTTCTGTTTTAATTTCCCCCCTAATTTGCATAATGAGGCAGAAATGCATAAAGAAATATAAACAGTGCATCTTCCACTGCTTCCACTCACCACCGCCAGTATGGTCGGACTGCTATCACCCTGCAATCAAAATGTTTCCCTCAGGAGGGAAGTATGCAGAACTTCTTGCCTATTCAACACCTACAGTATCCCTTGCCAGTTTCTGACCTTTGAGATAATCACTTATGTAGCATACACGTTTCTTTAAACTGCTTATAAAAATGCTTTTTATGTGAGGCACTTTAGAAAGGTAATTTATGCATTTATTCAGCTTGACTTCTGTACGCTGGGAACACTGTGCTGTGCACTTGGATATATTTATTATTGGAACTAAATTGGCATTTTACTGAGTACTTTAGGCATACTTACTTTCACCATGCATTAAGTACACTGAGTGTTTGGGTTGGGTTTTTATTGCGCAAATGTCTGTCTCAGTTTTTACTAATAAAACCCTGAAATTGGAGTGAATGTAAAATCTTGCAGTTTCCCTTTGCAGGTCCGTCCTGATTAACAGCAGCCAACAGACAGCTGGTGTACACAACACAAAGCTATAACAGAGCAATAACTCTTGAGCCAGACTCTGCTCATTGGCTGGTCTAACACTATTTACCACATGCAACAGTGCAAAATGTATAATTTGGCTATAAAAAGAAGATAAATCATGTAAACATATTCATACAAGCTGACAGCATGTTGCACTCATGCTGTCAAAATTAAAAGCGACAGCTCTTGATAATGAAAACATTAATCCAGAACAATTCAGGGAAAGCTTCTCAAACATGTCGGCGTGTAAGTGAGTACAACACAACAAGCACGCCCACACAAATGTGGCAAAGACAGCTCTTTCAGTAGGGACAAGGAAAAACTCTCAGAGCATGCATACATGTACAAATTCAAATTTTTTGAAGTGGGGTTGTGTATATACTCCTGCGTTATGCAAAGTAAAATTAGTGTTTTTGCGAATGTAGTCTGGTGGCTTTGAAGAGAGCGGTATAACGGCTTCAGTTCCCCGTCGGAGAGGGTCGTCGAAGTAAAGCGGCTATGGACGGGAGCTGCAGAAAAACGTATTTTAGCCACCTAAAAAAAATCAATAACAGGTTAAGTGTACACTATATTTAGAATATTTCTACCGCTTTACCTCGGCATCAGACAGTCTTGTCTGATGGGGAACAGAAGCTGTTATATCGCTCTCTTCAAAGCCACCAGACTCCATTCACAAAAACAGTAATTTTACCTCCGAGAACACGGGAGTTGATGGTCTACCGCTGCATCGATCGGTTTGTTTGTGTTATTTTGTGACTTTCTGATCTAACGTGGCGTCCACACAGCAGTATATTGCTTAGCTTCAGTGCCAGTGCCTCCGTCTGCTTCTCCAAACTGGGAGCATGCCGACCGCCATCTAAGTTACTGTATGTGACGTTAATACACTGACTATAAGGATGCATATATACTGTACATGTAGCAGCGTCATCATGCAGAAACCTACGTCAGGTCAGGCTGTACTTTGACCAAAATTGAATGTTTGCCAATGCAGCAGCCAGAGTCACGATGGACTGGATCAGAAAGAGTAGAAGCATCCATGAGAAGCCAACAGCTACAGGTTTGCAATAATCCACCAGTGTGTGCAGGCAGAATAATGTGACGGTTTAATTAAATTTATCAGGGTCAAAATAACAAGATGCTTAAAATGAAAACTGATACTGGAGAGGTTTTTAATTCTATTGCAGTGCCTCTTCCAGATGGCACGGCTTCTGTAAGTCTGAGTGAGTCAAGATAACTCTTCTCAAAGTCAAAAGTAAAGGAAAAGTAAAGTTCTATCTATAGTGTGTGTTGTACATTACAATATGAGAATTTGTCCATGCCGGTGGTTATTTCTAGGTCCAACTATGGAGGCCAGAAGCAAAGACATTGTCATTTTGAATGGTTAATGAGGGGGAGTAAATGTCTTGATCCTCTGTGGATCCCTGCCCTGGGCCGTATTAAAAATTTAATGAGATATTTAATTGATAGCTCTGCATACCTATCTGACAAGAAGGCATGATCTCTCACACGTGCAGGCAAGGCTTCAAATAACATTTCTTCCCATTTTATGACACGCCGTGTGCAGCAGTGTGTACTGATGGCAGAAAAGTAATCAAAAAGGCCATTTTGAATCCATCATTTTAGTTATTACCACACAGAAATGCTGCAGAGGGTTTTGAGGCAAGGAGCACTTACTGAGGCAAATTCAAAGGAAGCATTTAGTCGGAGTCGCAGAGTGACATCTGTATTCAGACCCAGACAGACAGAACGATCTGGAAGAGAAACAATTATATTCAAGACAAACCTTTTACTCCCCAAGTCCATTTTTTATAACTTTACTGGCAAAGAAAATCCCACCATAATCCTAGAAGGCATACAACTGAGTTTGAGGACGTAGAAATATGTTCACAGACTGATTTATGGCCATTTTAAGTTAAACAAGGCAATGTATCCTCATACAGCGGTTTGTATGATATCTTACAAAAAGTTATTCCTCATTTTTTGTGTGTTTTCCTACGAATGTCCAGCAACACGTGACGCACGTGTCAATTTCCGCTGCAGTCTTTTCAAAATAAACTTACGACTTCACAGGAAACAACTTGATTATGTTTAGGCAACAAAACTCCTTGGTTAGGTTTACGAAAAGATCTACTTGGGTTTGGCTTAGGCAATAAAACTACTTAGTTAAGTTTCGGCAACAAAGCTACTTATAGGTTTATGAAAAGATTGCCTTGGGTTAGGTTTAGGCAACAAAACTACTTGGTTAGGTTTACGAAAACATCTACTTGGGTTTGGTTTAGGCAATAAAACTACTTAGTTAAGTTTCGGCAACAAAGCTACTTATAGGTTTATGAAAAGATTGCCTTGGGTTAGGTTTAGGCAACAAAACTACTTATAGGTTTAGGTAAAGATCTACTTGTTAGGTATAGGCAAAAAAAAATACTTAGTTAATTTTAGGCAACAAAACTACTTAGTTTGGTTTACAAAAAAGATTGACTTGGGTTAGGTTTAGGCAACAAAACTACTTAGTTAGGTTTATGAAAAGATTGTGGTTAAAATAACTTTGGAGGTGGTGTAACTTAAGAACAGAAGTGACGTGACAAATAAATCAATGTTGACTTCTGGTTTCACACGGGGTACAAACACCAGCCTCCTGGGGGAAAGTCAGATGTTTTTTGACCCATCAACCCCGACGTCCTCCCTATGCAACGTTTGTCGTTCTTTACACTTCCTGGGTCACCATTGCGTGGATTACATATTAAATTATTTAGTGAATATTATATGAATTATAGTGCATTAACTTTTTGTAGGTATAGCTATGAACGGTGTATGAGAACAGCCTGAGGTTGAAATTTTTTTTAATAATCAACTTAAAGATCCAGCTGTCAATAAACTTTATTACCTTGTTCCATCCACTACAGTTTGCAGTGTTTCTAGTGGAATATTCTGCCGGGACTCAGGCCAATACGGGAATCTTCAGTCTATGAAGCCTCTCATCACCCACAGAGTGTTATTATTGACACAGAAAATCTCTCTCAAGTGCCCACCCTCTCCACAGGAGCCTCAGAGGAGCCACGGCTGCCATTAACTCATCTGCAAACGACCACAGATCTGCCAAGTAGAAACTACAATCTGTCTCTAAATGTGACCTGTGCACACTTGAGGTGAACACATTTGATTTCAGAGAGTAAGAACGTGAAATAAAGTGGGTATTTTTCTCCACAGATGAACTTTTTGTTCATGTGTGCGGTCAGGTCAATCCACTGTTCACATTAATGAGCAGGTAGAGCTGCTCTCAAAGGCGTAATGGACCTCTTACAGGGGGGACCGCACTTGAAAGCTTGTGGGCTTGACTGACATTTCATAGCCTACCATTTGCACCAACAATGCAATGGCCATTGATCTTAATATACTTTTTGTACCTTTTCAAGTAAAAAATTACATATCACAGAAAAAACCCTGCATTTACTTTTCTTTTCCCATTTTTTGGGGACAGAACATTACTTTACACAATGGAAAAAGAGTGTCATTCACTCTTTTTCCATATTCACACATAACTGTGTGGGGCGCAGCTCAATGAAGTAGACTTTTCTAATTCAACTAGATGATAGTTAGAATGTTGGCCAAGCCGTGAAGACCAAAGGATCTGCCAAACTAGAAATACCGCCTCACGGTTGTATGCCTCCGCCAAAACAGTCAAGTTGCAGTTTATATCCATGTCTGTCCAAAATGTCATAATTTTATCCCATTAGACATTTGTGTGACATTGTCATAATTAGCAGAGGTGTGGTCACATGACCTGAACTCAACTTGATATATCAAAAATGACTTGCAACTCAAATTGGCTGAAAAACTGACTTAGAAATACTTGATACCTTCCCCCAAGCCCAAAGATTAAAAAATATGTTATTTAAAAAGTGTGCCACGAATCAATTCATTTCCCTTCATTTCCTGAATTAACTAACATTAACGCTATTCATTCCCAGCAAGTCAATACTTTATCCCCCAGATCTACTTACTCTAAACCATTCCCACAGCATCCAATCAAGTTGCAGCAGAAACCATGAAGAACTAATGTTACTGAGCACCAGTTGGAAAAAATTATACCAAAGACAATTTGGCCTGCATACAAAAACTACGCAGTGATCAACAAGAAACGAATTGCAGTATGCAAAACATGTAAATGGTATTACATTTGTGTGAAGAGCGCATTATGATTTGTTTAGGACTCGAAACTCAAAGTTCAGGACTTGGAACTTGAGTGCAAAGACGTATGACTTGCAAAACAATGACTTGGTCCCACCTCTGATAATTAACATCTGAATTCTTGAATTATGGCCAAAAACGTGTTCTGTGAGGTCACAGTGACCTTTGACCACCAAAATCGAATCAGTTCATCCTCGAGTCCAGGTGGACGTTTGAGCCAAATTTGAAGAAATCGAACGCACACAACCACTCCCATGCAACTTCCTGAGATATCACGTTCACAAGAATGACATACAGATGTACGGACAGACAACCCAAAAACATGATACCTCTGGCCACGGCACTGGTGCGGGGACATAAAAATATGAATAGGAGTATTGGTAAATTGGAGTTGGTCCTGAAAAAGGAATTTAAATTCCTTTCAAAAAACAGAAAATGAAAATTGGACAGTTATCTAATCTGCACCACCACCTCGGCCCCTTAGAAGCCTGAAAGTGAAATAAAGAAGAACCTGACAACTCAGATCGCTGGTATTCACTACCCTGCCCTGTCCATTCGCCAAAACCATTAACCCCAGTCTGATAATGCAGTCCGATAAAAAGGAGATAGACCAAGACTGAAGCGCGTCTCTGTTAGCTGTGATTGCACAACAGTGTTATCCCTGCCTCCTGCTTTGGCCTTTTGTCCCAGGTGATGTGCTGATGAGCTGTTTCTCCCTATAGACACGCTATCTCTGCAGCTCACCCATACAGAGCGTACAGACAGCCAGATAACATCATCGCCTGCCTGCAGGAGGCCCGAGCCAGAGGCAAGACAGGGTGCTGGTTTAATCAAGGGTGCCCTTTGTCAGGTTGTTTCACAAACTCTCTGTGTGTTTGAGGCAAGAAAGAATCAACAGGTGATGCAAATATGGAGTCTGGAGTTTCAGTATTTAATAGCGAGACGTCTTGACCAGAAAAATCTGGTATCTATACAGTTAGCTAAAAATAATTTGAACCAGAGTCACAATACTGCGACGGCATATTAGGTCAAAAATATGCTCAAATCATAACACTGCAAACTGCAGCCCAACAGGCAACAACAGCTGTCAGTGTGCTGACTTGACTATGACTTGCCCCAAACTGCATGTGATTATCATAAAGTGGGCATGTCTGTAAAGGGGAGACTCGTAGGTACCCATAGAACCCATTTTCATTCACAAATCTTGAGGTCAGAGGTCAAGGGACCCCTTTAAAACTGGCCACGTCAGTTTTTCCTCACCAAAATTTAGCGTAAGTTTGGAGCGTTATTTAACCTCCTTCACGACAAGCTAGTAAGACATACCAGCTTATAGCTTGGTACCAATGGATTCCTTAGGTTTTCTAGTTTCATATGATACCAGTATCTTCACTCTAGCTTTAAAACTGAGCCCACTACAACCTAAAGTCGCAAGTAGCGTTAATACGTTAAAATAATTAGTGATATCAAAACAAATTTGCGTTAACACGTTATTATCGTGTTAACTTTGACAGCCGAAATATAAAGTCATAGAAGAAGTCTCTGCTTTCCTGTAACTTCTACAATATTAATATTTACTTATGTTCATTCAAGAACACGGAAAGAAAATGGAAGAAAACATGTATATGTATCTTTCAGGACCTTCCTTCCATCCTTACAATAATAACACTACTTTAGGAAGTCAGACGTTGGCTGGCAAAACCACAGTTTTGCACTGCAATATTTTTCAGAGTTTTCTTTTTGTAAATTTATGATTTTATTATCTTGCAAATTTGTGAGTTTTTTCTCGTAAATTTTCCACTTTAATCTCAGAGAATATCCATGTTTTTTTCTCGTACATTTGCTCGAATGATTTAAATGGTTTTTTTGTTGTTGTTGGTGGGGACTGTTTTTACTTCACTGGGCTATTGTGAAAAAAGAATATTAATTGCAAACTTAATGATCTTTACATTGCATTTTTTTAATTTTTTTAATTAACTGAATTCATGATTTAAACGCAAATTAAATCAACTAAGTTACGGCACTTTAAAAAGTGTTCAATTTATTAATTGATTAAAAACAGAAAAGGTCTGTAATCATTACCGAGGCGTACTCCAGACTCCATAAGCTAAGCTTTAATCGATCAAACACTCCTGTTATAGGACTTGTGGTGTTATTTTTCTGAGATGATTTTCACATTGTGTGAGTCCATCACAGCATGTGCTGCACTTTGCACAACAGGTGTTACATCACACAGCCCGTGTCAACTCTTATGTAACCGCCACGGTGCATCTTGGCCTTGTCTTTTATTAATAAAAAAAACACGTGCTGAAGAAGAAGAAGAGTCCTTCAAAGGAAGCTTCATTCACAGTTGTATTTTGTGCGAGGGCGAGGGTTTAAGAATAGGTCATCCAGTTCTCGTCGGGGGTTGTCAGAGTAGATCGACAATGAAGTTGCAAGTAGCTCTCCAGCCCTGTTTGTTTGGGTGTCTGCGCTGTCGATTTCTGTCAAATGTACCTCAGGATTCTAATAAAGTCGCCGAGGCCTTGTGACTTTATAGGGGATTATGTGTTCCTGTCTCGTCTGCTCTCCTCTCATGAGATTTGTTCCCAGCTATTAGGGGAAAGAGCACATGCTCGCATCGACCAAATGAACAAGTTATTGTCATTTCTCTTTTTGGGATTATCTGCTCAAGTCGTTTATCTTCTAAAATGTCTGCAATGTGACTTCATAACATCATAATTAAAAAAACAAAATCATGACATTCTTGCATCATCTTGTATCCAATGTTATGTAAAGTTAGCAACTCAGGGCATCAATATTTAACCAAGCTGATCAAATCTTATTCCACACAATGTCTGAGACATCAACAAAAACGAGAACGCCTGCTGTTAGTTTGAGATTTACAAAACAAAACACCGGACTCGAACGCCAGTCTCCTGGTTAAAAGTCTTGTGTTTGTTGGACCCATGCACCTCCCCACCCGCCCGCCCGACATAAGCCGTCTTTCTCACTTTTTATTCTACGTCACCAGCTCTGAGTTTAGCATATTGATGCGGCTGCATTTGCATTGCAGTCAGTGCAGCCTATATGGCGTGCAAATGACCCGCCAAACGCAAGAACGGCGTTTTCATTTCACGCTAAACGATTTGCATGTTATCGTGTATTCATACGCCTCTTTGTGCAAACGGACTGCCTTAAAAAAAAAAAAAGGGGGAACCATTAATGCCACCGTTTTGACTGATGTGAGGTTATCATCATCACGCCATTCGTCTTAGCGTGCCATCGGTTTATTCTCCAGTGGATCACACTGGAGTTTGTCGAGTCTGCTGACACGTGTTCTCTCCACATCCCTGCAATACCTACAAATGCGAGAGAGATTAACGCCGCGGTTTCCTCTATATTGTGTTTAATTATAGCTCTGTGAGAAGTGGGGGAGAGTCTCTCCGGTCCATCCAGGTATCTATCGAACATCCAGGTAACCATGACAACAGCTCAATCAACACCACTGAATTGTGGATGTCTGAACTGGAGTAATCTCTGGACAGACGTTTGGAAATGACCATAAAAACAGAAAATAGAGGGAGATATCTGCTTTTGCACCTTTTACTACAAATCAATAATTTATGTTACACAGTATTCAAATGCAGCTCTGGTTTCCTCAGGAGTGATATTTGGAGAGAGTCCAGGGTGAAAGAGTAGCGGGAGGTGAAAATTGAATCATCAATGTGAGGAAGGAAGAAAAAAAAAATCAAATGCCATGAATTATACAGCAACATGTTTCATTCCCATCTCCTGGCAGCAGTGAAAGCATGGCCAACCAGTTATTGATTCGTTAATTTGAAAGAGAATACATTAGATGCAAAGCACACACTTCTGTCTGGGTGTGAGTGGGAAGAGCATGTGGTTTCTCGTAAATGACCGCAAATGAATCTCTCGTCAGCCAAAGTTTTGATGGTAAATATAGTGATGAAACAAACTGAAGTGCATGAAGTCTTCATGTTCTTTTTCCTTTCAAAACTCAGGAAAGCTGCAGGGAACACAACGCTTTTTGTTTCTGACAATCAGGCTGAGTGAAAGACACTTGAATAGCCACCGCTAACTTCGTCTACGCCTCGCTGATACCATCCCCGCTGCAGTGCCTTTAATCAGGCAGATGCGACTGCAGACGGAACATTGATTATCATGATGACAGCGTCCTCGGGTCAGACTTGCCATGTCTAACTGAATGTACAGTAAAAGGGGAAATCAGTCTGAGAAGATTAAAAGCAAAGCAAGGCTGCAATAATTCCTGATGCATTCAGCGTGTCCTTGTAATGCTCTTGATCTGAACACACGAGAATAAGAAAAATCACAAATTACAGGGAACAGAAAAGCTGATTAAGACACTCAACACAAAGATATTGCATAGAATAAAACATGGTACAATATTATACCGCTGCATTTAGTGCCTGTGAATATCTTTATTATATCCTCTTAATCATAAGAAGTTCTATATCTGGTAACGTCTCTGAAGGAAATGAATAATAAAGTTTATCCCAGGTCCTGAGGAAGAACGCTGATGATTGCATTCACACTTCAAAAATCATAAAAGTTGTGTTCATTTGTGGAGATTATCTTGCTGAACAAAACGTGTAAGTATCATAAAACTTTTGTCTGCCACAGAGCTTATTTTCTGCAATAATCCAAAACTCAATGGAGAAATCCCATTGGCTTTTGTGTCGAGGGAACCTGTTTGATTCTGGTACAGGTATATTCAGACAGACAGTATATGAGTAGATGAGTATGTGTGTTTTTTTAACATGTAAACATGTTCTAGTAGAAACCCAGTATGAACCTGGAAATGAGCACGATACGTCCCCTTTAAGGTTTCGTCTTCATGCTGAGATCAACAACAAAAAGGACAAGATGGAAGAGAGAAAGAGAGTCTATCAGTGTCAAATCTCCCGTGCAGCTATTTAATAATTGAACATGAGAAAATGAATGACCATCTTGTCATTACAGTCAGTGGTCGGGGTTAGAACCACATGGGATACAAGATATGTGTTCCTGTTGCAAGAGAACATAGTCTTCTCGACGCTGCTGATCTGAAAGTTGGATTTACAGGTTTAGTGCAGTCGGTGGGTACTTAGCATTGTATGAAAGAAAATGCTGAAGCTAATGTATAACACCTAAACCATCCTCACAGTCTTAAGAGGTTTTGAAGTACCAATTGAAGCAAATTACTCTTCTGAGTTAGAAGATTATACACCGCACCACCTTTCCTTTTGTAAAGCAGCCTCCCAAAAGTGCTTTTGCTTTATAGCTGCAGAAATAATAAAAGAAAAGTCCAGATTTCGAGGACCTTTCCTTGTCCAGTAATGAGTATAATTGGAGCCATGCATCCAGATGGCCCTGGTGGCACCAAGCTCTACTGTTAATGTGAATTAATTGTGACTGTAGTGAGCAGCCTCTGGTTAAGATAATGACTTCACCTGAGGGGTCCTGAGTGGCAGCGAGGCAGAGGTAATTGTTCCGAACATCCCAGTGAGGCGCTCTCAGCGTGATCAGTCAGCGCTTACCCTCGGGGTATACTTCTGTTGGTGAGAGGGTGTGTGTGTGCACACTGCAGTGTGAAACAGAGCTAAAGAGATTGGAAGATTGACACCTAAAGGATTCATTCTGGGGTTTATTATAGAATGGAGCACCATAAAGTTTGAACATAAAGCCAGCTATAAGTTTATTTGTGAGGGACAATGTACGTCGATCAACTGGAAAACTGTAAATGAGTTAGCCAAGAAGTTTAATTTCTTACAATTATAATTAATATTTTTGGCCACTTTGCCTTTATCTGATAGTCAACAGTGTAGAGAGAGACAGGAAACAACTAGTAGTTATGTGGTATGCACATTAACAATAAGGCAAGCAGGATGCTTGAAGGTTATCTTTTTAAATGTTGTCCTCGAGCTTAAAAAGCTGCATTAAAGGTGCAATGTGTAATACCTGGACACATACTCAAAACAAATAGGGGGCAGCATTTTACCTCTACTACTGGGTCCATACAATCTACATTTAAAGTCATCGGTTAAAACAAAACAGCAGGGCGAGAATACGCAAAATTCGACCGAACTGAAACTCTGAGAGTCAAAATAACACTGCTATCTCATAATCTTCACGTGTGGTGTCGGTCTACGTTAGCCATCTTTGTGTTTACTGTGCCACTAACCAGGGGCTGTACAGTCCATGTACGTTTTGATAGTATGTTTATTGGATTAAATCCAAAGTAGCAGAAACAAGAAAGTCCTCCCCACTACCAGAAGACTACTTCAACAGGAGGAGACAGGAGACAAACCTTCAGTTAGCGGAGCTGTAGTAACACAAATTCAGCCAGTGCAAACCCCATCACCAACCAGGGGTCTGGTCACATGGGACTGCCCTTACTCCCCGATGGATCATTAAACTTTCAGTTGCAGTCGTTACACAGGTTAGACCCATCGTTCCACCAGCCCGCTGTGACTCCCGGCGCTGACTGAATGTTAGTTGCAACCAGCCCGTTCTCATTCCCAGGGCATCAAATACTGAGGCTTTGTCAAGGCTGTCAGCATGTGATACCGCCGCACAACGCACCCTTTAGCGTCTGTATGAGACGCACCGGGCGGCAACAGTAAACGCTCAGAGAAAGTGCTGTGGTGACGTAGTTTAAAGAGTGAATAGACACTAATGGCGGGTGGGAGGGGAGTTGTATGGGCCGAACAAACAAGGCTTTCATCCAGGAGACCGCTGTTTGTGTCCCGTGTGTTAAGTTTCACTTTCACTTTACAATCAGCTGTTCGTTTGCGTCCCTTGTTCACAACGTTCATTTTCATTTTCACTTTACAAACATAGTAGTTTTAAGCCCAACCATGTAGTTTTTTCCCAGTGGGCAACCTCTGGGTCTGAAAAGTAAAGCCAATGTGGAAGTGCCTTAAATTGTATAGAAGTCTATGAGAAATGACTACTACTACTTCTAACTTGATTTATTACCTCAGTAAACATTGTAAACATGAGTTTATAGTCTCAGTCGCTAGTTTCAAGTCTTCTTCAATACAGCATGATGTTCATTTAGTAAATTATGGTCCCATTTAGAGTCAAATAGACCATAAAGCAGGGGATGCTTTAGGGCGGGGCTACCTTGTGATTGACAGGTCTCTACCACGGCGTTGTCCGGTCTGGGAGTTGTCTGTATTTTTGTCTTAAAAGAGATAAAGGACAATATACAAAGAAAAGTATATAAACATCACATGGAGTATAAAATATGGCTTTCTCCTATGTCATAAAGCAAAACTGCATAGTTGCATGCTAGAAATATCTTGTAGTTAATGAATGATTAAATAAAAAAGAAAAAGGAGCTCGACTCCAACGATTTATTGCATCAGTTTAAACTATTTAATTGAATCCTGTCTTTGATACGGTGTGTGTTTGATATGGAGTGTGTGTGCACAGGTGGAGCTGGAAGGACTGGAGCAGAGGGAGCACGGCGGTGAAAGACGGTTGTGGATGTGGATGCAGGCCTGGCAGTTAACCTTTAAATGGCCTAATTAAACCAAAGAGCCATTAGGTAATCCGTGATTAAATCAGACCCGCTCCATGAGGGGAATCGACGATGTCTTTTTAACAGGTTAACCACAAATCAGACTTTTCTCTCATTAACAGGAGGCTATTAAATGCATTTTCATTATTTTTTTGCAACATAATTGGTGAATTTGTGTGTCGATTCGTTTACAGCTGAACTTCATGGAGTGAACAGACCGTTTTGATCATATAGCTTATGTTTTAATACAACGGGCCATGACCAGTGGTGGAATAAACACTCTTACTTTCTCCTGACTTCAAAATGTTACTCAAGTAAAAGTACTTTTAAGTAACAAAAGTAAAAGTACTCATTATGCAGAACGGCTCCCTTCATTAAAGTGCCCTTACATGTAAGGGCACTTTAATTTTGTAGTTGATCAATGTGGAGCCTATCTTAGATACTTTGCATACTACTGAGTAGAGAAGTAGTTTAGTACTCTATCATATCATAAAAGCATAGCATTTTTTGTCATTGTAAAAAGTAAATATAAGCATCAAATAAATGTAGTGAAGTAAAAAGTACAATATATCCTTCTGAAATGTAGTGGAGCAGAAGTATAAAGTAGCATAGTATGTCAAAATTGTACTTAAAGTTACTGTGAGGAACTTTTAACTGGTTATTAAACAGTTTCAATTAGATACTGATGCTTCAATATGACCTATGTAAGTAAACGAGCAAGAGCGAAACCTCCAGCAGCGACCAGCCCACCGCGGATAGACCCAGATCCGGCTTCGCTGCCGCCTTCAACTTGCAATCGGAGCTCCGGTGGGAGGTGGAGAGCTCCGTGCCCGGCAGCAGCGGCTCCTCCTCCGGCCAGGAGCAGAGCTTCACCTCCAACACCGACACCACGGTGCTGGAGATCCAGGCCGTATTACTGGGCCCGCTGGAGGGAAGGGAGGCACGGGAGAACCAGAACCAGGTCTGCATGGAGCAGACTGTCAGACGCTGCAGTAAAATGAGAGGTTTTCTGAAGGGACTCTGGTTTCTCAGAATCACTACCGCTTTTGTCCACAGGGACCGCCACAATCAACACAAAATAAAAGTTCCTCATAGCATCTATAAGTACAGTACTTAAGTAAATGTACTTTCCAGCACTGGCCATGACATTATAAGATTACTTCACATTACACTTGCCCGTGCTCCCATGCTTACAGCGGCTATAATCGATATTTTTATATTAAAGTATCATGGCAATGTGAAAACCATGTGAAAGGGGTCGCTCGTGGTGATGAATCTACAGAGAATTATCACCCGAATCTGTAGCTTTACAGAGCTTTATAGGGAGTTTCACATCATCGTTTGAGTGCACGTCCTATTTTAATTTTTGTTTGGTCCACAGCACGTTGTAAAATGTGTCATTTTCATAATCTTGTTGTATAAAAGCTAGTTAATTTTCATACTTCCACAACTGCTTGAGACTGAGCACTTTACTCCTTCAGTTTTTTGTTGTTTAAACAGCTCAGTGTCGTCTCATTTCAAAAAATATAATGAGCGCGGAGGCACCTCTCTCTTGATTGTGTAAACATAAGAAAATAATCCCTTGTCAAGTTGCAGAGGCTTTTAAATCTGCCCAATGGCACTCTCACTGACAACAAATCCCAGCTTCAGCGGCTTCAAGTGTTGTGAGAATAATTAACACATAACAGTCTTTTTAGGGAGCGTGCTACGGGGGCAAGCCAGGGTGTCATTAAACTGTTAAGTAACAAATTGATGGAGCCTCACACATTGTGCCTTTGTGGTTGACACAGGGAGGCAAGTCAAGAATTACAGAAAACAAACATCACACTGCACCAACACTACTGGTAGAACTTATAAACAGCCACGAGAGTATCTGCTCTTTAGAGACAAACACTGTGTAAAGTGCTTTTCTTCTCCATAATCGGTGTGCTTGACATTCACGGAGGACTGGCTCTTTTTCGCCAAGTTGTGCTGATGCATTCAGATTTCTGATGATGTTCTCACCGTCTCCACAATAATCAATTACGGCTGCGGTTCCAGTGTTGTGCTGGCTGTGTTTTGTTTTAGGCAGCAGCGCAGCGTGCTGGAAGCCACCCATGTTTCTCGCTCATGAATGTTAATGATTAAATCATTTCACACTCGCAGGCTCTCTTAATGTCAGCCAATGTAACAGACCATGTTCTTAAAGCATGTCTGTCGCCACGAGGCTCCTCGGCTGCCTGCTTTCACTGAAATATCACAACAACATCATCCCACTGAAAATGATCAACAGCTTTATTTTTAATTTGATAGTTAACGCCAAAAAAACTCTGCTGATGGAATCTAACTATAAAGTATATCTCGAGAACCGTTCATCCGATCTACTTCACACTTGGCGGGTGTATTGCTGGGGATTTTTTGGGGATATTTGGACGTGTTCAATATTAATAAAGTTTGAATAAAAGTGCTCTTTTCAGGTGCGGGGCTCTAATGCTCAGCGGACTGAGTCGAGCATGTGCAGACCATACAAGACTGCAGCTCATTGCTGTTCACTTTTGCTGCTGGATGCTGAATATACCAACAATACAAGTGAACTCGTCTTCACTTCCCTGGAGTCAACAAGTGAACAGCGGTTCTCGACAACGCTGCAAGCAGCAACACCATGAGCCAAGCAATCGGTCCGTTACAGACGGGCACACGCTCCCAACAGCCACCGCCCGAACAGGCGCTGCACTAGTCTAACTAAAATTGAAGGAGTCTCTGTCTGTCCTTCCATCGATTTTCTCGACAACCGTTCATCCGATTGACTTCACACTTGGCCGTTGAGTCGCTGAGGACCCAAGGAAGTGCAGTCTCGAGTGTGAGCTCTTCAGACCTACTAGACATATTTATTAGTAGTGTGTTTATGTACACACTGTGTAGTGTATTGAGAAGGAACCCCTATTAACACCGCCGAACAGCATGCTGGGTACAGCTCGCTCTCCCGTCACTCACTACAGTACATTCAAGAACAGATAAAAAAAGACAGACCGGAGATTTACAAGATATATTTATCAGTAATTTTCTTGACAACCTTTCATCCGATGTACTTGCTGAGGACCCAAGGAAGTGCAGGATCGAGTGTGAAGTTGTTTGGATGAGCGGTTCTCAAGAAAGCTTCAAGTCACAATACAGGAGGCCAAGCAATCGACCCGTTCCGAACAGGCACTGCACTAGGACAATACTTAAAGAGATACTGCACACTTGAGTGTTTCTTGAGCTTTAAACTAAATTATATGACTGTATGTTGAAACCCATCAATGCTGGTGTTAATATTGACATTTCTTACCAAATTTACAACTAGAATTACAGCCTCCCAGTTGTATGCCTCCGCCAAGCAGTCAAGTTGCAGTTTACATCAATGTCTGTCCAAAATGTCATCACTTCATCATTTTATCCAGTTAGATATTTGTGTGAATCATAATTAGCATATGAATTCTTGAGATATGGCCAAAAACGTGTTTTGTGACCACCAATATCTAATGAGTTAATCCTTGAGTCTAAGTGGACGTTTGTGCCTCAAGGCATTCCTGAGATATCGCGTTCATGAGAATGGTACGAACAGACAGACAACTCAAAAACATAATGCCTCCAGTCACGGCTCTCGCCCGTTGACCCTTTGGGACTAATCTACTTCATGAAATGTATTGTAAAAAAATGACATTAACGCCCTCTAATCAGAGCACTCACTGAGCAACTCCTGACTCACACACCCCGCCCCCTCCTCACCCCGCACACACTTTTATTTTTACATTTTTCATAATGATGCAGTGGGTGCAGTTGGGCTCAGACCTGGGGGTGAAGTTACACTTTAAATACTAAAAAGCTTAAAGCCAAACAGTATTTCCCTCTTATATTTGCTCTGCTTGATATAACTTGGAACCACTCCACTGTGCTGGCTGTTTACCCTCTTGTGTAAGTAGAAGGAACTGAACATAATGTACCCTCCGTCACTTTCACGCTGCCATCTCGGTGGCCGACTCCCCTGACATTTACCACGACATTTGACATTCTCAGACTCTGTCCTCGCGCAACCAAACAGACAAAAACGCAACCAAACTTTAGGAATAGAGATATAACCTTTTCTTCAGCAGTTTTACTCACAAAATGCACATATGTTTCTACTGGCAGCATCACTGTCTGACATATTGTCTGCTGTGTTTAGCTGCGGGGTGGAATTATAGTTTTGCCTCATTGAAAGCATCGACAATGTTTGGAAAGTGTGTAATTGGCCAAAACTAACTCTGCCAAATTGGAGTAGTTGCAATTTTATATGACAATATTGGAAAGCAATTTTATAGTTTCACAGGCATGAAATGTAAAACAATGAGAAAATATTGATAGATATACACACTGAATATTAGAAGTGATTTACCAAGAGAGCAAAGGTCAAGTCAAATTGTCAGAAATCCATATCAATACTAAATAATAAGCATTAAAAACTCAGTGGTGCAGTCAGGATTGATGTTATCTCTGTGAACATCTTTACAAGATAATTTAGTCTCTTCGGGACTAATTATTGAACAAATTGTCCAAGTACATTTATCTAATCAGTCATCTGCCCATGGAAAGATAGAGGACTCAAAGTGTCACTGGGAAATGATCTCAGATTCAGACACAAAGGATTTATAGAAGTAATAATTCATGAGACATGATGAATGTTTGATATGTTACTTTCAGTCAATTTGAATTCTAAATTGACCAATTAGCCTAAAATAACCTCTACTGAAGCCATCACAAACACAAGAGACTCTCATGAACGTATTAGATTACTGCAGAATCATAAACATTATTATTGTCTGCCACAAACTTCCAGAGACACTTTCTCTTGAAGCAAAAAACAAAAAATCCTCAAGATAAAAGGACAAAATATATAATTTGTAATCGCCCTCCAGAAAGATCAATGAGCGTTTTCTGATTTTCTTTCCCTCGAAAACTATTCTAAATCAGCGTCTCAATCTGAAGCTGGTTTAAGCCCAATAAAACAACTTGGAAAAGGGAAAGATTGTGGTTTGGGTCGAAATAAGTACTTGGTTAAGGTTAAGAACGATTGTGGTCATGATTAAAAGAAACCAACATCGACTATCGGCAGGAAACTGTATGAGAGGAGTGGTGTCCTGTGCTAAAGTCTAACATTTTGTTGATCCATCGGACCACCCTGACCTCTGTGGACTTTGTGGCTGAACCAGTGGGCTTCTCACTTGATTTATTACCTCAGTAAACATTGTAAACATGAGTTTATGGTCTCAATCACTAGTTTCAAGTCTTCTTCAATACGGCATGATGTTCATTTAGTAAATTATGGTCCCATTTAGAGTCAAATAGACCATAAAGCAGGGTATGCTTTAGGGCATGGCAACCTTGTGATTGACAGGTCGCTTTACGGCGTCCGATCTGGAAGTTGTCCGTGTTTTCGCCTTTCATCTTTAACCCTTTCACAGTGTGATTTCAGTTCATTAAAGTTAATTGTAAAATTTTGGTCATCTAATTTTAGTCATCCAGCCTTCGGTTGTACTTAGCTCCACCCTCTCGTGTCACTTCTGGTTGCTTTTCTTTGTCGTACATAATAGTAAGCTGAATATTTTGGGGTTTTGGACTGTTGGCTGGACAAAACAAAACATCTGAATACGTCACGTGGACCTTTTTCGCTATTTTCTGACATTTTAAAGATAAAATAATGAATCGATTATTCGAGAATATGTCCATCTCCTATTGTCAATCACTTTTAAAATAATCACAAGTAGTTTTAGTTGCCTAAACTCAAACAGACATTAACCATAGACGTAGCTGATCCGAAAACACTCATAATAGTCACATGGGAACTCTCAATCAATTATGTCCTTAATGTTGGAGGACTTGTCGTTCCTAGGTAGTGAAATCGGTCATAAATGAGAACAAACTGTACCATTTCCTCAGAATTTATCTTGACCAAACTTGTTGTGAGGACACTGCAATGCAGACATGATTACAATATGAATCAGCCCTGATGGGATAATTGAAAATTCACATCGCTAACAGGCACAGTTGGTGTTCTTAATGTTCTGCTTCTTTCTTTGTGCTTGGGAGAAAATACCAGCGTGGGCAGTGATTACTTTTGTGTTCACAAGTTAGCATTAACATAATCACGCACTAACCCTCCTTACAACGTTCCAATTAGTTACCCTTTAACAATATATATATATATATATATACACATATATAAAATGCATTTTGTAGTGGAGCTGTTTTTCCACCAGTACTCCAATCCCCCAGCAGGCTCGTCGGCCACAGTGCAAAAGCTGTTCATTTCTCTCCACAATGCTACTCTGGACCTAAACAGATTACATTAACTCAAACATAAAGCCATTCTCCCAGACAGTTTACTGACAATACAAGTAGTGCTGTCTAGGAGACAGCCTCTTGTGGATTCATGTCCCTCATGTCAGAAGATACGAGGCTGGGAATAAACCGCCATGGGAAATAAAACACTCTGGGGGCAATTGTGTTGAATGCACAAAAGGTTGATGCAACGTTTGGCATGGAGTCTGGATATTCAAGTCATCCATGACTGCAAAATGCCACAGGTGGCTTCCAATCAGATGTTTTAATTGTCCTTCTGTGTCCTAAAGAGCACCGTCCTATTAAATGATTACATTACAATCCACACAGCCCAGACTGCCAAACTGCTGGCTGCATGCTCATGTGGTTCATATCAATTGCATGATATTGAATTGAGTCTGCTTAGCCAACTCCAATTCAGTACAGCAGTTGATTATGTGCCCTTCTGTTGGTTAATTCCCAATTCTGGAGGTCTGCCAAACACCTTTCTGGTTTTGGCTGCATGGTGTCGGTACAATGCTCCATAAACGTGATGCATCACTGTTATGGGAGAGTGGGAACAATTGTTAACATTAAGGATGTTAATCTCTAATCAGAAACAAGATTGAGTGGACAAGAGTGATGCCTACAGCCACGCTAGTGGTGATCAATTAATCGGTTTTTTTAACCAAATTTCCAAACATTCAATACTTCTAGCTTCTCCAATGAGATTAGTTGCTACTTTTCTGTGTTTTATATTATTGTAAATTGAAAGTTTTTGGTTTTGGACTGTTGGTCATACAAAACAAGCAATTTGACAATAGCACCTTGGACCAGTGCCTGAAATGGGCCAGTACTCACCAGTACTCTGTACGCCTGACTCAGAAATAGTGGTTGTGGTATAAATTTAACTCTTCTACCAGATGTGTTTTTCTTACATACTATCCTGACTTGTAATGTCCAAGAATCCACACAAGTATTGTGAGAGGTACCACTTCAAAAGATGGAGATAGACATGCAATGTGTCAATCTGGTCATGCAAAATGAGTTCACAGGGGGTGAACGTGAAGCTGCAGAAAGACGCTCCTAATCCGAGCATGCTTTGACATTAATTCAAAATGTTGAACATGCATATGTATATCACTTTATATGCATGGAAATACTGTACGGACTCACTGAATTTCCATTTTTTTTCCATTCACCAGGTTGAAATATCAAATGTTTCCTCTCACGTGAGTTTTAAAAATGCAAATATGAGGACATGAAGACCAACAATTCATTGCAAAGATAAGAAAACATTTGTGGAAATACTGTAACAAAGCACAAAAACACACAAATTTCTCATCACTCCAGTATAAGTGATAGATCGTAATAATCCCAAGGCTCTGGTTGGATTGTGAAAAGGGTTTTTCTTTCTTGTTCTGGGTCATTTCCTTTGTCGACATCTTTTCTTTCAGGACAGGTCCTGTAGTAACAATGGCCGTATGTCACTCTTTGATTTCAGCTGTTGTTGTTCTCTCTTTTGCCACCGCAATTTCCAGTTTCCCTTGGCTACGGTTTGTGCCCCCCATTGGCATGAGTGTAAGGTAAATAATAGAAGCACCCAGTGAAAATGAGGTGGATAAGAGTTGCGCTCCCGCAGTGGAGGCAACAATGTGATGAAGGATCCTTGAACTTTCTGAATTTCTGGTTTCCTCACTTTTGTTAAATGTAATTTGTGTTTTATGCAGCGGCGGTTTTTAATTTTTATGTTCTGTGGTTGAGAATAAAGTCAGTTTTACTGAAGCTTTCCACAGACACATGCACATCAAAGTATTAAGGATTTTTCTCCGTTGGTGTCTTGGTGATATTGTTCTTTTCGTGAAGCCAATTAGACATTTTACTTCTCTCTTTGTATTTATATTATAAAAGTAGCCTGACATAATAACATTCAATAATAATAATTAGCCCATTTATTATGTATTTGAAGTAATAACATTTCATAAGGTAAGGGTAATTCAAAATCCGGGCCAATCCTTCAATGACTTTTATAGCTTAAAGTGATATCAGCGTTGTCAGAAAAGACAGTGATCAGTTAAGCATTGATCATACACGTGTTTTTGGTAATATACAAAATATTAAAAAAACTAGAAACACAACAGATATGCTATCATTTTAATCTATACAGATGTCTGCACCAGCTCTGTGCAGGCGCACATCTTAGCTCCGTCTCACAGTCGCATGTAACGACTTGAAGCGTTTATTTAAGCTTCAAGTCTATTTTTTCAACTAAACACGTGTGTAGTTCTGCTAGCTATTAGCTGATGGCCTAACACACCGTCCAAAACAATAAAAGTGAGCAAACTGTTTTCCCCCACTGTGTCTCAGCAGAGCAGCGGCGGCCAAGCACTCAGCTGTGTGATCACTTGTGGCCTCTATCGGCGGGGGGCCGGTTAAGAGTAGTGAGTGACTAGTCAGCAGTAAGCAGTATCAAACAGGCAATAGAAGCTGTTTTGAGAACGTGTGAGTCACTGCAACCACGAGAGGTCCTTGAGCGTGCAGCCATAAATGAGCAACCAAAATATTATGCAGTCCGGTGCAGCAGCATATGAGATTAGCCGCGGACAGACACGGAGAGGCACACACAAATACGACCGATCTCATCATCTCCTGGCAGAGATAATAACCACCGTTAGATTTGCAACTGTGAAAGATGGAGAGTTCTTTGGAGTACAACAAGCTGTGAGCAATCACACACTTTAAGTCTCAGGTGTGCCAAATGGTAATAATTGCTGTAATAATTATGATTATCATTTTCAGGCTGAATAATTAGTCATTAAGACGTGTCACAGCTGTCCCTGACATGTAATTACACCAGCTGCAACCTGATTTTTGCAGAGAATTGGCAGGTCAGGTGATGGTGAGTGGAATTATATTCGTGAAACTGGGAAATGTGTTACAACTGTCCTGTACTTCCAGAACTAAATAATTATTTAAGTTAATAAAGTGATTAAAGTGGTTTCTATTGGCTTTCAACTGCTCTCAACACGGTGACGGCGAACAATGCTTACGGTGCAAACAACGGCAACGAAAGTGCTGCTAGCCCATGGAGCACACTCACATGCACGAACCTAACTAAGTAGTTTTATTTTGAAAATACTGGAGCGGAAATGGAAGTCGTGCTGAGCGTCACGAAAAAAAGGGAAATTATTGTCTGTGTACACGAATGAAATAGATTCAATTTTGTGACCATTTCAAAAACTGCGACTGCGAGACTGTGTTGTATATTTACATGTATTTATATATTTATCGTCTCATTAATTTATTTCAGGATTAATTTCATAACCATATTTACTTATTTATTTTTGAATGATTTTGTCTGAATATATATGTGCAAAAATATATTCTCATTGACGTATAGTGACTTGTTAAGAGTCAGTGTATTGCATGTACTAAACATGTAAAGTTATACAAGTATGGAAAATAAATGCTGTGCTATATTTAGTATGCACTATATACTGAATACACACAAGCAAATAAATATATATATATATGTATATATATATAAAAAATGGCATGCCGTTCAGGAAATTATTATATATATAATGTGAAATTTGAGAATATTGGATGAAATCCTGAATATATTGAATAAAACTCTGAGAATATGGAATGAAATTTGACATCATCACGGTGCTGCTGCCATCATTCATTCCATATATTCAGGATTTCATTCAATATATTCATTTTTTTTATTCAATATTCTTAAATTTCACATTATATATATAATAATTTCCTGCATGCCATAATATATATATATATTGTTATATATTTATATATATGTATATATATATATTGTTATATATATTGTTATATATATCTATATATATTGTTATATATTGTTATATATTTCCTTGAAAGCCATACACACTATTCATTACTTTTTATGGCACCTGTTGAAACCACATCATGCCACATCATGAATAATCAGGGGCAGTACCATAGCTGTAATCACGTGGCTCTTTGACATCGAATCAATGTTCAATCAATTCATCAACTCATCAATCAATTCATCTAATCATTAGATTAGATTAAACTCAATCAGGAGGGAATAACAAAAATATGGTATTACTGTATAATGTCTTTCTAAGTTTTCAAAAATAAAAACTTATCCTGTGAACCTTTACTCCATCCATCCATTATCCCTTATATATCTACCTTCTTATGTATACTCCCTGGGTCACAGGGGACAAACCTGTTGGTGGATGGGAGGAGTCGATAAACCAGCATGTGTTGGACTCTCTAGTCGTTACTAGAAAAAAGCAATCCCGTTACTGCCACCACCAACAAACAGGACTCACTGTAGTAAACTGATGCGCATCGCTATTGGACGCAGCCTGGTTGGACTCCAGCAGCAGCAGCATCAGTTACTCTAACAACGCAGATGAGCGCGTCTGGAACAGTCGCTCCTCGGTGCGCGCTGGAGATGGATCAGGATTATGCACTCTAGTCTGCAGCGCATAAGAGGGAAAAACAAAGAAAAGGTGCCCAAATGAACCACCGCCCTCCAGGCTCCCCCGGCGTGCAATGGCTTAACAGGAGAGACATGAGTGTCCGGACGGAGGACAGCATCACCTTGTGCCAAAGGGCTCTCCAAATCGTTACTGAACTTTGTCTCACTGGACACGTGGACCGGGACAAATGCTCGGATATATTCCCCCTGGAGAGCAACATACCAGGTAAAGGAAACGCAGGTAAATAAGCAAAAAAAGTCTTTATTTTATTTCTTTCCCTCAATTAATCACTTTGTTTCCTCCAAAGAAAGAGACTGACCTGTTGCAAGGAGAAACCAAACATTAAAAAAATGGAAATTCGTGTCTATGTATAGATTAAATTTCGTGACTATTTCAAAAAGCCTTGAGACTGTGTAATACATGTATATTTACATGTATTTATATATTCTCATTAATTTATTTCAGGATTAATTTCATAGCCATATTTATTTATTTTTGAAGGATTTTGTCTGAATATATATATGTGCAAAAATATACTCTCATAGTGACTTGTTAAGAGTCAGTGTAGTAATCTAATATTAAAAAAAAAAAAAAAAAAAAAATGGAACATAAGAACAGTGAACTGTGCATATACATATAAAAATAAATAAATAAAAAGATTATCCCGGTAGTGTAGTGCATGTACTAAACATATAAAGTTATACAAGTATGGGAAATAAATGCTGTGCTATATTTAGTACTTTGTTCCCTGCAAAGAAAGAGACTGACCTGTTGCAGCGTTTTGAAAAAAAAAAAAAAAAAAAGGAGAAACCAAACATATGCTCTCCTTTACTATTAAAACTTTATTACAACACTTAGTTGTATTTTTATTGCGTTGAACTGCTGCCAAAGTGTCTGTCTACCTGTTACGCATCTTGCTGCAGCTCCAGACTGGTGAAATAGCAACAGGTGGAAAAACAGACTGAGGTGGCCATCTGATATCCTGCCTTTCTTTCTTTCACTCCGTCTTTCTTTCCATTTTTCACTTTGCAATCTGGGGGAATTTACTCAGTGTCACTTTGATTAAGACGTTTTTTGAAAAGCTGCATGTATATACAGAAAGCTGCAGTGCAAACTTTGCATTTAAATATCAATAAGAGGAAATGTCATGAGCAGATGGGAGCTTTTTTTCCATGCATCTCTGGATGCTGAGGTTTTATATGACTTTATATTGTCCTGCTTTATCAAACAGGTGCATATGCTGCCCCCTCTTTCTTACAGCTGGCTTTCTCTCCTTTTTTCTCTTTCTCCCTTGCATGTTTGTCTGTCATATTTTGTCCCTCGCTTGCCTCTCCTCTCCTTTTCATGTGTCTCTTGTCCTCCTCTATGGGTCTCTCCATGGTTACGTGTAGACATCTCTATTAGTCTACTAGCTGTGGTCGTGGGTTTCTGTGGCCTCGCCCTGTTGGTAGTCTCTCTCTTTGTCTTTTGGAAGCTGTGCTGGCCCATTTGGAGGAGCAAGGCTCTGTCGGCCCACGCCGAAAATGGCCTCCACGTGGGTTTCCCCGAGGTGCCTCCGGCCAACTCCCCGCCGGTCACCGAGTGCAAAGCGCCGGAGGTGGAGAAGAAGTACTACCCGCTGGAAGTGAAGGCGAACGGACGGAGCACCGTCAAGCTCCTGGAGGCGGCCATGAAGATCAGCCAGACGTCTCCGGACATCCCCGCCGAGGTGCAAACAGCCCTGAGGGAGAAGCTCAGCCAGCAGGCTAAGATCCAGAGGCAGACCACCGAGCCAACCTCCTCCTCCAGGTACCCCACATGAACCCGCTGCTCTCACAACCCCTCCCTGTCTGGTTGAGAAGCTATTTATACACATGTATCTGCGATTACGGTACAATTGTAGCATTTCTGAACCCACATTGGTTTGTTTTCCTACAGTAGTACACACAAACGTGATGTCTACACGATGCAAAATACTGCCCTGACAGTGCATGACAGTGTAGCCACTTTCCTTGAGGTGGTTTGGCACGTGTCATGAAGAGCAGCGAGGGCTATGTACCCGCTGACCTTGACATGCTGGCACATGTTGAATTGTGTCTCTTGCTCTGTCTGACCAGAAAAAAAAAAAATCACCTCCTGTAGGCTCATCAGCCAGACTCACGGCGGTGAGTCTCCTCCCTCCAGTTGGAACCTTATAATCTGTTCTACGTGCGAGTCAAGCTGATGAGGTAACGGCGGGGAGCAACCACAGTAATTAAACAACCAGCTCTCGCTTCTCTTTTGTTTTGCAGCACTGTGTTTAAACAAGAACGTCCATAATTAGCACTGCTGTGGGGTGGGAGCTGTCATGGTGGAAGGTTGGTTTCTGGTGAGACGCGCCAGGCAGCTGCGCTCAGTTTCTCAGAGGGAGCCGTTATTGACATTTACTTTGGTTTATCGTTAAGCTCGTTAATTCCTTTATATTGACACCAAGGTCTTCATGAATTACACACCCACCAGGGATGCAGAACGGCCAGGTTAAAGATTGCAACGCCTACTGTCTTAATCCTTCCACCTACTCTTTTGACAGCAATTCTCGATTACCGATGAATGTTTCCTTTTTGAATGACAAAATTACAAAAACACCTACGATGTGCTCTTAGCTCAAACCCAATACTGGTGTAGAGCAGTGAAGCCAATGCAGAAGTGCCTTAAACTTGCAGTCTTTCTAATAGCCAGCAGGGGGCGACTACTCTGGTTGCAAAAAGAAGTCTGATTGTATAGAAGTCTATGAGAAAAATGAGCCTACTTCTCACTTGATTTATTACCTCAGTAAACATTGTAAACATGAGTTTATGGTCTCAATCGCTAGTTTCAAGTCTTCTTCAATACAGCATGATGTTCATTTAGTAAATTATGGTCCCATTTAGAGTCAAATAGATCATAAATCAGGGTATGCTTTAGGGCGGGGCTACCTTGTGATTGACAGGTCGCTACCACGGCGTTGTCCGGTCTGGGAGTTGTCCGTGTTTTCATCTTACAACTTAAACCCTTTCACAGTGTGTTTTCAGTTCATCATGATTGTCACTGTTTGGAGATTCTTTCCCGATTATTTTGGGGCAAGAATAAGTCCTAGCATGATTTTATTTGTCTTATATAATCATAAGTGATGAACTCTTTATCTTATCAACCATTGAGTTCTAATTGTTATCAATCATTCATTTTTTTTTCTTTTTTTTTTTTAAAAAAGGTACAGTGTGTAGGATTTGGCAACATATAGTGGTGTGGTTGCAGATTTCAACCAACTGAGTAGCTCTCCGCCCATGCGATAATGTGAGACGTTGAGTGCAAAACCGTCGTAACGCTGTTCGCCTCGCTCAGAGGCCATCCTCACCATAATAACACTACTTTAGGAGCAACGGAAATCAGATGGCGGCTGGCTCACGTTACCACAGTTTCACAAGCGTGTCGGAGAACTACGGTGGCCTTCAGGTAACTTAAAAATGTAAAAGCCTCTCTTCTAGAGCCAGTGTTTGGTTTGTCCGTTCTGTTCTACTGTAGAAACATGGCGGAGCAACATGAAGAGGGCCGGTTCCCTATGTAGATATGAAGGGCTCATTCTAAGCTAACGAAAACACAACGCCTCTTAGTTTCATGTGATTATACACTAATGAAAACATAGTTATGAATATTATATTCCATTTCTGCTAATAAAATCCCCCGAAATGTTACACACTGTTCCTTTAAATATTGTGAACAGGTAGCATCTGTTTTCGGAAAACTGCAAACAAAAGGATGTGTTTGTAACTTTCTGAATTTTAGGTATGATGAAAAGACAGAAAATGTCACTGAACTCACATTACATCCAACTTCTTTGTTCATGTTCATGATGTCATTATTGAAAACTGAAACAGAAAGCAATTAAATTAGGGTTTTATCTCCGGTGTTAGTAGTGGATTTGGTGTAACCCCCAATGGATTGAGTGTATGTTACGGTTTAAAGAGGATTAAAAGTCAACAACTCGACCGCAAAAGTCAAATAGTTACTACTATTCTCTGTCCAGTTAGTATTCAATGTGTTTAGGTTGTATTTTTAATCATTTTTTACTTTTCCCTTAAGGTTTGTACTGGCAAACATAAAGCCTTCTATGTTGTTTACAATACTTGAGTGCACAGTATTTAATTTTCAGCTGTGCCTCCTGTGCCATATCATTTGTGCCGTGGCTGTCAGATCACTGTGATTGTCTAACTGTCAGAAAGGAGGAGGGCCAGTTGCTAGGTGACAAGATTGGCGAGTCAAACAGGGCTGTCGTTTTTTTTTTTTTCATAAGATGTCAACTTCACAGAAATTTGCTGCATTCAGGTAATTTATATAAGAGCTTCAATCTGAATGCTGGAGATAGGTTTTTTTCCAAAACCAAACGTCAGTACCAGAGATGAAGAAAATGTGGCCACTTGTGATGTTACTGTCTGGTACTGCTTTCAGGGTAAAACCAGCTGTGTTCAGTAAGAAAGAAAAGGATGTTGAATTTACCTTGAAGTAGGTCACAGTGTCCTCAGGTTGTCTACAAAATCAAGGTTGTGGGGTCTGGATTTTAGGCAAATTAAGCCACTTTACAAGGCTCAAAGGACAATATGTTTATATTAGAGTTGTCAAAGTTAACACGATAACGCAAATTCGTTATAACGCCACTAATTTCTTTAATTCAACTCGCGATTTTTAGAATGAAGATCCTGGCATCATATGAAACTAGAAAACCTAAAGAATCCATTGATACCGACCATGTCATATTGGCTTGTTGCTAAATTTTGGCGGGGAAAATCTGGCATGGCCATTTTCAAAGGGGTCCCCTTGACCTCTGACCTCAAGATATGTGAATGAAAATGGGTTCTATGGGTACCCACGAGTCTCCCCTTTACAGACATGCCCACTTTATGATAATCACATGCAGTTTGGGGCAAGTTGTAGTCAAGTCAGCACACTGACACACTGACAGCTGTTGTTGCCTGTTGGGCTGCAGTTTGAATGTTATGATTTGAGCCTATTTTTAGGCTAAATGCAGTACCTGTGAGGGTTTCTGTCATTGTTTTGTGTTGTCAACTGATTTCCAATAATAAATATATTCATACATTTGCATAAAGCAAGCATTTTTACCCACTCCCATGTTGATAAGAGTATTAAATACTTGACAAATCTCCCTTTAAGGTATATTTTGAATAGATACAAAATGTGCGATTAATCTCAATTAAATATGGACAATCATGCGATTACTCACGATTAAATATGTTAATCGACTGACAGCGATATGATTGGCTAGGTCATTGTGAGCATTTTAAGCTATTATTTGCCAACATGCATCAAGCATATTGAAAGATATACCTCAAAGAATCATTACTGGTATGTCAGATGGTTGTTCAGTGAATATTTATGCTTCTCAGCTAGATTAATGTGCTTCTTTCCTGAAGACAAACCAAAGCTTTTCTACCAGATGGTATATGTCAATGCATGTGCCATGAGTGCCACATTATTATGCATGATGCGTTTCAGATGTACTTCTCTCCTGACAAACCATTAGCGCTCATCATAACAAAGCCACTCATGCATAGCACTGACACTTGAGACGTTTATCAAATGCCCTTTACCCTTTCCAACAGGCACAATTCATTCCGGCGCCACCTGCCTCGTCAGATGAATGTCACCAGCGTTGACTTCAGCCCGGACACATTGCCTCTCCGCCAGTCCTCGACAGTGAGCATTGGAAGAATAAAACCCGAACTCTACAAGCAGAAGTCTGTGGACTCAGAGGATGAGGCCAAAGAGCCCGTGGAGACTTGCGGAAAGCTCAGCTTCGCGCTGCGCTACGACTACGAGGAGCAAGCATTGGTGGTGAGAATCCTCAAGGCCTTGGAACTGCCTGCCAAAGACTTCACGGGCACCTCCGACCCGTACGTGAAGATCTACCTGCTACCAGAGAGGAAGAAGAAGTTCCAGACGCGCGTCCACCGCAAGAACCTGAACCCCATGTTTGACGAGACCTTCTGTTTCCCCGTGGTGTACGACGAGATTTGCAACCGCAAGCTGCACTTCAGCGTCTACGACTTCGACCGCTTCACCAGCCACGATATGATTGGCGAGGTGGTGGTGGACAACCTCTTTGAACTCTCTGATCTTTCCAGAGAGGCTGTGGTGTGGAAGGATATTCACGCAGCAACTACAGTGAGTTGGCGTTCACACTAACACACTGCCAAGTCCTCACATATGTGGAAATTGTTGCTATGTGAGCACCACACTTCTGTGTTTCCAATGAGTCAATTGGGAACTTGTACTGATTTTAAAAAAGGTCTAAACATGAAGTATTGCACTGAATTACTTCTAATAGCCCAGATTCATCAACAGCGTTCCACAAAAGTGGCAGGTTGAACACGTTGCATAATTCAAACGCTCTGGGAAATGCATTTCATCAGCAAAACACCCACACAGACATTTTCCAGAAACTGCTGGGTATTCCACAGATATAAATATAGCAACAGAGAGTAAAACGATCTGATCACAAGATATACAAACTGTAGCAATATACTCTCAAACTTTAAAGTATTTACACAAACAGGGTACAGCGTACTGTAGATAGTATGTCCTCATATGAACTGGTAATTTAGCCCAGATTGTATTTCACTCCTACATTAACACTGATTACAGTTTACTCAAGAGCCTCTGCGTTATTTATGAATGTTTTCATTGTGATAAACACTGGGCCATTGTTGTCAGGTTCACAATAGCTGTGGGCTAGCTATATTAATAGTAACCGAAGCTTTGCATACAGACTGACTAGAGATGATTGCAATGACCGTTGCAATGTATAACAGGCCGCTATGGGCGCAGTTCTGATGTCGGACTCTGAAGGCCGTTTTGTATCAAAATATTGATTTCTTAAGTAAGTAGCCGTGTCATAAGCAGGATAATGTACAGCGAGCGCGTCATTGTTGTGAAATAAACCCCTTCAGGGCGATGCAAGAACGCCCTGTCGGGGTTCATTTCACAACAATGACCGGCTCGCTGTACATTATCGCTTACATATATGTTAATCTGTTAAGACATTATTGTTTTTGATCACATCAATGGTGATTACCTGCTCACCTCTGCTCCAACTTTTGGGGTTTTATGGCTACCGTTAAGTGTTGGAAAGAGATGATAATGCAAAGTGAGCTCAGTGGTGGAGACGTGAAGTCATGCAACTGTGGCGTAGTTCGTTTATAGCCTAACGTTAGCTTTTTACTTCTGCCGATTGTGTTTATGCTTCAAAAATCATAAAAGTGGTGTTGTTTTGTGACGATTATCTTGCTGAACAAAATGTTTAAGTATCATAAATGTTTGTTTGCCACAGAGCTTATTTTCTGCAATAATCCAAAACCCAATGGAAAAATCCCATTGGCTTTTTGTCGAGGGAACCAGTGCGATGCTAACTGCCGAGTTGGCCTACAAAAATACGTCATCTCTGCAGCACTCTATTGCTGCTGCAGCGTTGTCGAGAACCGCACATCGCCCGTTGACTCCAGAGAAGTGAAGAAGAGTTCGGTTGTAACATTAGTATGTCCAGCATCCAGCAGCAAAAGTGAACTGCAGTCATTGAGTCGCAGTTTGTAAAGGCCCGCTGAGGAAAACATGCTCAACTCAGTCTGCAGAACCCTGTAGCCTTGCCCCTGCTGCTGTACAGAGAGCTGTCGCTTGTTTATTCAAAGTTTATTGATATTGAATGTGTTGCAAATTGCACCAAATTCGTCAAAACACTCCCTTGGGTCCCCAGCAATACACCCGCCAAATGTGAAGTAGATTGGATGAGTAGTTCTTGAGATATGTGAAGGACACACAGACAAACAAACAGAGATTCCTCGCTTTATCCTTAGATAAGCACATCATCTGGGCCTCACTGTTAACTCCACAGAGGAGATAATGTTTTCTGTCCAGTTTATAAATTACCAGGGTATCTCAAAAACAGAAAATGTGGTATTTGGTGTATAGAGGTCAATGGCCCAAGTAATTAATTATTAATGCAGATCCAACCCCTTTTTAAAGGAGTTTAGGGCATTTTTGATCTGAATTGAGATGCGAATTACAACGCAGATTAAAGAATACTTAACATTTTCTTTTATAAATTAGATATAAAATTTCGAGGATTATGCAGCCGTGGTGGAGGAATGATGCTCTCTAGTTACATACTGAGTTCAAGAACCACATACAAGAGGGTCTTTTTGGACATACAGTACATTACATACAAAAGGAGCTACAACAAACTGCTGCTTTTATGTGATGTGTGCTGCAGTACCGAGAATGTATTGTGTATTGACATGGATAAGAAAGGTGACATTTTTTAGCCCAAAGAACAAAATTAAAGATATATTCATTGTTAGTGCTGAAGCATTTAAATGTCTTGTTAACAGAGAGTTAAATATGTAAGTTGTTTTGTTTTTTAAGTACTTAAATCAGCCAACAGAGTATCATTTGAGCCCTTCCTTGGCCTTGATTGTAGTGGATTATATTCTCAAACTGCAGGCCACAGATCAAGGTGAAAACTCCCTCCTGTGTCGGTACACCCCAGGGCAGCTTCAGTTACTTTGTGGATTTATACTTCACATGAAGGGGTTGGATGTGTCATTCTTAAAGTGTGTATGTGAGCGAGAGAGAGAGAGAGAGAGAGCTTTTATGGCATATGTAGCATTTCCAAAGGTTTGTGGGTGGATGTGAGTAATTCCACTGCAGAGTTGTGATACATTTGATATTTAAAGTCTTAATTTATGATTTTTATTACATTATTACATTAATAGGAACACTCTACTGTCAGTAAACCAGAAAAGGTAATCTTGGATAACTCAATTAGCCAATGCAGCTCTGCTTTCAAATACTTTTGAAGGCTTTCAGTTTCATGTCAAGCATCCAAGTCTGTTTCAAAGCTAACATGACGTTTTCTACATTACTAGAGTAGTGAACTTTCTTGGTTTCTTCATAAACATTTTCATCTGTATCCTAAAACCGAAGCATGCCCATTAAACGTAATAATTACGACAATACGATCTTTAACATAATAGGCTTACTTCAACACAACTAACTGACTACCTGAAGAAAATACTAGTGTCATCTTCTGACTAGCAGTGTTTTGGGACAACAACGAATATGGTATCTAGTTTATAATAATAACAAAATATGGTCCCATTTAGAGTTTAAATAGACCATAAATCAGGGGATGCTTTAGGGCGTGGCTACCTTGTGATTGACAGGTCGCTCCCACGGCTTTGTCCGGTCTGGGAGTTGGCCGTGTTTTCCTCTTAAGGCCAATCCCCACTGAAAGCGTTATTAGAAGCGTTTCTGACATCCGTCACACGCACATCTCACGCTACATGTCCGCAAGATCCGGCGAGGACGCTAGGGCACATGGGCGACGTAACCTATCGTGGAATGCACCCGATTGGTCCCTGGTTTTCTGCTTGCTGTTTCAAAAAGGAAACAATATGGCTCCTAAGCCTTCTGTTAATTCGTCTATACAATCCACCAAAATCTACATCTGAAAACATTTAAAGCGAGAAATAGGCTACGCCACTGCTGAATCTTGTTTCATTTTAGAACTAGATCGCCTAGTTTGACAGCTTGGTCCAAGTTTCATGAGTTAGACGCATCACGCTGGACGGGCTCATTTGCATAAAGTTGCATGAAAGTTGAGTTATTTTTCAACATTATGCAAATACAGACCGCCTCCAACTTGTCGCAACACTCCCACCATGCACTGGGCGACTCCCTCTCCTGCTTTCCATAAGAAATGAATGGAAAGCATTAAGACGCCTTCTGTCATCGGATGATGCACGTCTGACGGAGACTCCCTGTTTTTACACTTCAGGTCTATTTGTCTAAAAAACAAATAATTCATTACAACTATTAAGAAACTAGTGACAAACCGCCTACAACATACTACACTGAAGGAGATACACATCACAACAGCTTGCCATGCCACACAGATAAAATGTGAAGTGCCGGCCTTGGCATTTAGATTCACAGAATGTGGTCAAAGCCTTTAAAATTCATGTCTTTCTTTTTTTTTGTCCTCCAGGAGAGTGTTGACCTGGGAGAGATCATGTACTCGCTGTGCTACCTCCCCACAGCGGGGAGAATGACCCTAACAGTCATCAAATGTAGAAACCTCAAAGCCATGGACATCACAGGCTCTTCAGGTAACCTGACAGCAAATAAGATGTGGCTCGCATCAAAAGCACACACTGAGGCCATAAATCGAACTTAGCTGAAACGAGACAGCAGGTGGCCACTTAGATTGGAAATAGGGAAGAGACATGGGGAGGCCTTTGAGGGCAAATTATTCAAAGTATTAAAATCTGTCAGAATACGTGTCTTATTTCTTATTTTAACTGTGAAAAAGGAAGTGGTTTTGTATTTTGTGGCGCTTCTGAACACCTGAATGTTTAAAGACAGGCGCATAAAACATTCAGCATAATCGCCTTTAACATTTGTATTGTTAGTTTTGGTTGATATCATCATCATCATATGACAGTAAACATGTCTCCCAGACCCGTACGTGAAGGTTTACCTGATATGTGACGGACGGAGGTTAAAGAAGCGAAAAACAACTACCAAGAAAAGCACGCTCAACCCAGTGTACAACGAGGCCATCATCTTCGACATCCCCCCGGAGAACGTGGAACAAGTCAGTCTGTCCATCATGGTGATGGATTATGATCGGTGAGTCAAGCAGTCACTAGCTACTGTATATACACCATAGAAATAGGATAGGAATAGAACGGACATTCACATTCAAATCAACTACTACTAGTCAACTACTAGAAGCTTTACAATGTGCATCCAAATGTGTGTTAATGTGTGTGTGTTTTACTACTCACAGGGTTGGACACAATGAGGTGATCGGTGTGTGTCGCGCCGGGCCAGATGCTGAGGGTCTTGGACGAGATCACTGGAACGAAATGTTGGCTTACCCGCGGAAGCCCATCACACACTGGCACGCTCTGGGAGAGGTACAGACAATTCTTTGATGCATCCCAAGTCTCAAAGAAATCATATTTACAGAGCTTTCTAAAAGCTCCTGAATGTGACATTGAACAGAACAGATGCTGTGATATGCAGCACAACACGTCAGATTATCACATTCAGCTCTGTGTAGTTGAGCTTTTTCCTTCATTTGCTTCATGGAGATTACATTATTTTTCTTATTTAAAAAACAAAACTAAATCCATCAATGTACCTGTATTTTTTTTATATTAGAAATCACAAAAAAAAATCTGATGAAACACATAAATGATACAAAAAGAGGTGAAACGCAAATAGTATAAATGCCATTAGCTGTACAAACATTCCTTCACAGTTACGTTTAGTTTGTAAAATATTTCTCAATTTTGAGGGCCGCTCTGTAACATAATCAGCAGCTGTTTTTCTCTTGACTTGCTATTACTTAAAGCATATTCTGAACAGTCCTCTTTACTAACAGTAGGTACATGGTTTGGTACGTGGGGTCACACAAATCCGTGTTACAATGATTTTAGTCCAATCTTCTCCTTCTAAAAAGTTGGTATTTTTCTCACATAAAATCATAAACAAGGATATTTTGAGATTTTGAGAAATGTATTAACTGTCTTGCAAAGAGTAATTTGGTAAGATCAACATTAATTTCATCTCTGTGCATTCAGCTAGTTTGGTTAAAAGGTGCTTTCTAACAACTCCTATACTTTTTGTTTTTTGTTTTTATTAACAAAAACATGACATAAATCACCGAAAAACATACAAAACAATAAACACACTAAAATAGACCAAAATACAAAATCAAACTCAAACATAAAACATATCAGCAGGCCTAACAACCTCAATAAATAATATTAAAGATATGATAAAACAAAAGAAGAAAAGAATAATAAATCTAATTAAAAAGGAATGAAAAAAAGGTTGATCGCACTTCATATATATAATTATTTTATACATGTGATGTTCTTTTTAATCAAAAACAAGCTTCTTACCAGCCTTCAGCTTCAATGAAGCTTTCCTATTTGCAATACATTCTTCCAAAATAAAGTGATGTTTAATAAACTTTCTAAATTGATTGATATTCAAGGAGTCCACACCATTCAAAAATAAATCTTATTCTAACACAATAATCATATTAATAATATAACTGTCTGTCTCTATAACAACATCCAATATCGCAGAGAAAAAAAGTCTAGTTGAAAGCACAACTTCATTGCATTAAACATCTTTTGGTATTTTTCTATGAAAATCCCCCCCAAAAAATATAAACAATGAGCTTAAAGGGATATTTTGAGAATTTCTTTTAACTGTCTTGATGAGAAAATCGACTTTAATTTCATCTCTGTGCATTCAGCTAGCCTGGTTTGGTTAAAGGTGCTTTCCAACAACTCCAATACTGTCTTACTTACATATTTTGTGTGTGTATTTTAGTCATGTAGAAATCAAAGAGAGATATGTAGTTGTTTAATGAGCACAGTAGAGCTTTTTTCTGGAACAACATCAGCAGCAGGACCTAAGTGCCTAAACACAGCATCTCAGAAGTCATGTGCTCATAGAGAAGTTGCCAGCTTTGCAAACTGCAAACAAAACCCAGCTGATGGTGCTTTGGTTTCTAGTAAATACTGTAAGGCAGTTTTACAGTTGCTGGAAGGCTAACTGTGTCCCCCTTCCCTTTTAATGTAATTTCATATTTACATGTTATAAATGTTTCTTCCTCTTTTGCCCTACCACTCTCCATCTGACGAATAGGAAAAAACAGGTGATTACCCGTTTTCAGTGGTGAATCTACTTTATAAGCTTTGGTAAAAAAAAAAAACTGTGATCATAAGCAAAAACCAGACATGTCCTCTGTGCTCTTGTCAAAACATTGTTCTCTAATAAACACTGATTGTGACATCAAGTGAAACCACAAGGAACAGGACTCAGATGCACGACTCTAAATAACTAAACAAGACCGAATGAATGCTCTCGCCAAAGCGACCGGACTCCATTGAAAAATACAGTGATTTTACCTCGCAGAACGCGGGAGTTGCTGGTCTACCACTGCCTCGATCGGTTAGTTAGTTTGTGCTATTATATGACTTTGGTGTATCCGAACTAACCAAAGTCACACAATAACGCAAACAAACTAACCGATTAACGCAGCGGTAGATCAGCAACTCCTTTTGTCTGCAAGCTAAAATGACAGTTTTTTTCAATAGAGTTTGGTGGCTGTGGCGACGGCATAGATAACAACTTCAGTTCCCCATCGAAAATACAGACTATTAAGCGGTCTCACAGCAAAGTAAACCAGCAAAAATATTCTAAATATAGCATACACTAGATCTGATATAGATATTGACCTTTCTTTTAGGTGGCTAAAATACATTTGGTGCCGGCCCCGTCCACAGCAGTACATTACTTTGCTCCTGTGCGATAATTCCTGTCTGTTTCTCCAAGATAGGAGCGTGCCGACCGTCATCTACTGTAGGTAATACACTGACTATGGATATGTACCTCATATAACCCCACTTCAAAACACCCAGACTATACTATAACGAAAGTATAAGTGTGAACATGCACACAGAGAAGAGGATTTTGCTGAAAGAGTGGTTTCTAACAATGTTTTGATAGTTTGGTGAGTTTGTGAAGGTGAAAATCTGACTTGTGGATCAAGTGATGAGTCTTATTCTACCTTTATCTTTTTCCCCCACTGTGCAAAATGCTGAAATCTGTCGTAATTGCCCAACAGCCACTGCTCTCCATAAAGGAGCACATTTTTTTACAGTCAACTTTCAGGCCAGACGGATCTAGCTCTGCTGGGTCAATACCACTTTTTTTTTGCCTATGATCACAGTACATCCTGAGGACTAGAGAAATAACCTGTTTATTTACCACAAATTGACGACAAAAGCCTCTATAATGTGTTGCGTTTTGTGATATTTTACCTTGTAGTGCCCGGGAAGAGCAGCAAGCTTTGAGAGTCAAGGTTCGTGTCCTTCACCCAAACCTCCGCAGACGCCCTGATGACCGCAGGGAGAGTGACAACAGCACCGACCCTGTAAGGAAGCAGGCGTTAAGAGTTGCTGAGAAGTCGTGTCGAGTCTCTTGTGAGCATGTCGTACGAAAACTCATTCCGACGCGCTTCTTATGTGTTTCTAAAAAACAAGGTTGTATTGAAATTGTTCTTATTCATTCATTTGAACTCGGGTCCTTCAAGTGCTCTACAGAGCTGGCTATGCACAGCGCTCACTGTCATTTCATTCAAGAGTTTGTTTTTCATACATCCACTTTGAAATTCTCAGAAAGGCTTTACATTTACAAAGACCATATGAATGCTATAGGCCTCACTGCAAGACATACCCGGTGAGTCACTTGCAGCTGTATGAACCTTTTCAGCAACATTTTATTCTGGCCCTAGAGCTCCGTAGTGAGGTAGCATTTTACTTTGAAATGGCACGAAGTTAAAGGGCTCCTCAATGCCATGAAAACATTTGCTTGATAAAAAAAACTCAATAAATCCAGTGAGTTTCGATCCAGGTTTCAGCTGAAGAATGCAGGTAATGGAGCATCTACAAGGGCTGGGTAAATCTCTCTTAGAAATTCATCAGTCACAGCGATCACGATTGTGTAAAATCAGCCATTAACCCGCCACTGTTACCTGCAGATATTAGACACAACAACAGGACTCAGATCTAGTGGAAGTGTAGCAGATACATGTAGCAGACTACAGAGCCCCTCTGGGGTCACATGGTAGAAAAATGCCCTGGGATTCGATCAAAGAAGAACAAGTGCGTCACGTTAGCACATTTGAGGTGCTCGTTCTTTGTAGCCAACTTTACCGTAACGTTGCAACCAAACAGCCTAGCTGAACGGAAGCCTGACTGCACGGAGCAGCTCGTCTCTTTTCCCCGCCGCGTTTGACTCAAAGCACAGAAGCCAGCGCCCAATAGAGAGCTGCTTGACAGAGTCCTAAAACCCGGAAATGAGTTTGCATTTTAGCACATCGCATTTGAGTAGGTTTTTAGTTGGATGCCTAAAATAAGGTCTGTGATTAACACAAGCTGAAGAGATTTTAACATTTTGTTCTACGGTTTAAAATATGTCAGTAAATATCCCACTTGTGAATTTTGAAGCCTTTATGTGTCTTAAAAGAGGCGGTTGCTAACAAGTGGCTAAATGAGACTACTAAACGTCCAAATCGTCCGCCTTTATAGCCTTGCTGTGTATACTCACACTCATGTAACGTTAGCTTTTTACTGATGCCGATTGCATTCACGCTTCAAAGATCATAAAAGTGGTCCGCACGTTTTTTTTATCTACCATGTGACCCCAGAGGGGCACCATAGAAAACATATGTACAGAGAGATAAACAACAGTCACATCAAAGTGTGTTTGAAATAACTTAATACATATGTTTCCAAAAAACCTGGCAAAACTTTGACTATAACATATTCATATTTATTTTTGTACACACCAGATCGATTTCAGCACATGATTGCAAATTGAAATAGCAGCACATAGAAAATAGTTAGAGTCATATTTGTATTACTCATATAACTTTATTAAATATAATTCAACTGCAAAATGTCCCTCCTGAGAATGCAATGTGCCAATGATTCAGAAAATAGTGTCCGATCATAGTTTAACAATCGTAACAAGGCACAGGAAGCCTGTCAAGCTTTGGTTTCTGTTTTTTTACCCTCTCAAAAATTGAAATTTACAAGACCAAAAATGTAAGGAATGGATTTAAACAGTGTGTTTAATTGTACAAATGTTAGCATGTCTGGCTAACTAGTTTATTAACTTCAGTCGAAACCTAAACCAGCCTTACATCCAGGGCCAGGAGCATTTTATACTGCATTTTCTTAGGTTACTGGGCAAAATACAAAGAAGTCGCATTCACAATCTGCACATTGACTCTGTAGTATTTCCCAATGTGTAAAAGCTGGGATCCTGGATGCTACTATATTAGAGTTTAAGCTCTGTCCTGCCGTATTGGATCTGGGGAAGGTTAAATTTGCTACCTGATTTAGCATCACATTCACCAAACACATTGGTTTGACCAAATAGTCCGATATTACCTTTTTTCCTTATCATACTTATAACACTAGAACTAACTAGTTGGCCGGTTAAAGCAACCAAAGCGCTAATAGAACAATGGCCAAGCGTCAGGGAGAATATAACACTGAATTTGTCCCAAAAAAAGCCTATTAATTATATATAATTGTTAAAAGATAAAATAAAAAATAAATACATAGTACAGAGATTTGTATTAAAAGTTCCTAAAAAAATAAAGGAAAATCATCTCTGATGATATACTCACAGGAAATAATCTGTTCAAAATGCATCCAAATCGCTCGTTTTACACAAACTTCCTGTATTGTTATGAATTTAATATAACATGAAATATCCATATAATATGTCACTATGTCAGGGGTCGTCACTTAACTCAATGATAGGAAAGGGGTCTCTTAAGGGAAAAGGTTGGGAACCACTCATGATATCGTGTACTGTATGTAGAAATCAGGTTCCTCGGTTTGAAACAAGTCAACTTGTCGACCGGAGACAGCATTTCCAATTAACTCACGAAACTACCGTTTCAACGTTTCATTTGTTAGCTAGCTGATAAAATCATCATTACTTCAGCCGACAAAATTGAAGGTCACCAGACAGAAATGAAAGGCTGCTTTTGTCAACCTCTGACTGAAATAAAGGACCCATTGTTCCGAAAATGACTGTATTTTGAGTGGTAAATCTGCCACCAGTTCATAAAACTGCTTGATTTGAAAATGGAAGGCTTGAAAGGCATAGCAACAGTGACTAAGGACGGAGCTTAACATACACTCAATTGGCCAAACATCACCAAAAACATAAAGTAGAAACAGATAGTAATCTCAATTTAAAAGCTATAAAAGCCTAACTTTATCGTACAACAATTTTTCCTCACCAGTTACAAATTCAGGGAATTATAATCCATAAAACATTTGCAAATGTTATGTATGGTTTTTTTTTTACATCAAGCCATATGAAATTAAGTTCAATGCATTTAACACAGAACTCAGCTTCTCCTCATATGTGAGTAATAAGAAACTAATAAGAAACCAACATAGCAAATAGAGAAAAAAAAGGCTATGTACTGTTATATTACTATGTATTTTATGCTTTTTCCCTGCGCTGCCCTTAATATTAAAAAGAAATATTTTTACTTGTAGCATGCCTCTCACCACTTTAAAAACACACCTATTGAGGGAAATTAATATGTCGGAGTATTTCAAATTTAAAACGTTTGTATATAGTATACTTGTTTGTATTCAAAAGTGAAATTTAAGAAGTTGTCGTGAACTTATGGAGATAGAGACATCACAATGTATTTCTATTGTTTGGTGATAATTTGAACAGCTCAGACTTGTAATTGAGTGAAATTTATACACGTTCTGTAATAGTTGTGAACAATTAGTCAAACTGGAGACCCAGTGAAGCCAACTTATCAAGTTATTCCATGTTTAGGAGTTTAGAGCTTTGATCTGTACTTGTTTGCATATTGGTTGAATCTATATTGAGCCAGAACAACTGCAACTGCTGTCATGATGTGTACAGTTTGTGATAACTTTTGTAACACTTTAAAGTAAACATTTGGAATATGATTTATTGTATCTGTTTCATATGTATTTTAACTAAATAAAGAAAGAAAATGACAGTCACAGCATGTCTCTCTTTGTCTGGGTGGGCAGAATTAATATTTCAAAACAGTATCTATTAACAGCATTGCTTGAGTCTCCTACGTCTTTTCCCTTTAGTGTTTGGTCCATTAGCGTCTCTAACTTTAGGTTCATTTCATCTGTCGTTTTGACAAAATTAAACATGTTCATTGGGTTTTATGTCCAAATTCCAAGTTACATGGATATCTAGTAGTGCGCTAGACAGAGGAATGTGAGCACTATGTCATTTTTTATTGGATAAAATTTGGATTATTTTGTTAACGTTCAACAACAACATATCATTTGGACCTTACGACCGACCGCACACTTTGAAACCAGGCGGCAAACACCAGTTCTGAAGTGAACCCAATGCAGAAGTGCCTTAAACTTGCATTCTTTCTAACAGCCAGCAGGGGGCGACTCCTCTGGTTGCAGATAGAAGTCAGATTGTATAGAAGTCTATGAGAAAATGAGCCTACTTCTCACTTGATTTATTACCTCACTAAACATTGTAAACATGAGTTTATGGTCTCAATCACTAGTTTCAAGTCTTCTTCAATACATCATGATGTTCATTTAGTAAATTATGGTCCCATTTAGTGTCAAATAGACCATAAAGCAGGGGATGATTTAGGGCGTGGCTACCTTGTGATTGACAGGTCGCTACCACGGCGTTTTCCGGTCTGATAGTTGTCCGTGTTTATGTCTTACAACTTTAACCCTTTCACAGTGTGTTTTCAGTTCAAGTAAATGGTTACATTTTGGTCAACTAAAAATGTATTTTTTATCGTTCGGTTGTAAGTAGGTTCACCCTCTTGTGTCATTTCTGTTTCCAAAAAAAGCAAGATGACGACAGCCAAAAACCAAGATGTTCATGTTTATCCCAGAGTTATAAAACTCCCCTCCAAGAGCAAGATAAAACTCAAACACAAGAAGAAAAAAAAGAGGTCAGGTCCTGGAAAAAAAAATAACAGAAAAACACAAGTTCCCGGTAAGCTTTGAAATTGGCCACAATTATAGCACGCATACAATGGTACACTCGCCCTCCACACACAGGGTGAGTGTGTTTTGTTAAAGCTAACATCAGTACTGTTGCTGCACTGGCTGTTCATAGTGAACAAACAAAGGCTACAAAAACACTCAAAATAGTTTGAATAAAGCGAGGTGAAAATGAACTTCACATTCAGTCTGTGAGTGATAACTGGATGTCACCTGAACTCTTCACACCTGTTTCATAAATAGTGGGGAGAACACACACACACCGTCAATCAATAGGGTCCGTTTAACTACAGTTATGTCACACTTACTGGGTTTTTCTTTTGCTGCTTTTTACTCTGAGTGTTGTCTGATGCAGCCTATTGTAAATGGCTTCTCAACATGATGCCAATACAATAATTAGAATAACTTTTCACTTTCACTGGAGTGCAGGGAGTCTGCATTCAAAACGGCATAATTACTCGACTAGACTAGGGTGACTTTGACCTCTTTAAAGTGCCGAACAGCATGAAATGAAATAGTAGAAAGTGAACATTTCTTGTTAGCTTTTTTTCCGTAAATGCAGAGCAGTGTTTCATTTTATAGTCATTACAAATAGTGGCATTTACAAGTGGGATAAAAGGCAACTAAACTGTATATAGCCCGTTCTCCAAAACACCTGTTATACGTCTCTGAGGTGGGCTGGCACCATGCTGCCTCCATCAGCCACTGCTACTGTAGCACTCAACCTAAAGCAAATAATAAATGTTACAAAAGCACTCAGGCAATACGAGGCTCTGAGTTTGTGAAATGCTTTTAAGAAGCTCGTCAGATAGATGGTTCTCATCTTGCATTCGTTTGATGGTGAAACACGAAGAGAACATTTTGATCTCTCGTGCAGCGTGACACAACTTCCTTTTGATCCGCGATGTTGGACAAAAAACAGACAAAAGGGGGATGTTGCATTAGTTTCCCTGGCAATGAAGGCTGCCCACTCTCCGAACCCTAAACCCATATTTAGAGTGGAGTTGTATCTCTAGTTAGCAAGGGCTAATAGCTCCGTGTGGTGATGCATGTAATTAAAGCTTTTGTCATTTCCTGAATGCTTGTTTGAGATGGGTATTTAACACGACTGCTCTATGGAGATTTAGAAGGAGATTGGACCGGCCTCATGGCTCAACAATGCACCTGCAGGATTAGTCATAATTTGGGGGAAATTGTCCGTCCCAGTTTCAAATTGTCAACATAGAAGATTTAGAATAAAGATGAGCGTTTCTTTCAAATGCTACTCTTTGAAGACATATCTTGTTTTGAATAATGGCATCTTCAATTAGCCATCACTAACTTATCAAAGAGCCTCAGTAATGCCAATATGATAGAACCTTTTCATTCAATCAAAAAATATGCATTAAAGCTGAAGTAGGCGAGATTGGAGCAAATATGATTAAAAAAAGTAATTTTTATAAAACGGTCGCTATGTCCTGACAGTAGTGCATGAGACAGGTAACCTGAAAAAAAAACATGTGCCTCTGTGTCCTCCGGTACTCCTAATGGCATCTGCAAGATTTCACAGACCGGAGGAAAACAAACAGTCAGAGCTGACCTGAGATCTGCTGTCCAGCTGCTGTCCAGCAACCGTCTATGCTGATCGAATATGAATCAATATTATGTTGCCTTTTTCTCGCCTGAAATGTTTTCAGAATCATGTAATCATTATGTATCATGAATCATGTAATATGAGCATGATATGTCCCCTTTAATCAAGTTGTGTTATCTTATCCGTCTGGTATCACCAATGCTTGTACACACGTAGGCAAAATTCATTAGGCCAGTTTCATTAGTTTGTTTTTTAAAATGATTCTGTTGAACCACAATTCAAAAGCAATATCTGATTTTCATTAGTTAATTTTCAGTGAACTTTTATTTATTATTACTTTTGTCAGTTTCAAGTTATTTCAGTGACCATTGTGGGTTTTTCTTTCTTTAACGGAAGGGTACCAACAATTTTGCCTACGTGTGTATTTACCACATTTCCCAGACAATAACACTTCACAGCTAAAGATATCGGTATGCACTGACACGTCTACTTTATTATAGCTCAATTGTCCATGCCGCATTGGATACAAAGGGTCAAAGGTCAGCTCATTAATGCCGAGGTAGCTGGGGCTAGTTCTATTCTAAGAACAATTACAGTTAAAGGAGTAAATGGACAGACAGTTATGTAATGCCACCACCCATTACAGCCTAACGGTCATTTTTATGGCCTTCGAGGCCACCATTAAAAAAAAAGCATGGCTCTCAGGCACATGTTCGTGCTTCGAGTGCATCTGTCAGGAGCTGGATTACATCATTCACATATAAAATGTTATGGTTTAAGAGATTTCCAGAAAATATGCAAATTAATGAAAATAAATGATTTTAGTGTTAGATATGATTGCTTCGTAGTCATGGAAAGCATGAATACAAAGTTCGCATTTTGTTAATTCAATACCCAAAAGAGATGAAACATCCAGTATTACTATCTTGATAGGTCATCTTCATGGAGTGATGTAACCCCGCCTGACATCCTGGAACAGACAGGCGAAGCCTCATGGTTGCTTAATGATTTCAGAGTATCAGAAGCTCGTCTTCACCTCGACACTGATCAGACATTAACAGTCCTCTCTTGTCTCGGTATGGAGGGGAATGAATAAAGAGTTGAGAGGTTGGGTTTTGCCTGGAGGGCGTTTAGTAGAGGGATCAAACACAAAAACTGTTTGAAAACTTATTTGATCTTGTCAGGTGTTTAAGGATGTTTAGCTGTGGCCAGCGTATCCTCATATAATGGTTCGTATATCTTATATTTTTCATGCATTTACCTACAAATATCCAGCAACACATGTCAATTTCCTCTCGTAACATGTATACAGTCTTTTCAAAATAAACTTCCGTATTCACAGGAAACACCTTGGTAAGGTTTAAGCAACAAATATACCTAGTTAGGTTTAGGAAATAATCGTGGTTTGGGTTAAAGTAACTACGGAAGTGGTGTTACGTAAGTACGGAAGTTACGTAACAAATAAGTCAACGTTGAGATTAAAATAACTACGAAAGTGGTGTTACTTAAATACGGAAATTACGTGACAAATCAACGTTGACTTCTGGTTTCACAAGGGACATGAGCAGCGGCCTCCTGGGCGAAAGTCCAGTGTTGTTGGACACACCCATCCACTCCGACCTCCTCCCTATGTGGCGTTTGCCGCTCGTTATACTTCCTGGTTCATGATTTTGTGGATTAAATAGAATTTTTTTTGTGGGATACGTATATATGAATTACAGTGCATTAATTTTCGTAGGTATAGCTACCAACGGTGTATGAGAACAGCTTCCTCTGGTTGAATTTGAATCAAGTAGCTTGAAGAATACAAGTTTGGATGCGTCTCTGGTTGCATATTTGTCTTTGCTTTTAAGATCACATTTTGATTTAAATTATCTGTAATTTTCAGAATAAAATACCCAGCAAGCATCTTAGTTTAAATAGTTGTGACTGTATAACCTGTTGAAGCATTAAAAACAAATGAAGAGATCAGAAACAGAAAGCTGCTTACTGCCAACTGGAACAAGCCATCAGCACCACTCGCAGAGAGGAGATGAAAGGCTTTCTTTATGAAGCGTTAGACAGAGGTGACACAGACGTATTGATGCAAGTGACTATAAATAGATGTTTCTCCCCATGGGTAACAGCACAGGAATCCTCTCTCATTACTCTCCCTCCTTCAATTGATTTGTCTTGACAGAGACCTACTACTCATGAATAACCATGACGTGGCATTCATATTTAGACCAGCAGTGGAACTCTTGAACCTAATAGTGTGAATCTTTTAATTGTGGCATTCAGAATGCCCCTGAAGCATCGAGTGCTGTAATTATTACTATATTTGACACATAAATCTGCAAAGTGGGAGAAGACCAGAAGAAGTTTTTCCCCATCCCCATTCATGTTATGACAATCGTTTTTTTTATTATTTCCACTTTGTTTCTGATAAATCATGTTTTGTTCTTCAGTTTGGCAAGGTCTGAATACTACAATAACCATAAGCTCCGGTCACCATTCCTATGTTTCTTGCCGAAATGCACCTTGGGAGTCGTAGTTATCTCTCTCAAGTTTTTATAATCACAAGCTTGTGCCTTAACTTTTTACTGAAGAACCAGATATTTTCAAAAGCAGTTGTTAATTTGTTGTACTGATGATTCACCTGGGACAGTTTCATGTCCATTGAAGTCCAAGATTGTCACCTAACCATAAACTGTGTATAAGAAGAGGACATAGTCACTGTGCTGTCACCCATTGGTCTGAATCATACTTGCATTGAGCCACGTTTCAAAATGAGTCTGAAGGTGGTAATTAAGACATCGTGAGCGCCACTGTGATGGGAAACAAGGGGCTTCACTGTGGCTCCAACAGGTGTGAGCGTCATCACAGTGGCGGGAAGACGTGGTAATAACCGGTTGTGTGTGCGAACAGGCCACTTGAGCTACTCTGCTGATTTACATGGTGAGCAGAGGTGGAGGAGTCGGCATGAATCACCCGAAAGACAGAGAGGACACCGCGGAGGATGTGAGCTTGAATCTAAATGCAGCCGTTTATCAAATGCCGCTCATGCCGTCACAGGTATGGCTCATCCAGCAGCGCTGCGATTCATAACCGGAGACACATCCAATGTCCAAATGAAACAGGTGGGCCGGGATGTACTGGGAAACGTTTGCCAACAGAACACATTAAGCTACAGATGTCACATCCACTGACTACACAGGCACAAACCTATTATAAAACATGCATGACAAACACACAGAAATATTGCCTTCAGGTGTATTATTCAGTAAGCTTAGTCACTGACATAATGCTCATAATTTGTAACCATCTTGCAAAGACAAGTTCCCAAACTCACAATTTAGAATCTTAATGTTAAAAATAAAGTTTGCAGCTAAACTTTGGTGGACTGACATTTGTTTTCAGTAGAGCCATGCTGCAACCAAACTTAAGTGATGAGTAATTACCACACTGAATAATCACTTGAATTGGAAACCAACATTATATATTCTAGGGGCGCTTTCACAAGCCAACATTTAGTCTGTTGCGGTTCATTTGGGCAGTTATGAACAGAGTAATCGCACTCTGGTGCTGGCCAAAAACAATTTTATTTGTTCCGCATTCATTCCTGCACTGTGAAACCGAACCAGACTAAATAGAAAACAAACCAAAAGTATAAATTTCACTCTGATTCAGACTAATCAAACAAACTAAGGCTTGTCAAAGCGCCCTAAAACGGCAAAGTCCCACATTAGAGCCATAAGGCCTCCACAACTGAACAAATTACTACCTTCTTCCTGATGATGGCTTTAGAGTGCAACCGAAAGCTTGAAACAGCACATGCCTTTATCAAATTAACTTGCTGTCAAACTAAGGTGCTTAATGTGAGCTTGAGAGCATTTCTATTGCCTCCGCAGAGCTCTCAACATGGCGATGGCTGAGCCGGCGGATCGCAGTTAACGGTGCTAACAGTGTTAACTTGGGGGGGAACCGAAGGGTGCTATCTGGACGGTGTTATCAGTTGTTCAGAAATTCTGGCATCGTCACGACACGTCATTAACACATAATCAGCCCCAGAGCTCTTGTAGATACGTCAGATGTGTGATGTCAGTGTTGTGTGTGAATTGTTTCTCCATGAATGAACAGCCTGAGCTCCTACACTCCAGTTATGAGTCATCGTTTTGACCTGCGTTCTTACAAAGTGCCTGTGGGCGCCGCAGTGTCTTTATATTTATAGTGTTTCCCCTTGACACATGACAAAACAAGAAATGACACACGCACACTCACTCAAAATGACTCACTCACAGGCCACGTGTATTCTACATCCTATAGTCCAATTCAACCGCATTTCCCACACTTAAATGAGCATGAATGCAATTACTAAACACAAGCAGGAACACAACCTAAGAGCAACAAGTGATTAATCTTGAGATAGGATATATTATGGCCTTCATTGTACTGCTGTTTAAGCATGAAGCTGGTGCTCTCCACTGCTTCACTAACCTTTTGATTAAATTAAATCTGTACCATTCAGAGAGCCCACTCTGACCTGCAGTTTGGTTTGATGCTACAACATTATGAAATTCAGCATGCACTGTTTCTTTTTGGGTGCCACAAATGAGGTTTGTATCCTGCCACTGCCTCTGTCCAAAATGTCATCATTTCATAATTTTATCTTATTAGACATTTGTGTGAAATTGTCATAATTAGCATATAAAATTTTGAGTTGTGGCCAAAAACGTGTTTTGTGAGGTCACAGTGACCTTTGACCAGCGAATTCTAAATCAGTTCATCCTTGAAATTTGAAGAAATCTGCTCAAAGCGTTCCTGAGATATCACGAGAATGGGACGGTCGTGAGGTCACAGTGACCTTGACGTTTGACCTCCAAAATCGAATAAGTCCAAGTTAATGTTTGTGCCAAATTTGAAGAAAATCCTGAGATATTGCACTCACGAGAATGGATCGGACGGATGGACGGACAACCCGAAAACATAATGCCTGCGGCGACGGCTGTCACCTGCGTGGAGGCATAAAATACAAAAGAGGTTGACAAACACTGAAAAGCAGGTAAGTGAAATGTGGGTAAACAATGTCACCAGCACATCATCTTTAAGCAACAGGTGCCACACAATGCCAGGTGCATTATGGTCAGTCAAAATCACCCAATAAAAGGAACCGTTTTTACCCTAGAGAGGAAGGCTTTAGATTGAAATACAACTTGTTAAATTGGATTTTCTATGGGAGTCTCCAAAGACTTATTACGGTTGCTGTTTTCGGGTTAAGGTCATATGTGTATTCTGTGTGCTAATATGTATTTATGAACTACATGTGTTGTTCTATTTTCAAAACCTGCTGCAAAGTGAGTTTCTCTTGGGGACAATAAGTAAAGTGAGGCTATTGTGGCTCATGAATGACAACTTTTATGTTGTCACTCCAAACAGGCTCTTTTACTAGTGCGGAACTCTACAATCCAATTACATGTTTGTCACAAAACGCAGAGTAGTCATATAAATTTGTCATAAAACAGCAAAATAAAAATTTCAATTAAGCAGCAGCAGTGATCAGAGAGCATAGACAACATCTTAAGATTAAGTCACTTGATAGATGAGCCTCCACTTAAGAGGGTCTGGTTAAATATCACTGTCATTTAAGATTCTCTGTTACATTCCAGTACTCAGGATCTCACTCTCAAAGGGTTGCTGATGGGATGCATGGCGACATCAAATCTTTATATGGCCAGAGGGATCGGGGCTCGAAAACTTGCAGGTTGCTGAGGAGGTGCGGAGATTAATGCCCTGTCGGATAAGCTAAATCTCCTTTATACCTCTGGCTGCCACCAACTCCCACCTCAATTTGGTGAAGGTTGGAGATAAGCCCACACAGCACTGTCTCTAGGGAAGGCTAATATTTCCACAGGCTAAAGGCATCCAGAGCATTTCTCTGAACTGGTTTCCCCACTCGTATTCTGTAAGCATGTGTGTCTTTACAATAGGACAACACATTGAAGTCTGTTTGCCATAAAGAAACCACCTGCCAGAAAGGAAACACTACTTACTGTGTGTTCCAATACCCATACTATCATACTATTTAGTATGCCAGAAAAAGATTAAGTATGTCTCAATACATATGTTAAATGCAGTATGCCAAAAATACCAGGATGTGCTACTACATCTGGTTGCATTATTCTGACCCACAATCCTCTGTGCAGCGGATATATGAGCAAGAGGGTCAAAGTTCAAGGCACAATTATGACGAAGTAGTATGCATACTGCATACAACAGCGTCTACTTTGTAAGGGCAGCTGCAGTATGTACTAAAAGTAAAAAGAAAAAGTATGTGATTTTGAACGTAGTGCTATTGTTTTTCTTACTTCTGTGAATTTAATCTAATAAGGTGTCGCATTGCATAAATGAGCACCTGGGTTAAATCATGATTATTACTCGAGTACCCCATTCTCTGCCTAATTAGTAATATAATAACCACTTCAGTTAACTGAAGTGATTTATGTGCCAATTTAAGTCTAGCCAGAGGAGGAAGACGTATTCAGATCCTAAAGTGAAAGTAAACTGTTGTGTTTTGGACATTTAATAGACTAAACACCAGGGCTCAACAAGAAGGATTGCCTGCTTGCCAAGTAAAATGCCACATCGGTGAAGAAAATCTAGCAAGTGGTAAAAAATATTTAAACATTTTTGTTTTTCCGGAGCTGATGATGAAAGTAGCCAGATGGCTCACTTCCTTCTGATCTCTGTTGAGAGTTGAACATGTACAATATCAATCAGGCATGAGAGTACGAGAGAAAATGACGGCAGGTAAAGACAAAGTTTATGAGCTGAAGCATAAAAGAGCATTTCAATTATCCTAGAAACAGGAGTTTAGTGGTTAGAGGACGTGGGTAAAACTCCAGATTAATTTACTTAAATTAAACATTAACTTTGGTCATAGTTATTTGATAACCGCTAATAAACCAATTTGTATAGAGGTAAGTGAAAAATTCACCGGAAAAGTAGATTTCTGAATTCTGACCCAAAAAAACATTAATATTGAACCCGAAACAGTCAATTCAAAGAATAATCAATAAACTAATTGATAATAAAAATACTATTAGTTTCAGCTCTAGTTTCATCTTTAACAATTGGCTGTAGTTTATAATCTCATCGTATGTTTTTCATGTAAAATTATAATCTGCAAAGTACCTAATAACAACAGCTGTCAAGTAAATGTAGTGGAGTAAAGGGTACAATATTTGCCTCTGAAATGTCCATCGAATGGAAATACTCAATGTACAAATACCTCAAAATGATATTTAAGTAAAGTACTTGAGTAAATGTGCTATAGTTACTTTCCACCACTGATCTGAAATGTCAAATATCATATAATAACTTTCTTCTCTGAACAACTTTAATGTCTTAATTTATAGTTATCCTCAGAAAAAAACAGACTTCTTCACTATTTCCTTGTGGACTGATACAAATATTGTCTGCCTGAATTCAAGACATAAAACTGGGATAATGTGACAAGCTGTTGTTGTTTCTTTGTTATATTTTACCAATTCCATCATATAAAACAGATGTTTCTCTTTGCTGTCACTAGATAGACAGGTTATTTGCACCAAAACAAGAGAAAAACAGAAATGTTTAGAATCTAACAAAAATGGAAAAACACACAGGGGTTTGCTGCATCACATAGCAGAGTGTAAATGTGTTTTTATATCTTTCGTGGTGCTTACCAACAGGCATAATCTAATTGAATTCTCATTAAAGAAAGTCGTGAATAATTAATAGGAACCATGAGCGACTACACCACACAGGCTCATGACAGCCATTATTTGGGATACTGTGGAGTTAAATACACACGGAGGCACACAGATATACGGGCGATTCAGACATTATGACTGAATCAAGAGAGCCATCACTTGTATTGTTTTGCTCCTCCATGGCTGCATTTACATGCAGCTGTTGTTTATATTCTGGTTAGAGTCTATATGTGTTCATATATTCACATGAATTCTTAGTTTGGTGAGAGTCAACTAATAAAACCACAGATGGAAAAAAATAAATGAAACCTACAAGGAGCCGATCTTCTTCCTTCCTTTTTTGACTGAGAAATCGTGGTTGTTTCTTCTGTAATACAAAGAAATGATCCTTTTTAGACAGAAAACACAGAAAGTAAAAGCAGTAAGACATTTCCATGCTTTAGCCACCTGTTGAAGGGTAGAATAAATTAAGCCTCTCCGTGATCTTGGCAGGTTTTCCTAACAAAGCCCAACAAATCATAAAAAACACTTTTTATTGTGAATGGTTGAAGGAATTATCACAAACACTATTAAAGCAGTATTTAATGAGTGTTTTGGCCATTTGGGGGCAGAAAAACTCCACAACAACCTTAAAAACACAAACATAATATGGCTTTATGAAGGTAAAACTACTTCTTGTTCTACTTTATGCTCAGCTTTGCATCAACTTCTGAGAAAATGTTTGCACTTCGGCCGTTAGATTTTCTTCATCAGCTATATCTGTTGTTCGGTGCTGGGTGGGTAGTGAACAGCGGGTTTTTCGGAGCATTTCGTCTGTAAACCGTCTGCTGCAAACTGGGTTGGTTCAGAGGAATTTGCAGCCGGTAAAACCAAATCAACTAACTAAGAGAAGCTAAAAATGTTGAGTAAAACTGCAGCGTTGGGTGATAAATTCTCTCTGCCATCCTCATTATAAGCAACCCTTTTCATGTTAATCATTTGATCCATTATAAAAAAGTGTGAACAAATGACCATTGGAGCTTTAAACCACTATATAGATGTGAGTTTTGTAAATGAATGCTTGAATGCGGTTTTTGTTCGTCATTTTTTTCACACAAAAAGGGCCCGAAAGAGAGCACTGTCGCTGGCTTTTCAGGGCCTGAAAGACATCTCTCTCTCTCTCACTCTGAATATATTCATGTACATAACAATCTGTCACATACTAATTATACATATGCTTCACCCTGCTGCAGCACCAGATCTACAAGCAGTTGTTTCATTAACAGTTACTATAACATTGGTCGCTGAAGGAATGAACCTGATGCATACAAGATGAAAGAAACTAAAGACAATAATGCACATGTAATTGGGCCACTATACAGTACAAGACCCCCGAATACAAGCACCCAACAACGACACTCTGGGGATTTCAACCTTTTTGTTCTATGTGGTTAACATATACTTATATCTATAACTATTTCAACAACATTAGGCCTACCTATACAGGAGAGGATGTCAGGGAAACCCACAGGAGGAGTAACGGGGAATGCTCCAAAAACTACCAGTATTGTGAGAAATACACTGCAAGACAGAAACACGCAGGGGGTTATAAAGTCGCAACAAAATAGCATGCAATACAAATAAACCCCAAAAAAAGAGAAACTTCCACCCACAGTTTGGGTCCATGTTTACTTCCTGTCAGCTGATGTCATTCACATACACAGCAACAGGAAATAAACTGGGACACTGGGACATTTAGAATGTTTACGTTTAAAACCGTATAATGGTCTAAATATTATATATTTGTGACATCACAAAATGCAGCTCTAACTATCCCAGTTTAATTGCACAATACACTGCAGCTACTGGATTACACACAGTAACGTTACAGCATCTCAAGTACAGGTAATGTTAGCAACACCAAGGAATGCTATTTGCTCTAATTGATTGTAAACAGGAGTTAATTGCTGCAGGCTGAGCCAACATGGCTGCTAGTTTACACACACAAACACTCTCTAACTAAGCACGAAAATATATTATAAAGTCACTTAATATCAACTATAGTAGGTAACGAAATGTTGACAAACCTTGTGCCCTTATCAGCCAGGTGCTCTTCACACAAAAAGGTAACTCCTCGTTTTGGAGGACACACCTGACGGTGTACCGGCATTACCCTTTCAAAATAAAAGCACCCACCCTTTATAATGTCAAAGGATAACAAAGGTAACAAAAACACAACAATTCTTATTTTCAGGTTATTATACACTAAAGAAAACGTACTTTTTAATATTAATATTAAATTCCATTTCTGCCAATAGATTTTAACGCCACTAATTTCTTTGACGCATTAAAGTGGCAGTAGGCAGTATATATTTTTGGCATCATTGGGCAAAAATCCCATAATAACCTTTCAGCAAATGTAATTCAAGTGTTCTGAGAGAAAACTAGACTTCTGCTCCTCATCATGGCTCTGTTTTCAGGCTTTAGAAATTCTAGCCCGTGATGGGAGACTTTGACCAATCACAGGTCATTTGAGAGAGCGTTCCTATTGGCTGTGCTCCGGTCATGTGACCGGTACTTGGCATTCCTTCACCAGATTTTACAATGGTGGCGGCGTCACAAACTTTCTCATTTTACAGCTAAACCGTGCACTACAAGATGATTCTGAAAACATTTGAGGTGAGAAACAGGCATTACAGTAACATAATATTGATTCATATTTGATCAGCGCTGCCTATTTTGACCGTTTGATCGGAGTTCGCGAGTGATTGACAGCCGGCTCTCATAGACGGCAGCTGGACAGCAGATCTCAGATCAGCTCTGACTGCTTGTTTTCCCCCGGTCTGTGAAATCTTGCAGATACTGTTAGGAACACCGGAGGACACAGAGGCACATGATTTTTTTTTTAGGGTACCTGTTTCACTACTACAATATAGGGACCGTTTTATAAAAATAACTTTTTTGAATCATATTTGTTCCAATGTCACCTACTTCAGCTTTAACACAGTCGAACTTTCAGAGGTTATAGTGGCTCAGTTTTAAAGGGACTATTTGTAACTTTCAGAAATGCTTCTTAACAGCGACACCTGTGGCCGTGAAATCAACGAAAGTCAGCGTCGGGCTCGCGCTTGCTCGCTCTAAATATACCTGAACGAGCGTCACTCAAAACAGTGAGGCGACACACGTCAGCTAAAACCACAATATCACTCTATATTTCAGCTGCTTGGCAGTAATGTTAGCTGATCAGACGAAGGTCTCTCCATGAACATGATTTAGATCTGATCCTAGTGTTGGCTTTTCCTGCCTCAGCGCAGGCTGATGCAGCGGGGCTCTGCAGCGTGTCTCCCTGCTCTCTCCGCCCGCAGCCGGAGAGAGCAGAGGAGACACCGGCACCCGGTCGGTAACGAGAGGGTAACGTAACTCTCTGAAGAGCTCCGTCACTTCACAAGACACGGGAAAGCTCTGTTGGTCTGGAGGAACTGCAGCATTTATTTCTGCACAAACGTCCCCTGTGCATTCACTAGATATTCTCAGAGCTAAACTAACTCTTCTGCAGTGTGGAGTGAGCGCGCGTTCACGTCTAGAGGTGGAGCGAGACAGCGAGGACGCGCACGCATTCTGAGTGAAGGAGAGCAGGCAGCGGAGACGAGGCTCCAGCCACACGCGAGCGCGCATATGCGAACGCGCATGTGTGGCGACCTGCTACATTTATACGCTTAAAAAGTTACAAATAGTCCCTTTAAAGCTGAGTGATGATACTGGCATCATATGAAACTAGAAAAACCTAAGGAATCCATTGGTACCAACCATGTCATAGCTAGCTTGCTTTTCGACAAGCAGGATACATAATGCTCCAAACCTATGCTACATTTTGACGAAGATATGTGAATGAATGAATTGGTTTGCCATGTTATGATTTGAGCATATGCTTCATGCTAAATGCAGTACCTGTGAGGGTTTCTGGACAATATTTGTCATTTATTATGTTGTTAATTGATTTCCAATAATAAATATATACATACATTTGCATAAAGCGGCATATTTGCCCACTCCCATGTTGATAAGAATATTAAATACTTAACAAATCTCCCTTTAAGGTACATTTTGAACAGATAAAAAAGTGTGATTAATTTGCCATTTATCACGATTAACTATGGACAATCATGCGATTCATCACGATTAAATATTTTAGTCGATTGACAGCCCTAATAGAGACTAAATACTTGTGGTTTCTGAGATAAAAGCATTTTGTTATCATACTACATCTAGTCTTTGGGCATATGGCACTACTGTTTTTTCCTAAAATATAATGATTGCAAAAAAAAGTAGTCATGTGCCCACAGACTAGATATAGTATGATAAGGAAAACTCACTTTTCAGCCAAACGGTTTGACCGGGAACACTTCCACCAAAGGACATTACAAATTTCAGTTGGTCAAAATGGGTTAAAATACAAACATCCTCTGGATAACTGAACCACATAATAAGTTCCTAGGTCAGAGTTGAAAGTGAGGCCCGGAAACCGTCAATCATGCAGTGCTTACATGATCCTCTCGTCTCTGCTGGGTACTAATGAGCAGACAACGCCCCCCTGATGAGCCTGCAGCTGCTGTTCTTGGTACAAACACACACATATAGCCTTTTTGATATGAGCGGACACGTTCCAACTCCACGTGCATCACCATAAAGTGCATCTCAAACCTAACTGGGATCCATCACAACAGAGGCAGTAGCAGATGCGGATAAATTGAATCCAGCAACAGCTTGTTTTCAAATTAACTTCAGAGTTTTGGGAACATGTTGTTCCCTGGTGTGATAGTCGATTGATGCACCGGTATGTCAAGACGCTGTCAAGTCGGGCATTTTTCACAACATCATCAATACAGTGGGCGTGTTGAGGCTGGAGGGAGGGAGGGGATCACATAAATGGCTTCTCCCAGTCTCTATGGCAACCTGTTGGCATAGTGCCGTGTCGGGAAGGCTTTAATGGCTTGTCACGGCCATGAGAGCAGAACAGTGGTATGGCATCTACAGTCCAGCTGAGTGGCAATCAAGAACCACATGGGAGACAAATGTCCCCATACTTTGGTCTGACATATGTTTCACTGCAGTTCACTGTTCATAAAGAGGCTGTTTTCCCTGCTGTTCCACTGAAAAAGTCTGTCTGAATGTATATATAATTGGATAATTGGCACGCCTGGACAGAGACAAGACGTCTGTTCCCACTATTTCAGTTACATACTAATAATAAAGTTTGCTTTTGTTTGCAACATGTAGAGAAATTTGGCTGTCTGAGTTAATTTTATCATTTAATGAATCAAAAATACTTGTTGCATGCACACACATTTAATTATGTAATGTACTTTTGTTCCACAAGTGTGTGTATTAAAAGCTACAAACTGGTGCTCTAGTGCCACCTAGTGGATATAACACTTCAATACTGTACACTTTGACATTCATTGGACCCACAGCAGGGGGATATTTTAGCACTACAATAGACTAAAACTGAATAGATGTTGTTGCAAATCACGCCACGTGAGACAATTCAGATCATAAGCCTTTAAATTATCAAACTGGATCTATAAATTGGGCTTTTCTAGTAGATTTGCATTCATTTATTCAAATTTTAATCAAGTTTAAATGTTGTTTTTCAAAGATTAAGATACATTTTATGCCAAAAATGAGGATAGTAGTGATTCTAGATGGTTTTAGAACACATAACACTTTATAAAACATAAAGAAATTGTGATAGAGGATGTGAGGATAATACTGCCAACGTATATAAATCAAAAGAACCTTTTGATGTTGTTTAGATTAACAAGATCCTTGTAAATTGTGTTTACTAGCATTTCTGGTGACCTATTGTTTGCTGTAGAATCCTGATTTGATTAGAAATAGGAAGTTTGTTATGCATGAATTGTATTTTGCACTTTCTCATTTAGTTTATATGTCACTTTGGTCAATACAGTAACATTAAAGGGCAACTAGGATGGACTTCCAAGCCGATCGGGGGATGTTAAAAAAACCTCTTAACATACTTCACACCACAGGAATTTCTGGATCATCAAAAAATCGGGGCTTTGCTGACTGTTGTCGGGAGGAGAAATCAGGCCCCAAATCATCTTGATTCTCGTCAGTGTACCCGGCATTACGTCTCTGGTTTCTGGTTTTGAGAGAGAGTAGCTCATGTTCACAAATATTGACTGAGCTTTACTTAGCAATGGAGATAACATATTGGAATTCTTAATTTAGGTGGTGTTCCCCTTTAATTATTCAACTGATGTTGAGTTAGAGGTCAATTATCAGAATTATCTGATAATTATTTAATATAAAATCTGTCTTTCGTTGCAAAAGGATGAGTGAGAAAAAAAACTGGGTGTTGCTGATTGTAGTTAAATACCTTTAAGACATCAAACCCCTCCTCTGTAAATCCTCTTCCACTCTGCAGACTCTCGGGGTCGTGGGCTTCACCTGTCAGTCAACAGTTGGGTCTTTTTGCTAAAAACACTGCAGGCCCACACAGCCAGTCCTGAGCCTCAGAGACTAAATTAGCTCTTTAAAAAAGTCAGCTATGCAACACCTGTTAGATCTTAACACAACCAAAATTACACTCTTTACCAGTCATTTAATTACGTATCACAAAAAAAAGTTCTGCCTTGAGAGACACCTTTTACAAAAAAAGGGACATCTTTAAATTAAAGATTAAACTGCATTTTTCAAGAGTGTTTGAGTTAGAATCAAGTATCAAGAATAACTTGATTCAAGACCAATTATTTCATAATTCTGAAAATAATGTCACTTGACTCAAAGATATCAAAATATGTTTTGATTTATTACAAACAAGTGAAATATTGGCACTTTATTTGAAGACTTTTAAATCCTTGATCACAAATGTTAGAATATCTGAGGGGTTTGCGTGTGTCAGATCAAACAAATCCTTAACAACTGCAGCCTACAAGTAAAAATACCATTGGTATGCAAAGATAAAACACCCACAAAGCGCTGCATAGTCTAGTGGAGTCGTGAAATCAACACCACCACACGTCCACAAAATCCATCCATCCACAAAGCATCATTAACCCATTTAAGCCCAAAGACTATATTTAGTATGATAAGGAAAAATGCCACAACATTTGTTCTGATTTGTCAAATGTCTTGAAATTTGGTACGGGCGTACTTTAGAAAAGTATCTAACAGTACAATTGAATGAAATTTTTAGATCACATGAAAAATCACACTTTTACCAATGGACAAAATCTGATCAAAATGAAACTAAAATTGTGTTAATTAAATATCTTCCATATTATTTTTTTTGCACTGCATATATATGAATATATTTTTTATAATTTGTTTTATTCAGCTTGTTATGAGTTCATAGATACCAAATACTTGATTGTGCTCCTTGTATTTTCTGAGATACAGCCATTTTCTTATTATATAGTCTTTGGACACATGGGACTACTTTTTTTGTTTTAATGGTAAAAAATTGCCCTAAAATAAGCAGCAAAAATGTATGGATTTTTATTGTTTTCTGTACACGCATGCAAGAGGCACCTATCTACATATTCCATATAAATACAAGTTGCACAGATCTATTATAAGTCATACAGCAGGTTAAAACATTCGCTTGAGGAGCCATTCTCCATTAGTTTCAATGGGTTTCGATGTACTTTCAGGAAGTATGTTTGCTTCTATTAAGTTAGAACAATCAGATATTTATACATCATTCAAGATTAACTTCATGTACTTCAGTTCCCCCCAATAAGGAGTTCCCACTCAAATCCACACACAATCCCTGGGATAGCTTTATTAAAAATAGGAGACAAATAGTCCAGAAACGTGGCAGTCCAGTTACTTCCAGGTGCCAGCCTTGCCCTTGGCCCCGCGGGAGGTCTTGGATGCTTTGGAGCCCCTCTGGTGGTCGCTGACTCGGTTTCGGAGCACGTGGATGTCGTACTTCTGCCTCTTGAGCTTCTCGGCCAGCTCGAACTTCTCAGCGTGCAGCTGCTGGAGCCACTGCCACAGGTCCTGCGCCTTCTCCGCCAGCTTCTCCTGGTTCAGGTGGTCGATGTTGAGCGGCTTCCGGCGGTCCATCAGGGCCTTCTTCTTCTCCTCCCGCGCCGTCAGCTTCTTGCCCTTCTTCTGGTCCACCTTCTGCAGGTAGCCGCCAAAGGACTTGTTGGTGAAAATCATCTTCTTCTTCGCCTCCTCGTCGGCACGCAGCTTGGCGGCCTCCTCCTCGCGCCTCGTCCTCTCCTCGGTCAGACGTGCTTGGCGCTCACGGTCTTGCTCGGTGCGGACGCGCTGCTGTTCCGATCTGTCCGATCTTCGACGTTCGATACGGCTACGCAGAGCGACCAGCTCTTCCTCCTCTTTCTGTCGGGTGGAGAAATGCGACTCGATCAGGGTCTGGAGGTCGTTGAAATCCTTCTCCACCCTCTTGCGGTGGAGGTCATCGAAATCCACCTTTTCGCCATCGGGGAGTTTTGGAGGAGCGATATTTGGCACATAAGTTGTTTTAGGACGCCATTTGGAGTCCTCCTCTTGCTCATTCTCCTCTGCGTGCTTTTCTTTCTTCTCCGCTTCATCATCCTCTTCTTCTTCAACTTCTTCTACCTCCTCTTCTTCCACTTCCTCCTCGTACTCCTCCACAATCTCCTCAGTGTCTGACATGATGGTACCTCGGAGGCTTTCTAGGGAAGAGATGAACACCAAGACCAGCTGGTGTTTTTGCACAGAAGAGATGACTGGGGTCTCAGGCGTGCAGCTTGGGGGGTTTTTAAGGGTTTGTGTTTACCATGTGACCTTAAGGCTGACTAAAGTCTCCAGAGTGGAGGTCAGCAGGGGCGGATTTTGAGACAGATGGAAGAGTCTATTTTCTCCTCGCCAAACCTTCAGCCACACTCAGCCCCCCTCCTCTGACCCTACAGCGCCTCCTCATTCCTTTGTAAGGACAAGATGAGGGACTATTTCAGATGCACAACAGATGCACACACACACTTGTGTTTTCCAGTCCCACAAAGGTCCCACAAAGCAACACGTCGTACTTTTAAAAGGCCTACTGAGGCTCTGGCGCTGACAAGAGACAGAGATGTGGAATCACGACTATAGAGAACAATGCACCACTACTCATCTAGTCAACAGATATTTCACATGCAATTTGCGGGAACTTTCTAATCCATCGTGATAGTTTTAAAGCCACTGAAGTTCCATTAACAAAGCAAATTGCAATCCCTTAAGTGCGTCAGAGCTGGTGAGGATTTTAATGACGGGAGTTACAGCTGTCACATTTTCCAAAATGAGCTTCCTGCGCCCCGTAGCATCAACAAACTAACATGATATTCTTGAGTTAGACAAAATAACACAGTAAAGATGAGCTATATTTACACTCTTTATTCTGCACATAAAGGACTATCTATTAGAGGTAGACCGATTGATCGGTTTGGTCGATTAAACCTGCAGTAGGCAGAATGTTTTTGGCATTTTTTGGCAAAATCACATAATAACCTTTCAGCATATTGTAATTCAAGTGTTTTGAGACAAAACTAGACTTCTGCACCTCAACATCTGTTTTCAGGCTTTAGAAAATCTAGCCCGTGACGGGAGACTTTGGCCAAATCCGATCAAACGGTCAAACTAGGCATTTCTGATCAAATATGAATCAATATTCTGTTGCTGTAATGCCTATTTCTCGCTTCAAATGTTTTCAGAAACATCTTGTAGTGTACTATTTAGCTGTAAAATGAGAACGTTTGCTCTGGCTGGTGGGCGGTGCTTGGTATTTCCTCAACAGATCTCGACATGGCCGATTTATTAAAAATGGCGTATGCAAAAGTAGCCGACGAGGCTGCTGCAGAATCAAAGAAGATATCAGTCGATTAATCGGCCTTTTCCTGCTCCAAACTACTGTATTATATCAGCCTTTAAAAAGTCCAATATCGGTCAACCTCTACTATCGTAATTCTTTGTCTTAGACTTTTTTTATATCTGTAAAACACTTTGTAAAGTCAGTCTGTGCGTTATAAATATTGGTATTTAGTTATTTCTGTAAAGAAAAACAACACGAGCACCACAAAAAGACCCTCAATGATGTGCAAGATGAGCTTTACTGCTCCGTCCATGTCTCCACTTTGGAATGTAATTAAAACATTCTTGCTATTGGAGGCTTTCGGCTTTCAGCGCTGTGCGGATTAAAGTGTAATTGCTCCCAAGCCGCAACACTTCAACGCTGATGTCAAGAATTTATGATCCCAAGTCTTGAGTTATCGGTGGAAAGGGAACGAACGTAGTCGAGGATGAGATGAACTGACGGGGAGAGACAGGTGCTCTGTTGTGTCTGAGAATCCCAATTAAACTGCTACCCGCGCCTCCTTAGGATAAAGTCTCTGACGTTATTCTGCAGCACATGTATGTGGCGGATGACACATTTTCTCCAGGGGGTTCAATTTCAGTCTTAATATAAGTCTTCTGGGAGCTCTGGGTGATGATAGGCTAATTGTGGCGTCAAAATAACAAATATGAATGCTTATGAGAAGGTCCCATGCCTGTCTTATCCCACTAAAACATGCCTGTGGACAACAGGAGGACAGCAGCTGGTTCCAGTATAATCAAGGCACTCTGGGGTGCTGGTGGCGAGGGACAACTGTGTCTATCAGCGAAGAAAGGCAACAAATGACGAAGGCTATAAATAGCCACACCCTGTGCTGTTTAACACAGTCCAAAATTAACAAATAGAGTGATACGGTAAAACTCAACTGGTTTGTGATCAAAGTAAGAAGTTCTTAACATCCTGGTAGGACATTTTCAAAATACAAGTTGTTTAACTCCCTGAGACCTGCAAACTTGGAAACATAAGGAATCCATTGGTAACAACCAAGTCATGCTGTTGGGAAGAACGCTGAATAACGCTCCAAAGTTAGGCTAAATTTTGGCGAGGAAAAACTGGCATGGCCATTTTCAAAGGGGTCCCTTGACCTTTGACCTCAAGATATGTGAATGAAAATGTAATTTTATAATCCGGCCCAGTAGCTGCTGACATTTATTTTGCCCAGTTACTTTATTGTCCCGTTCGTGTATTCGTTCTAAGTACAATTTAACTCACTTTTTTTGTCAAATTCTTAAATCATTTTACCATTATATGTGACTTTGATGAAACAAGTGGGGTAAACTATAGCTAACTAATTGCTTAGTGTACCAATTTGATCTTAACATAGCAATTCAACATCCATTGATGCTAATATTGTAATGATGCTGGTAGCAAAACGTTAATTCTCTATTTTTAGATACGTAGAACGATTTTAAAGGAAGGAGCTGCCTCGGCTACTGGAGGCAAATCTCAGGTACGGCTGCACTTTTTGCCGAAGGCGAGGTGGCTATATAGATATTCACAATATCCAAATGTGTATGCTTGAACTGCCACCATCAACCGCCATTATGTCCTCATATAGCCTACACAAGATAACTATTGACCATGTCATAACATGTGAATAAAGCTCATTTTGGTTTACTGTCGTCTGCTGTATTTTGTGTGTCTTTACGATGAAGTTCGTACAGTAATAGCCAGAACCATCTGTGCATTGAGAAAGTACAGGAACGCCCCTCTGTGACTGCCATCAGACCCGCCTCCCCAGGTTGGGAACCAGTGATATAAATAATGAAGCAGCATCCAGAGTAAAGCATTTGTTGTCATGACCTAATCAAACCAGTGCTTCTCTCCAGATTAAATCAGCAAATGAAACCTTTTATTAGACTGGAAAAGTCTGCAGTTCATGGAAAGAAGCAGTTACACTTTGGTAGGAAACACTAAGTCCACAGTGACCTCGTCTGGTCAAAATCATGAAGTACAGTTACGTGTGTCCCACAGTATTCCTCTCCAGTTAACAGTAAATATTGTCACCATTCCTGCCAGACTGAGGGCTGATCAAGGCAATAGATTTATAGATTATAGCATATATATAGCTAATTTCTTTTTTTTAATACTACTCATTATTATGTGCCTGTTTTGTTATAGACAGTCACCGAATATTTAAAGGCTTATGACCTGACACAACTGATCTTATCAAAAGAATATATCTAAATATGCATACACTAAGAATACAAATGAAAAAGGAAGAGAGATTAAATCCATATTTACTCACCTGTCAATCTAAATTTTGATTGCAAAGCCAGGAGCTCACGTTTTCTTCTTTTTTTATTGTACTGACTTTAAACTTTGAGTTTCCTTTAGTTTTTTTCTCAATGTTTGGACTCCCGCAGACCCCACTGTGTGTAAAAAATTAAATTTTTTCCTTTAAAAATATTTTTCTTTTAGACTTTATTAGATAAGTATTGAAGTGGTAACCCTTCTTTTTTTTTTTTTTTTTTACATCAAATTAGGAAATATTTCATGTTTTATATGGGCTATGCATAAGGAACACCCTTATTGCCTTTTTGTATCATGCATAAAAAAGCAGACATGAAAGCATCTTTCTGTGCTATATTTGTTTATTTATACCTCGTTAAACGTGTTTTTAAAAGGCTATGATAACAGATGATGAGCTCAGCATGATGCAAATGCATTATAATCATAATGTGAGCACACGCTGCAGTTGTTAAAAGTAGTCCATGTTGTCTTGGAGGAATAAGAGCCCACATTTGTTATAACAGAGCAAAAAATGTATCATAAATTTATACCTACCTTCCAACTTCAATTATCTGATCTCAGACCTGCGATTGATCTGAGGGATATTGCTCTAAAGGGGGAAAATATCACTACACTGCCGTACTCTGCATACCTGTATAGTAGGGCTGCAACTAACGATTATTTTCTAGAATAATTGATTAATCATTTGGTCTATAAAATGTCAGAAAATAGTGAAAAATGTTCATCCTAGTTTCTCAAAGTCCAGTAAACCCTTTAATCTTTTATAATGGTGTATTCATCTGTATTAAAAGAAATGTTTTCTTTTACACATTTATTACTTAACTTCCTGTGAGTTCAGTTACAATACTGTTAATATAAAGTTAATAGAGACATTTGTAGGAGAGAGGTTCTGGTAATTAATAATAATATCACAAAATGATGTTTTATTATACACCAATAAACTTTATTGTACAAAACTATGAATATCAGTTGATCTTAGTCAAATGTGTTTTCATTAAATCCTGTATCACATCGTGTGTCATCATCGCTCTCCATCTTAGTGTGCATTTCAAAATATAAATATAATACAACGCTTTTTGAATTTCCGAACTTGTAGATTTGAAACCGTCCAACATTTTTGGATCACATCTGTCCGTTTGGTTTTCTCTGTGATTCGTCGGATACGTCTGACAGGTTTGTGGCCTCCATCTGCTCCTCTAGCGTCCCGCCGTCTTCTGGTGTCTGGCTGTTCTGATTGGCTCTTATCTTGAATTTAGAGATGAACTCGTTACTGGCCAGCGCTCCTTCCTTTTTAGGACATGGGCGTGTTGATAATAGGCGATGATTCGAATGTTCTACAAAAAAAAAAAAAGGTTTTATCTTTGTGATGTCCACTGACACATTTCACTTTTAGGTTAGGACTGCAAACATAGTTTAGGTGCAGTTTGTTTGTTAGTTTGTTAGCTGAATATCTCAAAAACATGTCAACAGTTTTCAATCAAATTTATTTGTAATTTAGACCATTGTTTAGGGAACAAATGCTTAGTTTTTGATGCAGATCCAGATCAATTTGAAATGATTTATTAAAAGTGCAATATTGCACTTCTTAATTGCAGTTGCAAAGGGAAAATCATGCATAAATAAATAGACAAATAAATACCGAAATAAATGCACACATTTAAAAAATAAATATAACATAAATACAAAATAAATAAATACAAAAATAAATAAATTTAAAAAATAATAAAAATAAATAAATAAATAAATAAAAGGGAAAATTAAACAGAAGAGCAAATAAATAACGAAATTAATACAAAGATAAATAAATAAAGAAGCAAATTAAAGCAGAAATATCAATTTATGTCACATTTTATCAAATAATGAATGGCTGCATTTATTTTTTATATTATTTTTGCTTAATTTCATGACATATTTATTTATTTATCAAAAAATTTATTTATGTATTCATTTATTTTTTATCTTGGCAGATTCCGTCCTGATTCTAACTTAGACCCAAACAGACCAGATTAAGAGCATACTGCACCTCCAGGACCGATGGGTGTCATCAGGCGGTTCAGCTGGACGTTCCAGTGTCGTACGTGTTGACTGGCATATCTCAGCTTCTCTTGTACCTCCTGGAATAAGAAAATCAAACAAGTAGTTTCCAATGAGTGTTTTTATAGTATTAAACATGCTGCACATTGAGCAACACACTGTCTCTTTCTTACCTCCAGGTGCTGGTGGCTCCTCTGGCGAGAAGCACGCAGATGCTGGAGCTCCTGAGAGGCCGAGTGAAGAGCCGAGGGGGTTTCTTCGTCCGGACTGCCGTCGGAGGCAGTCCCTAACTCCAGTATGGGGCTGAGGCACTCCAGGGCTCTCTGCTGCTCCTGGAGGAGCTGGAACTGCTTCTTCTTCGCTTCTTCCGCCTGCAGCAACCTGGAGAAGAGAAGAAAGAGAAAAAGCAAGAACTGAAATCAAGTTACCACTAAGTAGTTTGGTGACTATGGTGACTATAGTCAGCAGTTGCAGCCGCAGCAGCTGTGACACATCAGCTCAGAGGCAGTTAAGGTAGTTAAAAAACCCTCAGCGCCCGATTGCTGCAATTTGCGTCAAAAATCATGCTCTTTCTCCAAGTCATATCTCAGTCAAATCCAAACACACAGACATGATACACATATTTTTAGATTCAGTATTAAGTCTACTCAATGATCTTATCATTATTTATGACGTCCGTTGCAAATAAACATCCACAAATGTGCTTAGAAATCATAGAAAAAAAGTCCCTCCTTTTAACTACAGAACTTGCCTGAGAATTGTCATGTTTTTAAGTTTTCCTCAGTATTACAGTAATCCATTAATATTTGCGTATACATTCATGGGTACATTGCAAACAGGGACGGCTTATAGCTAATTCGACATACTGTTAATGGTACAATTTGCCAAAATGTAAACAAATATAGGCTTGACACGTTGCTAACTAACACTAAGGTGTTACAAAATTCATTAATATTGTTTGTATTGTTTTCATGTTGCACTATGAATATTTTTTGACATTACTGAGGTTGATAATTTCATGCCTAGCAAGCACTGGGGCGACAGTGGCAAGAAAAAATTCCCCTTTAACGGTTAGAAACCTTGGGCAGAAGCAGGCTTTGGGTGGGCGTTCATCTGCCTCAACCGTTTGGGTTGAGAGAGAGAGAAACTATAATAATGGGAATACGTTGGGTGTGTTTGTTTATTACCTCTCCAGCTCCTGTCTGGCCCTCTCCTCCTCCAGCCGAGCCTGGATCTCCATTTCGAGAGCAGCCTCCAGTTTCTGCTGCGTCAGCTCCAACTCCTGGATCCTCTTCTTCTGCTGCTCAGCCTCTCTATCCTTCTCCTGCATCTCTGCCTGCATGCTGTCTCTCAACTAGGAGGACACACACACACACACATATATATATATACACACACCAATTGAGTGGAAAGGACTGACCTATTCCTGAATCACCTTTTCCAGGAATGTCGTAACCATTTCTCCACCACTAAAACTCACTGAAGGTTTTATAATGCCAATGTTTTTGTGCTCATGACCCATTTCAGCGAATTGTAAATAAACGTTGTCATCTGGAAAACTTTCTCTTACCGTCTCAGCCTCCTTTAGCTGTCTCTCCAGCTCCATCTGCACCTCCCTCTGTTTCTTCCTTTCTTTTTCTTCCGCCTCCCTTCGTTTGGTTTCTAATTCACGTGCGTGCTGCGAGACACAGATAAAGGTTAAAGGTTAAAACTGAGCTATGATTGAACGTCCCGTCACTGATTCCTTCCAGTCTCACCTGTATGATACTTTCTATTTCTGAATCCTGTCTGTCTTTCTCTTTCTCCATCTTCTCCATCTCCTGGATACTGAAGTCGTCTGATTGGCTGCTCCGGCTGCTCCGGCTGCTGCAGCTGCTCCGGCTGCGCTCCCGGTGGCTGTGTTCCCGCTGAACCCGTCTCTTCAGTTTCAGTTCGTGGTGAAGGGAGGACTTGCCCTCGCTCTGGAGACGCAGGGCTGTCTGAATAGCTGGAGAGGTAGCAAAAAGACAAACTATAGATACTGTAGATACTGTTATTGGTGTTTCTTAAATTTGATTTTATTCACGAGTGTTTCGTCTCATTTAACTTCCCATAATGTCAAACTATTCCTTTAAAATGTCTCATCTGAAACCAGTGAATGAAACAAGAAGCCACTGATGACCACACACACACGATAAATCACTGCAGTCAAAATGTAATCTCTGACTCTGCATGCTAGTACTTATACACACCAACACACCTTGAGTCCACTCCACCTTCTGTCTCTGGTCAGACGAGCTCATCTCAAAGGTTTTATTGTGAGTTTTCACACAGAACATACAGCGCTTGCCTTCCCTGTCTGCAATAGGCTGAAACACAAGAGGAAAAGGATCTAAATATGAGGAATAGATGATTTATCTGCTGTGAAGGACTTTGTCTGAACACACCCAAAGCACACCATTAGCCTACCATATAATTAAACATGCAGCGTTTACATTTTCCTCACCCACCTCTATGATACAGCTCTTATCCAGCTGGATCTCGCCTTTCTTGTCTTTTAAGTCCTCGCCGGCATAGTAAGCCATGGAGGAGGGCTTCAGCATGAACCAACGCTCAGTCCAGTTCCTGCGTACGTGCCCCTTTTTCCACATGTAACCCTGGAAACAAGGGGCAGAATTTAAGAAGGACGAAAGACAAAAAAAAAGACAAGAGACGACAAACAGAAACAGGAGATTCTCTCTCTACCCTCTTGATGACGTTGTGATACATCTCCAGGAAGACCTCGTTCAAAGCCAGACTGAAGGCCTCAGCGCTGGTGACCCTCAGCAGCCGGCCTGCACCCATGTGCTCCAGGAAGGTCCATACAGACATGTCGCCTGAGGCATCCTGGGATATTAAGTCCTCCAGTGGCTTCCCATCCCACTCCTGGCTCATTGCTGTGGAGATTTTCTTGAGGAGATACTCCACCTAAAAGCATTAGAAACAATCATTAGAACACGCCAAGTGTTACCAGAAAAGATCACCAAAAACGACTATTAATTCCATGTTGCATCAGTGAATATCAGTACATATGTCTTTACAGTGGAAAGCTACTGTGCTGATAGCACAAAAGCAGTTTATTTTCGTCTCTGTCGACAGGAAACCGAGAGCATTGTGGAGGAAGTGGCGGAAGGAAGAGACTCATTAACTCACTTACTTGCACTTGCTTTTTTCTGCTGAGACAAAATGTAAAACAGTCTGACTTTGTTGGGACACAAGCTGGGTTTATATGGAGCATGATATGTCTTTCTAGCAATTAGGAGATCAAAGTGAAAGTGCCTGAAAAGCCTTGTTTTTTCCTTGATTCCCTGTGTGATTTGTTAATCTACTAATCTTTATTTGTCTTGTGAATATTAAGGAAGGAATTGCTGCACTTTTTGCGCACTTTTTTGATCAAACTGTGACTCTTTTCTTTTGTTGTATGATGTCAACATTTTTGCATTTTATACTTAGATGCATAATAATTAAAATCCCTAAAATCAAGTCGCTCCCGACCCAAATGTTCTGTTTCACACCATCATCAGCATCTGTTACCTCCTCTGGTATCATCACCAGCGGGTAGCGGTCCTCAGACAGGAGGTTGAATAAACAGAAAAGCTTGAAACAGTCTCTTTCCGATAGCGGCGCCCCCTGTGGTAACCCCTTGAAGTTCTTCTTCATGGTCATCATCCAGCACAGGTCGTCGAACTTCTCCTTGTCAAACATCCCCGCTTTGACCTGAAAGGGAAGAAAAAAGACTCATAGTGAAACTCCATGTGACAGAAACAGTTATAATTATATTTACAGACATATATTGACAGATATAATGGGTATGATAGATAACTCAACCAATGAGATTATTTCTTTCTCCTAACCCCAAACACTAAACACACTCTACCTGTCCTACTGTATGTATATTTCAGTTTCTAGACGTATCGGTACTGTCAACCTAATCATTTGAATTACTGAAGAGATCCTATAACTTTTATTTTGTCTCTTATTTTATGTATTTATTTATTCTTTTTGTCCAATTATTTTCTTTAATTTTTTTGTGAGGTTATATTGTCATGTCATCATATTGTCGTGTTTGTAATGTCTATTATTTTGCCTGTATTAAATGAAATAAAAACATTTGCAAGATATTATAAGATAGAAAACAATAGATGTTGTATAACATGTTAAATAAAATAGCAAGGTATTATGAGGTGACAATAGTTATTGTATAACATGTCAAAAAGAAAAACTATAAAATAAATATATATTCACATAGAGCCTGGTAATATGACAATATATATCGTCAAAACAATATAAAAATCTCTATTGTATAAATCTTTCTATATCGTTTCTTTCGCAATAAAGGCTAGGCCTATATCTATTTATTTATTTCTCTATAATTCCATTTGAAAATATTATGTTCATGTAAATATTATGTTCATTAAAATTAAGTATTTAATTGACACAGGAGTATACAAAAATAGGCTTTACCATGTGGTTATTTCAAATAGACTATTTATTTATTTATTGAATTACCAGAAAACATGCTATAGTGATATATATATACATATATATATATATATATATATATATATATATATATATATATATATATATATATATCGTTATCAAGATATTAAATGACTTGCCATATTGCCCAGCCCTATATTCACATAAAAAATAAACAAAACATAATATATAAGATTCTGTAACCTACTTATATAAGAGTAGCCACAGTACCTTATCCAGTATATATTTGTTGAGGTAGGGCATGTAGCCATGATTAGACACCGGCCCGTCATCATCATCCTGGAAGTGCTCCTCCAGAGCCACCGGGTCGTGTGGGATGTTCAGCACTGTGTACAGGTTGTGGGACAGCACCTGAAGAACAGACATAACAGATTGATATCAATACAGTATATAGATAAGCACATAGTCTCAATGTTTCTTCAGTGCCCTCCATATTTCATCATACACCATAAACCCACACACACACACAACCACAGACAGCTGGATCTCAGCATGTCAGGACAGCTTTCTGCTATGTCCCTGGATTCTTGTCTGCTATGGAGACTCAGGAGTCAGGCGTGTAGGAACTGGATGGAAAGCAACATGGCAGACACTCACTGAAGGGGAAAAACAGCTGAATCAGATATATACTTGTTGTTCTCTGTCTTGCCTTTTATTTGAATCACACAGAGTGGCTTGTTACATTATGTCACTATTGATGTTTCTGGGCCACAGAGAGGACTTTGAGCTTGAAGCTTGAAGCTGAACTCACACTCTTCACCTAGAGTGTGTGTGTTAGAATAAAGCTTTTACAAATATTTGGACTTGTGTGTGCGTGTGTGTGTGTGCGTGTGTGTGTGTGTGACCTTGTTTGTGTGTGTTTTGTTCCTCAGATTACAACATTGATTCACATAGTACAAGTTTCACAACATAAAAAGACAAACTATAGAGACTATAGAGGAAAAGTAGCAGAGTTAAAGTGTGTTTCTCTCTCTCTCTTGTTTCCTGGTGTTAAAAAATGACCACATAACATTCCTTGCTTACCTTTAACTGCGACTTGGACACTTTGCCACACTTCTCGACGTCCAGCGACGTGAAAGCATACCAGATGGACTTGAGGAGTTCGGATTTTAAGTCCATTGTTTTGGAGACCTCTCTGTGCGTCAAAACAACTACATTTCCAAGCGCAGAGTGGTGGCTTTTACGCAGCGACGGTCGGTGCGAGCTAGTGGTGGTGCTGGGAAGAGAATTGCCAAATAAAAAGTGCAGGGCAGAGTACAGGCTGCTGAGCAAACTGCGAAGGACTACAATGAGTCAGATGCAGGACAGACTTAAAGAGGCAGAGAGCACACTGTTAAGAATTTCCCAGTAAAATAACAGTAAAGAACTGATGGCAGCAGGGTTATGTTACTGTAAAATTAACATTATTATACAGTCTGCTGCTGAAATGTACAGCTTTAATGAAAAATACAGTTTGTAGTTTATTAATTTCACAGTTTTACAGTTAATTTACTGTTTAAAGATACATTATATAGCACCTTTATTTTACATTATCTTACTGATTTGTTTTAATGCACTATTTATTTTTTTATTACATTTTAATAAACATTATTTTTTGCCTAGATGAATAGACTTAGCAGGTTACAGACATAGGAATAGTCACACTAAATGCAATTAAAGGCTATAATAGACTTGTTGACACTTTTCCCAAAATGTCTTTAACAGGTTTTCTTTTGTATTAACTGTAAAGCACTGTTTTTTTTTAGCAATAACAGGTTAATACTGTTGAAATCCTGCTGTAAATGAACAGCAATTGTTTACAGTGTAGAGATAAAGGCCTACACTTTCCTCCATAGTTCAGTTTTAAAACTGTTTTCACAAATGTTAAACACCATCACACCATCTACAGTATATTTTGGATAATTTTCCTTTTTAACAAACATGAATCTGAAAAAAAAAAATGGGCAAACTTACAGGGCAAATCCAAGATAAAATACCCGAGGTCTAAGACATGTTATCCAGACTATAGGATGGATTTCCTCAAAGTGCTGCCAGACAAAAACCAAAGAAGAGGGATCTGTGTTATCAGATTCAGGAGGCTTTAGAGACACACCCATATTGGAATTGGAGAGCCTGAGGCCATATTTATATATGCAACTTCAAAATCTGAAAAGTTTGAATACATATTAAAGGATTAATTACATATTTAAGGGCTTTTAAATCAATCATCATAATTAGAGAACTATGATTTTCATAAATAAAGTGTTTTCAAGGTTGTAATGTAGGTTTGTATCCATGTAAAAACCTTTATTATTCCTATTTAAGTGATTATATACTGCTCTTCGTCTTTAGGGAGTGTTTTAGGACCTGATAGTGCCATTTTGTGTCCCTTCCACTGAACATTTGTTTTGGTAGAATAGAAGCCATAAATAGTGCACATTAAAGCTCCAAAACCCCAAACAGTTTTCAAATGCCCCTTGTGGTTTCCCTGACTGAAGGTGTTGCTCTCAGAGCTCCTCTTATTAGTGTGATGAAACTGCTGGTGGGGCTGTAGCAACCTCTGGCAAAAATAGGTTAAACAAGGACAGTGTAATCAGACAGAAAGCATCCGCAAGCCTTGTTAGAGCCCAATGTAGGCTAATCAATACCATAATTAGGTCATGAAAATGGTAGTCATTGTTCAGACGCCACAGCCCACAGCCTCTCAGTCTCTAAATGTAGACATATGTTGGTTTTAAGGTAATCTTTGTGATTAATTGTGAGCTTCATATTGCCCAATTTGAGCAGACGATCATGATTTTCTGCTCCATAAAGTAATCAATAATGGCTAAGGTCACACTGTTGTGTTGCGTCACGCTCACTAGTACGTCTGTGTCTGTTGTCTCCCTTTCAAGGGCAGATCTAATCACCGGCGTCTCAGGTGGTAGAAATGAGACGTCGTTCAGTTTGGCTATAATTCAGAATTACCGGCCGGATGATCGACCACTCCCCCAGCGTTGAGAGTTTACAACTCTGGCACACTTCCAGCATGGCTTCTCTCATAAAATAAAAAAACCTAGAGCTGTTTCAAAAGGTCTTTAAAATGCAGACAGCAGCTTTGAACCTGCCACCTGTCAGGATGAGCGATATAATCTTCACTTATTGAGGAAAAAGCTCCAAAAAAACCCCCCAAAATGCTCTTTTTTTTCAGATTTCACAAGATGTTTATTATAGGCTACATTACATATTTCATATTTGCCTTTACCAATGCTCTCCTGTATGTTGTTTACATCAACATATCATTACATGATCATTAAAATATTCAAGGGCAGCAGACCTTGACGTTTCCATTCCCAGTGTCCAATCAATATCATATCATGTAACGAGGCAAAGATTTTCTGTTTATTGTTTGTCAGATATAGTTTACAGTTCAGTCATGCATGTCGGTAATTATTAGAATACATCATACACATACAGTATATATATAGGCCTATCATACATTACAATTACAACAGCAATAAAAAGGCCTATCCTGAATAGGAGAGGTGGGATGAATGAGGTTGAGCCTGCAACGAAGGCAAATGGACTTGTATCGTCTCGGTGCATTTAGTAATCTTAAAACAACAAGTTCATATGAGAGAAAAAACACTTTCACATTCATCTAAGGAATGGCTAGACATTTTGGGAAATATGCGTATTTGATTTGAGTTAGATGAGAAGATTGATACCACGATCATAAGATTGACATTTTGTTCACTTAAAGTTCACCTCTGGAGTCTAAAAACACAATAATACAAAAATATTAACAAGCCTATAGCTGCATAATCACAAATATCTTGACAATATCTTTTTTTATTAGCTGAATTTATAATTAAGTATGCTGCCTGAGAAACACCGAAATCTGACCATTTTGTGATTCTTATAATTAGAGTTTGGTTTTAGTCTGTTCTGTCTTAATTTAATTAATTTCCTGATATTAAAATATGGATCCTACGTCTGTGTTTAGGCATCTCTGGTCACATGACCTCTTTCCAGCCAATCATGCTTGGTGTAGATGAACTGGTAATGATTTTTATAGTAGTAGGCTATTACAAAAATTGTCAGACTGATGGACTTATAGACACATAACTAATACGTCAGCTTTCTTTATAAGAAAAGTCATGTCAAATAGTCGTTTAGATATGTGTTTTACATATTTTACGCCTATTTGTTCTCGTGGTTACGACATCTGTACGGCAATTTTCCTGAAAATACCAACAGGTAACAGAATCCACCTACCAACACCTCTAAAACTCACTAATTAACATGTTATATGTTGTTTATTTAGCACTTCATTTCTTGTAGAGATTGAACAAAATGTAGTGTATCAACTAGCCAGGCCAGCTGCTGCATTAGCGTCATAGTTACGAGAGTGGTATCATCTCATCTAGCTCTCGGCTAGAAAGCAAATTAAGATATTTCCCAACATGTTGAGCCATTTATTGTCAACTTGAGTTTGATGTTGAATAAGAGCAAGTTTCATGCTAGTAGTAGGTGTGGTTGCACAGCATCTGGGTCATGCCAACATGGGTGATGTTTTCACAATATTCAACGATTTAAAACTATTTTGTGCTTCAGAATATACAAACTCTAGCAACACTGAGACATATGGGAGAAACAATTTGTGTGTCTTACCTAAACACCTCAAAATTACAGCCTGTCAGATGTGAACAGCACAAAATATCACAGCAATATTTGAATAAGCTCTTTTTAAAAAAGCACCATTCTAGCACAGTGTAGTCTTTGTGATGGAAGAACTAAATGATGCAGATGCGAACATCTGTTGAACGCAGCCAGACGAAGTGGAAAACTGCTGGTGAACATTCCTGTGCATTCGGGGGTGAGATGTACTAAATCCCAGGATCAACCAAAAGGAGAGTAGTTTAAGTAAGGGATAATGTAGGCTACAGCGAGCAGGTCATTGTTGTGAAAGAAACCCAGACAGGGCGATGCAGGGAGGAAGGGAGAGGGTCTTGCATCGCCCTGATGGGGTTTATTTCACAACAATGACCCCACTAGCCGTACATTATCCTGCTTATTACACGGCTACTTACTTAAGAAATCAATAATTTGACACAAAAAATGGTCCGCTAGAGTCCGAGATAAGAACTGTGCCCATAGCAACGGTCTGTTATACATAGCAACGGTCTGCTATAAAGAAATAACAGACCATAGAACGCTGTAATTGACCAATCAGAACTGAGTATTCAACAAAGCCGTGTAATTACCCTAAATACCCTAAATAATGTTTTTACATTCTATATAATGAAGCATATTAATCCATGCTGATAATTAAATATTTCTGAAACAAAATCAGAGAGCAAAGTCTCATTGTACTGTCATCTACTTTTTGAGATTTACAGTCTGCTGCCCAATCTGGTCCCAACCTAATTTGAGATGTCAGACTTCCCCTTTGCAGGTATCAGATGGGCACAACTCCCACCCATACTAAATCAAAGAAGCTTTTCATAAATTGTGCATGAGACAAAACCAGGCAAACGCAAAGTGTAAAAGAGTTGCAAAGTGTAAGGAGTTGCTGGTTCCTTAAGTATTTCTTTTTTTTTATGTTGCTCAACATAGAAACAACGGAGTCTTTTGGATAATTCAAACATTACTATAGGTTTATGTTACGACGATCAGTTTTAATTATTTGCGTAATTATCACAATCAGATTTCTACAAACTGTCAACTTTAGCTTCAGCTTGCTTTGAGCCGAGTCCGCAAAACAAAATGTAAAGCTCTGTAATGTTTCTTACCAAAATGCTCAACAGGAGTTGTAGCTGATTTCTCTCTTAACGTTTTGCTCACAGGCAAAGTCAAAGAACCATATATTTCATAAAGCAGTTGCTGATTTTGTGTGGATGAAGTTTTCATGCCCATCCAAGCCATGGAAGACCTCCAAATGCCGATCACCTTGTCTATGCAGAAAATGAACAAGACCTTTAATCTCAGAAACCTGGATGCGTGGACTCCCAACACTTTGCAACTCTATTACTCTTTAAGGGCATAGTTCATTCCCAATCCTAACTATCTACAAATTGGTGAATCCTTGGTGTAGGTTGCCTATTTTTTAAAACAGACCATTAATGTGCTACCACACGTCGATGTTGTCTTGGTGCCAGTTTGTTGGCCAGCAGACAAGCCAGGGCGATGCCTCCGATCTGGGTGAAGGCCAATCCCAACACAGTGGCGGCAATGTGGAAGACGTTGTCGTTGACCAAACTGAAGACTTTGCGGAAGCAGCCGTGTGGATGGATTCCTGCAGCTGCTACTCCTTCAAGATCATCCGACAGAAGAGGTCGATTCCTGCAGCCCTTTCGCCTCGCGCAGCAGCTGTCCGGAAGGGATACCGAAGTGCCGTTCTCGTTGGGAAGGAAGGTCATATGTTGGATAGCCCAGTCCGAAGAGAGCCAGTCACGCCAACCCTCAGCTCCACAACACTCCAGGGCCCTCTGCAGGCTGTCTAATGCATCGGCACGGCCTTCGTCCTCGGTGTAGCCGGCCACCGCACGCTGTAAGCCGCTGCGAAATCCTCCGGCAATGTCTTCGCGATAGAAGAGACCTGAGAGTCCAGCCGCCAAACCGGCTATGAGTGCGGCAAGTTGAAAGAACCCGTAAGCCCTGAGCACGCTGGGCAGGTTTGCAGCCACCCCTAGACAACCCAGGAAGCCCCAGGCGGTGACGGCTGCACCTGTGGCCAGAAGGATGATCGGAGCGTTGGGGTAGCGATTGGCAGACAGCAGCATGTAGTCTGCCAGTGAAATCTGCGCCCACACACCCAGGGTGAAGATGGCCAAGCCGGCTGCCCAGAAGAGGCAGCTGAAGGCCAGGAGACCCAGGCGCAGCAGGTGCATGACTCCCACTGGGCGGCAGCAGGGTGGGGCAGCGCCCACAGGTGGAGGTGCAGGGGGCGCCAGGGAGGCCTCTGAGCACACGGACAAGGATAGTCGCTGCTGCTGCTCGTGCAGCTGCTCTTCCTGCTCTTGGTAGGGTGACAGCAGGTAGCCGGGGATCGCGGAGGGTCGACGAGGAAGAGGAGGTGGAGTGAGCAGGTCGAGACCCCGCGGAGAGGAAAGTCGTCGCACAGCCAGCTGCTGGCGTTCCCAGTCCAGAGCTTGTCTGCTGGGACTCGGCCGAGCGGACAGCGAGTCGTAAGGCAATGCAGAGCTCATGATCACGGCTCCGGTTTTATGTACCCCCACTCTCTCTCTTAAACACCTTCCTCTCTCTTCCTTCCTCTATCACTCTTGTTCTCCTGCAACACACAATCCCCCGACTTCTTTATGACTGCTCATTAATCCGCCATCAACACCACCAACGCCGACTGGACTGTAAATCAGACCGATGGGTGTTCGCGTCGTGCCGTTATCTGCATCCGCAGCCTCCTTGTCTCCACCGTATTTATTTGTTTATTTCGGACGTTCTTTCCACCTGCATGGTCACCGGCTCTTCAAATTCCTCCGCTGATGGTCACATTCAGACATCTGGCTGCTCACTGCTGCACCTCGCTCTGGTCAAGGCGAGAGGTGATTGCAGTGGGAAGGACCTGAAATCCTCCCATGCACACCCTCTCTCGGTGTGGAGGAGACATCCCTTTGAGTTTTACTATGATCCATTTGTGGAATTAATAAACTGTGGAAAACTCTACTACTGTCTATACAGTGTGTGTGTGTGTGTGTGTGTGTCTTTGTAATATGTAAAAACTTTCCTCATGTTTAACTTTTATAGTGACAAATGAAAATACAAGCTAGTAGCCCAACAATGTCAGTCAACGACGTTTTATGTGTGACGTCTATTTAAAAGTCAATTACTGTACATTACATACGATTTCTTAAAGGTCTACAAATCATTTGGTAATTATTAACAAATACTTAATATAGTAGATTTAATCGTATGTGTTATCTGTGCAACAATAAACTGTCAATAGATAGTGTACTAATGTAATCATAAGGTAATGTTAATGTTATATATATATATAAAATTTATAATAATTATTTATATTATACAAACTAATGGTAAAATAACATAAATTATAGTATTATTAATAATTAGTAAACATTATTAAATATAATTTATTTGTTAACGGTAAAAGAACTATTAATTAACTATCAATTTACCATTTATAAAAAAAATAAATTTTAAATTATGGACCTTTTTTATTACTATATAAAGACATGCAAACCCTAAATTATATAGTCTAAAATCTTGACCGCACACTAAATGCTCACTACAGAACTGCATTACACAAATTAGCATGCTCTTTCATTCTTTTATGAAGCATTTTATGAAAAGTCTTTAATTATTAATAGTAATACTGCAGTGCAGGAAACTTACAAAGAAGCAAGAAAGCATACATTAGTGAATTTTGGCCGCTTCAAAAATAGTTTTTTTAATCACTGTGGTATCACTCAAATAAAATGAAGTGGAATCATGAACCAAGAAATGGACTTCAATTCATATTTACCATTTTGTTTCACATCATGCTAACTCTAGTTACTGTATTGTGGATTGTCTTGCAGCAATGCTCTTCTTGTCACTAATTTAAAATAAATTTAGAAATATACGCGATGCTAAAAATAGATTTTCCTCCACCCCTTTAGACTGCTCTTTGTTGGTCCCCTGTTAAATGATGCAGCCAGTTTAATACTGGTGATTCCTGCTCGGCATCGGCATCCCTCCCATCAACCCCCCCCCCCCCCCTTATCAGAGCTAATTAAAGCCTCTCAGTTAATTAAACTCATTCATATGGCTCTTTTTAGAAGGACTGGCATGATAGTGACATGGAGACAGAGAGGGGGAAACTCAGATAGACTGTTTCGGGAAGAGGAAGGGTGTGCAGAACTGCAATAGTCTCATACTGTATACATACTGTACATACAGCCTTACAACATATATTTCCTGGATTAAAAAAAAATCACAAAAATGAGGTGTGACAGGCCACAACAGCTATATAGATTTCTTAAGTGTTTGCCAGCCTACACAGGCAGATTAAAGGAGCTTGTTCTCCACCCAGTAGCCTAAGTGAAGAGCGAGCTAGGGTGAAGACAGAGGGATTTTACCACAGACAGTCGGAGGTGTAGAGGAAATGAGGTTATGTTTATGATGTTTATAATTAATCTTTGCTTTATAACCATCGGCTCACCGGGTTTTATGTGCACTCTGGGGCAGAAATGAAGGGAATACATCACCTGACACATGCAGGATGAGATTTCAAAGGCAGCTCCTTGAAAATACAGCCGGGCGGAGAAGAGGTGTGGGGAAACCACTCCTTTGTTTTGGTGGCTGCAGGATTGCCCTTTTGAAACAGACACAATAAAATCAACATCTAGGGAACACCTTAAAGCAGAGTTCCCCAACCTTTTCTGGCTTGTGACCCATTAAACAAAGCCATGTCTACTTGCAACCCCTTGTTACAGGTGACATTATGTTAAAATGTTGTAAACAGTTCCACCAAAGAGTAATTATTCCTTCTTAATTTGTCATGTTTTATCATTTTTTACAGGCCTGAAGTGATAAAAACAAGACGGAGTCTACAGGTATCTATAGACATAAACCACAGTATTGTGCAAATTAAAAGTTTTACCTGATGATGGTGCTGGAGGGAGCATTATTACAGTTCATCCCGAGGAGTACTGACATGTATGTCTTCACCAAATCATGGCAATCCATTCAGTTGTTGTTGAGACTTTTCACTCAAAAGCAAAACTGTCAACCTCATGGTGGTGCTAGAGGGGGAAAAAAAACAAGAATTGCACATTAGAAAAATAAAATTTTGTGCAGCATAACTGTATTTTTCTGGTTTTCTATCCTTGTTAATCATCCAGTGACCCATTGGTGGGGCGTTACCTCAGGTTGAGAACCATTGACCTAAAATATAATGCACTACAAACACTTCAGAAACAATGTCGTCAGCAACAACAGAACATTATACACTTCATAAAGCTACGTTTTATTGCATGGCATTGGATATTATACAGGCTTCAGTTTTATGGCTTACCACCAGTGCCCTGTCTAGTGTAGATCATACGTTTTTATTTTTACAATAGCCACGTGTTCTCCATTATACAGCCATTAAATCAGGAAACTTAAGAACTATTTGGAGTTGTAAATTGGGCTTGATAATAATATCGATTTTCACGTTTTTTTTTTATTAAATTAGTTACTGTGATTTAAATCTGAAACTGAATCTATGCACCCCACAGACACACAATAACATAGTATACAGAAAATCAAACAGACAGTGTATGGAATGAAAAAAAAATATTTAATGAACAATTTTGTTCACCTGTGACTTCCATTTCAAACAAACATCATTGTAACTTCCGTGTTGCAAACTTGAAAGCAAAGTGGAGAAGAGAGAGGAGAGCTGCACGTATAAAACACTGATATGTCAAAAATGATCTGTCAGAATAATTTACTCAAAGGTTGAAGGATGCAACGGTACCAAACACTCATTGTCCACACTTGATAATAAAGTCGGTACAGTCAAGACATGTTTCTCTCCTGATTAGAACTTGTTAAATTTGATAAATAAATATCCAAACTCAAGCATACATTTTCACAATTCTACTAATTTAACCGCTGAGATTGTCTCCATTATTAATTTCTTGATTTGATTCATCAGGCTGTATAGAGTCCACAGACTTTGCCGTTTCTCCCTCCTCTTTGTGTTTCTCCATGTGCTTCTTAAGCTTGGCCTTGGACGGGAACGTTTTCACGCACTGCTCGCAGAACGGCTTCAGCGGCTTCAACCCCGAATGGCTCCGCTTGTGTCGCGCCAGCTCCGACGAGCTCTTGAACTTGAGCTCGCAGACGTCGCAGTGGTACGGCCTCTCCCCCGTGTGAATACGCTGGTGCAGCTGAGCCTCGCTGAGGGTGAGGAACGTCTTCTCGCAGTGTCCGCAGGGGAACGGCCTCTCTCCTGTGTGGATGAGGTTGTGCCTGGTCAGTGCGTACGGTTTGGTGAAGCCCTTCCCGCAGTAGGTGCAGGGGTACGGGCGGGCACCAGTGTGGGAGACGATGTGTTCCTGCTGGGTTTTCTTGCTCTTGAAACGTTTCTCACACTGAGGGCAGGAGTAGGGCCTGTCGTCCACGTGTGACCTGTGATGTTTGGAAAGCTCTCCCTGCGATAAAAAGCCCTTCCCGCACTGAGAGCAGAGGAAAGGTTTCTCCCCGGTGTGCATCCTCTCGTGTCTGGCCAGCACAGACACCAGCGTGAACCTCTTGGGGCAGTGAGAGCACTGGAAAGGCCGCTCCCCTGTGTGAACACGGAGGTGTTTCATGAACATAAAGCGGAGCGAGAAGCGTTTGCTGCACTGGCTACACTGGTACGGTCGCTCCCCAGTGTGCGTGGATAGATGCCTCTTTACGTCAGATCTCCGAGTGTACGTTTTGTCACAATGCGGACACTTGAACTGACTCTTCACTTGGTGCATTTGCCGGTGCTGGGAGCGAGCGAGCAAGGAGTCGAAGCCTTCGCCGCACTGCCGGCAGATGTAGCGTTTGGCGGAGACGTGAGACTTCCTGTGCTCGAGCAGCTCGGAGGAAGTGGAGAAGCTGTGGCTGCAGATGGAGCAGATCTCCGGGAGCTGGCTGTCCTGCGAGTGAGACTTCTTGTGATGGACGGTCAGTGCACGGAGGTTAGCGAAGGAGCTCCCGCACAGCTCGCAGGAGAATGAAATGGCCACGCCGTGGTGTTTGCTCTCGTGTTTGGCCAGATCCCACGAGTGCTGGAAGGTTCGGTCACACTGCGAGCAATGAAATGGTCTCTCTCCGGTGTGCGTGAGCTGGTGTCTCCTCACGTCTGACGACCGGGTGAACGTCTTGCCGCACGTTTCACACGTGAGGGCTTTCTGTCTGCTTTGGGACTGAGACACTTCGCTTTGATCGTCAGATTGTTCTGTTTTCCTCTCCTCTGTTTTTCCTTTGGGGAAAAGTTTAATGGATGTAAATATTTCATCTGTGCTGGAAGGCGACGGTGTATATTTGGCTCCTGAGAGAGTCCTGTATACTTCAGTGCGAACACTCTGCATGTGGAAGTGAGAAGGGCTGTTTTCCTCTGAGCTGTGGAAGGGACACTGTGAGCAGGTGAAGATGATGGATGTCATCTCGTCCGAATCACCTGCAAATAAAAAAAAAAGACATAAGTGCGAGTAAAATAAGTGGATTTTTTTTAAAAAGGTCCAAGATGTTTCTCGTTTTCATATCACAATATTACCTTTGTTGATTCCTTTGATGGCTATAACAGAGGGGGCCACTGATACATCAGCTTTGCACCTGGTGAAATAAAAATGTACATCAATCATATTTTTGGGAACAATTGTATGTCAGGAAATAACTGCATTCTGGGAAATAGTATGTTAAGTGCTGCAGCAAATACTTGGAAATTAATTCCCGGTAATTTATCTGAAGAAACAGTAACAGGAAGCGATAGCTTTGGTTATAATCCCATCATTAGAAAGTAAAAAAAAAAATATTAAAGTAGTAGTGTGATATTTTGGGAAATACACTTATTTGCCTTCTTGCTGAGAGTTAGATGGAAAGATTGACACTGTTCTCCTGTCTGTATGGTAAATATGAAGCCGGCTGCTGGCTGTAGCTTCAGATTTAGCATACAGACATGAGAGTGGTATTGATTTTTTTCCGTCTAATTAATTAATTTCCCAAAATGTCAACTAATTCCTTTAAAGAAATCTGCTTAACGGAAAACTGACACATATTTTGAGACCAAAAAAAGCACAAAATAAAAGCAAAAATGATAAAAATTGACATCATTCAAGACTCAAAACAGCAAAACAAATTAATTCACCAACAGGAGGGCATGAATAATGAGAAATACGATCATAGATGCATTTCCCAGACTGTTTTTGTTACTGTTATTATGTTAAGTAAAATCCCCTGCTAATAACAATGTGTAAAAATAAATAAAGCTGATCGAATAGGTGATGTTGATGTATAAAAATAGTATCTCAAAAGAGGAAAGAAATTACAGTATAAATATTTTTTGTACATTTTTGGTTCTTCTCCACTTTCTCTGGATGACATCTGGATTTCACACGTCTCCTGCCGACTGGGCGAGGTCTTCACTTGTAGACAAGTGGATCGTTGTGCAGCTGAACTGGGAGACTGTTGTGTTTCAGAGACTGGATCCTCACTGGGGGCATCTGTCATGTCTTCATGGACAGAAAAGGATTCATGGTCCTCCTTCAAGTCTGTGCAAGAGTTCAAATTGAAATCCTCATTCACCTCTTCAATATTTTCTCTTTTCTCCTCAGTTTGGTCACTTTCCGTTTCATGTCCCTCGTGTGTTTTTCCTTCATCTGTTGCATTTGCAGATCCAAGCTCATCATTAAGTGATGAATCATTACTCTTTCCTGACAGTACATCCTGACCAAGGCTCTCCTTCCTTAGTGCAAACGTTTTGGTCAGAGTCTCCAGAGCTTTGGCGACATCCACAGTTTCACTTGTCTCTTCTGCCCTCAAGCTGGTTGCCTCCTCACCGCCGGCAGCCACTATCTCCTCTTCATAGAAATCAGTTTGAACTTGCACTTCAGCTGACTCGATCATTTCTTCATCTACTTCAGACGCTCCGACTTCCACTTCGGTGTAGACGGCAACGACGCTGTACTGGTCCGTTCCAACAAAAGTCACTGGGTTTAGTACATTTGCATAGTTGTGGATTGATTCCAGTCCAACAGAGATGTTTGTCTTTTGTGAGGGAGGAATTGATAAAGCAGACATGATGCAGCTACCAATGGTGGATGAAGGGCCATCTACGAAAAAGAAAACAGGGAGTCACTGGTTGAAAAACTGTACTTTTAAGGCACTTTCCAGAAACACCTTAAGGTACTTACATGTAGTGCTGTAACTAAAGATCACCGTTATTTTTGTTATTACTTTTAGCAGTTAATCGTCTAATTATTTAGTCGATAAAACATCAGAAAACAGTCAAAATGCTTGTCACGTTTATCTTTCCCAGAGCCCAGACATCTTTAAATTGTTCGTTTGGTCAGACCAACAGTCTAAAACCCAAAAATATTTAACTTACAATGATTTATAGAGCTGGATATTTGTACTGATCTCCAAATTTGATTAAATTTAGAGTTAGATTGATTGATTTCTTAATTTTTGTGTCATGCACACAAAGTGCCAAACCCTCATGGGTTTAGCCTGTATATAAAATAAATAACAAGTGCACACAAAACATTCTGTGCAAGTTTACACATATTCACTGAGAAAAGATATGGATGCTAAGATTGATCTTGGAATTTTAAGACCCATTTTTTGGTCGTACAACTGAAAATCTGTTTTTTTACTCCATCTGACTGATATAACAAAAAGAAAAAGCAGCAAATCCTTATGTTTCAGAAGCATTTTTGCCTGATAACTGACTTAAAATGACTGCAACAACATCATCTCAGCTCTACTCACATGGCATTTTCAGTAGTCCTGAACTTCTGTAGTGCGCGAAGATTAAGCTCAGCTCTTCAGGTGAGGACTGAACACATTCCTTCAACAGAGATGGAGCAGAGCCGAGCCAGGCTGCAGTCTGTAATCACAGTTTGTGGTAAATGGCACATAATTTGCAGAAGAAAAACAACCTGAGACATCTGGATGGACAGACTGACCTGTTTTAAATCCGGTACTGGAAGCAGCTTTTCCAGTTTTGACAGCAGCTCCCACAATAAGACGTGCAGAGCAGCATCGTATTGTGGCCCATATTCCACTGGGAACACCTCCTGTGAGACATAATTGAATGTCAATTTGCTCTAGGACTTATTAAGAGTATTCTCAGACTAAGAAATTATATAAATCTGTCTGACCTGGAAGAAATACGCTCTCTCAACTGCGTCTTTCAGCAGGCTCTGAACAAGTGCAATGAAAGTAGATTCTGTTGTTTTCACCTCTGCGTCCCTGTACTGCCACAGATAGGATTCATGTCACTTAAGAATGATCATTATTTGTTATAAAAAATGTATTCCTTCGTTGTACTTACATCTGAGGTTATTGGTAGTCTATCCAAATGGCTCTGGATCGCTTGACAATCGACAGAACCCCGAGCCGAGCCTTTGCAAAGCTCCAGAATCAACTGAAATATCAACAAATTGTTACTGCAAAATCATTAAAAAAATTAAAAAATAACAATACGATACAACACACAACTTCTGCTCACCCTCGCTCTTAGACCCAGGATGAGCTGGGCTCTCTGTCTGTGGTTGATCAGTCCAGGAACTGCCTCAGTCACCATGAACACAAACTCCTGGAGCTTCTCATAATTCATCACATCTTTCTGCTTCGCCAGCTGCCACATGGCAGCAGACAGGAGCTGCAGTGGGGGCACCAAGAGGCGGAGAGATGACAGAGGGAGGCTTGGCTCTGAAAACATAAAGGTGTAATGTGAGAGATGGTCTCTAGAGGGAATCAATGAGCTGTATATTAAATGGAGCACTTGCAAACAAACTCATCAACATGAATTTAAATTAAACTTTTAAAAGGTTATAATTTGCTCTTTCAAAGGTCTTTTTATTAATTGTCAATAATCAATAGAACAGTCACTATACAGGGAAAGTTAATTTTTGTTTTTCTGAACAACACATCAATCAATCATATCTGACAACAACATACACACATACAGCCACAGCTGGCCACAAAAGACCTGACTGATTCTCAATCATGGATACATAACATTGAAATTGTAGAGAATACAACACAGGGAGAGTATCCACAAATAAGTCATGAAATAATAATAATAATAATAATAATAATAATAATAATAATAATAAGAAGAAGAAGAAGAAGAAGAAGAAGAAGAAGAAGAAGAGATGTAAAAATGTCAAATATACACATACATATACATATATATATGTATATATATATATATATATATATATATATATACACATACATCCATACACATACATATATATATACATATATACATACATACATACAAACGTACACATACATATATATATACATATATACATACATACATACATACATACATACACATACACACATATATACTGCATATATACATACATACATACATATATATACACATACATACACACACAAACACACCTACATACACACACACATACATATACACACATATACATACATATACATACATATATATAAAAATAGAAGAAAAATAATAATAATAATACAAATAATAATAATAATGAATAAATAAATAAAATTAATAAGGTTATAATTTGCTAAATGAATGGCAAACAAATAAATCTATATTTTATTGTATATATATTAACTATCCCTTGAAAACCTGCCATAAGCAGATGAACCAGTATAATTGCTGGATAAACATATTTAATGTGAGTTTTAAACTTGCAACCTGATAGTATCTGCAGCTGTGCTTTAGGTATCAGAACAATTAACTGTATTTCTTGATATTAATATTTAGGATCTGGCTATAACCAGTTCATTACTAATGCTTTAGCACCAGTCTGACAGCTCCTCACTGTGATGACTCCAGTAGTTAGACGGGTCCTGCTAGCTGTCTGACTCACATAAACATAAACATAGCCTGTTTTAAACTACAGAGGGAGAAAATCATTAATATACATACCGTTTATTTTCTCTATTGACATAATAACCTCCATTAGTGCAATATGTCTCCTGTAGCGTTGAGAAATAGATGTTAAATGGTGTTTGTTTGGTTGTTTTCAGCTAACATGCGCTGTTAGCCCGCAAGCACCCATTACTCAACTCTTCTCCTGCGCTTCCGCTTTTCAAAATAAAAGTCTCACAACTCTTGCTGTGACTGTGACCTGACATGCACTTTTATGTATAACATTTTAAACATTAAGTTGTATTCAGTTCACCTAGATCAGGGGTCAGCAACCTTTACTGTCAAAAGAGCCATTTTAGGCAAATAAATAAATAAAAAAAACAGTTTATAGTCTACACAGTTTATAGTCTAAGTATATAATATATAATATAGAAGTCTAATGCAGTGAGGACCAAAGAGCTGTGACTGTGACCTATAATAAGACAAGCACTTTTATTTATAACATTTTAACCCTTAAGTTGTATTCAGTTCACTTAGATCAGGGGTCAGCAACCTTTACTGTCAAAAGAGCCATTTTAGGCAAAAAAATAAATAAAAAAAACAGTTTATAGTCTACACAGTTTATAGTCTAAGTAGATAATATATAATATATAAGTCCAATGCATTGAGGACCAAAGAGCAAATGTACTACGGAGTATTAGGGCCACATTGAGGGGAAAAAACATCTGAGATTTACAGAATAAAGTCAGAATATTACAAGAAAAATAAGTCGTAATATTACAAAAATAAAGTCATAATATTACGAAAATAAAGTCATAACTTTACGAGAAAAAAATTGTAATATTATGAGAATAAAGTCATAATATTACGAGAAAAATGTTTTAATATTATGAGAATAAAGTCATAATATTACAAGAAAAAATTGTAATATTATGAGAATAAAGTCATAATGTAAAAAACTCAATTCTTTTCATTTGTAAATTAATTAATTTACAAAGGAGTATAAAAAAAATAGGCTTTACCATGCGGTTATTTCATACATAGAAAAATAGGAAATTGTCAAACAGCTGGCAAGACATAACCGGATGTTGTTATTTTCCACAGACAGGAACGTGGGACTTCAAAATAAAAGATTCTAACGTCATGACGTCACGACGCAATCACGCAGTCCGTAGTCACATGAGTCGTTTCCCAGCAGCAGAGATCTTCATGTAGCTAACTAACACTTTCTGTCGCTTTGCAGTGAAAAATCTCGCTATTAGAAACTGAAACTTGCTCTGTAATCTGCAGGAAGTTTAAGAAACCGACATGGACGAGGACGGGCTGCCTATAGTTGGGTCTGGTGTAGATCTGACCAAGGTTAGTGATGTTATATCTAGGTAAGGTTAGCTAACTAGGTAACTAGGTAACCAGGAAATGAGCTATAACAAGCAGTGCTGCAAGACAGATGCTGTAACAGAACTGTAATATCTATAGTAAAAGTGCTGCCTTTAACATCTGTTTTACTGGCATTCATAGCAATATAACTGCTTCTTGGAGCAGTCTTTTTTTTTTTTTGTTTAAACAATATTTTTATTGAATTTGACATATAAACATATAGACATATATACACATCTGCACATATATATAAAACTGCACAAAATCCAGTCAATGAAAAGAAACAAGATGTGTCAGGAGAGGTCAAGAAGCCACAGGGTTATACAAAGGACCCCTACCCCCCTTGCTGTATGTGAATTACTCAATTTCCTCACTACATCACACCCATGGCTCCTTCTTAAAATAGCTCCATCTGTGTTTCCTTCAGGTTCCTGCTATTCAACAGAGGAGAGTCGTTGCCTATCTCAATCAGTTTGTTGTGCACACGGTCCGGTTCCTGAACCGTTTTTCCACAGTTTGTGAAGAGGTTTGTAAAGTACATCTATTTATACTCACTCTTTATACTCTTTGATCTTTTATCTTGCTTCTGTTGTCCCGATCAGTTCACACAATCAACCCCAGTAACAGATCACTGTCAAACTTCTTCCCCACAGAAACTTGCAAACATATCTCTTCGCATACAGCAGATTGAAACAACCCTGTGCATTTTGGAAGCAAAGGTGAGATCTTGAGCCTCTCCGGTATGCAGTCTATGACACTCTGTATACACGTCATGCCCGTGCACTGATCATATATCACATTTTGTAATATTCTGAGCAGCTGTCCTCCATTCCCGGGCTAGAGGACGTCACAATAGATGGAATCAGTCAGCGGCAACCTGCTCAGGCCAATGGACCCACTACCGCCAGTCAGAGTCAAACGGATGGTCCACCAGCAGGGACCCTGCCTCCACCAGAGGTCAATACACTGACATGCACACAAACAAGTATTTTTCAGCCACACTGTACCGCAGAACAGTTTTTCTTTATAGCCTTGTATATGCATTTTATGTAGATGCACCGACCAGTTCCTATTAAAAAAGCTCTGCCAAACATGTTTATTTAAAGGATAGTTTGAGATTTTAAGAAATATGCTTATACGAGTTGGATGAGAAGATTGATACCACCCTCCAATGTCTGTGCGTATTGTATTGATGTTCTCATCAAATTCTCTGCAAGTAAGCAAATTTCCCAAAAGGTCACACTATTCCTCCTACGATAACATAAGCATTGCAAAAAAAAAGTATAAACTGAAACCACAAACTCTGCAAGTCTACAACCTACAAAGAGTACCTACTCACCTACTAAAAATGCAAAATAAGGTGCCACATTTGATATCCTGTGCCGTCTAAACCACTTGCTACTTCACACGGTGTCAGTAATTTCAATATTCCATGTTGCAGCCCGCTCAGACTGCACCAGAACCTGCAACGACACCAAAAGCAGAAGCAGAGAATGTCATGACAGTGGCCAAGGACCCAAGTTACGCCCGATACCTGAAAATGGTTCAAGTTGTAAGTCATCACTAACATCTGCTTATGGACTGTAGGGATTAAAAGACATAATATTCTGTATCTCAAAGCATGTTTTATCTGTCGCAGGGAGTTCCAGTTATGGCTATAAAGAATAAAATGGTCCTGGAGGGTTTGGATCCTAACTTGCTTGAGTGAGTGTTTTACTGTTACCTCGTGATGATCTTCTATTATCTTTTTATGACACTGACCAATAACGTTTCCTTCGCTGCTGATGACAGCACACCTGATGCCCCCCTGCCTGACGGAGGTACGAGAAGCGCCGAGGATCAAGACGTCGCCGCCAACAGCTCTGACAGCGAGTCATCTTTCAGCGACTGACGTCTGTTCCCGTGACCCACAAAGCTTCCTGTAAATGCCACCCATATCGCTACTCTGAGAAAGAGAAGTAGGTCGCAGGGCGCCTGTAAAGGAGTACCAGTGAGAAAGGTGCAAATGTAAGTGCCTGAAACAGGAAACTCCAACCACAGGGATTGTATTTTCAGTGTAAAAGCGCTGAAATTGTTTCGCTTACGGTCGGTCACTGACCTCATTTTTGATACATTTACATGGATTATGTTAGTCATCAGAACGTGGTAGTAGCAAGTCATTTTTGTACAAAAAGTGATTATATACTGTAAAAGTTATTGGTTTTCTTTTTGGTTGTCACACTACAATCACAGTCTAATGCCTTTTAAGAGGAACACTCATCAGTTGAAAGTTATTAAAAATGTATGTTAGATACTTTGAATGTTTAACACATACATTATAATTCTGTGTGTTGAGGACAGAGAGGAAAATATCACAATCGATATATAATTGATATACTGTCATAATACCAGTTAACTGGGGAGGATAATCACATATCGGTGAGCATGTGGTTTTCCTTCTTAAAAAATCAGCCGTCATGCTGGAGGATTTCGCAAAAATTATTACAGGAACAGTTTGACTTGTTGAACTTTAACAGTAAGCTTAATACCACTTTGTTTATTTCGGAGCAGCAAAAAACTGCGTTGACATATGAATAATATCCAAACAGGAGTTCTAAATTGGTGTCTTATGATATAATATAATAAACAAGTTGCAGTTGAGGAGCATCATCCTTGTTTTACCTTGTTAACCACTTCTTATCTTATCTTTTTTTCGCGGTGATAGTTACAGATGGCCGTGGTTGGAGGAACAAAAACTGCTTTGTATTGTTAATTTTAGACTAAATTCCAGTGACTTCGGAAAGTATTCAGACCTCTTTGCTTTATGCACACTTTATTTGTATCATATATTTTAAATGGATTAAAAAAAAATTTTTGTTGCCATTAATTTCCAAACAATAATCTTGAAGCAAAAACACATTAGAAGTTTTTTGCAAATTTATTATAAATCAAAAATTGATGTGAATACTTTCCAAAGCTGCTGCATGTGTCAGAAAAAACTCCCTTATGTCACCAATAAATGATGAATAGTAATATATTGTCTGGCTCTGCTTTAGGTACTTGCATAGCTAATATTGGCAATGCAAGTACCTAATAATATTGTAATTTCCATTAACATTTCTCTTAATCTTTAATTGCGTTTGTAGAGTTTAAATATTATATTATATTAGAATATCAGTGTATTATGCACAGTGTATTATGCACACTAACCTCAGCTGGAATGAAGAGTGAATAAACTTGCACTAAGAGGTAAATCAGTGATAAACACCACTTGTCAGAACAATGTAAACTGCAGGTTTTTGTGTTAAATGTCAGTTGTATCAACTTATCATCACATTGATCAGGACTTGTGACTACATGCCCGAAAATGTAAAAAAAGAAAGTCAAGAACGCTTTCGCACAAAAGAAATATTCATGAGATTTCTATGAATGGATATTATACTATGATGTCTGTGAAATAATTGAGAGTGGAGAAGAAGCCTGGAAAGCACTTTGTGTACAAAAGCAAGAATAAACTCAAACAGTTTGCTTAAAAATAATGTGTATCTTTATTTTTTTTTGCTCAGCAGCGCACCATTCATCTGTGCAGTACATTAGGTCATAAGCAAAACAGTACCAATACAAAGTCATTGAATTAAAAAAAAATAATAATCTCCATTGTAAATACAGTATCTGTAGTGGACGAGTTAATAATCTGTGTTCATGTGACCACCGTTACAGCACAGGATTTCATTTTTGGAATTACAGTATGTTAGTCCCACCTCCTTATTGCCAGTAAAGGACAAGGTCTATAAAGGGAAGCTCCAAAAGTACAAGAAACACATCAGCTGATACTCAAATGTGATAGTGGTTTTTAATTTGGTTACTAGCTTCAGCCAACAGTATGACACAAACAGTTCTCTCAGCATATCAGATGGCACATGCTTCCTCAGCATGTGAGAGGAATATGACGAAGGTAATTAAAAACCTATCAAGCAGCCTGACAGTATTTCATCTACTTTCCCATGTGTCAAGTCTCGAAGTCACAAATTTGTCTGAGAGGGCTTCACTGCCTCTAACCTTGTGTGCTTGGCTTTTTTTGTGCCCTCATTGATATACAAATTAAAACATAATGGTAACATAACAGTATTGACAGTATGCTTTAAATTAAGTAAAGCAGTGGTTTAGAATGTTTATGTTTAAAACTGTGTAATATTGCATATTTGTGACATCACAAATGGACGGAAATACGGACGGATCGTTTAAAGGCACAGTTTCTGAACGCAGGCTGTGTATATTTCCCTGTGGATTGAGCGTTTCAATACCCTCACAGTATTTATATAGTATTTAAACCTGCTTTGTAATATAAAAGACATGAAAAAAGACTTTTGTGTAAAATGCTGAAAACTTTTGGTCACTCTGGTTGAACTCCGCTGCACTAAGGCAGAGGAAAAAGGCGTTATTGATCGGCCTGAAAGCACACAGAAAACTTGTTTTTAATGCTAATTAAATTCAATTCCTGTTTATTTTATTATAGCAATTTAATTTGGCAGTTGTGCTGAGCAAACTAATTAATTAAGTAGCGTAATCCCCACTGCATGAGCCGCCTACAGGCTGTAGACACATGCAAAATCTCATCCATAGCTGCACATTAGAACCATTTAGTATCAGCTGAAACCAGTTCAGCAGCATACACTAAGTACAAGAACCAGATCTCTGAATTGGAGCATCCATAGAAAGAGTTTTTTCTACATAATTTGTTGTCACAACAGTCTAACGGTCCAAAGAAAACCTGGTTACTTCCATACAGTACATCAGTGTAGTCTCACAAATCATCAGCCAGCATGTGCTCACAGATGAACGTGTTGTTAGTCTGAGCGGTATTCTCATTTAACCACAAAATGTGAAGCTATCATGTGTTCACTGTGTGATGAACTTCTCTTATTACTGGCCTGACAGGATGTGTCACGCTGGTTCGGCAACAAGTGGGCAACAGTCAAGAGCAAAGTGCAAAGTGGTGTTTGAACACAGCAATAAGTACACTTGTAAAAATGATTTGAGACCGTATAAAAAGGTATAAAGATAAAGGCTATGATCAGTTTTTTCCTTATGTTTAAAATGTATAAATAACAATGCACCTTCTGTAATCTACCAATGAATTCGGTCAGGTGATACAAAACACTTATAAAAGCCTTGCAGTGTAAAATGCAAATGTACAAAATGTGCGTAAAAGCATTACAAAAACATATGCAGCACGTTTAAACATTAAAATACTGATATCCATACTAAGTTTGGCTGGCAGTTGCAGACTCATCAAGACTACTCCTCACATTCTGTTCTCACTCGTAAGGTAAACAGCTGTAGGACAAAAGAAATGGAGAGAAATAAGAACCTCTTCTAGCAGTAAGTTAAAGAAAGAGTTTCTATTTGATGGTGTGATACTCACTTTGAAATCGTCGATGTATGTGAGGAAGAAGCAGATGAAGCTGAAGGCAACAATCCACTCGCATACAGCGCTGGCAACATGGTAAGGATAATCCTGAAAGAGGGACACATTCAACATGTGAGTGTTAATGTCAAATGATGATATTTATTATCGATTAATCTGATTTTAGAGATTAATCGATTAATAGTTTGGTCTATAAATGTAAGAACATTATGAAAAAATGCCCATCACTCTGTCCTAAAGCCCAAGGTGGCTTCTTGCTTTTTTTGTCCATTTTATTTTTGTAAAAATATTATTTTGTTTTTTATTGGGGTTTTCAGAGTGAAAATTACAGTACAAAAATAGGAAGAATTTCATTTAGGGAATAATTTTAAGTTCCGGTATTAAAAATAAAAAAAAAAATAAACATATGTATGTATGTATATGAAAAATGAAAATAAAACAACAACATATTTGCATGAAAAATGACAAATGATTAATCAATTATAGCCAAACAATTGCTGATTATGTATCTGTCCATTGACAAATGATTTCAGCCTTAAACTGATGCAGATAACATAGTGACAGCCTACCTGATCTGTGGGGTGCCTGTGCAGTGTGGTTTGTGTCACAAAGAACGCACAGATGAAAGCTGAATTATCCATTAAGGAAAATGGCATTTAACATTAGTTGTCACTTGTAATTGTGTGCCTTTACTCTTCATGACTCTAACAACAAGAGAGTAATGTTGCAACCATAAAAGTGAAGTGGTTAAACAATCAAATCATGCTGGTTAACATGGTAGGACGTTCATGAGGAAACTGTGTTTTAACAGATTAGACTTCTGTGAAAGGATACTGGGAAAGAATGCCAAAGAGGCAATGATGGCGACGACGAAACGTGCTCGACACACACCCACGGAGGACCCGAATGGAAAGGCACAATACGATATAACGGTCTGGAGGATTGTGTATAAGATGCCAGTGACAAAGAACAGCAGAGCTCCCATATCATGAACTACTGTCACTGCTATTTCCTGCAATCAAAAAGAAGAAACATTAGAAGAAGAAGAAACATTAAATTATTTTCATGTGATTTAAATGTGCGCCACATTGTGTGTGAAGATTTACCTGGAACGTGGCAACAATGCACATGCCCAAAATGGACAACAACCCAATCACAAGAGCAGCTTTATTGAGACGTGGGTTCACCACCCTCGTGTCCTCACTCAGCTTCTCCACATACTTGTACCTGGCATAGATGGTGGCTATTCCTGTGTGAAGGTGACAATGTACATTTATGAGGATTTATTTGGTAACACCTTCTATGACGCCCATGTCTATTATGCATTACAAACATACTTATAATGCGTTATAATCTGCTTATAGCACTGTATGATTATCATTATAAGCACTAATAAGTAAGGGATAATGTACAGCGAGCCGGTCATTGTTGCGAAATTAACCATGACTGGGCAATGCAGGGAGGACGGGTGGGTCTTGCATCACCCTGAATCGGTTTATTTCGCAACAATGACCGGCTCAATGTACATTACTCCGCTTATTACACGGCTACATACTTAAGAAATCAATAATTTGACACAAAAATGATCCGCCATAGTCCGACATCAGGACTGCGTCCATAGCAACGGTGTGTTATAAAGAAACTACAAACCTTAGAATGCCGTAATTGACCAATCAGAATCAAGTATTCAACAAAGCCGTGTAATAAATATTATCATATTATCATTTATTATCTCGACAACGATATATATGACAATATAGTATGTTTTCTGTCAATTCAATAAATAAATAGTCCACATGGAATAACCACAGTAAATAGTAAAGCCTATTTTTGCATACTCCTTAAAATGAACTTAATCAATTAAAATGAACATAACAGTTTTAACTAAAAGTATAGAGAATAAATAAATAAATATAGGCCTAGCCACATCGTGATAGAAACAATATAGAAAAGTATATACGATAGAGATTTTTATATCATTCTGACGACATATATCATCATATTTCCCAGCCCTAGTTATAATACATTATAATGTCATTATAAGTCACTATAAATGGTCATTGTTTGCTTTAAGTGAAGTGAAATAAATATAATTAAATCTATGCAAGAACAACACACGTAGAATTAAATTGTACTTTACTTAAAGCAAACAATGACCACTTATAGTGACTTAAAATCACATTATAACAGTGATTATAATGCATTATAAAAAGATAATGTATAACAACTATGGGAATTTTAATACACTAGATACCTTGCTAAAAAAAAAAAGAAGAAGTATCTTTATAATGCATTACAGACATGGGCATCATAGAATTTATCTTGCATCCTAACAAATAAATTCTGCTTTCATTTTCTTAAAAAAGAGGAAATATGACAATGTGATCATCATATGAAGGTTTGGTTTCTCCCTTGGGAAAGCCCAAAGTTGCCAAAGAAGAGTCACAGTGACATTGCAGATGTTGATACAGATGGGAGTGAAAATACCTGCACATGCAGAAATGAATGTCATCAGGCCAAATACGCAGCTTTCTGGGGGGTTTGCACCTGTGTCACTGGGGAGGGGAAAAAGAGAGTTTACAGTAGTCCTCATAATACAGACACATGTAAGTAAAGAACAACTTCCTGTTCTATAGATGTAGGTTTTATTTTTGTGGCATTTCAAATTTTAGTCGTCTCTTCTTAAAATAAAACTTTAAAGAGAGAAGTGAAAAGAAGAGCTGCACAAGACAACAGATGTGTGGACGCGCAGCAGCTGGAGTTTGGATATCAGCCAAGTTACCACTGCAGGAAAACGAAACTAAACATTTCTGCCACTCAAAATCACTGACAACAAAACATCGACATGCATTATTATTTTTCACCTCATTTGGACTTGTTAAAGATCAAAGAATAACTTTTCTAAAAAACAAACAAACATATGAATACAACTTACCTTATGTATGGGAAGATTATGTCGACATCGTTTCTGAAGAGAGCAATAAGGTAGGAAATAATGAAGGTGCTGGAGGACCAGATGACCAGGAACACTGGCAGAAAGCACAGTCCTTGAGTGAACCACCACATCTCTGAACTTCACACGGATAAAATAGTGTCAAACAATGTAAAAAGATCCAATGCTGGTCCAGGATGAGTGTCGAGTGTGCTGCTGCTGCTGCTGCTGCTGCTGCTGGTGGTGGTGTTGCTGTGAGGTCTGATGAAGTTACAGACAGTCACATGGTGCAGCTGTGTGTGAACGCGACTGAACTTGGCTCATCTACAGTATACAGTAACCTCTTCCCCTGAAATGACTCCTGTGGGCTGGCCCAAGCAAATACAAACACCCCTTCTGATCACCCAGCTTCCTTCCTTCCTCCTTTCATCTTTTCTGTTTTGCTTTGTTAAATTCCTAAAAAATGTGTCAGTGTGCCAGTAATCAACGACAATAGGGAAATATTCACAAGTTTCATTTAGTATGAGCAGCAATAATAACTATTTACTCGTATACTGTAAGCTTGACAATCAAAAACAATACTTTTGATCAGAAAAATGAACTTTTATTATCAAAAGTTAAAAGTAATCATTGTGCAGAATGTTAATAGGCTATATAAATATTATTCAATAAAAATACTACTGCTAATAATAATAACAATAATAATGTTTCTTAATGTTATTGTCATTTTTATTATTTTTATTATTATGATTATTATTAATAATCATAATAATAATACAAATACTACTGCTAACAATAATAACAATAATAATGATTCTTAATGTTATTGTTATTATTAATAATAATAATAATAATAATAACAATAATAATAGCAATAATAATGATTCTTAATGTTATTATTATTATTATAATAATAATAATAATAATAATAATAATAATAATAATAATAATAAATACTACTACTACTAATAATAATGATAATAATAATAAATGTTATTATTATTATTATTTGTATTATTATTTGTATTTATTTTTTTATACTTTTACCATTTAACCAGCATTTTTGGAGCTGATATATGATTTTGAGTAGTTTGCATTATGCAATGCATAATATAGAAAATCATATATTTTTTTAAAATCTCAATCTGTAAAGTATAGCTATTAAAAAAATGGAATAATAATATTTACTGTGGAATATTTAAGTGGAAAATAGGTAATTAGTAAAATAGAGAAGTCTAAAAGCTGTTATAAAGTACAGTACTCTAGTACTTTGTTACTTTCCACCAGCAATAATTACATTATACAGTACTTTACTATGGTTTAGTTATAGTTTTTTATTTATTTATTTACAATCTGATTTCTTAAAACTACAGTTGTCAGTACTTGGATTAGTACATCTCTTGCAGGGGTGGGAAGTAAAAGTACAGTTTTTAAGTACTTTACTTGAGTATTTCCATACCACATACTTCTACTGCAAATTTCAAAAGGGATATATTGTAGTTTTTGCTCCACAACATTTATTTTACCGCTGATTACTTTGCATAATACGCTATATAACACATTGTTATAGCTTAATACCCAGCAGTATAATGTACTCCACCTTGACCCACCACAACAGGGAAATGCTACTTACATTTTATTAATACACAACATTAATAATACAAAAATATAACATATAATAATATAATACATACAGGGGGCATTTTTATGCATTTTAAGTTCTAAGTACTTTTGAAGCTTTAAGTAAACTTTGCTGATAATACACCTGAGCTTTTACTTTTTTTAATAAATTGAGTATATTTACTACATTATGGTATTGGGATTTGAGTATCTGTATACTGTATTTATTCCACCACTGCTCTCTGGTGGTGAAGGAGCTGGATTGTCCCAGATAGAGAATACACGGCCTCTGGCTGGGATCCTAAGGACGGGTTCACCTGGGGACACCGTGGTAATATTAGCTGAGAAACAAAGCTGGCCAAGTTGTCATGGAAGTCGGTCCCTAAGCCAAATATTCCAGTGCGTTACTCTCTGTGTATACTTTCAGACTTAAGAGACAAAAGTTTGAAATAATTCATGCAAAAATCATGTTTATTTGGAAAGCTGGAGGAGGCTTGCACAGCTTGCCATGATATACCATATACATGTAAAGTTACAAAAGTCACATCTATAGAAAATACGGCAGGTTGATATATACTAGAATTTAGCTTTTAAGCCAAATACTAATGATCTTTGCAAGGCCGGATTGAGCTGCTAGAAGGACAAAAATAAACTGTAGATGACACCCACCAAATCCCCAAGCCCCAATAGTTCCCCCCAACCAACCAGTACACCCATGTTGCCCCATGACTTGCTGTGTGTCAGTTAATTTGTGGTAATTTCATCATATTAATATAAGCCTGGAACAATAAATGAATCAAAAATACAATTGAACACTAAATAAAGAGGCAGAACACGGTGCAAATTTCCAAATAAATTTGCTCAAATTACCACAGTCTTTGCCACGGTGTCAATCTTGGGCTTTTTTCAGGTCCCTGATAGTGCAACACGTTCTCATCACAACTCGTCACACACTGACGCTTTGTCAGACCCCTCCGCGTCACGTTTCGGTCGGTTCACTGTTGCCGCGGACGGGTTTACATTGTAGTTAATGGAAAGCCCTATAGGGTGGCGGTATCTACGGCCGTGACAAAGCGTCTGTATTTGTCACCCTGGGAATGAGGGCTGGATAGTTTGGGGTCCTGGGGAAGTTACCACCTTTAACCTGTTGGTATCTAGCTTTTTGATGTGTGGCTGCTGGTTAAATGGTTAAATAAAGCTTTCTACCACTGTAATTTATTGGATTAGATGACTGGGAAAACAATGGGACAGAGCCAGATGTATTGAGGGTGAACCTGGAACATCTGGTGGCTCATGTTCAGAGGTCTTTCAGCTCAAATCTCTGTAGAGAGATTTAATTGTTGATGTGGCAGTTGAAGCTTGCCAGGGCTCGACTTGGCAGCAATCTTAAGAAATTGCTGGTTGAAAAGGCCTTTTCTCTCTGGCTTGGTGGGAATCCTGATTCAGCAGAGAATGAGGCTATACTGCAGCCTGGTCTCAGGAGAGGACGCCATATAGAGAAAAGGACTTTTGGATTGTCTGAGAGGAGTTCGGGAAAACTGTCAAATGACTCACAATAGGATTATGCCTATAGTTCAACCATCCACATCCAAGATCAGGAACTATCATTGACCCGACGCAGATGTTAAAGATCCCCCCACACACACATACAACCACCAGTTATCACTTGACCAAAGTCCTGTACTTATGTCATGTGATGGCACTTGAGCTAGTTCCACTTTTCTTTCCTAGTAGTTTCTTGTTCTCTCTGTTGATTTGGGATGTAAAAGGCTAGTTCTGAGCAGCTGTATTTCTGCTTTTCTGTGGCCAGAAACCAGGGGTGGCTTTAGTCCTTTTGGTGGCCGAGGCAAAATTCGGATTTGGAGCCCCCCCCCTCATGGCGGCAGCGCTCTAGGGTTAGGGTTCAACCCCCCAGAACCCTAACCCTAGCCCATTAAACCACAACAAACATAAGACATAAGACAAAAATTTTAATTTTCAAACAAGTGGTCCCTGATATTGTTGGCTTAAAAGTGTTTAGTCAGTTTCACTGCAATTTGCACTTTTATTAACAAATAATTGCGGTCGGGCAGATGAAAAAGTGTGATAAAGAGAGTTACAGGGGTGAAAAGTGTATTTCTTTCTCTATTTATTTATTTATTTGTTATTTTGTTACCTCAATGCAGAAAATGAGGAAGGGCACCCACCGACTTTTCAAAAAATATATTATTAATTTGTTTTTTTTAGAGGGCAAACCATCACCCCCCAGAAGGTGGCGACCGCCTATAAGGCCTTAAGCCGCTCCTGCCAGAAACAAATGCTTTTGTTACAGAGCACATTTGGTGCACTTTTGATGTTGATTGTAGGACTTACAAAGAGATATGGAGGGATTAGCATTCAACCTGTTGATAAACACTTCTTTTGAAGGTGGCTCCTGTCTCCAGACAATCTCAGATAATGTTTAGGCCATTGTTTTGTTTTATCAGAAGGACTTTTTGCCCTGTAACATAGCAGTGAGAAATCGTAAAGCTGCAGATTTAAAGATAATAATGATAATAACAATGGAGCAAATGACTGTAATGTGAAGTGGTTGCTGACCCACAGAGAATTATAAACTAACTTGGAGCTTTTTATCGTCTTTCAGCTCATTGTTTTGGTTTTATAGCCCAAAACTTTACTGTTTTGATTCACACCACTCTCATTTTCAGTAGTTTTCAATAAAAAAAAAATAGAAAAAGCTAAAGAGACACTAAACACTAAAAAACACTGTACATAAGTCTGAAGGCACCACATCGGAGCCTGAAGGCACCACGTCGGAACCTGAACGCACCACGGATCTTGCTCCTCCCCGCCAGAGGGCGACCGCGAGTCCGAAGTGTTAGAAGCAGCAGCAGCAGCGTCACCGCCGCCAAGGAAGCCGTCAAATGTCTTGTCGTCGCATGGGTTGTCGTCATGCAGTCTGAGTGGTGGTCAGCTGACAGATCCGGGTCTGTCTGTCATGTTTACTTTCTCTGTTTTAGTTTAGTGCGTTAAAACCTGCGTTTCTGTGAATGAATGCAGCGGTATGCGTCGCCCAGGACAACCATGGTAGTCGTCAACTCGGTGCTCAAGCTGTTGCAGCGGCAGACCTACACCTGTCTGTCCCACCGGTACGGGCTCTACCTCTGCTTCGGGGGGATCGTCCTCATGATAGTTTCCGCCTTTCAGTTCGGAGAGGTGAGCTTCTTCTTTTCTTAAACTCCTGCAGCTTTACTGGCTGCTTTGTTGCTGAATTAGCTAATCCTAGTTGCTTGACAGCTGTGTCCTCGTTCTGCTGAACCAGACTCCACTCAAAAAAGTGGTTGTTTAAAGGGGATCTAGCTAGTTTGTAAACATACTTCATCTTTAGTTCATTAATCCAGATGTTTTATGAATCTTTAGGGTGTCCATGCCACTTCGGCATTATTATTAATCACAAAAAAAACCCTCAAATCTCAAATCTCGTCATGAAATGACTCCCAATGGCTTTGCTAACTAAACTGACAGTCCATGCCTTACAGCTGTGTCCTCGTTCTGCTGCACCAGACTCCACTCAAAAAATCGGTTGTTTAAAGGGGATCTAGCTAGTTAGTAAACCTACACATCTTTTATCTCATTAATCCAGATGTTTTATAAATATTTAGGGTGTTCATGCTACTTCGGCTTTATTATTAATCACAAAAAAAACCCTCAAATCTCAAATTTCGTCAAGAAATGACTCCAATTGCTTGCTAAGCTGACAGTCCAACCATGTTGTAAGTTAACCATGTTTTTTTGTGGAAGATTTGTGAATATCATGTCAAGCTTTAAAAGAAGTTTTGATATGTTTTTGTTGTGGTATTCGGCATATTTGTTGAATTGACGAACCGTAACTAAAGATCTCAAAGTCTTGCTGTACAGTGTACCTGTGCAGAAGAGTGAGCAAGTAAACTGACCTGTTTTTTTAGTGTGGTTTGGCGTGGCCTTGGTAACTACTTGTCCTGCAGCATTGCATGATGTTGTGCACCCTTTTTTTCATACAGGTGGTGGTGGAGTGGAGTCGGGACCAGTATCATGTGCTGTTTGACTCCTACAGAGACAATGTGGGTGGGAAATCATTCCAAAGCAGGTGAGCAAAAGACAGTATTTAAGCTCCCAATAAAGGGTGCCTTGACACATCACAACAAAAGAAATACATGCATTATCACTCCTTCATTTAGGCAAGGGTTCAGAAGTCATATCCTATTCACAAATATGAATGCCAACTTTCTGCAAAAGCCTTCTTTGGTGCCACACAGGACTGTTTGCACCCTTCCCTTGAGAGGAATCTGTGTAACCATGCATTAACAAATGCTAATCCAGACTCTTCGGAGGAGGGAAACAGGGTCACGGCTTTGCAGTTTGAGTACTGTCTTGAGTGATATGAGTGGTTCTTTTCTTTTTTTTTTGCAGGCTCTGTCTGCCCATGCCTATTGATGTGGTGTACACATGGGTGAACGGCACAGACGTGGCTCTGCTGAAGGAGCTGAAGACGGTCAAAGAGCAACTGGAGGAGGAACAAAGAGTTCTGAGGTAGCTGTGACTCCACTGTCTGTGCAAATACAGTGTGGCAGTGAAGCTTGATGGTTAGGTAGAATAAATGTAGGTTGTAACCCATTCCGGCAATTAAATATAAACCTTTATTGATCTGCATAAAGTCTTATCCTGCAGTATGTGATCACAGGGTGCAAACACACTCAAGTTTCTATCTGCATACAGTCTGATTTGGCTGCAGCATTATCATTTTCACTCTGATTGGCTTTGTTCAGACATTGACCCAGAGGAAGAGAGAATCAAAGGTTAGAATAACTGAGGAAAAAAGTTCCTGTTTCATTAGTCTCTGAACTTTTCTTTTCTTCTCTCAGGTGTTGGCATGAAAAACATGCTATATAACATGCAGCTATAGTACAGTGTTACTACTCTAGGTTAATGAAAATAACATGATTTCACTGTTTTGTTGCACACAGGGAACGTCTGGGGAAAAATGCAAGCGAGGCAACTGAAGTGCCAAAAGAGAGGTGAGCCTGACGATATGTTGATGGTTTGACAGTCCTCATAGGTCACAAAGCTAGAACAAAAACTTGAGAAGGGGTGGGCTTATATGGTATGGATATGGATCATGGTATATGACATTTTGTATAGAAATTTTGATTAGGACTGCAAAAAAAGCAAATATTTTCATTGTCAATTAATCTGTCGATTATTTTCTCGATTAATCGATCAGTTGTTTGGTCTATAAAAAGAAACCAGAAAATATTCACATTTAAGAAGCTGGAATCCGAGAATTTAGTTTTTTTTCTTTCCTAAAAAATGACTCAAAACGATTAATCGATTATCAAAATAGTTGGCAACTAATCAATTAATCTTTGAGGCTCTAATTTATATATATATATGGACTCAGTTGCCAGTTTATTTTGTCCAATGTATATCCATAAAGGTCAGTTCAACGGCACCACAAACCACATCCTCAAGAAAAAACCATAAACTTGAATCAACACCTCGAAAATCTTCACGAAGGTTGGATCTATTGCAGGACTGTGTACCTAATAAACTGGCAACTGAGGGTACTGTATATATCATGATGTAATTAATTTTCCAGAAAATAAACAGAGAAACTGTTTCTAGATCAAATTGCCATATGAAATGTCTGATTTGCGTTAAATCAGAACTAAATCTCCAACAATAGTCATATGCAAATCCAATATTTCCATACAGAATTCATGTTCACGGATTTACATTGCCCACAAAGGCAAGAGATAAGAAAAGGATAGCTGGGTACACCTATACAACATAATGCAATCCAGCTCTGCCACATATTCTACTTTTATGAAGCTTATAATGGCCAGTTTTTGTTCAAACTTGTTTAAACGTGTCTTTTTAGAGATCATTTGCAGACTCATTGTCCTTTCAAAACTACACGTTGACGGATAATGACGGTTAAAGACACAATGAGGCAGCAGTGTGAGAATTTGATGTTGAAACAGGAAGTTGGGGGGGTTTAAACCACAGGGGGACCTAACTGAAGTGAAACCTGGTGGGATAACCGTTATTTGATGGAGACAAAAGAGGCCTAACATTGTTAAAGATGCTCATTTTCAGTGGGATATGAATCTAAAATTCAATAATTTCTTGCATCCTTTTGTAAAATAAGTTTACGTAGTGGCTTGAAAGACATATCTCATGAGGTGGAAGAGTCCTTTTGATCGACGTTGGTGGCGATGTGAATCTTAAAGCTGACCCACGATGAAGATTCGAGTTCAAGATCAGGATTTCCTGTGTTAAACCACCAGAATGTTAGGCTGACAAAGGGGGCCCTATCTCTCTCGCCTTCTTCCTCCTCTCTTTGGGTCGAGATTAAAAATCCATCTGTGAGTTTTAACCGCAGACACCAAGAGAGACTCAACGTTTCCACAAGGGAGGCTGTTTGCAGAACGTGTGAACTTGACTAATTTCACGCGGACGTATGTTTGAGTGCAAAAACCACAAAGTTAGAAGAGGCGGTTTTCTGAGTGGGAGCACAAGGTGAAGATGCATTAAGTATTATTCTTTTCTGTTTTCAGTGTTAAGCCAGAATGCCTGCTGTCCCACTGCATCATAGCGCCCATGCTGGCACTGGACCCCGCTCTGCCAGCCAACATTACACTCAAAGAGCTGCCGTCGCTCTCCTCCTCCTTCTCCGCTGCCAAAGAGCTGCTGCTGATGACCAAACCCTTCCTCTCGTCCACAACCGTCTCTGTGGTCGTCTTCCACTCGCAGGCTGACGGTAAAACACACACAGAAGAGTTCAGAAACACTTCATTAAAATGAGATTTGCCAGCAACAAATGAGGGGCACACATTTGTCAGGAAAAGGATGCTCCTTAAATGCTTCTCAAGGGAGAGACGTAAAAACACAGAGGGGTGCAATAACTGGACCCAGCAGGCAGATTATCACTGAGATATGAACAATTGTTTACAATGCAAAACATGTTATTTGAAGTGTGATTAATGAGTAACCAGAACATGAGGATGCAGCAGCGGTGGGGATAGAAACCTGTATTACCAGTAAGAGCAGCAGCATCAGTATAGTGAAAGTGAGAGCTAGGGTTGGACGATTTTATTTGATTCTGTCTTACTTGTGTAAATATTCTGATGCCTGTCCATTTATGCATTTAAACACATGATCAGCTGCTTAATACTGAACCCTTGTTGGCATTGTTTAACCATTTTAATGATCTAAAAGGTCCCATACTCACACATAAGCCTTTCTGACATTAAGAAACAGTTTTGTTCTTTTTAAAATCTTAAGACAGGCGTTAGTCTTCTGGACTGATTTGACCTGAAGTTTTAGTTTTACTCATTATTTATTCACTGTTGTTATTTTTTTTACAGCTGATAAAGCCTATACAGATGTGTCTAGAGAAGACCAGAAGTTCTCTGTGTCCAGATGTTACCTGGTGAGTTTATAACTGTTACATTAACTGTTAAATGCACATTGAACTGCATGACTCTCTGTCTGATTTAACATATATCCTCAAATCATAGCAGACCATGATTGTTAAATATCAAAAAGGTATTTTTATGGAGCATTTAAACTAAGGCTGTCTTTGAATAAAGAAATTCTTAGTCGACTAAAACTCATGTGATTTTTGTTGACTGACTGATTAGTTGATTTAATCAACAGATCTGTGAAACTGAGTTTCTCCACAAAGAGTCACACAAAAACACCACTTTAAATCTCGTGTTTACCAGAGTTGTTTCTTGGAAATGAGTCATTCGGCATGACAAAAGGATAAAAGAATGACTAATCGACTAAAGATTTCTAAGGAAAAAGTTTCTCTTTGTTTGTTGCGTGTTTTGCAGACGACAGATAAAGAGGCTCCGGGTCTGATCCGCATGCAGTCTCTGGCCTACCTGAGCGGCTTCCCGGCAACCTATAAAGAAACGGAGCAGCTGAGAGTCAAACTGCCGTCTACCATAACCACTAAGATCAAACAGGTAAAACATATTAATTATTATTATTAATACAGATCGAAACGTTGCCTAAAAAGATAAATAAACTATTTATTTGGGGCCCTTTTTGTGCACCTCAGTTTAGTATTTTTTGTCTTGCACCTGAATATCTTTGTCTGGTTGTGTGCTATTATTATTACTCACTAAATTATTACTTATTACTAGGTATGTCCGATCCGAATCCTTTAGTATCATCCGATCCGATACTTATATTAACCTAAATGTTGATTAAAGATCTGACTAGGGCTGCAATTAAGTATTATTTTCATTGTCGATTATTTTCTCTATTAATCGATTAGTTGTTTGGTCTATTAAATGTTTCACTATAGATACATGTACAGTAGACTCAATTGACTTTTAGCTTTATTTTGTTAACTATATTACTTACTTGATGCAGAGAATTAGAGCAGTATTTCTTTAACTTCATCATACCTGAACTTTGCCACCAGATGTCACTCTCACAGTGCTTAAGGATGTTGCTCACTACAGACATATACTGTATATTTGTGCACAAATTAGGATCTTTTTATACATCACAGCAGCAGCGTAATCTAAGAAAGGGCCAAACACAAATGTCAAATCCTCCTTGGAGCGGAGGTTGCACTGTCCTGCTAAATATGGTCTTTTTCTATTTTAAACAGTTATGTTGTGATGTGGATAAAGGGACTCTGTTTAGCGCGGCGGCTTGTGTATCTAATAATTTTCACTAATCACAAGTCTGCGTTATATTTTGAGAGGGAGGAATGTCACTAACGAGCGCGGATTACTCTGAAATAATCAAAGAAAACAAAACAGCGGAGTGACCCTGTCACACCAGCAGCAGACGGGCAGGACGGCCATGAGTCAACTGTGTGTCCCGTCTTCCCATAATATACTCACATGGCTGATTAGAACTAATGGGTGACGATAACATCTTTAATAACTGCCTTTGTATACTAAAAACAAAACAAAGTGTTTTACAACAGCTTTACATTATCAGTAAAGAAGCATGAATAATGAATTGTCCTAAAGTCTTAAAAACCTCCCTCAACTCTATTTTAGAAGTGAAGCAATTAGTCAATTAGTTGATTAACAGAATAAATTTTTAAGCAAAAAGTCCCCAAATTCACTTGTTCCAGCCTCTCAATTATGAATATTTGCAGATTTTTTTGGTCCTCTAGGAAAGTAAACTGAACATATTTGTATGTTTTGGACTGTAGTTCCATCCAAACAAGGCTTTGGAAGTAGTGGTGGGCTATTTTCACTATTTTCCAACATTTTATAAACCAAACGATGAATTGAGAAAATTATCAGCATATTAATTGAAAATTAAAATATTTTTTTATTGCAGCCCTACTGTATTTAAAACAGTTGTAAATATAGTAATTTGAGCTGCAATGCGTCTTTACACTTTGGCTCTTACATTTACATAAGAACGGGATTATACTACATTATCAAATTATATATTGTTTCAAAGCAATAAAGTTAGGTTTGTTAAGCCAATTATTTAGCGTACGATAAATAAAACACAAATCATGAAAAAGAGTAAATATATATCTATATATATATATAAATATATATATATATAGATATATATATGGAAAAAATGGACTGCATAAAATAATTATTTTAAAAATGAATAAATACTAAAGGTGCAAAGTTATTTTAAAACAGATACATTTCTGGTCACTGGGAATCCTCCATGGGGTTAGTTTATGAATGATCCAATCATCTTATCAAGGTTTTGGAGGTTTCCTTCTATTGCAAGTGCTAATTTATCCACAGAAAGGAGGCTTGATAATCCTTTTAACTACTGTCAGAGAGTTGGTTATTGTATGCTTACCCAAAACACAGCAATTTGTTTGCAATGTTTAGCACAGAAAAAACAAAAATATTCCGTCTTTTTTATCCTCAGTCGCTTCAGTTATACACCAGGAAACATACCCAGCAAGTAAACTATCACATAAGGCACAAAGGAAGATAATAATCAACCAGAGTTAATGAATTGGACTTAGTTGTTTCTTCATCTCAATTCCAGATAGCATTAAAAAAATCTCCAAAACAAACATGCAGCTACTCTGATTATTACAATAATATACTGTGCATAATAATAACTGTATATAATAGACACACATTTACAAGACGCAGCTTCAGGGGAGTCAAACTCTCTTTAACTTTGTGTGTGATGACCTGTAGGTTAACATGTTTGACCTACATATCATCACAGTTGTCCCATCATTCCCTGCATTTGTCTCCAGGTCTGTGGTCTCGGTGCAGCCTGGTTAGGTCATGTGATAATAGCCGGCGGCATTCGGGCTGTAACCTTAGCTGGCGGTGCGGGGGTTAACACTAACAACTGTTTGGAGTGGCGTGGCGCCAGCCTGCATGCTGAAAGGTCACAAGGATTTTACTGACCTTCCCTGCACTCGTGGACACACCCTGTCATCTCTTACATGATTAGTTATGCTTGTCTTTACCTGTGTGGAGTCCAGGATTTCTCTTTTATCAGAGGAACAAGCTGGATTAAAACAGAAGGCTTGTGGTGAGAGATGTGAAGCCAGTCCAGGATGGAAAGTGTGCGTGGCGTTTTAAATCTGGAAGGATTCTGGGCACACGGGCCACCACACAATACACAGGTTGGGTTTCAAGGTGTTTCCTGGTGTTGCCAGGCCGATTCTGTGAAAGAGGGATGATGTGCCTAGTGTGGAGGGAGAGGTTCAGCGCTGAGAGACAGACGGTATTTATAGCTGGTGTTAGACCGAGCGCTATGGTGATGAAAGCTGCCGCACAACCCCGATCATCTGCCCTCCACTGTTTGTGTACAGGCCCGCTGATGTGTTTGTGTTAGCGTGTGTTTTTATCTGTCTGCGGCTGACCACATGGTGTCTCATCTCCTCCATGAAGCAAGAAGGTTTTTATTTCTCATACAGGATGTGCAGTGCCAGGCTAGAAGCTGTGCTAAAAAGTAGGGCTGCAACTAAATAGTGATTATATTCATTGTTGACTAATCTGTTGATTATTTTCTCGATTAATCGATTAGTTGTTTCCTTTATAAAATGGTGAAAAATGTCGCTCCAAAGCCCAAAATGACATCCTCAAATGTCTTGTTTTGTCCACAACTCAAAGATATTTAGTTTATTGTCATAGAGGAGTAAAGAAACCAGAAAATATTCACATTTAAGCAGCTGGAATCAGAGAATTTAAACTTTCTTTCTTAAAAAAATTACTCAAACTGATTAATCGATTATCAAAATAGTTGGTGATTAATTTAATAGTTGACAACTAATTGATAAAAAGATTAATCGTTGCAGCTCTACTAAAAAGACTAGAGTGCAATAAAGAACAATAATTAGAAAAAGAAGTATAAAGGATAACAATGCAAAGGTAAAAAATGATAAAATATGTAACATATAATGCTAAAGTGTTTGTGTAGGTGGGTTGTGCATTTTTTCCAGGTTATAAAAAGGCACATATGTCACAGTCTGAATGCAAACGTACTGGAAAAATGTGTGCATGCTTGAGTGCAAATATGTAAATATGGAGGGCGTCAGCTAACCTCTGACAGAGAGGATTAAATGAGCTGTGAAACCACTGTGCATTTAACAATTTAATTTGTTTAAAAAGGGCTACAACTAGCGATAATTTTCATTATAAATTAATCTGCTGATTATTTTTAGTCAATAATATATCTCAGAAAATAGTGAAGAATGCCAGTTAAGTTGCCCAAGATGATGTCTTCAAAGAAATAGTTTTCTCTCGGACAGGCGATGCAGGATGACGCAGCTTCAGCTCAGATGTCGCCGTCTATTGTTCTGCCTCGCCGCCACGACATCTCAATCCACCTGCTTAAATAGATCACTCACCACAAGGTTAATTGTTTTACTCGGTGTCAACGCAATTCTTTCTAGACTAATTACATATTCTGTTGCCTCTGCGGTGACATAGAGGCCACAGTGATGAGTTTATATATCGAGACTAAAACTGTGTTACACTTTAATAAACATGTTAATACTGTGGTGAGGAATAACTTTAGCTGAATTCAAATTAAAGGAAATTGGAAGAATAAGGAATTACTTTGTGGGCCAGATGCAAAAATAAACATGTTGGAGTCTAATGATGATCATCATGCAGTTTTAGACCTTTGATTTAGACAATAAAATGTCAGAAAATGGTGAAAACTGACGATTACAATGTCCAAGAGTTGAGGGTAAACCGTCCAAAAACCTAAAGATATTCACTTTAGTGATAAGGCACAAAACAAAGCAGCAAATCCTCTCATTTGAGAAGCTAGAACCAGAAAGCATTTGGCATATTTTCACTGATAAATGATTAATCGATTGAATATCGAAAAATCATATGGCAATTGTAGTATCAGTCAAAATAATCACAATTAGACATCTTTTCAAAATCGTTAAGCTCTACTAGTAAATACTGTGTTTGTATAAAATAGTTTACACTTGCTTACAGTCAGGCGTGTGCCAGTGTTAGGCCACCACGTGTGTGTGTGTTAGAGCATTATCAGGACTATAAAGAGAGCTATAATACAGACGGCAATGTGATCCGGGGCTTTCTGTCTCCTCAGTTCTCCCAGTTGGGTTTATAAGACGCAGCTAATCCTCCTCACCTAAAAACAGGAGCGGAGAAAAACAAAAGGAGTCGAGGTCATGGGAGATGTTTGGGTTCAGTGTGGGGTGATGGAGTGAGACGGGGTGAGTCATTTTCCTGGAAAGCTTAAGAGTTTAAGAGACGAGAGGCAAGACAGATTGTTTGAAGTAGGTAACTCCCAGAGTCCTCCGATGCCTCGCATAGCTGTCCTGAGATCAGACAGAGAGCCATCCCCATGTGACCCCCATGGAGACGATGACATCACAGAACTTTCCGAACTCTAACCTCTTTAAAACACACAAACACACACACACACTTGTCGTTGTGACTGCAGCAGCCAGCGAATGTCTCTGCACCAGCATCATCGCTGCTTTGATTTTGTAGCTGCGGGGTCAGAGATGACCCCGTCAGGCTTGTCGTTTCCATTCCCAGACTTCCAGAAATGTTCCTGTCCCCAGGATAGACTGATGAAGGTCAACTCGGGTCACTGGTTAACAATAACGGCCAGCGTCAGCCGTGGTTGCGTCTCATCCTCCTGCTTCTTCTTCTGCCCCGTTTTCACGCCTCATGTGGACGCACACACGCCGCTAATTGCGCTCAGCGTCTCCTCTCCACAGGAGAGCCCGTGTGTAATGCAGGCTTCCACTCAGCCCTTTCAGCCCGAGCCCTCCATGAGTTGCATCGGAGAACACTGCGACACAAGCAACGGCAGCGAGGGCTCTGGTATGGCTCGTCTCCATGACATGACAGGCCAGACATGGACGGCATAGCGCTGCAACACGTTACTCTACAGTATTGTTGTTATTGTTATTGTCATTATCGTTATTGGAAAAAAAAACATTTTCCAAAAGGTTTTGTATGTTTTATGCATGTTTGTAATCCTGAGGGGTTAAAGAAAAAAGAATATTTCAATCCCAAAATTGAGAATCGAATGCCTACAAGACGAACAATAATAGATTATTGAGGTCCAGCTCTACATCTTAGTTTAACATGCATTAACACAAAGTTCAGCTGAGGCTGATGGGGATGTCATTATTGAATTGGCCTGATGATGGCGCCATATGAAAAGCCAGGGGATCACCAAAATGATTGGAATTGATCCTCCTGGGGCCTTGATTGTGTAACCAAATTTCACAGCAATCCATCCAACTGTTGTCAAATGGTGAATTAACGCCTTACTGTTTTATTTGTTCCTCAGTTTGAGTTGTACTCGGAGGCCAGCATCGCCCTGCTCCACCTGAACACTCCGCAGGACTTCACTGATCTCACCCAGCAGGCTAAAAAGAACCTGACCCTGGATGGGAAAGAGTTAACCATCAGCCCGGGCTACTTGTTCTGGGACCTCACCGCCATCTCACAGGTCCGACTGCTCCTCCACTGAAACTCTGTTAACTGCTCATCATGAGATACAAGCTAAATATGTATTGTTTTCTTCTCTCCAGTCCAAACAGGATGAAGATGTGTCAGCCAGCCGGTTCGAGGACAACGAGGAGCTGCGCTACTCGCTGCGCTCTGTGGAGAGACACGCCCCCTGGGTGCGACACATCTTCATCGTCACTAACGGGCAGATTCCCTCCTGGCTCAACCTGGATAACCCCAGAGTTACAGTTGTCACACATCAGGTAAAACTTAAGCCTCGGCCTCCCACACTGCACATCACTCTTAAACAGGGATGGGTGGTCCTCTTATCATTACTGACTCCTAACCCTGTGTAACGTCTTAAAAACCAAATAGAAAAATACCAAAACAATTACAGAAAACCTGACCTGAACATTCAGCAAACTAATTTCCTGAAGTCTCTTTTCAAGGCACTTATACGTATCACAGAAACTATGCTTTGTGTCGGTTGGAAATTACATGTTAAGTTTATTATTATATGAATGTAAATGTGTTTTTTCTTTGACTTCCAGGATACTTTCCTCAACAACAGCCACCTTCCCACCTTCAGCTCCCCGGCCATAGAGACCCACATGCACCGCATCCCAGGGCTCTCCCAGAAGTTCATTTACCTCAACGACGATGTGATGTTTGGCAAAGACGTCTGGCCGGATGACTTCTACAGCCACTCCAAAGGACAGAAGGTGTGAAGAAAATATAACATAGTGCTCACCGAGGAGTGTGCAGACTGTTTCATGCAAGGAGAGTTAAATTGAGATTGCTTTTCTCTGACTACAAACTGGCCTTTACATCTTTTCCCTGCAGGTGTATCTCACCTGGCCTGTTCCCAACTGCGCTGAGGGCTGCCCAGGATCTTGGATCAAAGACGGCTACTGTGACAAAGCCTGCAACAACTCCGCTTGTGACTGGGACGGAGGAGACTGCCTCGGTAAACAGATCAACACTATCATGTACAAATAAGCTCATTTGTTTCATTCATGTCTTAATACGTTGTTCCTTTTTCTCTGACAGGTGCGGCGGGGAACAGTCGGTTTGTGGCTGGGGTCGGCGGTGGCGGCGCCGGTGGAGGTGGTGGACAGGTGTGGCAGTTTGCAGGAGGTCTCGGGGGGACGTCGTACTGTAATCAAGGCTGCGCCAACTCTTGGCTGGCTGACAAGTTCTGTGACCAGGCCTGCAACGTTCTCTCCTGTGGGTATGACGTGGGAGACTGTGGCCAAGGTGAGTTCAATGAAAATGCATACTATGCTGATATTTTCTAGCCACATTTGCTTTACAATAATAATAAATAAAGGTATAATAAAGGGAAGTAGTAACACATTTTTGTGTTGGTCTTATCCTGGGATTTGTTATTGGCCTTATCCTATTCATTCCTGTTGCAGAGCACTTTGGCGAGCTGCACCATGTGACCCTGCTGAGGGATCAGAGCCTCTACACCCTCCCACTAGGTGAAACCAGACCGTATTTCAGCTTCGACAGGCTGGCCCGCAGAGTCTCCGAGGCCCACGTGAGCGACAACCCGGCTCTTCGCCACACCTCCGTCGCCAACAAGTGGAAGACCATTCACCTGCTGCTCCACCCGGGCCACAACGCCACCCAGATCCAGTACAATCTCACTTTCCAGAAAGAGGACGACACGGAGTTCGTAATGAGCTTCAGCGTAGCCGTCGACACCCGAGAGGTGCCTCAGGCTAACGTGTCCCAGGCTGCGAGCAAAGACGCCAGCCAAGAGCCAAAGCCGACCCCGACTCTAGAGCCGCCGGTCCCGTTCTCGGATGTCCCCGAGGACAAACAGGGTCCTAAGATCCAGAAGAGGCCGCCTGGTGAACCTCAGGTTGTCGTAGAGGTGCCGGCGCTGAATGTGTCGCTTCTACCAGCTGCTGTGCAGAGCGAGCTGCAGAAGCTGGAGGAGAAGCTTCTGATCGGTGACATCACTATGAAGGGTTATAACCTCACAAAGGCTGAGCTTCTGAAACCTTACGAGACGCTGGCTCAAAAGCAGCACGACATCGATTCACGAGCAGCTGATGAGGGTGCAGAAAAGGTCCATAAGCCCTATAAAGACCTGGAGGGAGAGCAGTTGGAGGGGAAACCACCCGTGGAAGATAAAGCAAAAGATATTCAGAAAAATCAAAACTCAAAAGAAGAAAAGTCCAGGAAAGACGCGCCTGTAACTCCTCTTATCCCAGTCCATATTGATGATAAGCTTGAGAAAGTAACTCCCAAACATGATCTGAAAGCTGCGATCGAGAGGCCCATGACTTCCAAACTGCTAAGCAGCATTTCCAAAGCTAAGAGTGCAGAGAGTCAGGCAGGAGGAGCTCCAGTCGGGAGGAAACTCCAACACTTCATCTCCGCAGACAGAGGCTTCCTGCCGTGGGAGAGGAGGAAATACTTCCAGGAACTTCTCGAGGTAAGTAGGGCGTAATTCCACTTTTCTAGTCAAAACAATTTAATTTCTTTGAATATTAATCTCTTTGACTCTACAGGAAGAGGAGCGTCTGCAGAGAGAGTTGTCGTACGAGGCCGACGGCGGCGCCACCAGCCGAAGGCTGCAGGACACTTTTGCCGACTCGCTGCGCTACGTCAACAGGCTGCTCAACGGCCAGTTTGGATTCACGTCCCGCAAAGTCCCCGCGCACATGCCTCACATGATCGACCGCCTCATCATGCAGGAGCTGCAGGACACGTGAGTGAGATTCTTTGTTTGTGATGTTCATGAAGAGGCGACGACGTCTTAAAAACTGCTCCGCGCTCTTTTCTTCAGATTCCCAGAGGAGTTCGACAAGACGTCAGCCCATCGCGTTCGTCACTCGGAGGACATGCAGTTCGCCTTTTCCTACTTCTACTTCTTGATGAGCGCTCAGCAGCAGCTCAACGTGTCTGAGGTGTTTGACGAAATCGACACGGACCACTCGGGCATCCTGTCCGACCGAGAGATTCGAACTCTGGCCACAAGGATCCACGAGCTGCCACTCAGCCTCCAGGTCCGTCCTGGCTTCGATATAGCTTCTTTCCCTAAAACAACTCTGTGGTACTTACTACAAGTGTGTAATATTTCTTTGTTTCATCTCTAGGACCTGACCGGCCTGGAGCAGATGTTGATAAACTGCTCTAAGACTCTCCCGACTAACCTGACCCAGCTCCACCTGGTGAACCCAACTCAAGAGGCCTACTATGACCCCAGCATGGTGAGCCATACTAGAAGCAAACCACTTTGAAAAAGAGAAAACCTCAAATTTACACCTTTCTTGCTGAATTATTTGACTGTTCTGAGGCAGTACTGTTTTCAATCCACAGCCTCCCGTCACAAAAGGCCTCGTCCTCTACTGCAAACCCATCACAGAGCGCATCCAGAAAGCCTTCAGAGACCAGAATAAGTACAAGTGAGCTCTTTAAGTACCATTATTCAGTCTGAAAATGTATTCAAAAAATCTGATGTGCTCCCTGCTTAGCTTCACTGTTGCTGCTCTGTTGGACAGGTTTGAGATCATGGGGGAGGAGGAGATCGCTTTCAAGATGGTGCGGACTAATGTGTCCCATGTGGTCGGCCAGTTAGATGACATTAGGAAGAATCCCAGGTGAGAAAGACTCTCCCTCTATGTGGTGCAACCATACTGGCTCTTAAACTGTACCAACATCTGTATTTTCATTAATCCTCCAACAGGAAGTTCATATGTCTGAATGACAACATCGACCACAGCCATAAGGACGCTGCCACGGTGAAAGCTGTGCTGAGAGACTTCTATGAGTCCATGTTCCCGCTGCCGTCCCAGTTTGAACTGCCCAGAGAGTATCGCAACCGGTTCCTGCATATGGACGAGCTCCAGGAATGGTAGGATGTCAAGTTTAGAGACTATTTTAAATCAGCTGGACATTGAAAGAGTTTTAGTTAAGTTGCTAGTGAGGCTGCAACTATTATTAGCCACGATAGCGATGTATTGTGTCTCAGTTAAGTAAATCCAAGTTTATATATATATATATATATATAAACCAAAATTAAATAGTTTTAATCAATATGGAGATGCTTGCTTACCCAAATTAAAATAAATAAATACATTTTGAGAGGGAGGCGGTAATTTATCAACCTCTTTTTTTCCCCCAGACAGCCAGAGTTAAGGCTTTGTGGCTGTCACCGCATGGGGCCGAGCGTTGCCAGGTTGGAGCGGTGGGAATCCTTCGGGGGCTTTAGAGGGTTTTTGTCAGGGATCCTGCTCCTGTACTCGGGGAGGGGGGGGGGGGGGGGGCTTCAGCTGGAGAATGTCGGCTTCGCATAGAGGCTTTAAAATTAGACCGAGCCGCTTCAGATCAGTCGCTAGCTGTAAGATACTTCTAAGATCATCACACAGCTGAGCCTCCCGTCTCCTCCCCACCTCGCCTTCTGTCTTTGAGTTAGTAAAGTAAAAGGCAGATGGCGTTGGATGATGTCACCTTGTCACCCTGTTGCCCCGCTGCCCTCTGCATACTGTACTGCATACATATGTTTCCTTCATGTTACATCACAGCGCAGTGAGACGTGCAAAAATTTTGTTTCTACGTCTGGTGTTGGACGGTAATGAAAGTTCTGTTTCTTTTTATTTAAAACTAACTGAAACGTGTTTTTTTCTTTCGCAGGCGAGTGTATCGGGACAAGCTGAAGTTCTGGACGCACTGTGTCCTCGTGACGCTCGTCATCTTCACCATCATGTCCTTCTTTGCCGAGCAGGTTAGTGTGTCCACCTCGGACCACACACAGAGTTTTATTTACACGTTCAGATAAAAGACATTCGCTCACACATCTCTCCGTTTCCATGATTCACACTTGAGCTATGATTCAGGCTTTCGCTACCAAAGTTCCACTCGGAGCTGCAGCCGTCTCATGTGTCGTGCTAGTATGAGCGTCCGAGCCAGAGCCTGACTTTACAGAAATGAAAGACGCCCAGCTTTCCTCTTAGTAACGCGAGACTTGTTTGTCTTTTCGAATTGGATCAGACAGTACTTGTGTTTGCTTCAGCCTTCTTTGTTGCCAGATAAGTGGGATTTCTATTTGAAAGAACATCCAAAGAACATTATAGCAAAGAATTTAAAAATCAGGATAGTGTTCTTGGACAACTTTCCTGTTAAATTCTTCCAATTTGGTATTTGAAAGATTAAAACAAATACCAGGAAGTGTTTAACAAATACTACTCGGCCACGGTTTGACATTGAGCTGCTCTGAGGCGCTTCCTTAATCCAAAGGTTTCCAGTTTCTCCTCAGCGAACCTATAGAAAGGTTAATAGTTGCGGTGACCTTAGGAGAATTTCCCCCACAGCAACCCGTGGGACCAGTGATCCCAGTTAGGAATGTGTCCAACAGAGCCTGGCTGTCCTGCTATCCCAGTTATTAAGACGTAGACATTTGAGTCAGCTTTGTACGGTTTAGATTAGAGAGATCAAAAGTGATTTTACTCTGCTGCCCTACATCTAAGATTATCTTTCTGCTTTATTGGGTTACAGAAGGTCCGAGGGGAATTTGGTGTCAAAGTCCTTTTTAAGTAACCAAGACTTATTTCAGAACATCGATACCACTTATATCTGTACGTAAATATGAAGCGACAGTCAACAGATGGTTAACTTAGCATAAAGACTGGCAACAAGGGGAAACTGCTAGCCTAGCTCTGTCTGAAGGGACCTAAATCTGCCTACCAGCACCTCTAAAGCTCACTAATTGACATGTTATACCCATAGACTGTAGATAAGAAGTGGGCGTAGTCACTGTGAGGTCACCCATTGGTTTGTGGACTATGGTTTTGATGCCTCCAGTTCATCATTTTGACCTTGTTGTTTTTTTGGAACCAGAAGTGACACGAGAGGGTGGAGATATTTTTAGGCGACCGAAATGTTACAATTAACTTGAAATTCATGAACTGAAAACGCACTGTGAAAGGGTTAAAGTTCTAAGACGAAAACACGGACAACTCTCAGACCGGACAACGCCGTGGTAGCAACCTGTCAATCACAAGGTAGCCACGCCCTAAAACATCCCCTGCTTTATGGTCTATGTGACTCTAAATGAGGACCATAATTTACTAAATGAACATCATGCTGTATTGAAGAAGACTTGAAACTAGCGATTGAGATCATAAACTCATGTTTACAATGTTTACTGAGGTAATAAATCAAGTGAGAAGTAGGCTCATTTTCTCATAGACTTCTATACAATCAGACTTCTTCAGAGGAATCGCCCCCTGTTGGCTGTTAGAAAGAATGAAAGTTTAAGGCACTTCAGCATTGACTGACCTAAACTCTCTGCCAGAAAGCAAATAAGCCAAGTGGTGAACTTAGTCATAGCTTCAAGTGTCAACATCCCCACCCTTCTATATCACCGTCATCCTCTTGCTGACACAACACAAAGCTTTTTTTGTCTTCCCTTAGTTGCATGATGTCTCTAATTACGCCATTTCCTCTCCTTCCCTCTGCCTGCAGCTGATTCTGCTGAAGCGAAAGCTGTTCCCCCGACGCAGAGTGAACAGGGACAGCAACCCTGAGCGGGTGTGAAAGAAAAGGAAGTCTTCCCTCTCCTCTTCTTTCTGCACTTCAACAACCTCCGCGTCCACCCCCACCCTCTCTCTCCTGCTCCGTAGAGAGGGTTCAGACCGGGTTGACTGGGGTGGAAACAGGAATCCGAAGTCCTCCGTGCTTGTGTTGCATCAGCGCCGACGGACGGAGGATAGAGACTTCATGAGATGGCGATGAAACATTTTGAAGAAGATGATGGATGGGGCTGGCCGCTGAAAGGAACGGCAGCCACAAAGAAGAAGCTTGTAATTCTTCTTTTCCTCCGCTGGGGGCGTCTGAGACTTTTGTACAACTCACAAACTTAAGTACACAAACAAACACTCCCTCCACACTGCACCACCCTCCTCTTGTCACTGATTCATGTGCTGTTAAAGTGTGAAACGTTTGACAGCAGCTGGTGAGGACTCGGTGTGTGTGTTTGTGCAGCAATGCAAGTTTACCATAGAATCCACAAACTGTTGCGTTTAAAGCTCAAACAATTAGCGGATTAATCGATCGGTAACTATTTCGATAATCAATTAATCGTTTGAGTCAAGGAAAAATGCCAAACGTTTTCTCTGTTTTATATCATGGTACTATAAGTTGATTATCTTTGGGTTTTGGACTCTTGGTCAAACAAAAAAAGACATCTACCTTGGGTGTTGGAAAATTGTGATGCGTATTTTCACAATTTTATAAATTAAAAAAAAATATTATTAATTGAATAAGATTGTCGCCAGTTAATTAAAAAAAGACGGTACATGCAGCCCTGGTTGTGTTTGGCTTTTATCGCTATGGCTTCATTTTAAAGAAATGAAGAAAAAAGCTTAAACATATAGGATGAATAAAATGTGTTGGCTGTTAAAAAACTATGAAAACTTGAAGTGCCTTCGTTGTTCATTCCCGCTTGTTTGAACATTTTTGTTTCTCTCCTTTTTGTTTTTTTTACATTTCTTCTTATAAATGTTGATCACATCACACCCTAATCTAGTGATTTACAGTGAGAATGAATGGGATATAGGATAATAATGATTCTTAATGTGGTACAAATATAACTGATTGTTGGAGCTACATGTAAGTGATGCTACAGCTATCATAGCCACCTGTATGTGTGTCCCTGTGGGACTCGACGGGCTCGCTACTGTCTGAAATTCAGACCCCCTCAGCATGTTCTGTAACTTATTTTGATTGTATTATTGTGGCTGTGAGCTCGGTGATCTGATGCATCTGAATGTAAACATCAAAAAATGCTCGTCAACTACTCCAAACTTTTTTTCCTCTGAATGTCAGTTTTACAAAGTTCTTTAATATAATGACAGAAAAGGAAGTGACTGCTTGATGCAGTCAGCATTTTACAATAAAAGTCACTTGATGTGTTGCGGTATGATTTCAGCAGGCGAGGCGATGAGTCACACATCTGGAAAATGGGATTTCCTCAGATTGCATCAGTTCAATAACTCCTCTGACTGAAATAAAATGTGGTTTGGTTCAGTTATCTTGCTGTTTTTGTCATGTTTGTCAATGTAGTACTTTATTTACTATTATATTTACTCAATTACTGTACTTACAGTAAGTACAATTTTGAGGTACTTTACATGAGTTTTTTCCATTCTGTGCTACTTCATACTTTAATTAACTAGAGTTAAAATGATTAATCAATTAGTTGTCAACTATTAAATTAATCGTCAACTATTTTGATAATCGGTTTGAGTAATTTTTTAAGAAATAAAAGAAAACAAAATCTCTGATTCCAGCTCCTTAATTGTGAATATTTTCTGGTTTCTTTGCTCCTCTATGACACGAAACTGAATATCTTTGAGTTGTGGACAAAACAAGACATTTAATGACGTCATATTGGGCTTCAGGAAACACTGATTTGACATTTTTCACAATTTTTAGACATTTTATAGACCAAACAACTAATCGATTAATTGAGAAAGTAATCAACAATGAAAATAATCATTAGTTGCAGCCCTATAATTAACAAAGGCATGATATTTAACTCCAAGTCAAGGTTGCATGCACACCAAGCCTTAATTATAGTGTTTATTTTACTATATTTTGTTTGATCATTATCTCTTTTATTCTATTTTATTAAAATTTCATTATTTTAATACAATCTGCTTATTTTGTGTAATTTTATAATTTGTATTCATTTTTGTATTGTTATTTGTATTTCCTTGTATTTTATTTATCTTTTATTATTTTAAATACCCATCTTTTATTGCTTTCTTATTCAATGAACTTTTATATTGGTTGTTTTGGTGTGCATTAGTCTCTAAATCCATTTTTAACATTCTACATTTTTGTCAATCGTCTGTACAGCACTTTCAAATTACATTTGACTTGTTTGAAAGGTGCTGTATAAATAAAGATTGATTGATTGATTAATTAGAAACACCTGCACAGCTCCTTGCCTCCCTGATATGTCAGTGCAACCATAGCAATTAGGCTAACAGCAATTAACTGCATCCTTTCCCATAAATTCCCTTATGCATTTCTAACAGGAAGTGCAGAGAAAACGTTCATTACTCACTTTTCTGGACTGCACACCAACAAAATTCAGCAACTGTAGTCCCAAAGCTAAGCTATCTTAGGTTATTTTTCTCTACCTGCTGCTAATACTCTCTTAATTGACAATAATTAGAACTGCCTGTGACATCATCACCTTAGCTGCACATGATTGGTGGAACAAATGTCAATCAATAAAACAACCAATCAGGGCCCTAGAACATAAAACAGTCCTGCCTTTTGCATTCAGTGACCTTTTTACAATAGTTAAATACTCCATTAGTTACATCTCTGAAAGAAATATTATATATTTTATGTCATCACTACATTTATTTGACCATTACAGTTACTTTTCAGATTAAGGCTGTAAATAAAAATGAGTATCTAGCTGGGACCCCTTATGTTTCAGACGTCTATGAGTTGTTAGCATTTCCACCAAAGAGACATTTGCTTTCAAGACTTCTTACGCTGTTTTATTAAAATGTTATTTGATCCCCAAACGGATAAATCATCCAATATTTCACAAATACTTGTGTTTACAATGTTCACCATCTTAGTCTAGTGTCATTATGTCATTAGTTTTGCAGGTATTTGGTCAAACTTTGCATCAGTTTTGATATGTCTGTACTTTAACTTAAAGTCCCATATTATGTTAATTTTCAGGTTCATACTTGTATTTTATGTTTCTTCTACAACATGTTTACATGTTGCAATGTTCAAAAAAAACTTTATTTTCCTCATACTGTCTGCCTGAATATGCCTGTATTTACCCTGTGTCTGAAACGCTCCGTTTTAGTGCATTTCAACGGAATTGCGTTGCTAGGCAACAGCTTGGGTCCATGTTTACTTCCTGTCAGCTGATGTCATTCACATTCACTGCATTAGGAAATAAACTGGGACACATTTCATTTAAAACTTTGAAACGGTCTATATATTGCATAGAAATAGAATATAGGAGACACTTCTATTTTAATTATATGATATATTGTATATTTGTGACATCACAAATGCAGAAATCCTGACAGCTTTTTTCAAAGGCACAGTTTCTGAATAAGGGCTGTGTGTATTTCTCCATGGATTGAGCATTTCAATACTTTCACAGTATTTATATAAGACTTAAACCTGCTTTATAATATTAAAGACATGAAAATCTCACTTTTTACAATATGGGACCTTTAAGTACTATTATGAATGCAGGTGTTTTTACTTGTAATGGAGTATTTTTACACTGCGGTATTGGGACTTTTACTTCAGTCAAGGATTGAGTACTCACATGAAAAATATTTTCTTTATTACAATCTTTTCCACTCACACAGTACCTGTTAGTAGAAAGGTGTTTTACTGTATTATTGAACAGTGCAACATAGTGTTGAAATCAAAGTTGTACATTTCAATGCATAGTTCCAAAGTCCGTCGTAATTTATGCAAAATCATCATCTTTTTAGGACATGCTCCTTTATAATGTCCATGATCCTGCAGAAGCAGAATCTGAGAGGATTTTATTTTTTCAAATAAAATTCAAGAATTGTCTTTTACCCTCATATAGTTTACCGGCACTACAGAAATATCCCTTTTGAACCAAATGAACCTGAATAATGAGTCAGTCAGATTACAACAATTGAGTAATATTCAATCAAAAATCAACCAAATGAATCACTCACCTATACACAATATACATTTGTGTAAGTGAAGAAACGTTATGAGTGAACAGGTCCAGTAGGATTGTATTATTACTATTGTTGCATCTGGTATGATACTTTAGTGGAAAAAAAAAAAAGTACAAAGCCGTTTTAAATATTCACAAGTTAAACAGTAATTACAACAAAAATATTTAAGGCGTTTTCAGTTGAATTCTGTACAATCACATATAATTAACTATTAGCCCTTCAGGGAGAAGAACAGAGAAAGCAGAACGAGTCGTGTGTTAATGCTTCATCAGTCGACGGCGCTCTAAAAGGCCGGAGTTGAGATGTTTTTTTTTATTTTCCAGGATGAGATGAATGAACAGAGAATAAAAATATTAATAGAAAGGTGTATGTGAGAGAAGCCTGATAGAAAACCTGTCGTCGTTTTCAGCACTAACACCGACCGTCACCCCGTCACGTTGACAAACCTGCCAGTCCACATTGCAAAACTTCATTGGAAATTATTTGAGGTTTTAAAGGTCATTTAAAAAATTTGATCAAGCCCTGATTCACGTCCGATTGAGTCACATTCATTTCATAAATAAAAACAAATGATTAAAAAAAAAAAACTTTCAATAGGTAATCCATTTAGTTTGGTCAAATATCAAAGAGATTTACTTTATTTATTGTCGTGTATTTATGAGTCTTACATATACGACAATCCCAAATTAAATTTAAAGCAGATCAAATGTTTTGATATTTGCCCAAACTATAAAAGAACCTGTTAAAGAAAACATTTTGGTATTTGAGTTGACTAAGCATAAAGTAGATGTAAAAATCTAAACTTTATTATCTGACAACATGCATGATGTCTAAATTAAAACGTATTGGCTACAACAGCCAATGAGGAATTCAAGGGAAACTCCGTGTAATTTTCCATTCAATAGATCCATGCTTTTCAAGACTTTTTTTTCCTATTTTTTGGTTTTGTAGTGTTGAGTTGTTTTTTGTTTTTTTCCATCCTGTGGCAGAGGCAGTTTTAATCAGAAGTGGTCACTTTGTCAAGGCTGCAGTGGCTCGGGGTTGAAGAGGGTCCCTCCTCGTCATCGTCTGCTTTCAGGAGCGGGGAGAGGTCCTTGTCTCCCCCCGCCTCCTCCCGCCAGGCATGCCGTCAGTCGCGGTGGCCGTTGCTCGGCGGCGTGATGCTGAAGACTTGGATGCGCAGGTGGGAGGCGATCTGGAGGCACACGCCCGTACAGTAGCGCGCTAGATCACATAGAGAGAAGACCTGGAGAAAGATGGAGGGGATAAAAATATACTTAACCACAACTGCAGTATTGGTGACATAACTACAAGTCTATCATTAAATAAATCTATGGAAACTACCATATGAAGTGCTCCATTTAAAAAAAAAAAAAACATTAACCCACTAATAAGTTTTAGTTGTAGACGAACCATCCACTTCCTACACGGGAAAAGCAGCAATGACATTAATTGTGGCACTTATTTTAGTATTACTAACACACTTCCTATCTTATTTAATTGTTGGGTATTTTATGTAATTCCCTGTACTTTTATTTGCAATCGCCATCTTGGCAGTGATGACACAGCCTTACTCACGGCTAATCCAAAAATGGTCAAAGAGGTGGTTCGTCGGTGGAGCTGAGGCAACCCAGGTGACGCAACAGAGTAGACAGCTCGCAACCTACAGCACCCAACTGTCACCCAAAGTGGACACACCCTCAATTATACCGAACTTTAAGCCTTAATATAACTTAAACGGGTGAGTTACTGTATATAAAATTCACCCCCGTACAGTTGTCATGAACGGGGAAATTAGCTATAGAGTTGTTTTTTTGTACCAGGCCGTAAACATGTTTATTTCTGCTGTTAAGTGGCCATTCGAAGAACTTGGCACTTCTGCGTTGGCTTCATTTCTCAGCACCGGAGGTTGCCGCTTGATTGGAACGAACCCTTTGACTTATTATAGCAGGAAAAGTACAACTGAGTGTAACTGATAACATTAACCATGGCTCTGTTATATGTAAGTGTCCCAGTAAGCCAGCTTACACAACACCAGGAGTAGTTAATGTCATTAGTGACAGCTGTGGTTTTCCTGTTGTGACTTGAGATCTAAAGAGCCAGTATAACTGGAAACACCAGTCCGGGTGTGCAGGGCCTCTTAGGACTGCAACAAACCCTCAGTTCCTTAAGTTTAAAAATACTAGTGGGTCTAACTAAGCAGTCTAACTCAACATATTGTTCTTTAAAGCACTAGTTGTCAGTCCTGCTCCCCCTGACACTGAGAACTGCTTATTTTTCAATGCCACAAGCCAAAACGTGATGGTCTAATAATAAAGTTGTTGTTGGAGTTTTATCTCTTCAGACTCTTCACACATAAACCCTGCGAACCACACAGTGATTATGAGCAATGCATTCAACCTGCGTTTGACCAAAACATAGCTGAGCAGTATTAAACCAAAGCCAGTAGACATAACCTGCGTCATGGATGTTGAAGGAAGGTTTATGTCAAGTCATCTCACCGAAGGAACTTTGAACTGAATCTTGAACTACAGCTGTAAGGAGTCCCTGATTAGACGGCGGCTAAAGTGAAAGTCACACTAACAGGACTAAGAACCACACTGTGCTTACGTGTACATAGACTCCATGTATTTTTCTTGTTAGTCACCACCTGCCCTGCAAGTTTTTACTGCAGCTCTGGTTTCCACACCTGATTTGATTAAGTTGTCATAAGAATGTGTAGAATTCAAAAGAAAAAGGTGTGTTAAACTGTTTGGTTGTTTTTTCTAGTTTTCTCTGCAACGGTCTTAAAGATAAGTTTGCTTCTGTTTTTTGGGTGAGTCATGGGTGCAGCCTCAAGAAGCACCACAGTATCCAAACAGCCACCATGGAGATCATTTCACACCATTAAATGTAAGGCCGTTTCTGCATTTTGGGCAGCTCTGAATGCAAATCGGGTCTTTGTTTTCATCACTTTAAAATCTAAACTGAACAGGCCAATCTCTCAAAACGTCCAAACTTCTTACTGATAATAATCAAATAGAAGTGATTGGTTATGTACCGCCAAGCGACAGCTATAATAGTCAGTAGCTCAACTCAGTGGTTGCACTTAGTACATGTTGAGTGCTGATTAGTAGTCAAGGGTGTTAAATCTTTGGAGTACCCTTTAACAAAAAACAAAGAGACCGTTAATACTATAAATGTATCAAACACTGACCATGGCGATCCAGAGGACTATGTGCTCATCGATGAAGCTGTTGAAGTATTGGTTGAGGAAGAGGAGGCCGGGGCCGACGAAGGCTGTGTCCGGGAGGTACAACTCACTCTTGGTCATGTGTGCGACCTGCAGAGATACACACGAGGGAAAGAAAACACGGATTAATACATACTGTACTAAATGACCTGCCTATATACAAACAGAGGAAACATGAAAAACAACAATCCTAAAAATGGGTTCACACAGATGCAACAGAGGGAGCATAATTCAATGAGTTTTTGAGTTATGACAATTTATTGGACGTACCACTAGCTTGTTGGAGATCTTGGAGATGACCATGCCGAAGGCAAGCACGTAGAGACAGGGGTGGTGCTCGAACAGCTGGCTGGACGACTTCTTGAAGATGATGAAGGCCAGCGTGAGGATGAGGCCGATGTGGAAACCAGGAGTCAGCACGCTGGTGTCCTAAACAGAGAGAATGTTATTAAGCATGCATCACAATAGAGTATCTGCTATATAAACTCCATCTCCTGACATTAAAGTGTTGACTTACAGCCACAGTTGAGCCGTTTTTGCCGACACCTCCATTCAAAATGACGTGGAAGTAGTTGTAGCAGGAGTAGAGGGCGCCGCTGATGATGCCAATGATGGGGAAGATGTACAGCTTCAGTCCGATGACGGGCAACTACGGAAACACGTGAAGGTCAAATTAATGCAAAGACACTAAGCCTTCTCCTTATAGTAAGAAGAATGGGCGCCTATATGAAAGCTGCAGGCATGCCGAGCGTGATGGGAGGGCAAAGCAAAAAAAAATAAAAACAATGCGGGTGACATCATCAGCTTTTTGAGCCAGATCATGTCCGACAGATGACCTGTTGCCATGGCGTTAGCTACCCATATTTACCTTCTCAATTCTCTCATGTGATGTTAAGTCAAGCCTCCAAAGGCAGCACAGAGTAAAAGTAAAACACAAATTCTATTTAAAGACTAGAATGACGACTAAAAACTAGGAACTGAGTAGATAATCAAACTAATGGGAGGAGAAAACTTTTACTAATACAAGGTGAAATGAAAAGTGTTCCTGTGTGTGCGTACAGTATCTGAGCATCTGTACATGTGACTGTACAATATGTACGTCATTCTCAGTTACCGTGCTTTGCCAAAGGCTCACACCTCCGAAGGCCGACATCAAGTACATGGCAATGATGGCGAACTGCACCTCTGTGACGTCAATCCTGTGAAGAAAGGAACGGTAGAGTGAGATTATTAAAGGAACTGTATGTAATTTTTTTCTACATATATGAATGTTTTTTAATTGTTGACCTTCGTTTGGTAAGTTAACATTACTGCCAAGCATGTGAAATATAGAACGATATTGTGGTTTTAGCTGGCTAATGTTGCTAACAACTAATCAACATGATGCCTGTCAATCAAATTCAGTCTGGTGTGTATTGCCTCCTTGTTTTGACCGATGCTCGCTCGCGTCTACGTAGTGCGAGCACATGCAACAGGACGCTGACTCTCGTTGACTTAACGGCCACAGGTGTCACTGTTAACAAGCAATTTCTGATTCTTACACAGAGCCCCTTTTAATTTAGGTGACAATATAACGGTTTCACAGTTATATATGAGCAGAGCAGCATCTGCATTGTTACGCTGATGATGGTGTGACTTACAGGCCAAAGCGGAGGGTCCCGGACACGTAGGTCTGCCAGTGGGCGCAGAAGAACATGAACATCCCGATAAAACCACAGAAGAAAATCCAGTCTGGGTATCTTCCTATTCCACATGAAATGCATGTTCCCACAGCAACAAAGACTGAAGGACGAAAGATAACAAACAAATAATGAATATCACTCCCTGATTCCTGAATAATAATAATATCAAAAACTAATAGTTTGGGTTCGGTACAGCACCTGTAGAGACAGCGTCGCAGCCGTGGTCAAAGAGCTCCCCCAGAGCTGAGCTGCTGTTTGTCCTCCTGGCCTGCTTCCCATCAATGGCGTCCAGCGACTGGTAGATGAACAGGCCCAGAGCGCTCAATATGAAGGCCCATGCTGGAGCCTGAGGGTGGGAGAGACTTTAATTAGAGATCCCTGCTCACAAGAAGGACCACAGCCCGGTCCTTATGTTGAAGCAACACACGCACTTAGGAAAAGCAAGCTAGCGCTTAAAGGTGCTAAATGTGAGTTTGGGAGCATTTTTATTGCCTCCGCACGGCTCTCAAGATGGCGGCAGCTGAGCCAGCAGCTCATAGCTAACAGTGCTAAAAGCGCTAACAGTGCAAAACACAGCAACAGTGTGGACAGAGCTAACAGTGTTAACCTGAGGGGGAACTGGAGGGTGGATGCTATGTTTCCGCGACGATGCCGTAGGTCAGGATGCCGTTATCAGGTGTAACCGTCGTACGAGAGCACGCTCAAATGCACTAAAAGCACACGCGGCCGGCCTGCCGATGTCAACAAAGCACAGAGAAACACTGATTACAACACACACAGAGGGAGAGCGACTTCATTCTCTGCTCAGGTAGACATTACTCCTCAATATCTTTACTTAGACGATAGTTGTTTGATGCTATATTAATGCTCTGAATTCCATACATAGAACCTTTAAAGCAATTGGCTGATTTATCAATTATTCAACGCGAAGAAAATACTGTGACTATTTTGATAATTGATTTGATCGTTTAAGTAACTTTTCAAGTAAAAAATGTCAAAAAAATCCCCAGTTCTAGCTTCTCAATTGTGAATATTTTGTTGCTTTTGTCCATTTTATATCATTATAAACTGAATACTTTTGAATTTTTGACTGTTGGTCGGACAAAACAAGACATTTCAAGATGCCACCTCGGACTCTGGGTAACTGGGATTGACATTTTTCACTATTTTCTGACATCATATATAGGGTTGTATACTGGTATCAACGTATACTGTGGTATGAACGTTCACGGTTATCATACCATCTACATTTGCTTATCTATGGTATTGAAAAAAAACTGACATAAGTGAGTGAGTGTGTGAGTTAAAGGTGCAGACAGGAGCAGCCCGGCTGCACTGTCGCACACCTACAGTATATGTTAATTGCTAATAATCAAATGACATCATTCTAAAAGCTCACAGCTGATGTTATTTTTCATTTAGTAGTTAATTACATGCTATAGTGCCGTAAACTAACATGCTTTAGTTATATAACATATTATAGTTACATGCTATTCTTTGATTAGGTTTTTAATTCTGTTTATTATAATTTGGTTTTCATTCCTTTAAGGGTAATTGTAACTGATAACAATAATAATAATAATAATAATATAAATAATAATATAAATAAATAATAGTTTAATACCGTATACCGTGAAACTGATATTTTCTGAGATGGTTATTGTACCATGGAAATCTGATACTGTTACAACCCTAATCACATAGAGCAAATGATTAATCGAGACAGTTATCAGCAGATTAGTCTGTAATGAAAATAATAGTTAGTTGCAGCCATAAAGCAAAGGTCACTGTTTTTGTCAGTTTCATAACTATATCAATATCATATCTTATGCAAATATTTCAGATGTTATGAATTAAAATCTTACAAAACAGTCTCATTTTACACACAGTATATCACATGTAGTATTTCCTGCAGGGTTTTTAAAGTGGATGTGGACTGATAAATGAATACACTTATGAAATAAAGTCAGAACCCTCAGGGGAAAATATCAGAAGTGCTATTTCACTCAGCAAATGCCACAAATTTAATGGGTGTGGCTACTTGATAGGCTGTTATCTACAAACTAAATGGATCATGACTTGTGTGTTTCTATTTCCATGCTAAGAGGATGCAGAATTATTGTGAGGCTGTGCATGTTTGATAAAAACAACTGTCAATGTATGCACATTATGATTTTACTACTAAATGTATTCACCAGATTTTTCTTAATTTCCTCTCCTCTTAAATCAGCACCTCATTACTTACAGTAAAACAGCAACTTATGAGTAGTAATACAAGTGTTGGGAAAGTGTATTTTAGTGTCTCACCATCCACACACACCACGTGTATCAGTGTGTATACTGTAGGCATGGTGAAAGGAGTGATTCCAGCTGTGGCTCAGTTCTCTCTAACTGGGGTGGAGGTTAAAGACCATCTGGACACTAGAGGCAGCCAACCCAGTGTGTTTACCACTACAATGTGTGTATAAGTGCGTGAGAGAGAGAGACAAAGATAGTCTGTGTTTGCAGAGAGATGATCAAGAATCTCATGCTGTCCTGAAATATTCAGAGATCCTGCTGTTTTCTTGTCTTAAATGCCTCATGGACTGGTGGGGACAGAGTCCACTTGATTAGGGTTATCAGAGGTCACAGTTCAGGGAGATCTCTGAACTGTGTGTCCATTGGTGCATATAAATTGCTCTCACGAATGTTTGTTTGCACAGGAATGGGACTTTCATACAAATCTATGAAGAAGGGCCCAGGTTTGCCTTATGCAACACTAAATAATGAGTAAGGGAATGTCTTTGCACATGTGGAATTTGACAGTAACAGCATGCCGCTTAGACTGTGGACTTAGTTACAAGGTTCTCATTCATAGTTGGATTGGACAAAGGTGTAAGTCTGATAAACACACACCTATGCATGTCCTGCATGGATCACTGCTCCACAGTGAACCTGATGACACAAGTTAACTGGATCATAGGTCATAGGTTTGTTGTAAGGCCTATCAGTGTATTTGAGGTATACATTTTAGGTTAATGTGTAGCGGAGACTACATTAGAGGTAGATCTGGAGCCATTTCACATCAATTTAGTCATCTTAACAGCTATTTTTTACTGTTATAAGCACTCAAATCTATTAATTCCAATGGTTAGCCTCCTTTCTAATGGTAAACTGAAGAATATAACAGCATTTTCCTTCAAATATCTGTGTTTTCACCATCAACAGCACCACATCACGTGAGCCTATGCAGATAATAACAACACACAACAACACGTCAAAGCTGACAACTTTCCAAGAACATCCATGAAAGACCACGATATTCCCTGTAGGGGATGCGATGTCACACCTAATCCCATTATAAAAATATGTCAATTTAAAGCATCCTCGCTTGTATGTGGTCATACAAAACGTGAACACCTTGTGTTTTAATACGTCTCCTGAATCATCGGGAGACGGTCTATAATTCGGCTTACACTGCCATACATAAAACAGGGTATATTTCACTAAAACATCAACTCTCTTTAATATTGAGCGAACCTTTTGCGTTTGGCGTTAGCGAGTAAGGGCGACCCTGTTAATGAAGTGTAAATGTTATTAAAGTATGATAGCTGTAATACATGTAAATAATGTAATAAAAATAATAGGGAGCAGAAAATAAATTAAAGGAAAAAAATCAATAAATCAATAAATCAATAAATAAATAAATAGACTGTACTCTTCCATAGTAGCTCTTGGGGAAGTTTAAAAATGTTTGTTTTAATTGAAGATAATTAATTCATTTACTAGCATTGAGGCAAAGTAACATAGGAAAAGTTAACTTAAATTATATCAAATAATGTAATAAAAATAATAGGGAGCAGAAAATAAATTGATGATGATGTTAGTCCCCATAGTAGCCATTTCACATAGTGAGACCATTTTTTTGAAACATGACCTCACTGTATAAAATGACCTGTGGTGACCTCTAGGATAATCACAGCCTAATGAACAGAAGTAATTGCTATGCAATCACCGAAAAATGCAATTCTTGCAGAAATCTCCAAATGTCAAAAGTTTTTGACACCAAATCACAGCATGGCTTTTTCTATTGAGTTCCTCAAGGTCTTGGTGTCTTAATGTGGTATTTTGGAGGGATTATTGATCATTTTGATCAATTCTCGAGTAGAAAAAAATGGTTAAATTTAGCTTCTTCATCTATGTGACAGTAGCTGTGTGGCTAAAATGTATGCCGAATTAAAATATAGACTCTGATTAAGGAAATATCTCAAATGTAGGCTTTTGGAGGCATGTTGAGTTTGCGCAAGTGGCCACGCAACTTTAATTTACGCATTTTGTGAATGGAGGCTGGGCATTCTTTCCATACCAGAGAGGTAATTGTAGTTCGAGCAAAGGTTACCCTGTTAATGAAGTGGGAAATGTCATTAAAGTATGAGTAGCTATGAGACTAAAATGTATGCCGAATTAAAATATAGACTCTGATTAAGGAAATATCTCAAATTCAGGCTTTTTGAGGCATGTTGAGTGTGTGAAAGTGGCAACGCATGTTTAAATAACGCAATTTGTGAATGGAGGCTGGGCATTCTTTCCACACCATAAGTCGAGCAAAGGTGACCCTGTTAATGAAGTGGGAAATGTTATAAAAGTATGAGTAGCTGTGAGGCTAAAATGTATGCCGAATTAAAATATAGACTCTGATTCACTAACTATCTCAAATGTAGGCTTTTTGAGGCATGTTGAGTTTGCGAAAGTGGCAACGCAACTTTAAATTACGCAATTTGTGAATGGAGACTGGGAATTCTTTCCATACCAGAGAGGTAATTGGGGTTCGAGCAAGGGTGACCCTGTCAATGAAGTGGGCAATGTCATTAAAGTATGAGTAGCTAGGAGGCTAAAATGTATGCCGAATTAAAATATAGACTCTGATTCAGGAAATATCTCAAATTAGAGGCTTTCGAGGCATGCTGAGTTTGCGCAAGTGGCCACACAACTTTAATTTACGCATTTTGTGAATGGAGGCTGGGCATTCTTTCCATACCAGAGAGGTAATTGTAGAAACTTTGTGCCAAGGTCGCTTTTTACTCACCTCCTCTGTTGCCGTGGGACAATAATACACGAGCACCACCGTGGTGAGGATGTTGATCATCAGTCCCACAATAGTCAGGGTGTTTGGTGCGACCCATGTCGGGATTTGCTGGACGAGCCAGTTCCAGTAGATCTGACACGGCGGCTCAAACAGAGACCGACCAGAGGCGCTGTATTTATGCTCCTCCAGCCGCTTCAGTTGTGCTGGTGACAGCGGCTCTGGCCACGGCAAATGTTGCATTGTTTACTGCCTAATCACTCCTCTAATTACCGTAACAAACTTCCAGATAGGTGGCCTCAGGCAGGGGCTATCTTCTCTCGGCCGAGTCCGACAAATAACAGCTCATTTGGCATTTGTAGCTAGGTGAATAGACGAGGCCATTTCCACAGAACCGGAACCTTATGAGATGTCGAAACTCCACCGGACGTTTCTGACTGCGTCTGGTCTCGGCAGGAAGCGAGGACACCGGAAGGGAATGATATGGCTGGTGCACCGGGAAGTTTGAATATTTATTTTTTTTATTTTTTTTTTTAATTGAGGATTATTCATTCATTTACAAATATTTAGGCATAGTTACATAGGAAAATATAACTTAAATTATATCAAATAATGTAATACAAAGTAATAGGGAGCAGAAAAATAAATTAAAGGGGAAAATAAATAAATTATTAAAAAAAAGAAAAGTTATCTTAAATTATATATAATATAATGTAATAAAAATATTAGGGAGCAGTAAATAAATTAAAGGGATAAATAAATAAATAAATAAATAAATAAATAGACTGTACTATGCTCTTGGGGAAGTTTAAAAATGTTTATTTTAATTGAGGATAATTCATTCATTTATAAACACATTAAGACATAGTAACATAGGAAAAGATGACTTAAATTATATCAAATAATATAATAACAAAAATAACAGAAAGAAAAAAAATTAAAGGGATAAATAAATAAATAAATAAATAAATAGATTGCACTCTTCCATAGTAGCTCTAGGGGAAGTTAAGAAAATGTACAATTTAAACCATTATATGCTGTATTAAATGTCAAAAGTTAGCATGTGAAAAATACAAAAGTGAAACTACAAGTAAGCAAACACGAAATGAGAACCAGTCGTTTATCCATTAATTCCATCAGTAAATTAAAATATTCACATATTCATGTTTGAATGCAACTCATCCTGGTTTGTATTCCTATATTTAGGTTGAAGATATAACTTTATATTTCCACTCCAAATGTAGTAATTCTGACAGTATTTAACTAATTAAATTTTATTAACTGTTATTTTTTATATGCATTTAATTTTTTGACATGAAAGTCTAAATCCACACTGCCTTGTACATGATGTTGTACACAATTTGTTGTTGTTGTAGTGTTGTCTAACAGTACGTATATGTATAGTGTGTCAGTGTTTTGTCCTTTGTCTTATATTTGAATGCAAAAAATAAAAAATAAATAAATAAAGCCACACTGCCTTAAACTAATTCTGGTGAAGAAATATTGAATCCTTAATTAATTTATATTTATATTATTATATTTAATATACTGGAATAACCCAATGGAACATCCATATCATATTTATCCATATATGATCAATACATATAATTACATTTATTCGTTTTTTTGTCTTTGTTTCCCTGCATAAATTTCAAGTCAAGTGGAATTTAATATATTGCAGACGATGTCAAAGCCATCATGTAAATATGGAGGCCCACCCACTTTAAGAGCATATTCTGTGTCTAATATATTGTCTTAGGACATAGTGGGGTGTACAGCCTAATTCTTTAAATTATAAAGAAAGATATTTGGGGACAAGTTTCCACAAAATTACATGCAAATTATTTGTCTATGCATGAAAGCAGTATTTAAAAATTGAGTTTATAAGTCCATGTTTTGGTCCACCTTTTACACCATAATAAATCTGTCAGATACAGTAGTTGTACTATTATAAAAGATCCAACCAAAAACAGTACTCAAAACAAAAACACATTTTAAGTGACTTTTTATTGTAATCCATGGGTCATAATTACAAAGGTAAATGCATGCGCACATGAGGCATCAATCAAGCCTCAAGTCAAATATGAATCCAAAAAGCATAATGTGTCATGCAGAATATGGACCGTGTGTAAACCTCTACATTTTCTCACTTATTAAACAGAAAAAGTGAAATGAACAAATATTAATGTGAATTATCTTAGAAGGGTCAACACATTGTTATCCAACACATCATTTATCCAACATTACTCTGGTCTATTTGCATTTTTTCCTTAGAAGTTCTGACACACCATACAAACACCAAACCTTTGTTTATACATTCCCTTTTCCTTCTTTCAGACCCCGGAAATACATTTTCACCTTCAACAGACACTCCCAGCAACATGTAAATACTGTGCTAAATATGTGCTTTTTTGTATATGTTTTTTTTTACACATTACATGTACTTATCAAAGCTAGAACCAAAACATTGCCAGCATGCATCTGAGCTGAAACAGAGTCTTTTGAACACAAGAGGGTGACAAAGAAATGAGCTGGTGTTTTTTTTTTTTTTTTATGGTAACTAGCTCTAAACCTGCACACAGCATGCCACACCACAGACTAGTACACCCTCCCCACACACTCCTCCATCATCCCTCCATCCGACCTCCAGGCCGCTGTCCTCCGTAGGGGAAAGAAGAGGATCACTAGTGGCGGCAGATGTCTGCAAAAGCTATTAAGTGTCTCATTGCACTCTGTCCGATTTTACTTGTCTTGCTCGACAACCTTCTCGTTCATGTACTTGTCAATCAGGTGTAGGGGCACTCCGCGTTGCATGAGTTCGTAGAAGGTGAAGCCTCCTGAGGGACGAGAGGAAAAACTCTCTTATAATATTCTCGGGAGGGACAGAGGTAGATGTGGAGAGTGAAAAACAGAGAGAGAGGAAGAAATAAGAAGAGTGAGAAGCTGACCAAGCAGAACAAACTGAATGCAAAAGAAGGGAGGAGTTCACACCACTGGATAAAGAGTGAGAAGAAAAGGTGGTCAGTTTGTAAATCTCTGCACAGGCTTGCAGAACCAGAAGCGTAGTTGATATCACTGAAATACAATGCAGGTCCAACAGCTCTGAGAAATACCAGATTATTGAAGCATACACTGCCTTTAGTCATCCACAATACGCTAACAGTGGTGGAAGTACTCAGATGCTTTACTCAAGTGAAGTATCAATAATACTACAGTGCAAATTTACTCTGTTACAAGTAAAAGTACAGGAGTATTATTGGCGAAATATACTTAAAGTAACAAAAGTTAAAGTGTTAATTTACATATTGTTATTATTTCAGATAAAATAGCATGTAAGCAGCATTTTACTGTTGTTGAATGAGCTAATTTGAATTAATTTATACACTGTTGGTCATTTACACCTATCACAAATCATGATATTTTAGAGGCTGGTGATCACATTTTGTGTATAAAATCTTAATCTGCAGAGTAACTACTGACTATCTGTCAAATAAATGTCATATAGTAAAAATATGCAATGAAAAAATATGCACATTATTCCACTGAAATATACTAGAGTATAAGTATGACGCTGCATAAAGTGGAAGTACTCAAGTAAAGTACAAGCAAAGATACTCATACATTCATTTCAAGCTCCGCCAATGGTTTGAAATTATATACACTTCATGACTCCTAAGTGGACGCGCTCATGGCATCATCACCCATCCTCGTTTGGAAGTGTTGTGTGGATGGATGAAAGCAGATTATATTTGCATTATGTATTTATATTTTCTTTTGCTAACATTAGATATTTACTCAGCTGACAGACATATTTAGCATTACGAAAAATTAGTCAGCAAGGGCGTTCGTGAACGCTAGTTGCCAGATCTCGAGAGTGTGTGGCTGAGACAGAGAAAGGTCTCGAACAAAGTTAATTTTGAATGATTGAAGAAGATACGTGGCTCGTGAAAAATGGGTCCAATATTTACTTTAGTGACTATATGCGGCAAAATAATCTGTTATAATCTGTGTTCATGTTCACTCCTCTCACTGGAGACACTTTTGGAAACAAGAAGACTCCAGTAAATTACTGTGCACCTCTTAAAGATAGTCCAACATATATAACTACTAATAAAATCACAACGTGTTGTTGTTAGATATAACTTGTTAATCGCTGAGTTTTAGAGATGCTGGTAGGTCGATTTTATTAATTATCTGTAGCTTCATATCTGTGTTATCAATCATCTCATCTCTCTGCAAGAAAGCAACTAAGCATACATCCCAAAATGTCAAAAAAATATTCCTTTAATTACAATACCTGAGTAAATGTTACTTTCCACCACTGTAAGCTAAGGAACACAACAGGAGCTCTCATACACGACTCATCACTCGGTTCCAAACAGAACGTGGAAAATACCCAGTGTTAGTAGTATGCTTTGTTTGGATCCTGTATGATTTCAATTAACAGCAGAAAAAAAAGCCGTCACGTAGACGTCATGTCAATATAAAACTCAGTCCCAGCTCTGGATTTCTCGGCAAAAGGTTAGCAAGTTTGCAAAACGTTTTACTCACCTTGTCTGTGGCACAAAATACATGAGAGGTAGTCTTTGAATTCACTCCATTTCACACCAACGACCATGTCAATCAATTCAAATATTCAAAACAGGGCCGTTAAATTCAGCCAGCAAAGCGGAACTGGAGAATAACTCGGCCAACCTTTTCATGCAAACCTTTGTTTCATTAATGCCCGATTTCACTTGTTCTTTCTCTGTGACCTGCTTTCATGAAGAGGAAAAGCTGCCCATCGACTCAGAAAAGTGAGGTTACAAGCTGGCTGAAAGATGCATAATGAATGACATAAGCTTCATATGCCAAAACCATATGAAAGCTTACCTTATATGAGAACATACATTCACAATTCTTGAGTTTGGACTGGGGGAGAGAGAAGAGAAGAGGGGTTAACCAAATGTTTACATGGAGTTATATGTGTGCACCAGGGAATACAGTTGAGTTATTACTGAACTCTTTTATATGAGGAGTTAAACTGTGTGCCATAAAGGAGACACTAGGACACAAAAACATCACAGCTCTATATGTTATGAATACTGAAGGTGTGACTGGTGACAGACTGTGTGTGGAGGTGGCGTGTTGTGAGGATGAACAAGATGACCGGATGGACTGGACTGGATAGAGTTGTGTGAAGACACGAAGGGGATAAACCTCTACATGTTGCACCAACTGTTCATAAGTTCAAACAGCAAATTGGAGATTGTAGACATCACTACATTCAAACGGGTTGCACCACACAAACTAGTTCTCACTTGTGGACATTAGCTTGTTTAGAGTCAAGAGTAAAAGAGATAATATGGTCGACATATCTGGCCCGACACTTGATTTTTATGCTTTTAAATTACATTTCACAAAAACTACATCTCAAATTACAAAACATTATGCTACTATATTAGTTTAAATGACCAAATAACATTAGCTAGGTTAACATAATCTCACATAACTCTGACAGAAATATTTCTTCATGTATGCATATATCAATAAAGTAAAGTCAAACCTACATTAACTAATGATTGACAGTTAAAGTTAAATATATTGTTTGGCCTCCAAAAGCTGTTATTTTCTGCAGTTATGTTACGATTCACCAAGATTTAACCGACAGGAGACCTCATGCCTTATTGTAACTTCAAACTGAGATGATTTTTAAGATTTTTTTGTGATCATCAATTTACGAAGATACACGTTTTTTGCCCCTTGTAACGTTACTGTTGGCACGGCTGCAGATTTTCAAAGGACTTTTACCTGACTGCTGATAATTTCTCAAATTGACCATCATAACGTTATAATGTTACTAGAAAATAAAGATGAAGGCACCCAGGAATAAATCTAAAAAACATTAATCCAAATTACTTGACTCACTCTCTAGCACACACACACACGCATACGCACACAACTTAACTCTCATACACTCGCCGAGAGATTCGCGTTAAATTTGTTGACAAACTGGTAACGTTAAGGTTCTATAATTTAACATTCGGGATAACAAGTAAGGGATAATGTACAGCTAGCGGGTCATTGTTGTGAAAGAATCCCCTTCAGGGTGATGAGAGATGAGTGCAGCATCGCATGCACTGCTACGTCCTACAAAACCAAACCATCCAGGTGAAATACCAAGTTTTTAAGGAGCCCCATTACAGCTCGTGATGCTACAGTTACTTCCTGTTGATTGCTTTAGATTGGGACGGTGCTACAGATGTTTCCTAGCAACTAATTTACATATCTACTAGCTAAGACATTCCTTAAGTTTTAACTGTGCAACCCAATTTAGGAAATCACCAGAAGCTAGCTAAGTTACTCAGAACTTCAGATGGACTTTACACACAACGGTAGCCATGAATTTACAAATAGCTGGTGCAACCAAATCCAGATACTTACATGTCCGCCGCGTATGTGATCATCCCTTTGGGAGCACTGCGACACACAGTTCAAACACTCCAGTGGAGTTGGTTTCCCAAAGCCACCTTTGCATCCTCATACAAAGGTGACAGATGATTTTGATTAAAAATGATTCATCTGTTTGTTTTTTTTTAGATAAAGACACAAATATTCTTCAATTAATTTTCTGCAGAGGCACTCATAAGAGGCTGTAGTAATGAAGAAATTAAACTAGAGAGGCGAAAAGGCTTTGGGAAACCAGACTCAGATAGAGACAGGTACCCAGGGAGGCACGCTGAGCTTGTCCCCTGGTCCGAACTGACCTTTGACCTCCAGCTTGCAGTCCACTTGGGCCTCTCCCAGGTCGTTGGTGGCCTTGCAGGTGTACATGCCACCATCATAGGGGCTGGGCTTCCTGATCTCCAGAGTACATACTCCCTGGTTGCTAAACATGCGGTAGCGTGGGTCGTCCTGGATGGCGATCTTATTCTTCATCCAGATCACTTTGGCCTGCAGTCAGACAACAGAAACGTCAGCAGCAAATACAATATTATTATTACCAATGATGGCCAAAACTACAAAAATAGGTACTGTTTTTTGGCATACTAGGAAGAGAATCAGTCTTATAATACAACATGATCAACTTGTATATTTACCTGGGTATAATCTATACATGCAACACTTTTACCTGTGGTTCTCCCACCTACCCTTGGGTTGGCACGGACACTACAGTTGAGAGTAGCGTTGTAACCGGCAATAGCAAAAGTGTTGATCAACGGCTGCGTGAACGTTGGCGCCTCGTTGAAGTCATGGTCGCTGTAATCCTGTGTTTTAAGCTGCATGCCTGTTGGGGGAAGGGTAAAGGAATGGGGTTTTGCATGATACTGACGCTGAGCGGTGGTATCATGTGGGAAATCCCCTAAGTGATGAGGGAAAGACAACATTCTTTTGTTTATCATCGGCTGAGTTTACAACACCACTGTTAAAAGGCCTGTCAGTCATAGCGTAACCCCCACTTTAGGGTGGAAAACATCACTGACAGTACCTTTCAGATAACGGCTGTGGAAAAAAATAGTCAGCAAATGAAACAACAACTTTTCGACAACGTGAAATTTGTTCCAAGGTTCTGACTTTGGAAGCATTTTCCCCCATCAGAATTTACTAGTAACCAGTCAGTTTTACCTTCTTTGACGATGAGGGCGCTTTTCTTGGTTTGGGTGGCAGTTTCGCTCAGGCCGCACATGTTCTCTGCAAAGATCCTGAAGAAGTACTCGTTCCCTACCACCAGCTCTGTAATGGTGATGCAGGTGCGATGGTAGTGCTCGATGCATGTGTACCACTCCTATAAAGCAGATCGAAGCACGTTAATGTAAATATTGAATACAGATCATTTTGCAAGTTCAGTATTTTGTAAAGTTAATCTTCCACCATTGTCTTCTTGTCTGCTTTTTGAATGGTGTAGCCGGTTATCGGGGCATTGCCGTTGTCTTTTGGAGGAGTCCAGACCAGAGCCACATTTCCTCCCCAAACATCTTCAATCGTCACACACAGAGGAGGCCCAGGTAGGTCTAACGATCAGAGAAAAGATCATGAGCAGACAATTTGGACTTTGGAACTTTACTTACTTTTTCTAATTCAATTTAAGACTTTTAATACCTTCTAGGGCCTTTTTTGAGGAATCTAAATCCAGTTCTGTTTAAGACTTCACTCACCTACGATTTGTATGTCCAGAATGGCCGTGTCCTGGTGGTTCTCAACCTGCACAGACATCTCATACTTTCCAGAGTGGCTGCGTTCTGCTTTGCGGATGAAGATGATGCTGTCACAGTCTGTGTTGCGGATGCTGACGTGGGTAGCCTCTATGGGCTTGCCCTCCTTCAGCCAGTTGACCTTCGGCCTGGGTTTGCCCTGCAGACATCACACACACAGAGTCCATTATTATGCTCAGAGATACAGCGATTATTGATCGATTGGGAGGTTGCTGTACCATAAATGGCACTACGAGGTTGACTGCTTCTCCAACTCTTCGGGTGTATGTCTGCTTCAAGTGTCGGGGGACGCGGATCTTGGGTGGTTCTGAGGAGGAAACAGACCATAAGGTGTCAATATCGAGCTTTTCCTTCAAAACAACAACTTTTATGCCAAGTAGCAGAGAAGTTCATGCTCAAAAAATCTCCGCAGCAGTTTTCAGAGCTCACCAATAACCTCTTTGACCAGGACGGAGTGCTGAATGGTACGTGGATTGCTGGCTCCGGCAGCGTTGATGGCTTTGACTCGAATTGTTATTTTAGTTCCTGGAGTCAGCCCAGTGATGGTGTACTTGGTCTTCTCTGTCAGCTCCGTGTTGGATACTATCCACTCATCAGCTGTAGTTGAAGAAAAACACTTTGTTAACAGCCTTCACTGAAATTTTTGTGGGCTATGATGACAAACATGTACAAACAGCGTAAGGCCCCTACAAACTACGCGACAACAGAGATCTTACAGGTTCATTGGATGTTCATATGAGATGGATCTAATAAAATTCTGTGTCAGACTGTATGATGAGGCATGTCAGATTGGGCCATGAATGCCTGGTGATTTGCAGCGCTACGATGTTAATTTTAAAAATATGTACACAGCATGATGGATAGAAGTACTCACAATGTGAAAACAAAGTGTTTTCGAGGTCATTTCATGCCATATTTGGATTATTTTGTAGACGTGGGTCATAGCAGCGGTCACATTGTGAGAATTTAGTACTAAAGGCACCAGCATACTTCAGCCAGAGTACTTGTCGTATGGTCAAACAGCGTCTGAAACCCCCTCTCCCAACACCTTTCCAACAATTTCTCTCTTTTTTTCATTCTGTGCACAACTACTTCTGTCATATTTTGTACAAATGAGTGCAAAGGTATGAATGTCATCCAGGAAATATTGTCCAAAAGTGTGTCGTTATCATAGACTGTATATAAGAAGTGGACGTAGTCACCGTGACGTCACCCATTGGTTTGTGGACTGCCGTTTTGAAGGCTCGAGTTCGGCATATTATAATATCATAATGTAACAATTAACTTTCATGAACTGAAAACACACTGTGAAAGGGTTAAAGTTGTAAGACGAAAACGTAGACGACTCCAAGAAAGGACAATGATGTGGTAGCGACCTGTCAATCACATGGTAGCCACGCCCTAAAGCATCCCCTGCTTTATGGTCTATTTGACTCTAAATGGGACCATAATTTACTAAATGAACATCATGCTGTATTGAAGAAGACTTGAAACTAGCGATTGAGACCATAAACTCATATTTACAATGTTTACTGAGGTAATAAATCAAGTGAGAAGTAGGCTCATTTTCTCATAGACTTCTATACAATCAGACTTCTTTTCTTCTGCTGGCTATTAGAAAGAATGCAAGTTTAAGGCACTTCAGCATTAGCTTCACTTTTCACTGGTTGACATATTCCAGTTATTATTATTTCTCACCCTGCTCTATGATGGCTGGTTTTTCATCCTGCCTTCAAGTGTGGTAGTTAGGAACAGCTTTAAACACTATATGTTGTACAATCTAGTTCTTTCTGAGCATACCCATGCATTAAATTACCTTTACAGTTTCTAAGCAGGCATGTTTGGGTGCAAAAGCTCTAAATTGGCTGTTATATGTATCGCAGTGTGATTTAAGACCAATAGTTTCCCCACATCTCTCATAATTGTCAACTTTCGTCTGGAACAGCCCAAAAATCCCACAGTCTGTCGGGGCCTTTAGAAGATCTGAGGTTGTCTTACTTCCTTCTACGCAGTACTCCACTATGTATCCGTCCAGACCGGCAGCTCCGATGGTTTCAGGAGGACGCCACTTTACGGTCACTGTGGTGTCGGTGATATCGTCCACAACCAGCATGGTGGGCTCACTGGTCACAGCTGAGTGGAGATAAAAAGGTTTTAGAGATCAGAAGCCACCATTCCTCATTTTGTTTTCCAACAATGGGTATGAACGAGATCGGAAAACATCCATTTTGGCAGGTCATGAAGACGTGAGCGAGGCGCCTCTCTCTCTGGCTGGTATGCCATGTCAGATCTCATCAGTCCCTGCTCTTTCCATCTATTCTTGTAATCTGAATCATATTTAACTCCTATTGAACCCTCTGACAGACCTGATCTCCTAAACCTCTAATCCGCAGATGATTTGGCAGCCATTATAAAGACATATTTAATATCCTCTAAAGCTCCAGCGTGTCCAGTGGAGGTCACAGTCAGAATGCTTGGGATGGTGGGCTGTGGGGAGGAACAGCTGCGTCGCTGGGGTACCAAGGGCAGATCCCACAAGCACTATCAGCGGGCCCACTCTTTGAAATTTCCTCCATTATCATGAAACGGTTGTTAGATAAACTGGAACCTCGTGTAATACTTTCCTGGACAGATTATTGGCAGCTCAAAGGCCGGTGTTTAGACGGCTATGTGGAGACATTTGTGCTACTCACCGAGGGGAGTAAAGGCTTTGGATGGTTCACTGGGCTTGGACACACCGATGGCGTTGACTGCAAACACCCGCACTTCATATGGCACTCCTTCAATCATCTTCTTGGGTTCGAATGCTGTTTCTTTGATCAGGTCAAAGTTCAGTCTCATCCATCTGGAGCTCTGCTTCTTTTTTCTCTCGATGAAGTAGCCTTTAGAGGAAAAGCTTTGTCATTTAACCACTAACACGTACATTAAAGCTGCGGTAATAAGTACGATGTGATGTTTACCTAATAGTGGTGAACCCCCATCATATTTGGGCGGTTCCCATAACATAGAGCACCAATCACCGCCAACCTCCGGGACCAAGGGAGCCTCTGGAGGGTCGGGGATGTCTGCAGACAACATAGGGCCATGTTAAGGATTCAAGAAACAGATTTCCAATTTCTCCCCTTTTGATTGAGATGTTTTTGCGATCACTTACCTACAACCTTGATTTTGACGCTGGCTGAGGCTTCACCAGCCTCATTCTGCAGGACTATCTTGTAGTTGCCTGTGTCCTCCCGCTCTGTGACGTCGATTGTCAGGCTGGTCTGGTCGCCGTACGTTTCAGCTCGGACACGGTTGCCCGACTCAAGAATCACCTAAGACAAACGAGACAGGAAAAAATACATGTAAGCCTTGAAGGTAAAGTAAAAACTAAAGGCTGGGGAATATTCTATATTTTTGGTATTGTCAACAAATCTCATGAAAATACCAAAACTAACAATGAAGGACTAACGTTACACTGTTGTAAATAAGATATCCATTTTCATTCATTTAATGTCGCCAGTGCATTACTTTAGAGCGGTGAACAGACAGTTTGACTGAAACTACTTTGTAAGTGTACATTATCAGGAATTAATGGATACCCTGCAGCCAATCAGAATCGAGTATTCACCCTGACCATGGTATAATTTAAGTTATTCCCACATATACCTTCCTACTGCTGGAAATACTCAATAGAGCAACAAATGTGTAATAATCCACTGCTGAAAATAGCTCCCAACAAATGCACTATTTCCATCCATCCATTATCTGTAACCGCTTATCCTATTCAGGGTCACTGGAGCTGATCCCAGCTGACATTGGGCGAAGGCAGGGTACACCCTGGACAGGTCGCCAGACTATCACAGGGCTGACACATAGAAACAGAAGATCATTCATGCTCACATTCATACCTACGGGCAATTTAGAGTCAACAATTAACCTGCATGTCTTTGGACTGTGGGAGGAAACCGGAGAACCCGGAGAAAACCCACGCTAACACGGGGAGAACATGCAAACTCTACGCAGAAGGGCCCCAAGCCGGATTCGAACCTACCTCAACGCCTGTGAGGCACGCAAAATACTGTGAATATTATATGGCTAAGGCTTTTATTGTGAAAGGTAAGAATGGAAAAATTGGATATGGTCTGCGCTGCCTTTGTCAAGATTGAAAGGAGTAATAAAGTTTCCATCCTGGTTCAGACTACGGAGCTTCCATGTTGTTGTTTTATCAATATAGCTGCAACTCAACCCGTTCCGCACAGCTTGATTGGTTGATGCCTTTAAAATGATGCCGCTTTTTTGTAATATTTGTGGTCTGTGTGAAAGTATTCATGACAAAAGCAACAATAATCGCACGGTGTGTAAAGGCCTTTAGTCTTTTCCTGGCATTTCCTGGCAAGAAAACGCCAGCCATATGTTTTAAAAGTGTTTGAACTTAAGATTGAAGCTCACCCTTTCTCCCTTCATCCAAATCACCCTGGGTGCTGGTTCTCCACTGATGGGGATCTCCAAGCGAAGTTTGTTTCCTGCCACAATTGTCACTGTGTTGTCTGGGAAGTTCATGCTCTCCAAGTGCACCCTTGGTGGGTCTACATAAAAATGAAATCACACCATTAAAAAAACAATTACGTCAAGGTGTTTTTTTTCAGTCAAGATATAAAATTGTCCAATCCAAAGAAGTTGTGTACCAATGATGTGAATTTTGGCAGAGAGGCTCTGTGAATATCCCTCAGGTACAAAAGTGTAATCTCCTGCATCATGAAGGGAGGTGACCGCAATGTCAAGATGATGGTTCCTGGAAAACCAAAATGACGTTAGATGGCTTAGTTTGTGTGAAACTGGTTTAAAAAAAGGAGTTTAAAAAGGTTTACATGCCTATTTCTGTGTAGGATGGTGATGCGGTCATTGGGCTGGATCAGCTGTCCATTCCTGTACCAACGACCTGGAACGTTACCGGGGGAAATCTCACAGTGCATCTTGAGGGGTTGACCCAGCCTCACCGTCATATTCCCCAGGTCCTGGAACACCTTCAGCGGTTTCACTAATTAAATATATGAGAAGCGTATAGAACCGAATAGAGCACATTATTAATACTGGTTCCTTTGAAAAGCTCGCAATCAAACAGACATTATGGGACGTTACATACAGTCAACCTGAACGCGAGCCTCAGATGTGCCACCGGAAGCCATGATGGAGTACGTCCCGGTGTCCTCCCTGGAGGCGTCATCAATCACCAAGTAGTGTTTTGTTCCGTCACACTTGACTCGGTATCTGGAACGCACTCCTGTAGGAATTTCAACACCGTTCTTCATCCATTTGACTTGAGCACCTTCCTCTGACACTTCGCACTCCAGCTCAATCCTCTCATTCACTGTGGTCGCCACTTTCTCGATACCTTTAAGTATCTTAACTGGCAACTCTATAAGACAAGAGAGGAAAAATAACTTACTGATTGGCTCACTAACAAATCTGCAACACATCATATGTCATTATGCACTTCTTCAGAAGTGTAAATAAAGGTGAACAGGTAATCGAGATACCTTTGACAAAGAGCTCTGTGGCGCATTTCTCGTCTCCCGCAGCTACAGAATACGCCGCGTCATCATTCGAGGAGCAGTTGTTGATGACCATAATCCTTTGTGTGCCCTTATGCTCAAAAATATACCTAAACAGGAAGCCCATTAGTCACATCACTGATCATCTACACTATGTATGAGTCTATGAATGGATTCTATTACAAGATATTAAGTAAAGGAAAGTTGAAAGTTGGCTTCAGAAACCAAAAATCATTGTTAAAATCAAAATGTACAGCAGTGTTGACAAAATAAACATCATTATTATACTCAACATGCATCAAGTGCACTTCACAAGGTTTGACAGAGGGATGGGATCACGCCAAAAACACTGACATGGAGAAGAGAGAATCGACTGGACGGATGGACTTACTTCCTATTACTTAAGGCCAGTAGTGGAGCCAGAATTGGGCCGGAGCACAGGAAGTGTGAAGGAGGTGATTATGGCAGACAGGAAAGAGCATCATGGTATGACACATAGATAGACAAATAGACAAAGACAGAGAGACGTCATGCCTGGAGGGGTTTATGTAGTCGACAAATAGTGTCAACAGAGAGAGAGTGTTTATTATAGTGACGTCTTCAGACGGAGCCTTGGAGACCCAAACCAGAAAACAGCAATAACCTCCCAGATGGCTTTAACTTTGCATGGCTTTGAACAGAAGCTTCATCTAATGTACACAAACTTAGACGGAGTGTTTATCTAGTTTACAAGTCTGCAATCCTAATATCTATTCTAGGATTCTATAAAGAAACACCTTTAATTGCATTAATTGCATCATTGTCTCTCAATTTGGTATTACATCCTATTAATATCCTTATCAGCAAAGAGTAATATGCTACCATATTGTGAGATATGCATTTTATCAATATAATTATTATTTTAAAAGACATGAAGGCACAAAAACATTTTATTATGTTTGAGTGGTTGAGATTAAAACCTGCATTAAATGCCTTTTTGGGCCACTAGGAGGTAGTTAAATAAGTTGTAAACACTGACATATTATCACCTTTTAAGTTGATATTAAAATATTATGTTATTGTCATAAATATATTAGTCATAGCAGCTTTAAACTAGAATTACCGCTTCGCAGCTGTATGCCTCCATCAACCAGTCAAATTGCAGTTTACATCCATGTCTGTCCAACATGTCATCACTTCATTATTTTATCCTGATAGACATTTGTGTGAAATTGTCATAATTAGCATATGAATTCTTGAGTTGTGGGCAAAAACGTGTTCTGTGAGGTCACAGGGACCTTTGACCACCAAAATCCAAAGTGTGTTTGTGCCAAATTTGAAGAAATTAATTCAAGGCGTTCCTGAAATATCACGAGAATGAATGGGATGGCCTTGACCTTTGACCATCAAATTCTAATCAATTCATCCCTGAGTCCAAGCGGACATTTGTGCCAAATTTGAAGAAATTCACTCCAGGCATTCCTGAGATATCGCATTCACTATATCATATCATATCTCACTAACTATTAACCTCTTAACCGTCGGCCTGGCTGCTAGAGTGAAGATACTGGTATCATATGAAACTAGAAAACCGAATCGATTGGTACCAACCATGTCATGTTAGCTTGTCGGGAAGAACGTTAACTAACACTCCAAAATTACGCACATTTTTGTCGAGGAAAAACTGACATGGCCATTTTCAGGTCGCCGTGTAATAAGCAGGATAATGTACAGCTATGGTCATTGTTGTGAAACAAACCCACGCGTCGCGTCAGGGTGCCGCATCGCTGAACATTATCCCTTACTTACTATGTGATTTAACATCTATTAAATTAAATTTGTTCCAAAGCCAGCCTTGGTTAAAGACCTTTGAAGGAGGTACCACCTTTTTCCTGTACAGAGGAGGACATATACAGTAGTTAATGTCAATTAACTACAACAGTTGACATCATACACTGCATCGACACCCAAATGTAGCTCTGGGGCCTTTTATACAGCCCTGTGAATTCACAATGGACCTAATATGTGTGTGAGAAACTGTGTGGAAACTGATTAGAGCGACATTAGAGTCAAGAGAATGTTATTTTTTCACGAGCAATGGTTCACAGTGTGCTGCGCATGTGTAAAACTGTAAAGGTGATGTAAGGTTACACTAGAAATACTGTCTTATTAAGCCTTGTTTAAGTTTTAATATATTTCTGTGGGGTTATTTGTAAAAATGTAGGTCTGTGTTGAGCTGAAGTAAATTAGTAAAAAGAGGACACAATGGATGAATGTGTGTGGTGTAAAACATGTGAACCATTGTGCATTTGAGTGGTGACAAAACATTATGTGAAATCACATAATATCAGAAAACTGGTGCCACAAATGAAACGCATTTTCAAAAGCATGTGTTTCATTCGCACCGTGTTGAAGGTGAGAAGACACAGAAGATAGGCTGAAGAGAAAATGTCATGCGATGTCGGTACATACTTGGGAGTGGGTCTGATTTCTTGTCCGTTCTTGTACCACTTCAGCTCAACCGTGGGGTCGGCCAGATCGACCACCAAGCGGATCTTTCCACCTTTGTCCACCTGATAGGCTGGTTCCAGTTTCTTCGCAAAAGCTGTGAAAAGACGAAACGAAGGTCACAAAAGAGACACCGAGACCCAGATTCCATTCAGACCAGACGTGAAGACTGATATTCACCAAAGCACTGACTTACCATCGCTTTTCTTCACCTCTTTTGGGATCTTCTTCATCCTCCGCAGCAGACCCCTCAGATCTGTGATGCCGTACATAAAGGCAATTTTCTCGTACTGATCTGGCCGGGCGCCCTTCAGGATCTCCCACACATCAACATCTGGAGTGTCATCCGGTTTCACCTCCCTAGTTGTGCCGGATACGAGGGAACGATTTTAGGGCAGGAGTCATAGGCTGGTGTTTGCAACGTGTCCTGAGGAACTACTCATTAACCTCTATACAATTGGAGTCTTTCAGGCATTGGTAGGTTCACCCCTTAAGCTTTACAATCTTATTTTACTGAGTTAATGTTTTCCTTGGATATTGCCCTGCAATTTTTGGTTTGCATATCCTATTTCGTTCCTCGGGACATGTCACACAAAGGGATGGGCATGGTGAGCTGTCTACCTGTGTGTTGACATCGGCTCTGGAGTCAAATGTTAAATGTAACACAAGACACTCTCTAATTTGTTGAGAAGAAATGGAGGGTTAATTGTGTCTTGCATGTTATTTTATTTTGTAAACCACATTAATTGTGAACTGGGAAGTATAGAGAGCGACGAACACCATGTAGGGAGGAGGTCGGGGTGGATGAGTAAGTCAAAAAACACTGGACGTTTGCCCAGAAGACCGGTGTTCGTGTCCCGTGTGAAACCACAAGTCAAAGTTGATTTATTTGTCACGTAACTTCCGTACTTAAGTTACAGCACTTCCGGAGTTATTTCAACCCAAACCACGGCCTTTTTCTAAACCTAATTAAGTAGTTTTGTTGCCTAAACCTAACCAAGTCGATCTATTCCTAAACCTAACTAAGTAGTTTTATTTTGAAAAGACTGGAGTGGAAATTGACACGTGCGTCACGTGTTGCTGGACATTCATATATGTTGTTGAAAATCATGCTGAGCGTCACGAAAAAAGGGGAAATTTGTGTCAATGTACACGAATCAAATAGTTTAAATTTCGTGACTATTTCACGAACTGCCGTGAGACTGTGTTGGACTCTGAAATATCAGTAGCATAACTGTGCTGTGATTGATAAATCCACCGCGCTGTCCGTGGTGCTGAAGCAGCAGACAGATCAGTCATTTTAAAAAAGACTTTTTCTGAGTCCCACCCTTGTCTTGGATCTAAAATGTTCTCTATTAAAAATATTAAAAATTACAGGAAAAAAAAGAGTCGTTTATGGGGCGGTTCGCTAGTCGTGGGTGAACTAAACAAATCGCCGACTGCTTATGACCTCTCATCACATGTCTGTAAGTTGTGAGCAGCTCAGTCAAAGAGGAATCTTCTCTTCTCAAATCTTTTTTTTTAGATCTGAAGAGGTAAAAACTGTAGTATTCAACATAAAAGATTGGAAAAAAAGTCAGTAAATAAACGTTGGTTTGTTTAACAGGTTTTAGTTGGTTTTTTTTATTTTTCTTATTTCTTGACCTCTTGTTTAGGTCCTCAATTCCAATTTTGTTAAAACCACAACTCTAAACGGTGCGTGCAAGATAAGTCGGTGACAATAATCTACAAAATGAACTGCAACATAATATCTTGTTCTCCTGGGTGACTAGCTATCGTTCTGAGGTCTTAGTTAAATGCAATGGCAGGAGTATTTCTAACATCTATCATACATTTGTTTGTTATAGGGAATGAAAAAAGAGTTTCCAGAGGGACTAACATCGCCAAAATGTGAGATTTTGTTATATGTTCCAGTCAGTTGTTGTGCTACACAAAGAGCCACTTAGCAGATTTTCTCATTGTTATAATATTCTAACATTTAGGGTTTCCATTAAATCCACAATAATGACTATAAAATGGCTTTTTAAGGTTTCTACCATGCATCCAGTGTTGAAGGGGAAACATTAAATGGGAGCTGAATTAAGGAGGAAATTTGAGTTGGGTTGTTTTAGTTTGGACACAAGACTTACAGAGTAAATGTAGGGGATGAAACAAGGGTTTTATCAGTGTTGTAGGATTAAATTAGCACAAAAATGTTTCCATTTTGTGAAAAAATGCTGAATCATTCAACTAACTGTAATGCTGAACACTTTTGTTTGTAATAACATGATATGCAGCATGCAGGGATACAGGGGAAACCTCCAATATTACATATTTTTAATGCTGATTTTAAGGTCTTTCCTTTTGCTCTCATGAACTGGCCCATCCCTTTGCTTGTTGTTGGTTTGAGTGATCACTTCAGAGATGCTCCGACGCTGTTAGATAATGATACTGAAGATGTTAGATTAGTGAGATCCAAGTTAATAAACTTTGTATCCATTAGTGTACATAAAGAACATTCAGACAGCCCTTTCTTTCATAGACATTTGTCCCAAATGTCCGAAAGATTGGAGGTGAATAGCGTCAAATATTATTCCATTCTATGTTTGTGTTTCTCATCTGTTTATTTTCAGGCAATTATGAAGAAAGCTGAAATAAACATGGTGATATTTGCCTTGTATTTCTATGTTGAAATAAAACGACAATGTAGAGATAACACTATTTTACAGCATCATTTCTCCATGGCCCACGAGCACATCGTTAATGATCCAAAATGGTGCACTCTGCCTCATAAAGGTGGCGTTGGACTTCAGTGTGTTTATGATGCAAGGCCCATTTCCATCATTATTGATTGCTGACAGAGCGGTTAGGAATGCTGCCTTCAAATGAAGTGTTACCGTACTACAGGAGGCCAACACTCTTGCTCGTCCAATTCCTAGAGCTACACGTCATGCTGGGGACTCTAAAGGGTTACAGTACTCACCCGCAGTAAGGTCTAATCATTTTAACAAACTATGACTTCTCTCTACTAACCTTTGATTTCTGAATATGTAGGGGAGAAGAAGAGACAAGCCCAAAATAAATGTATAACTTCGCCGGTGAACAATGTCACTGCCAAGGACTATTTGTACTCACACTTGAACGTTGCACTGTATCATCTGAAATATGCATCATGGTGTTTTATTCTGAGCCACCACCGTAGCTTTGGTAAACCAGAGGTTTTCAAACTGTGAGGCGCGCCTCCCAAAATTCACATCCTTTCTCAAGAGTTATAACTCAGTCAAATCTGACTACACAGATATGATACAGATATTTTTAGATTCAGTGGGATTTACACTTTCAGGGGATATCATAAACTCCAATGACTGTCGTGAATAAACGTCCATAAACCCGCTTAGAAATCGTAGAATAAAGACGCTCCTTAAAGCTCCAGAACTTGCCTGAGAGTCATCCAATTTTAAGTCTTCAGTATCAAAGTAATCCAGTTGTATTTGTCTGTACATTCATGGGTACATTACAAAAGGGAACTTTAAACTTTAAACAAAGCATGGATCTATCATAGCGATCAGGGTTTATTGTGTCATTAATTAGTGATGAGATAACGATGCCACAGTGACAAAATGATACCGGTAATCACCTGCTGAATGCTTTGCTGTATGTTAAATATCTACCGACCTTACTCTTCAATTTAAGATTGCATTGTTGCTTGGCATCAAGATTTTGATGTATCAGCCATGTGATCGAGGTAGGCGTACTCGTCGCTTTCGCCGCTTGAATTGAGCGGGGCATCTGCGCATCAGCCGGCGCTGCGTATGTGCTTTTTAAATGGTGTGCAGACTCAGTCTACTCAGCACACCGCAGGCATATGCTGGCGTGGTTATGATGCGGACTCACCCCCTCCGTGCAACAAACAGAAGCGCAAAGCTAATCCGCTGAAATCGAGGTCTGTCTGAATATTTTACCTCGCACGAATGTTTCGCAGCATTCTTAAGAACCCACAAAATCAGTTTTTATAAATTTCCGTGCAAATTTTTCGGGCGAAAATCCACGCTTGGTGTGAAACGGCTTTTAACTTACATACTGCCTGATTGTCTCTCAAGTCGATGTAAGACAAAGACTAACAATATGAATGACAAAATCCATTAAGACGAGCGATTTTGTCTGAGTGGAGGGCCCACAGAGTCAGACTTTGAAAACCCCTGGTAAAGCATAATGCGTCATCTGTAGAAATGTATGTGCCACTCATACAGTAGCATACAAATCATATTTACAACAGATTTGAAAAAAAGAGAAAAAGGGCTTAAAAAATACTGAAAAGGACAAAATCCAGTCAGGGTCGAGATGTGATTCTCACCTATGTTTAAGGAGACCACTAAAGTCAAGCTCTCCTGCATCCTCTTGTCCTTCACTGCTGTTGTTAACAAGGAGAGATTAATAAAGATTTAATCAGAGTTGAAACAGTTACAGGCACTAGAAAACAATGCTAAAACAGCAACACAAAGCAAAGGCTCTGGCGTCAATCGGTGCGTTGGCTCCGAGCGAACCCACGATTAACGCTTACACAAAACCACTTGTTCTGTCTTTTCTGGATGAAAAGCTTGAAACGAGGTGTTTTTGCGTAAGAGAGCGTTCCCAGGCAACGTTGCCACAGTGTTTTGGCAATGTTGAAGCAACATTACTGAGCAGCAACATTGTGAAACTGGGATGCTTTGCATTGCTTTCAAGACACATTGTTTGGAGGGAGATTTAAAATGCAAGAGTTGGCCTTTAACTACACGACATCGAGTCGGCTGGTTGATTTGTAATTACCTTTGAGAAAGGTTAATGACATTATTACAACCATCTTGTCACACTTAAATGTTGTACAATACTAGATATGTTTATCACACATGTTCTTTTCTTCACTTTTCAGGAGTATTTATTAGTATTAATCCTATTTTCTGAAATGAATACCTTGTTTTTTTTCAGTTGAAGTGAAAATAAAGGAAATACTTTACTGTTTCATACTGAATTTGTTACCTTCTTTTGAAAGCTGAACGAATATCAATATTCTGTGAGCCCTGTTCAGTTTCTGTAAGACAGTAACAACACATATGCTGGTCTGTATTTTGTCAACATATTAGAATGAATATAATATAACTTTGATGCTTTAACAAACCTTTAACTTCCAAGTCAAAGGAACAGCTGTCAAACTTGTCCTTGTAGGTGACTTCACACCTGTAGTTTCCAGCATAGTTGTCTTTGGCCTTGATGATGAGCATCTCAAATGTATGTATCTGCCAGGGAGTGATATATATATATAAGGATTGGTTTAACAGCGCCTACTGTGATGTGGTGCTCCCGTAGGAGCTGGGACAGGTGGGTGGGGGGGGGGCCTTGCTGTACAGTACCTTGGTCAATCGGTCAAAGGTCTCTTTCAGCTGTAAGTGCTTTCCTGTCTTGCTGGCCAGATCCATCCATTTCCCTTTGAACCACTTGATAGTAGGTTTGCGGAGGAGATCTTTGGCCTCCACCTTGGCAACAAAGCTGATGTCTCCACCTTTAGACAGAAAATACAACATGATCACAGACAGAAAGTGTCCAAAAACGTCCAATAAAATAAACAATTAACGTCACACTGAAAGATGATTTAATAAAAGCATAAAGACTGAAAACAGGGGGGAATAGCTAATGTTTTTTTGTGTGTGACTCAGGGACGCCTGTGATTACAAAAAAAATACTGTAAATCTAAGACCATTTACATATAAATCACAAATGAAACATGTCATTTTTACATTTTCTTTCTGTCATTTTGAAATTTCTTGAAAAAAACTGTAAAAAAAAGTGTTTTTTTTACAGTGTAGTTTAGGTAAAAAAAAACTAAAGACGTTAATTTGTACAAAAAAAAAAGTGAAAAATCAGCAATTTCTGGTTTTACGCGGATATATACTTTGTTTTGCATTTTGTTACCTTTAGACAGAGCCATGCTAGCTGTTTCCCTCTGTTTACAGTCTTTATGCTAAACTCAGGTTGTAGCTTCATGACAGTGGTATCGGCCTTACCATCTAACTCTTGGCAAGAAAGCAAATAAGCGTATTTCCCAAAAATGTCTAACTATGTCTTTAAGGCTTAAAAGACTCAATGTACCACCCTCAAAAAATTCTCATATTTTGCCAGCTCCATCTGCTGTCACTCACCCACAGGGACAACGGCACTATGGGGACTCTCTATCATCAGGGTGGATATTGGCGGGGTGTCGATGGGCTTGTCCAGGTCCTCTGGGTTCTGGCCCTCTCCCAGAGACCACACTGGTCAGTCAGGAGAAACACATACATGACACAGCGCTCTCCATTGTCATTGTGCAGGGAAAAAATATAGCAATACAGTACGGTTGAGGAATTCATACACCCACCTTTCACTTTTGATCTGAAAGGTTTTGTCTTACCAGAGGAGAGTTGTACATACAGACAGACTGACGTACACATATTCTCACTTTCAACCATCCCACCTCATACAGCATAAATTAAGCTCTTTGCAACACGGAAAGCATGAAACAGACAATGTGGAATACAGGAAGTGTGTCTAAGCAGACATTTCCAGCAAAATATAAAAGATGATGTAAATTCTTCATCCTCCTGATGCTCCAGTCCTTTTTTCAATGGGAGGTCTGAATGTCAGAAAAGCAATCTTTTTCATGTTGCACACCATATTGCTGAGGCAATTTAACCTGCTAAACTGCTGGCAAAGCCTCCATTTGACCAGCTATGACGGTAAAAACAGGAAACTGGTTGAGTCACAATCTGACTTTCTTGATACCGGTTTAAATTCCTCTTGGAGTGTATGAATAAATAAACATAGTTACCATACGAGTATTTTTTTGGCTACCACTTTATTACCTGAGTCTTTTCTGCCCATGGTTGGCACAGGGACGCTATCATCTAAACAAAGACAGAGAGAAATTTACAGCATATTGTAAGGAATAGTACTGTAAAGTCCACTGAAGCAAGCACACACTCATAAAAAAGTAAAACCCACAAGCAATTACAGATTTGCAAGCATTAACCCGAGGAATTCTGAATCAAGGGTCTGATTTAAATTAAAAAAATCTATAATATGCTGTTTGTTTTGCTTTATCTTGAATATTGATTACTGATTGCAAAACCTAGATATGACTGTTATGACCAGAATTCCAAAATGTATTCACATAAATGGCAATTTATGTGTACAGAAAACAAAAAAAACATGATCATGTTACACCCTGAAAGAGGAATTAACATAAAGAAAAGTAATTTGTATTAATAGATGTATGTTAATTTGTTAGCAAAGACATTTTGAACATCTTCACTTTCTTGTATTGAGAAGCTAACTTCTAAAAACACATAAAAAAATACCTAAAAAATTAACATATTTCCTACATTCAAAGAGTGGGTGATTCTGATTTAAAGTCGGATACTGGTTTCAGAGGTGCTAAAATGGTGGTAGGATTTAACAGAGGGGATCTTACTGAGCAGCTCAATTGAGAGTTTCTTGAGTGAACTGCCGTCCTCTGTGAAAAAAAGCACAGTCGTCATTGAAATTAATGAGGATAAACTCAACTACTTTAGGTGGTTTGATGAATATTGTGTCTGCATCACCCACACTGATAGCTGCTGGATGTTTTCCATTCAAAAGCTCAAGGAAACAGCTGTGAACTTGTTTTTTTTTTTGTAGTTTGGAAGTTAACCCAACCCACCTTTGAAACCTTTTCTCTTGTAAAACCGAAATATTTTGGTTTTAAGACAAAAAGTCTTCAAGGATTTGGTCTTACTGGTTTGGTTTGGTTAACTTCCCCATTGCACAACAGCTTAATGTAGCTTTTTCAATGGGAAGCATCCAGGATTGTCTCTCAGAGAGTCCCAGGTGGTTAAACATATAACTATAAATGATATTAAAATATAAGCAAGATAATTTAGAACACTTAGACCTTTTGGTACATTAATTTATTTGCTGCCTTACCAACGTCAAACGTGCCATTTCCCTACTCTAAACCGTCGTAGTTACAAACTATTTTAGTGTATATAGCATGAAGAAGTTGAAAGTGAGTTTAACTAGTAGTTACCTGATATTTTTTTACTATAAAGACGGACGACATGGGCCAAAATAAAAAGTCAAAGTACACGTCAAATACATTTTTCCCAAAGATGGATCTGTCATTTTAGATGATTTTATCACGCTGCTGTATGTTCAAGTGTTAATTTTTCTGATAAGTTTGGTTTTAATTAGTTATTTGATGCTATAAAAAGGGGATGTGACGTCATGATTGACAGCTGTCTATGAAGGAGAAGAAGAAGGAGATTGACAGTTGTGATTGACAGCTGCTCTGGGAGTAGGAATGTGAAGAGGAGATGTAACTTTAACTTTCCATAACTGTGATTGTCTGTTTAAAACATTAACACGAGTGCGTAATAGAATATGCGTCAATCTGATCATATATGTATTTTACAGAGATATTATGGTTAATAGTTGTGCCTTTCTAGCCAAACAGCTTCCGTGGTGTTAACGTAGCAGCCTTGTGGCTCTCACACTAACGAGCTGCAGCCGTGCTCAGCTCGTGATTGGCTGAGGCGGTTGTATGGGCGGGACCTTGATCAATACTGTACAGACGAGATGGATATTTGAAATTTGACTTCACTTTTGTACAATATATATTTCCTGTTGCAGTTAAGGAATATCAACATGAGAGTATAAACTGATATTAAGGCAGCAAGTAAATTATTTTCCCAAATGTCTGAGTAGTTTACAAAAACAAAATAAAGACAGAAAGTATGTGTATCCACATAAAAGGGAATGCCAAGGCCTTGAAAAGTTTGTAAGGCAATGTCGACTATTTAGCCTTATATCTATTCTCTCACACCAACAAGAGATCAGAGCTCCATTCAATGATATATTGTACATTTTTATTTAAATTTTCATTCTAAAGGTTGGATAATAATTAATAATCATTAATAATAATAGCAATGATTTAATGTAATATCAAACTGTCGTGGGACATAAAAAACAATCAAAAGCTGAATTTCAGCAGCATTCCCTTTTAGTACACAGACAAGATTTTAAACAAAATATTGAACAGTAATGTGCATATGTATAATTTATGCACATACACATTTAGCAACCATGCATTTCTTTTGTATGTATAATATACACATGTCAAATTACATTTTCACATCCATACCTTTATTTGAGATGAGTAAATAAAGGATGATGTGCTTGTAGGAGTATTTTGCATGTAAAAGTCACACATTTACTACGTGTATGTCAATGCAAAGACATACATCAGAGTATTTACAAATTTGACATGACAATCCGTACCAACGAATATATACCGGAAGTAGATTTGAGCAATGCCTTTTTGTTGCTGAGACTAAAACACTAACCACGAACCCGTGAAACTGTGAAATGCACATTACGAATTGAATGAATTAAACACTATTCTCAGATCACCACAATATAGCTGATCATACAGGTAACTTATGATTCAACAAGTGCTCTTCTCAAAAAAGTATCGGGAGTTGATTTGAACCTGACTTAAGGTGAAAGCTCCATTGCGACCGTCCTCAAAAAGTGAGGTGAAGAGGAATAAAATTAGGAAGTATCAAAGGTTGTTATGGGTACCAACCTGCTTGGGATGTTGAGGATGCGGTAGTGGCTGCAGCATCATCATCATCTGCAATAAAGGTGTCATTGACAAATAGACCCACCTATCAAAAAAGCTCCATATCTATCACTGGGCAGGCCAAAAATGACACAAGGCTGGCCGTCACATGCGAGGCAAGACTTTGAATGGAGCATGACATGCAGCTCTTGGACGGGAAGAACGAGAACAAAATACCAACCGATGATTTGACCCTAATTACTGTATGTCTCAAGACATAAAACAGTGTGGGATCATGAATGCTCATTACCGCAAGCTTCTCAAGCCGCCGAAACAAAAGCTCAAGCTCTCCAGCACAGCGGTGCGCGGGAAAACACACAGGTGTATCATAAAAATATCAACCTTTTAGCAGCAGATGCAACCCATATTTGCAAAATAATAAATGCTCATGACCAAGCCAACAAAAGCAACTTCAAAGAGTCTCAGCTTTTTCACCTGAGTACCTTCTCTCTCAAAATCAACTCAACTTACCTGAATATACACATAAACAAAACTGAAAGAAGGAAACCAGCCGGTATTTAGTGTGTGTGTTTGTTCTGCCTATACATTTCTGGATTATAGAATAAAGAGTTTGACGACTCACCTTGCACACAACTTGCATCACCTTCAGTTTGCCATAATCTATTAGTCCTTATGTATTAATCTATATTAGTTATCATGTCTTTAGGCATCTGAAGACACTGCACCATAAAGGTCATCAGGTGCATATATGTTATTTGTATTTCTTTGAGGTCTGCATGCAATTAAAGCCACTTAGGAATTAGTTTTAAGAGCAAATGGCTCCAACCAGTAGGAGTGAAGTCCATATCATTCTAAGCAGGGAAGTATAATCTTTTAACTTTGAGAGTAAATCTAGGTTTTACATCACCTTGCCATGCTGCTAAGCCTAGTGTGCAACTGAAATGATTACGACTTCCTGTTTCAGTAGCATTACCAGTGAAAGAGCTAGAGGGGTAAACTTGCATTTTGAGAGAGAAATGGGACTTATTTATGTTTAAGAGGTATACTTACCAGTTGGTGGGGGAGAGCAAGGGCCCTCTTCCTTTACGGCAGAGCTACCGGACTCTGCTTGCTCTGTAACCCCAACCAAACCAGGCGGCGGTTGGTTTGAGCCGTTCTCGGTGGGGCTCGGCTCCGGAGCCACCACAGCCTGTAACGGCTCAGGCTCTGTGGGCTCTGGTTGCTTCCCATCAGTCTCTACTGGCTCTTTCTCCTCTGCTACCGCTTCTGTACAGCAGATAAAGCGCCAGGCTGGAGCAGCAAGCATTGGGCACAACCGCCGGCAGCCTTTGCAAGATAATGCTTGCTCAAATGAGGGGGGTATAAATAGCTAATGACCAGATAGCCACGATCTTAATTGGCGACAGGTGACAAGATTTAGATCTACAACCACGCTAGCGGGCCCTGTGAGGCCTAGACACAGCGGCTCCTTGAGCTAAATGCTAATGCCAGCATGCTAACATGCAGGTATAGGAGGTATAATGTTTACCATATTTGCTAATTAGCACCAACATACAGCTGTTGGGTTGCTGAGGCTGATGGTAATATTATTTGGTCATAAACAAAAGTATTGGACGAATGATGATTTTTTTTACCTGATAGTGGCACCAGAGGAAAAGTCAGAGGATTCATCCTCTTTGCACCATTAATATCTGTACAAAATTTCATGGAAATCCATCCAATAGTTGTTGAGATATTTCAGTCTGAAGGCTATTAAATAGGTGTTATCGGTTGCCACGCACCATAGATGTGGGTTAATAGGGGCCTACTACACCGAAAGAAGGTATAAAAGAAGACGACAGCGACCTCTAGTGACTCTAGTATGACAGGAGCGGAAGTGGAAATCAGGCAATATAGCATAGACAACAAGAAACTCCTTAGCTATGGGGTTTGAGGTCAGGGGTGATGGATGGGACATAAAACATAGGGTTGTCACCCAGACCGGGATTTGCATCCCGTGTGAAACCAACAATTTATCGTTGTCTTTGTGTTAAGTTTTGCTTTCACTTTTGAAAAGTAGTTACAATGTTTTCCCCTAATCTTAACCAAGTGTTTTTGTTTTTCTAAGCCTTAAGAAGTTGTAGTTTCTGTTGCCTAAACCTAAAGAAGTAGCAATTTTTTTGCCTTAACATTGTAGGTTTTTTGCCTAAACCTAAAGAGGTTGTAATTTTGTTGCCTAAACCTAAAGAAGTTGTAGTTTTGTTGCCTTAACGTTGTAATTTTGTTGCCTAAACCTAAAGAAGTTGTAATTTTGTAGCCTAAACATTGTAATTTTGTTGCCTAAACCTAAAGAAGTTGTAGTTTTGTTGCCTTAACGTTGTAATTTTGTTGCCTAAACCTAAAGAAGTTGTAATTTTGTAGCCTAAACATTGTAATTTTGTTGCCTAAACCTAAAGAAGTTGTAGTTTTGTTGCCTAAACCTAAAGAAGCCTTTTTGTTTGTGTTAAAAATGTGACGTTTCGTTCAGTTTTACATGTTAATACGTGTTGCTTTTAAGTTTCACTTTCACTTTTACAACATAGTAGGTGTAGTACGCCTTTAATGACCCACATCTATGGTGCTTATAACAACTTGTAACGCCTATTTAATGGCCTGTTAACAGTTTTGCTTCCATAGAGCCATGTTGCTGGTGTGGCTAAATAAACAACCCAAATCAATCATTCAAATTCAACTAAATCAATAAATTATGTCCAAAATATATCTACTATTATGTGGTATGCCATCGTATCTCATGTTTTGATCAGTGAAGCATCTATCTGGTCATTGCATATCTATACTGTAAAGTGATGAAGGAGGAAGGGATTTACTGACTCATACAGCATGCGCAGTATGAAATGATCTGATTGCTTGTATTAAATTTAGACAGCTGGCTTTTGACTATAGAGCCAACAGAGTCCGTAAAACCCAACTTCCCCAATCCCTCTATACCTCCTGTGTGATGACTCAATATGTCACACAGTTACACCAACACAAAGACAGCCACAGCGTGAGTTACTGTCAGCACCAAGCGTCCAGGCAAATGCAGGTCGAGCAGTGCAGGCATAGTATGTGCACAGTAAGTGAGGTGGTGGTCTTACAGCTAACCTAATTAACTGTTTGTGTGAGCATACGGCGTGTCGAGCAATCATACCTACACAAGAAAAGTGCACTTTCAGGCCTCTCAGAGTGAATTAAGTGACAAAAGAAATCGTGATGGCACACACCAAACGAACACGTGATGTGAATGCGATGTGCAAGAGAACGAAACATTCTGGGGCAAGTGAAGGGGGCGTACCCACCTTGGGGTGGAGAAATCTCCAAGGAAATCTCAGGGAGGGGCAGCGCAGCGTTACTGTCTGGGGCAACACTTTCTGAGCATGTGACAAATATATAGTGGTGGATGGAACAGCTGCTTTTTATGAGCACAAAGCTTCAGCATCTGCAATGCCTCTCTCAGTCTCGAACATACACACCAACACAAATAAACATAAAAACACACATCTACACCCACCTGTCTGCACGTCGTCATTCACACTTTATCGCAATACAATATTCAGACCATTCTCACATTTGATACAACACAGGAAAAAAACTTATTATTAGACTATTTTCCTGCCTATAAATATATATAAAATGTGCTGTTAATATGTCAAGATTAGAATTATGCAAATGTCATTGAGGTTCACAATTGAAATGCACATTAATAAACACACAAGTTTATTAAAAAAATATTATAAATTAAATAGTTAAAATAGTACGAAGGCTAAAGTTTGATTCATACTTTATACTTCCATCAAGGTGTTGTGAGGGTTTTGCTGTAGATGCCTTATGGCGGGCCATAGGCGCCAATTTATGATTTTGCCCATGGGTGCCGAAATTTTGTGAATCTCAGCAAGATGATAATTGTCATGAAATGGCTTTTATTGCGCCTGCTTTAGTAATTATTACCGAAATGCGACACTGCTCTGCCACAAATTACAACAGGCTACGCCAGTGTTTCCCACAGGAGTTTGTGAGACTATGGTGGGCGGACCCTCTAGGGGGGTCAGGGGGCAAGCTCCACCGGAAGAAGATTTTGTACATTTTAAAGTTAAATGCATTAATCTGGTGCACTTTGAAAGCAAAATAAAGAGGCTAGATCTATGAAGATCTGGACGGGTCGGGTGGGTTGCCGAAAGGAGCACTGCGGTGCCACGAGCCGCCTTTACACTCGCACTTTTCCAAGCTGACCTAGAGCCTAGATTGGATGGGGATTTTTTCAATAGATAGTAATAGTAGTATAAATAGATTTTTTTAGAGATGCAGTTAATTTATTTATTAATTAATTTTTTGATCAGCCTTCCCTGTGGATTCTCAAACTTTACGGTGGGTGCTTGAACACAGGAGCACCCATGTGATTGGCACGTATAGTGTAGGTAGTGTAGGATTTACCCGTTGTAGCACCACCGCAACACTCGCTGGAAGTGTCAGGCAGTGTTGTGCATTTATTATATACCTTAAGTGTTATACTGTAAACTCTTTGAGATAAGGTGTGCTTGCATTGGCAGCGAGAGGAATTGCACTGAAAATGGCTTCACTGGATCATGAAATGCAAGTTACAACTACACTCACATCATGAGCCAGTGCACCGCTAAGATCCGACTGGCATTTTTTAAATAACATTGAAGAATTATTTATCTGACAAATCATATATTTTTAGTTAGAACCTAAAAAGCTGAGCTCTCCCCATGTTGGAGCCTCAAGATGCTGCTGCAGCTCCAAGGTCAAACCCCAGCGCCAGCATAAAGCCAATTGCATGCCAGCACCTTGCTCACATGGGGCGGCCGGGGCATCAGCTGAATCAACAGAGGGGGATCAGCTGGCTGGCGAGAGGAATGTCAGAGACGCTGACAGCTCAGTCGTCGCCACAGATCACTCTGGAGTACAGCAGCACGTCCATACTGCCGACTATTGGCTCCACATTTACACTCCTATGCGACAGTGTTTGCACATTCACGCCGAGTTCAGCGCTGCGATCATCACGTCTAGAGGTGCCTGGACACCTTAATGCTAACAAGGGTTGGTGTTTGATGTGTACACTTCTCTTCCCAAAGACTTGGTTTCCTGTTCCTTTACTTTGTCCTTCTTTCACTTGTGCAACTACCCTTGTTTTGATGAGTATACGTCTGTTCCTGTGCATACATTGTGCAACTATAATCTGCTAGACTGTGAGGTGACAGGGGGAGATTAGATGTCTGTCGCCGTCCACTCACCTTCTGGCTGGCCATTTGGCATCTCGTCTAAAGAAAGAAAGAAAAACACATCACTGTCAAACATGATAACGAGATGTCTCGCTGTACATCCTAATCACCCAGAAACGTCTTTCCGATTGTGCACATTGACTTATTTTATTGATATCCATTCACCACTGAGCCATATCATCGCTGTGTCGGATGACCGACTCCTCGTGCTTCGACACCATGTTGTCTTAACTGATTATGATAGAGGCCCCCATGACACACCACTTGTTTGCCCTCTGCCTCGTCTAGACTTATGAAACTAACGGTGGCCTCAACAGATCAAAGCATCCATACAGCCCTTGGCATGAAATGACGGGGTTAAAAATCAAACCTCTGTGGTTATTAGTGGGTTAGTGGAGCACAGAGCCATGGGAGGTTGTCAAGGGAGCTTCAGACGAGCCATGAAACATCTGGAGCGACCTGTTTTTTTATTGTCCTTGCTCAGATTAAATTAGGGAATATGATTAAAGCACAATACAGCGTTGCTCGACCAGTGGGCAGCTCCGGGATCTGAAAAGTGAAGCCAATGCTGAAGTGCCTTAAACGTGCATTCTTTCTAACAGCCAGCAGGGGGCGACTCTTCTGGTTGCAAAAAGATGTCTGATTGTATAGAAGTCTATAAGAAAATGAGCCTACTTCTCACTTGATTTATTACCTCGGTAAATATTGTAAACATGAGTTTATGGTCTCAATCGTTAGTTTCAAGTCTTCTTCAATACAGCATGATGTTCATTTAGTAAATTATGGTCCCATTTAGAGTCAGATAGACCATAAAGCAGGGGATGCTTTAGGGCGTGGCTACCTTGTGACTGACAGGTCGCTACCACGGCATTGTCCGGTCTGGGAGTTGCCCGCGTTTTCGACTTTGAATTTTTTTTAACCCTTTCACAGTGTCGTTTCAGTTCATGAATGTTAATTGTAACATTTTGGTCGCCTAAAAATGTCTTATTCAGCATTTGGTTGTACTAAGCTCCACCCTCTCGTGTCACTTCTGGTTGCAAAGAAACCAAGATGGTGACGGCCAAAATGTCGAACTCAAGGCTTCAAAAAACGTAGTCCACAAACCAATGGGTGATGTCATGGTGACGACTTCCACTTCTTATATACAGTCTATGCCCGACACGCAGTCGAATGGATGACGGGAACGGGTGTAGCAACTACATACAGCGTGACTTAAAGCAGACTGTCATCCAGTGGCTGTGCTTCAGTCCACTATTCATTTGGGGTTTTGCATGTGTGTGAGTAAAAGGAATGGAAAGAGGAAAGACATGGGTACGTGGGGGATTAGGGATACATATTTGGAGTGACAACAGTTGACGGCTCTATTACCATCACGTGTTCGGACCTGTCAGGTCCCACACAGTAACAACAGTCCAAATTCTGCAGGGATGCCCATGTGATTACGTATGTCTGTGTTTCTTTGTTGATGATACCCCTGTAAATGTCAGTACCAGTCCTCTTGAATGTCTGATGTTTCTTTAGCTTTATACTTTTATTTTTATAACATTTTATAGTTGCAGAGAACATAAGATAACTGAATGAGAACTGGAAGGCTATGTCAAACACAAATATACAGGTAGAGTTCATTATGCAGGGGTTTAAGAGCAGTATAGCCCTTTAATATATATTTTAAAAAGACCCTTAATCAGTGTCTGTTTCCTGAGAGACAGTTTCATACTTTATTTATCAACCTTGTCTTTTTTTAGTTGAAGGGTAGAAGTCATTTTTTCCATGGAGCGCAGACAGTTTATGGTATCAGTGAAAAGGTCTGTACAAGGGCGACTCATTAGAGCCAGCATTTGGTAATTTTTTGTACTTGAAGCCATAAAGATCTTGAGGCAAATCTCCAAAAAACCCAGTATCCACTTTCTCCCAAAATAGCGGAATATGTGGACAATACCAGCCTGATGTGTCTTTTTAATCCTTTTGCATAACACAGCCAATACTCTGAGACTTGAACCTCTTCTTTGAGTATCTTAAGCTTTACAGAAACCTTTCATAGCGAGTCTCAGTTTCTGACTGCCAGCTGTTTGCAGCCCGTCTATGAATACTGCAACACCATTTCTAACAGCCATTTTCCTCCCATCGCGTCTCAGCTTCTGATATCCCTCCATTCGCAACGATTCCCTCCGAGCATTCCTTGTCAAAATTAGCCGCGCTCCCACCTCACTTCACAACAATGTATCGCTGGCCACCGCGCCACAATCCTGCAGGGTCACATCAAGCTCTCTGTCTCATCTCCATTGAGATAATGAGCGTGGAGAAAGGTTTTGTTTTACCTCGGAGGACTCCCAGTGCAGCTGACAGGGCTGCAGGTATGTTCAGCTGTTGGGCCTGCTGGCGTGCAGACAGAAGGGCTCATACAGGCTCCGACGTGAGCCAAACTGCCGGCAGCTTCGTTTTTCCTAATATAGACCTTTATTGCTTTAATAATCCTGCATTAATGATATTGTTTGTTGTGTTTATTTGTTTTAATTCTAGTTTGACAAGAACTTTAATGAGACTTTATGAGTTTAAAAGCTGGACTTCATTAGTAGCTGACAGACGTTCCCGCTGTATCCTACCATGTGTCTGATTTATGAGGTGGTATCTGTAACACAAAGCGACAGTGTCAGAGGACAGAGCCCCTGGAGAGTGATGGCCCTCTGGGACAGTAAATATCATGAGGTGAAGACAAGGGCTTGTTCACGACTGAAACCCAAAACTGAGTGGCGGCGAGGACAACATTGTAACGCCGCTGGGCACCGGGTCGGAGGTTTAATGGTGCGTGACCTCTGAGCGATCCAACCTGGACTGAGAGTGGCAGGGTGTTTTGGTGTGTGGGCACAGGAAGAAGAGGAGGAGGAGGGGGTTTTGCGGCTGTGGAGGGAGATGGCAGTGAACAAGGGATGGGGATTAAAAGTGCGCTCATTCTGAACTATTCCAGGGACAAGAATCCAGGTCCCGAGAGATCTGCGGGCGACTCAGCCAGTCCGTCATCTCTGGTTCGGACTTTTTAAAGGCTTCAGAGTGGGGCGTCTAAAACAACAGCGCTGGCCTCCTCCTCTTCAGCTGTTCGGACTCATTTAAAGAACAATACTTTTCTCTACTCTCATTTATCTGCTGCTCTCGGCTTAGCTATTTCTGGGTAGTGTTTTTAGCAGACTGGAATCCGTTGCCTCTATTTGCCCGCAGCTTTGTCTCTGAGGGGATCAGGGATGTTTATGGCAGTGGATGAACACTGTGGGGGCAACTGTGCGGTACACAATGCACACTACAAAGGTGCATAAAGCTGAGCTTCAGATCATTTCAGGAGCTTGGTTTCACGACAAATGACCCAACAAGAGATTAGGGTAAGATTTGGATGTGAGGAATGGGATTGTGGAGCGTGCAGCTGGCCGTTAAACATTGACATCTCCCCAAATGTATCAAAGAGCTCCCATGAATCTTGAAAGTGCCCCTTGTCCAAAAGGCAACCTGTTCACCCCCTCTATCCTTAGACTCTTGGTTTGGATATGGAAAAACTCCCCTAAAACAACTTTAACGTGGGGGAAAACCAAGGTAGAAACAGACAGATGTCTTATGTACAGAGAATTGTGAGTGTCAAATCAGGCCCGAGGTGTCACGACCAACCATAGACAGATCAATGTCTCCCTGGGCGATAACGAGTTTATTAAAAACCTGTATCAGCTCTCATCAGGAAGGCTTCCAAGATCCAAACAAAATGTCCCATTTCCTCTACTGTACATGGTCATGTCTGGGTCGACTGCAGACGCCCAAAAAGAGCCGAGCTAATGGGGAGGGTGGGAGTAATACCATATCGTAATGACAGACAAGAGCGGATTAAAAGGGAATGTTGACGGACACGATGGTACAGATGAGTGACATTATGGTGTTATGTGTGAGAGGGGGCGGGTTAAGATGCTGGGAGTGGTTGAAAAAGGAATTGAATTATGGGCATCAATCAGAAAGACAATCAGGTTATTTATCCTCAAGCAGCCAATTGCATCATCCTTTAAAGGTCTTTTTTGTGTCCGTCTCGGCGCTCGCAAACATTCCTACATTGTCGTTTCTTTCTCCAGCTGAATCACACAGAACAATCCCCACCACGGCAACAATATCTGCTCATAAACCTCAAATCTTCTCCTGCCCCTCTGGGTGGTAGAAACAAGCATGCATCAGTAATACAACACCACTGTCAAAGTCACTTTGAGGATTTCTATGAACGAGCTGGCAAGTGATGGAGCCGCCTGACTCTGCTCCCCTCAGACAATGACAGTAAATATAAACTCAACAAGCAAATCATAAGAAAAAAAAATGTTTTTAAAGTTACGTATTTTTGCTCTCAGATGAATTAAAACCTGCATAAGTTTTAATTTTAGTTGTCACATGCTTTGATGTTACTGCTAGAGGCGACAAAATCTCCTACCTTTCTTTGTGGGCTCTGGCATCTTGAGCCGCGTCCCAAGAAAGCGTCAAGGAGTCAAAAAGGTGCAGGTAGGTGAGTAATGAGACTCTACAGGAGGACAGGTGAGGCGTGGTAAGACCTCTCGTCCAGGAGAGAGATGATGATAGGATGGTGGAAGAAGAATAAAACCTCTGGGACTCCTTGGACCAAAGTGATGGGAGATGAGGAGGGCTCGGGGATACGGTTTGGAAATCTCAGTGGGGGAGGAGAGGAGGACCAGCGACAGATTCAGGAGGGACCAGGCTCTCAGGCCTTATATAGAGAGGTGGCACGCTCCTCCTCTCTGTAGTGGACGGACACTGCATCACTGTCCCCTACCCACTGGTTGCTGTGCCAGCTTGAAAAAGTAAATGCGTGGTTTATGCTGCCTTGTGCACAAAAGTGACATCGAAATGATGCATTTTACTTTGTATTTGCTTATTGGATTTAAGTCCAACATATTTGTTTTGTAGTTAGAGCAACACGAGTTCTGCAGAGCCCAGGTTTTCTGTTTTTTATGGCTGAACATTCTTGTAAAATTACTCAAAGTGGCCTGTTTGACTTAAAGGAATAGATCTACGTTTTGAGAAACACACTTAATTGCTTTTTCAATAGTTAGGTGAGAAGATTGATACCACTTAGGGCCAGCTCTATCTAACCCTTTTTTGTGCCCTAGGCGAATTTTGGATTTGGAGCCAATGGGGGGTGGGGGGAGCTCCAAATTGAGGTAAATCAATTTCCCAGTATGAACACTTGAATAGCCCTCATTAGCCAAATCCAGAGTTATTTCCCTTCCTCCGTTCATGTGAATGAGACCCAGACCGCGGCTGGACCGAGGGCTGGGAGGCGGAGTTAATGAAGACACTACTGCGCCCTAATGGATGCGGAAGATTGCCGGATGATCCGGGTGCTTTATCACTCAGCAGTCAAGATATTGTGGCTTTGTGCTCCACTGAGCAACTCTCATAGGAATGAACGAGAGCCCGCCTCCAACGCTGTATCCAGTTCTCTTTATATCCATGCCCAGAACCCTAACCCTAGCCCCGTAAACTGCGACACTAAACTAATGGTTTTAAGACAAAAATTAAGATTTTTATTTTCATAAATAACTTTATTTATTATAATATAAATAAACAATTGGTCCCTGATTGTTGGCATAAAAGTGTTTTGTCAGTTTCACTACAATTTGCACTTTTATTAACAAATAAGTGCGGCCGGGCAGATGAAAAAGTGTGAGAAACAGAATTACAGGGGTGAAAAGTGTATTTCTTTCTTTCTTTATCTATTATTTGTTCATTTGTTACCTTAATGCAGAAAATGAGGAGGGGCGCCCACCAGCATTATTATTGTTATTGTTATTATTATTATTATATTTAGAGAGTGGTGCCCTAGGCGAGTGTCTTTATGGCCTAAGCCGGCCCTGATACCAGTCTCAATGTGTTCCCATCTAACCCTTGGCAGGAAAGCAACCATGCGCGTTGTCACAAACATTAATTTAATCCTAGATTTATTATCATCACTTCCAGGACGAGGGTGAGGGCTGTCAGCGGGGCATCAGATGTGAGAACCCTGAATGCACTATAGAAGTAGGTGAAGAAGGAGGAGACTGCAATATAAAATAAATGGAGAGCTGTTGTCATAGTCACAGGTCTGAGGCTGATGTAACGCTCTCCGACGATCCCGGATGATATACAGCATATTCAGAGAATGTATGGCTTTATTGTGTGCTGCGACCTGATGCCAGATATCAGTTTAATCCCGGAGGAATGCTGTCCAAGAACAGCAGGCTGGTGAATAAATACTGGGGAGATGCCTGGGCGGTGGTTGTATGGCCTATACTTAGAAAGCCGTCATAAACCTTTTGACATTTGACATGAGAAGAGGGTTTCATTGTGAATTATGTCACTGTGTGTGCTCCTAATTAATCTTTTAGCGCGTCAAACACAAGTGATAAATCAGGTGCGGTCTCCAATCAAAGGTCGCTGAGATTAAACCGCAAGGCTGAAAGGCTGTCGGGTTTACGAGCTACAGGAAGCCTGCATGCTGCTGAGGTTTCTTTACATGTTCCTTACATGTCCATGAGCGCCTGCAGAGAATCTAACAATATCATAACCACTTGGGCATGTTAATGATCTCAACATGGCAGTGCACTTAAAACATGCACAATTAATTCCTCAGACAACCCTATAGGACAGTCAGGACGAGGCACGGCTCTATTTCAGGGGCTACAAATACTGTCTGTGCACAGGAACGCAGCTTATATCAGAAATGTGCAATCAAAGCAAAGACGAAGATCCTCTGTCACTTCAAAATTGGATCTATAGGCCACCGCAAGCCGACACATATCACATGATGTGGAAGCTTCTGATTAAGAACTTTCCTTAAATGACCATTATCACAATTCACTTCACAGCATGTGGCCTTTCTTGGTAACAGACACCCATAGCTCTGTTAGCCCATTTATAACCCACAGCGGGCTCCAGCAGTAAATACTGGGCTTAGGGATGTGTCATGTGGGTCCGCTACAAACAGCACAAAACCATTTGGTACTGCCCCGGCCACGGCCGAGGGTTCACATCACAGAGGAGGTTTGGCCATGAGGTCACACAACAGAGGCTGAGAAGCTTTGAGATGGACGACACTGACACCCTCTGGTTCCTAACAGCCAGCAAAAGCTTTATTACATAAAGGAAAACACAGTTATCAGCAGGCGAAGAGGCACATTAGGCTGCTGCATGACTGTTTTCTCTCAGGGGAAACATAGTATTCTTGCTGTTATAGAAAACTTCAGGGTAAGTTTACTTAATGGTGTTTTGATAACTGATTTATACTATATATTACTGATAGCCTATATATGAAAGTTCAGTGTTTCAGGGTCCCTTGACCTCTGACCTCAAGATAAGTGAATAAAAATGGGTTCACTTTATGATAATAATATATAATAATATAATATATATAATACAATAATAATAAATTGGGTATGACTGTAAAGCCGAGACGAAGGAGATGAGGAAGAGCATTAACTCCTAACATTAATTGTGGATGTGCCATTTAAGTGTGCGGCCCTTTATTTATGTTTTCGTATGAGTGCATTGTCCCTAAAATACAATAAATACACAATAAAATGATGACTGTAAGAGTAAAACATGTTTTTTAATTATTTACATCACAAACTTTGTGAATTTGTCACACACATAGTGGAAAGTTAAAGGTCCCATATTGTAAAAAGTGAGATTTTCATGTCTTTTTTTTATTATAAAACAGGTTTAAGTACTATATAAATACTTTGAAAGTATCAAAACGCTCAATCAAGGGAGAAATACACACAGCCCGTATTCAGAAACTGTGCCTTAAAATGAGCCGTCAGGATTTTTGTCATTTTGTGATGTCACAAATCTACAATATTTAGAGTATTTCACAGTTTTAAACTTAAAAATTGTAGATGTGTCCCAGTTTATTTCCTGTTGCACTGGATGTCAATGACATCAGCTGACAGGAAGTAAACATGGACCGAAGCTGTTGCCTAGCATGTTCTAGTAGAAACATAAAATACAAGTATCAACCTGAAAATGAGCACAATATGGGACCTAAAGCTTCTAGATAAAAAAAACAAACATTAAAAAAAGAGCACCTTTAGAGTTTTATATGACATGATATGAGCTAGTCCACATTACAAATCTCCTCGTCGACACTTCTGCAGCAGCGTCAGCGTGTCTCGGCTGAACTGGTAGGTGAGCTTCTTCTTCACCTTGAAGATCTCTCCGGACCGGGCGTAGTTCCTGAGGGCGCGGGACATCTTCTGGTACGTCATGGGCCTCTTGTTGCCCTTCCTCTGCCCCCACAGCGCCGCCACCTGGTCCTTGTTCGTGGAGGAGAAGCGGAAGACGCCCGCGGCTGCCGGCACCCACGACACACAGTGGGCCATGTTGGGATCCTCCAACATCTCAAAGAGAAAGTGAAAGAGGCGCACCTTTCCACCTGCAACCAGTGAGCAAACAGGAATTGGCATAATGAAGGGATTTAAAAGAGGGATTTAACAGCAGCTGGGCCTCTCTGAAACAGTTAGCTGGTTACAGTTAATCATTTCCTCAAATATAATTCCCAGAAAATCTCCTCACTGATGGGATCGTAGCGGAGAGGGTAAAGCTGTAAACACTGCGGTTATCTGATAGATATGTAAAAACAGCTTCTGCGCTAAAGCTCCATTGTATTTTACGGTAAAGGGAAGGTCTCTTATTTGCTCTCTTGGTGTTGTTTCCCCCAAGCCACTAGCAAACAGGCAATAACAGTATCTAGTGACCAGAAAAAGGAGAACTCACCGCTCCCCGCTGTGTGTTTGGTTGCTTGTCTTGTTGATACAAAGTTTGGCAGTGACCCACGCTCACACAATGTTGCTGTTGTGTTGTGGCTGAGAGCTGCCGGGGCGTCGTGTGCCAGCAAAGGCTGAAGTGCAGGTTTGATGATCTTTGATGAAGGAGACACAGCTTTAAAGGTGCACATTTAACATGCGGTATATACAAATGTGTTGTGTGGAGGAAAAACAAATGATGCCTACAGGTGGTTCATCACACGTCCAACGGTGCTCGTAGGATTCTTCATGCACAGGTGCATATCTCTCATCTGCAGTCCAGTACACCTTGTCCACTGTAATAAAAAAAAAAGCAAAACAAATGCTCAAAGATCAAATTAGTCTTTAAATATTATAATCTAATTCCCCAGGCTTACCATTTTCTCCAGCGTGTTGTCTGTAGTACTCCTCTAGGAACTCTAAGATCACCTCCAAATCAGATTGAGTGTCCTGGAAAGAGTTCTGATAAAGATAAATAATTCAAAATCAGTCTTGAATACTGTATTATATTCAATGTTTTGCCTTTTTTAGAGAATGCTTATATCATCCTTGCAACAAATCTGCTCTTTACCATCACTGCTGAATGCCGTACAGTCCTTTCAGTTTGGGAGAATTTCACAAAACTGACTTTGAGACACTCAAGAGCCTAGGCTCTTTTTATACCCCCCACAGGACGGGGCTTTTCTACATAACAGCAGACGTTTGCTACCCAAAGCTCACAGGAACAATGACTACCATCCCACAAAGCCCCAACACCAGCACCAGTCAACCCATCAACAAAGCCTCCCAGCACTGACCACATCCTCCCCGCTGCAGCAGATAAGGCCTGGCCTGGAGGCAGCGTCTACGCACAATGCTCGCTTTTCAGGAAAACACACACTTGCTGCCATATTTTTCCTCTCAGGATGTGTCTTAATTTCAGATTTTTGTAGTTGCGCTTGTTGCAATATTTCACTACAATGGAGACAGCGCTAAATCTTTCAGCCCGGTGATAATTTTCTTTTTTTATTTATGACAAAAGACGAGAGCGCGACTGCAGTTATCAGTCAGTAAAGAACAAACACATGTGAGAGTACACAGACTGATTTATTGGTTGTATTCAAAAGAAAAAAATAGTACAACAATTAATTATGATATTAATATCAAACATTTACTATACACAATAAATATAATAAGTATACAAAACATTGTTTTATTAAGAAAATTATCAACACATCATCATCATCATCATCACACATGGTGCTTATTACTGGTTGCTTGTTGTAACAACAGGAGCCATAGATTTTTAAATATAAATTATTTCTGTCATAAAATAATCTTTATTACCTTTTCTACTGTCTCGTACACAAAGTAGAGTCAAAACAGTGTGTCTACATTAGAAAATATAGGTACATGTTTACGATTCTTATTTATTTTATTGCAAATTGTCTTAATTGTTATGTCTAAATTGTACACCTTTAGCAGAAAACAGATTTTTTTTCTCATGTTTCTAAATGCCATTGCATAATATAAGCCACAATAATTAAAGATTTTATTTTATTTTATCTTTTTTATTTTATTTTATTTTATTTTATTTTATTTTATTTTATCTTTTTTATTTTATTTTATTTTATTTTATTTTATTTTATTTTATTTTATTTTATTTAGGTCTTCATAAGATAACATTTAGTTATTCAGACTATCAAAGACCTAAATCCTTCCTGTTATGTAGCTCATGTTTCTCTTAATTAGTGCTTAATTAAATGCATGCGTGTGTTGACTGGAGGTCAACCTGTTAACTCCACCATATGGTCGCATTAAAGCTGCATGTCAAATTTTGTCCTTCATATTTTGTAGTTTAAAAGTATTTACAGTGATACATTTGACTGGCAGTGTATAAAATCCACAAAAACTGTTCACACAAAAATTAATTGACTGAATATGGACCCTCTGAAAACCTCCTGTTAAGACTCTTAATTAATGCTTTATTAAAAGCAGGTATGCTGACTGGAAAGGTCAACCTGTTACATCCACAATATGGTGGCATTAAAGCTGCATGTCTAAAAGAACTGTATTTTGTTAATTAAAGATGTTTAAATTATTTATTTTTTAGTTATACTATTATTTAAATTAAGGGGTTTTCGGAGAAACCACTTTTCTTGATGAACTTAGGTAATTTCCTCATTCATATTTTGTAGTTTAAAAGTATTTACAATTAATTTACAGTGATAGTTTTGACTGGAAGTGTATAAAATCCACAAAAAACTGCAAATAGTCTAAACACGCACTGACTGAATATGGAGCCAGTCTCTGAAAAACCTCCTGTTAAGACTCTTAATTATGACTTTATTAAATGCAGGTGTGCTGACTGATGAGGTCAACCTGTTAATATGTGCTAAAACATGTACTGGCATTAGCTGCAACACAAATATAAGTTTGTTGTTTACTAAATATGTCTAATTAAATCTTCAATTTAGTTAGATAGGTGTTTTTTATTTAAATCTAGGGATTTTCTAAAATCAAAAAAGTGAATATTTACAAATGAACATAAAAAAAGCACTCCACTCTGGAACACAAAATGATAAAATAAAGGGTATTTAAACACCTTTAATTGTGATGGTCCCACTATAACTTGTAGACTTAATGTGAACCCAGAGAGAAGAACAATTGAAGTCCTTGAAAACCTTTTCAAACTTTTAAATGTGATCGACCCGTCCTCCAGCTCACAGTTTGGTTGTGCTGTGTGAGGTGAAGCTGGAGGCCAGGTCGTAGTCCTCCTGCAGCTGGTAGTGTCCGTACCAGCTGTGCCAGTCCGCCGCCACCGCCGCAGAGCCGCAGTAACTCTGCTCAGCCGGGCTCTGCTGCCGGGCGTGGGCCTCCTCCTGCGCGGGGCGGCAGGGCAGGTGCATGGACACCTGTGCAGAGCCCAGCCTGTGCAGGATGTCTGGGTTGAACTGGTAGGTGAGTTTGCGTCTCACTTTGATGATCTCACCGGTGCGACTGTAGTTTCTCAGAGCCCTCGCCATCTTCTGATAGGTCATGGTCTTGCGGTTGCCCTTGCGTTGGCCCCAGCACTCGGCCAGCTTCTCCTTGTTCTTGGAGATGAAATGGAAGGTGCCACTGCCGTTGTCCGTCCACTGGATGGAGTCGCCCATGTTGGGGTCATTCAGAGCCTCGTGGAGGTATTCATAAAGCCTGAGCTTCTTGCGGCCTGAGGAGATTGAATTGTTTTAGTCACAGATAATTGCTAATATAAAGTATACTGAAAACCTTAAGCTGATTACTTTTAGTGTTCCTCTGTGGTGGCAAGACTGAGTAGAAATGAGGCGATTCATTTGGCACAGAGTGACCCAAGGAGACATCAGGCATGACTTGAGGCCAAGACTGCTGCTGAAAGAGAAAACAATTTAAAGTCAAAACCCTTCTTTCTATATATTTTTTCCTGATTTTAAAACACACAAAAACAGTTTTTTTCAACTTACAGCCATGTCATTCCACTCATAAACTGGAGCTGTTACATCAGACGGGTGTGTGACGAGGCAGCAGGAGATCTGACACTGCAGCGATGGCTGGGTACCCAAAGTCTCATAATATGTGCACTCTGAAATTAAAAAAAAAGCAGTTGTCATTGTATCCAGATCATAAAAATACATAAAATAATTAATTAAAGTGTTAAAATAATTGAAATTGCTTTCTTTAGATGATAAAAGAGAGGAAAATTGTAAATTTATAAGCATAAAATCATGCATTGAGAGAGAAATATGATCATATTTATGGTCATTTAGAGATTTTTACTGTACCTGAATCATAATATGAATTATTTGAATGGTGTTGAATCACATCAATTGCATCCTGGAAGTGTTGGTTGATGTCGCTGTCCAAAGACGTCTGCAACAGATAGAAAATTTCACCCACAAAAATCTAAACTTTAATCTGATTTTTTTCCCTTTAAATTAAAAATGTAGATTATTTCATACAAATAACTGTAATAAAATGCATCATCCTCACAACTCACCATCTTGTATGTCTGCGTGTTGCTCTCAGTTGAGGCCATTTCTGTCCCAATAGGTGAACACTGCTGCACTAGTGCAGGTGTACACTATGTGGACAGGTATATATATGTGTTGCACACCCCCAATACCTGTTCACCGTTTACAGGTAGAGAGGCCGGTCAATTTAAATGTGTTAACGTCACGATGTACTCCTGCAGTCTTACACTTCTTCTTTTTTTGGAAGCACAGATGAGATAGACATCGGAGCATCACACCGTCTCTCATAGTGCAGATCACAATCTAGCAACAACAAAAACCTCTTTTATTGCACCCATCCACCAGGAATACCACCAATTCTCAGCCTGACCTGAGAATTTGCATACAGGGCGAGATATGTATCTAACATACACATCCATAATAGGTGCTGTTCAATGATACGCTTTTCTGAAAATTTAAATGGGAGCGTATAGATTTGCGGGAAACGTTTCTCTGTGGTTCTTTGTTTTCTGGCTGCAAAGTCAAGTGAATGAGGGAATATTTGCATGAATAGTGAGCCTGCGGCGAGGCACAATGGATAAGCACAAACTTACAATAAATCAAAGGACATTTATCACTGGTCACTGGCAATAAAACTAAATATTTACTTTATATTCCACAAAATGATCTCACAATGTAATATTGTCATTTTATATAATTTTATCTATTTTTTATTATATTTTTAAAGTTATAATTGCATATTTTTCTCAGAAAATGTAATACATTTTATTATTATATTTTATTTTTTGCTTATTTTTTAAAAGGTTATAATTGCATATTTTCCTCAGAAAATGTAATAAATTGTTCATGTTTTATTCTGCTATTACATTGCACAAAAAGTGATAAAAAAAGTAATCTCATTGTTTAATTTTGTCAGTGTAATTTTATATAATTGTATCTATTTTTCATTATATTTATATTTTTTTTCTCTTGTTTTTAAAAGATTATAATTGCATATTTTCCTCAGAAAAATAATAAATGTATTATTATATTTTTATTTCTTTCTCTTTTTAAAAGGTTATAATTGCATATTTTCATCAGAAAATGTAACAAATTGTGCATGTTTTATTCTGCCCTTATATTGCACAAAAGGTGATAAACTAATGAAAAATTAGCACAATGTTTTAAAATAACACACATTTACGTTCTTCACAGAGCAACATGAATCCTCTCAGATCTTGCAAACAACAAACTTTGTTCCTCTTCTTGCTTTTTTATTTCTTTACGACACTTTTTTATCACTCATGACCATTAAAGATACATCATTTACCAATTATGTTTTTTGCTACTACTTGCTTTGATTTTAAGAGAAAGTTATGGTACTGTCCTTAAAAGTTGCTGCAGTTTTAAAACATGTCATTTTAGCTTTTTGCACCTCTTGTTAAATTATTTCAACCCTTTATTAAATTCTTTTTTATAACAGATAAAATCCTGGAAAATAAGCTCATTATTCTGCACTCCTTGGGTGTATAAAGGGCTCACTGTGAACCTGAAGCCAAATCAAAATAAAAGTTGTGACTATTTGAATTTCCAATTGACCAGAAGGCCATAAACGCCGCTTCAGAATAATATGATTGTAAAAGGTTAATGGTTAATAATGTGGTTACCACTGTTAAATTCAGCCTGTGTTTTTCCGACAACATAGCCAACCCCCCCCTCCCGTTCAAATAAACAGGGCTTTTTGAGAAGTGCATTTATCTCAGGCGTGCAGTTTTAAATATCAACCGACTTGCTCCTGAAGTTCCCCTTTCAGCTCGGTTAAGTGGTGACAGTCAGGCCTGAACGCCGAGCTGGAAACAAAGAGATGGAGATGGATGGGTTACAGAAAGGCGTGAAGTTACATTGTTAGATTACAGGAGCAGCTCACTCCATATTAATCTGATTATTTGTGTTTGATTTTAACTCACTAAAAAAGTTTTTTGTTCCCATCAGTCAAGAAAAACAACTTGTCACAGTAAATTACCATATAGTGCGCGTGTGTGTGCAAGCATGCAAATATGCATGTGTGCATGTGAGAGTATGTGGCACATGTGTGTTTGTGTGTGCTTCCTGCCTGTGCAGCACGCTGATAAAAACAAAGAACCACAAACCTCGTCCTTTCGCCCACTCCGTCTTTCCCTCTTTCCATTCAGTGTGAAACTTCTGTCAAATCAACTCCATAAATTAAAGACCGCAGCCTGTCGGGCTGCAGCCTGAAGCCTGACAGATGTGTGCTGGTGTTGGCTCTGTGTGGGATGCAGAGTTGGCTCCTTTGTGCTCCATTAGGTCGGTTTTATGTGTCATGTATCATTAGGCTATAAAGAGATCATTTACTGCACTCATTTCTAAATGGTAATGTGGGATGCTTTTTTTCATCACCTTTCGAGTTCACACTTTCTATTTTATTCTATCAATTATTAATCCCGTCACTGACTTTTAGCTGCTGACAACATGGCTCCAGGGTCGGCCTAACACTATCTCAACTATTGGCATGAAATGTTGGTCAAACATTCATCTTCCCCAGAGGATGAAGCACAGTCAATTTGGTGATCCCTTAACTTGATGCCATCATCATTCGTCCAAAACTTTATTTATGACCAAATACCTGCACAACACTAATGACATTCCCATCAGCTTCAACTGTACTTTGTGTTTACTGCTGATTAGCAAATGTTAGCACGCCAACACACTATACTATGATGGTGAACATGATAAACCTTATGCATGTTTTAGCATAACGTTTACCATGTTCACCATTTAATTCAAAGCAACCTTGTGCCAAAGCACATTTGACCCATTTAAAGGATCGGTGTGTAGGATTTAATTGCATCTCGCGGTGAGGTTGCACATTGCAACCAACTGAAATTTCTCCCGTGTGCCAAGCGTGTAGAACTACAGTGGCAACGTGAATGGCCCTATTATTATATCTAGGGATGTCATGAGAACCGATACCAAGTCGATGTCAAAATTCTAAAAACGTGACAGTACTCGTCTTTCTACAGTAACACAGGTACCATAGGTACCATCAGGGCTTGAGACCAACGGCGTCCCGCTGCACTGGGGACGATAGATAATGTGTTTGGGACGCAGTAAATTCACTATCGACCCATCCAGGGGACACACCATATTTTTTCCCCGATAATGCTACATTACGAACAACAAATGTGTGTTGAAAGTTAATGTTAACGTTAAATATAGCTCCCGTCCTGACGATTTCAACCATGGATGTATTAAGAGAACTGGATACAGCGTTGGAGGCGGGGCCCCGTTCAATCCTATGAAAGTTGTTCAGTGGCGGATGGAGCAAAAAAAAAAAGCTTGACTTCCGAGTATGAAATTGGGCCCATAGAGCAGGCGCACTAGCGTTTCCTTTAACTCCGCCTCCAAGCCCTCGGTCCAGCCTCGGACTGGGTCTTCTTCACATGAACGGAGGAAGGAAAATAACTCTGGATTTGGCTATTAGTGCATTTTACTATTTTTAGGACCTAATGATTTAAATAGGGGTCTATTCAAGTGTTCATACTGGGGAGTTGATTTACCTCTAACAAAATTATCCGCTGACTTACAGAGGTCTCTTTCCCAATGTAAGTCTATGGGATAGGTATTTTTGGGCCCAATGGCATCACGTGACGGACACGGAAGTTGTAATTCCACCGTTTGGCCATTATGTAAAATTTGCTTCAAAGACTGGCGCACTTCCTGTTGGTTTGATTTCAACATAGGAAGTGCCATTGATTTACATTATGATGCGTTCAGGCTCCATACAGCAAATATGAGGTTATTGGGCGAAGGTAAATTCTAACATTATCATGATGTGTTCAAATGTAATCTTGTAAAATGTAATTTTTGGTGAGATCCAGTTGTTTGAAGGAGATGTTTTCACAGCAATATATAATAGATAATAGAGAGGTAATTATGACCTGTTTAACTTCCTAACAAAAAACAGCATCCAAATGGTAATAAAGGAGTGTATGTTGGGATGAGATTTATTGTTTTCTTTTGTTTTTTACCGTGGTATCAAATTGGTTTTAAGAATCGTGGAATTTCACTGGTATTGGTATCGACTACTAAATTCATCGTGACATCCCTAGCCCTCTCTAGAGCCAGTGTTTGGTTTGTCTGTTCTGGGCTACCGTAGAAACATAGTGGACTCCGTAAAGAGGACCTGCTTCCTATGTAGATATAAACGGCTCATGCTAAGCTAAAGAAAACACAAATGATTTTCAAGTGATTAATCACTAAAGAAAACCTTAAACGTATTAATATTATATTCCATTTCTGCCAATGGATCCCCTAAATCCTACACACTGGACCTTTAAAGAAACATTACTGTGTGTTTTAGTAGATCACAAGTGTTGCTGTTATCTATATATTATGATGTTGAGGGTGTCAGTAAATCCATGTTTATTATGTGGTTAGGTGTGTGTGTGTGTGTGTGTGTGTGTGTGTGTGTGTGTGTTTAGAGGAAAGGGAGAGAGAGAGATTCATGTCTGTCTGTAAAGGTGGTGTTTTCAGGCTGCAGCTTTATCTTTCCAAACAAAGAAGCACTTTCCTTCCTCTTCTCAATTCAATAGCTGCGTGCATGTTGGCACCGATGTGGGAACGGCAGGCTAACCGCAGGACAGTCAACCCCATTGTTCTTCTTTATTTACTGGCACTCGATGAAAATCAAGAAGTGTTAAAGCCGCTGGTATATAATTAGTCTATTGGGCTGAACGCTGGTGTAACCGCAGAGTTGTAATCTTTATCTATGAGATCATATTCGTGTCATGGGTGGGAGCATCAGAAAAAGTTATGCACATAGTAGATTCTGTGTTTCTGCTACGGCTGATATCCAATTTTGTTATTTTTTTGGGATACATTTTCAACAATTTGTAATCCAAGTGAAGCACTCTATTATTTTACAGTGAAACAAAGTTGTATTCATAACTTCTTTTTATCTATTTTGTCTTTCTTGGTAATTCAGCAGGCGTCTTTCCTTATCCACAAGTAAACATATGGTTTATGTTTTAAAGAATATACATTATAAAGATTCCATGATCCTAAAAGGTCAAGTGATTTAGCAGAATACAGGTTGATAAATTGATTAATTGTTGGTTAAAATGTATTGTCCTATAAGGTTGATATTGATTTTGTTTGCTAAATGACTGAAATGGAGCAGACTGACCAGCAGACGGCAGGACGGAGCTTTAAACAAAACTCGTGACACATATCTTACAACTTTCTGCCACATGGAGCAGGTGATTTTTTTCAGTTTACCTGCAGTCCAAAGTACTAGTTTCTATAAATGTTTATTTAATCTGTCAGATTCTCTGCTGTTTGTACCATCAGTACTTTTCTTTCCTATGACACACTAAAGGGGATTTTTTTCTTTTGCTGTGCTCCCTCATTACATTTATCTGACAACTTGCCATCTATATATACAGTCTATGGTCTTAACTCATTGTTTTAGTTTTTCAGGCCCACAATGTGACTGTTTCGGTTCACTCTCACAGGTCTCATAGCATCTAATGCACGCTATACCTGCCCGACACTGAACCACACAGAGTGAACATAGTGGAGCATTTAGCATCCTAAGAGTCAGACATTCCCTTTAGGAGTTAGTAGAGACAAACAACAGAGCTTAAAGGAGAGTAATATTAGACTTCCATTCATCAGGTGTCCAGAAACACGACTCCAAATGTTGCTTTGTATCTGATGGATGTGAAAATGGGTAGCTGTTTGCAAAATCAACTTAAAAAGGGTGATACTATGTCAGTGTTTAGTTCACAGCTTGTTTCTGCTGCCCCCAAGTGGCTAAAAAATATCAATACTTGCAGGTTTAAGAGGCAAAAAAAGGTTGTTTTCAGCCCACCCGCTCACTCTCCTGCTGTTCATTTCTTATATGTAACACAGATACGTGCAGTTGCATGACGTGTAAAGTATGAAGTCTAGAGTAACATGAGGAATTAGTGTCTGATTTCATCCCTTATGTTGTTTTCTGGTGAAGTAATAAGAGACACAATCACACAAAGAAACAACAACGAAACATTTCAAGTTTCAGGATTCTTTAAAATTATATACCTTTACATGATTTTACATTCCAGGTTTACATTTTAGAGATCTATTACAGAAAAACAAAGGCCATGAGCTGAGGTAGCACAAAAACGAATTTCAAAAATCAAATTAATGTGTCTAATAATAACTATAATACAACAGAGCGTCAGAGAGTAAAATCCAGAAGTGGAATATTTTCATTTGGAATAGATGTGTCGAAACGGGGGATTTAAAGGAGACTATTTTCTGCAGTAGGCCACAGCACCATAAGCCACAACTCCCACAACGGCGACTAAAGCGGCGCCTCCGCACAGCAGCTCGGTGGAGCTCAGAGGAGTCTTGGGTGCAGAGGGCGGCGGCGGCGGTGGCTCCGGCTTTTCTGGTGCTGCTTGAGAGGCTTTGGCTGAATGTTCCTCCACGTCCGAGAGGGGAATCTGTGAGAATTTAAGTTGCTCGAGCCTCTCTGATGGAGGCTCTTCTGCCATCCGTGTGAGGATTGAAGGAGGGTGGAGGCCCTGAGTGGAGTAAAGCTCCTCAGCTTCAGTAGTTGTGGTTGAAGGGACCGGGGTGGACGTAGCGGAGGGGGGATCGAGTCTGACGATGGGCAAAGGAGGCAGCGCCATCGGGGGAACCACCTGCCTGAACTCTGCATGCTTCTTCTCCTCCGCTGACGCCTCCTCAGTTTCTAGGGCGTGGAGGTGCCGCTCCTCCTCCCTGAGCTCCACCAGCTCCCTCTCCCCACCTAAAACACTCAACACGCTCGTCTGCATCTCCTCGTCGTCTTCCTCCTCTTCCTCCGCTCTCTTCGCCTCCTCCTTCTCTGCCTCCTCGAGCATCTCGGCCTCCTCTCGCTCCAGGTGGACCATGTCGGAGTTGGAGGAGTGGTTCTCCTCGCCGCCCAGAACCGCCCCGTCGTTGCTGTCCAGGCTCTTGGTGTCCTCGGGGTCCACGTCTCCCATCGTGGACCAGGACGCTGCCAGCAGGCTCTCGCTCTGCCAGGGTTCAAGGCTCTCTGCGTGGGTCAGAGGCAGAGCGGCAGAGCCGGGGCTGAGGGAACCAGCCTCACCGCCTCCTCCATCCCCCCTGCTGGACTCGTCTGGGGCCTTTCCTTCCAGAATGAAGACTGCTGCAGAGACAAAATAGATTCAGAGATGGAAGTAGGCTACTTGAGTATTTCCATTTTATACCACTTAGTTCTTCCACTTTGCTACATTTTACTCTACTACATTTAGCTAGAGTGAAGGTACAGATATCACATGAAACTAGAAAACATGTCATACTAGCTTTTAGGGAAGGATGCTCAGTAATGCTACAAAGTTGGGCTAAATTTTGGTGAGGAAAAACTGGCATGGCCATTTTCAAAGGGGTCCCTTGACCTTTGACCTCCAGATATGTGAATGAAAATGGGTTCTATGGGTACCCACAAGTCTCCACTTTACAGACATGCCCACTTTATGATAATCACATGCAGTTTTTTTAATGCAATATAAATGTTATATTTTTGCTTATTCTAAAAATGATGTATTTTTAATATCTTTCTGCATACAAGGGTCCCTAAACAGTCTTGGAATTGCATAAATTGGGTATGACTGTAAAGCTGAGATCTTGTGGATCCAATGAGCTCAATTGTATTCATGTGTGATGATGTTAGTCCCCATAATAGCAATTTCATTGTAGTGAGACCATTTTATGAAACTTGACCTCACTGTATAAAATGACCTGTATGAACTTTACAGCCACAAAATAGAGACCTATGCGTAGATTGACAGTAAGGGGGTTTCTGAGAAGTTTCCAGAATAAAAAATGTAATTCTTGCGGAAATCTTTCAAAAGTTCTTTCAAAAGTTTTTGATACCAAATCACAGCATGGCTTTTTCTATTGTCTTGGTGTTGTAATGTCACCGGTCCCGGTTTCCTGGTTAAAAGTCCGGTGTTTGGACTCACCTCCCCTCTCCTCCCGCCCACCATAAGTGTTCTTTCTTGCTTTTTATACTATGTCATTAACTCTTACCGTAGCATTTATACGTGTATGCATTTACATTGCAGCCAGTACAGGATACATGGAGTACAAGAAAGGCGTTCTTATTGCACCCTGAACGCCTTGCGCATCATCGTGGCATTTATGCGCCTTTTCGTGCATACGGGCTGGTATTTTATTTAGTTTATGTAGGCTACTTATTTCAAGTCCAAACCATGATGTTTTTCCTAAACCTAACTAAATGAGTTTATTGCCTCAACCTAACTGCGGATGTAACCGTAGTTTCGTTGCGTGGCGTACAAATGACACATAAAAATCCTAAAATGTGTACTTATGAAACGTGGAATTGCTGCGTAACGTTGTGCTATTTATACGCCTTCCCGTGAGACCAGGTTGAAAAAAGACCCCGTGCCAGACAGCAATGCACGCCAGGACACTGAGAACCCAACACATAGACTGCACCGACTTCCTCCAGGATTGTCTCACTTTTCTACAAACAAAACCTTCAGAACATTAGAAATGTTTCTACACTTAGTGGCTTCAATAAATAACGATCTACATTTTTCAACAGGTCAGTGACGTCAGTGAGGCCGTGGGTGGAAACAGTTGCTCACTGGCTGCTCTGTATTGCGGCGGGCTGTGACTATCTATAGCCTCGACCTGCATATCTTACTATGTTTAGGCACTATATACATCTCCATCTGTCACCCAAGAGTGGAAGCTATTTCAGTGATTTCACATGACGTGAGAATCGGGACAAGAGTAGGAACATAAAGTGGAAGTGACAAATTATTCATTAGATTCCCAGAAGTTACTGGGATATTAACATTTAATCTCTATAAAATCATAATTTCTGGAACTCTTTCCAGATTAAGGATGACCACTATGGACCACATGGTTTGTTTGCATGAATTAAATCAGTCTCAAGGTGACCCTTTTCACCTCTTGTGCCACGTTTTCAGCTTTGATTGCAGAAAGTATTCGCCCCATGCCAGCCCCAGAATAGACTCTCTCAACACTTGCTGTTCACTGTCTACTGTTGCATCACGTTCACAACATGTGGCCGTCTTGTGTTTTCTCTGGTTTCAGAACATGTCTCGTGACATCTCAGGTCTTAGAGATGCTCCGAATAAAAGCATAAGCATACCAATAAAATATTTATATTTTATTTCTATGAGGAAGAGGGAGGAGGACACGATCAATACTCGATACTGACTGATTTCTATGTTTTTCTTTTTTTTTTACTTTTTAAAATATCTATTAATAATAAACATTATATTTATTTTCGGAGGCTTTTATTGAGTTCATATGGTGATTTTGTTGTTGTAAATGTTAATAAAATAATATGTTATTATATTTAAAATATATATATATATTTTTTAATAATAATAATAAAATAACTAGGGCTGGCAAAGTTAACATGATAACAAAGCATTAACGCAAATTTGTTTTAATGCCATTAATTTCTTTAACGCAGTGTAACTCAGTTTTAAAGCTAGAATGAAATAATGAATAAATAACGCTCCAAACTTATGCTACATTTTGGCGAGGAAAAACTGGCATGGCTATTTTCAAAGGGGTCCATTGACCTCTGACCTCAAGATATGTGAATAAAAATGGGTTCTATGGTCACCCATGAGTCTCCCCTTTACAGACATGCCCACTTTATGATAATCACATGCAGTTTGGGGCAAGTCATAGTGAAGTCAGCACACTGACACACTGACAGCTGTTGTTGCCTGTTGGGCTGCAGTTTGCCATGTCATGATTTGAGCATATTTTTTATGCTAAATGCAGTACCTGTGAGGGTTTCTGGACAATATCTGTCATTGTTTTGTGTTTTTAATTGATTTCCAATAATAAATATATACATACATTTGCATAAAGCAGCATATTTGCCCACTCCCATGTTGATAAGAGTATTACATACTTGACAAATCTCCCTTTAAGGTACATTTTGAACAGATAAAAAATGTGCGATTACTTTGCGATTAATAGCGATTAAATACTTTAATCAATTGACAGCCCTAACTTTTATTATTGCTTTGTACACCTGCATTCCAGGACTGAAACACTATTTCTTTTGTGTTGCTTCACAGGGGGGAAGCAAACCCCCCTCCTGACTGTTGCACAACAGCTTGGTTACTTTTTGTGCAATAAACCCTTCAGACTCTGCTTCTAGCAGCTGGACAGAATCAATAAAAAAGACTCATTAGGCCTTGAATAAACATTTCCAGTAAACAGCGCCTGAAAGAGCCACCTGAGTATCAATGCTCAGGTTCTTGTTTGAGCATTCAGATTTGTTAAATTTTCCTATTTCTGATTTGGATATTTTGTATGTTGTCATGCTTACATGATAAAAATCCTTCATTGTATCACTCCACCTCTTCCAGAGTGAGCAGGCGTCACTGATTTAATGAGCAACTAGCTGCCATGTTGCCCTGTAGACCTGTGCAGACTTCAATCCCTGAAACATTCAACAGTTTAAACCCTTCACACACACACAAAACTCATCTGTGTCCCTGCTTGCAAAGAAACCAATCAACCTCTTCTGCTCTGCAGGTGACCCTCCTTTGCTTACTGGCCTACTTGAGTAATAGGATTCCCATTGATCCTATCCCAGCGATAACATGGTGAAGTAAATGATCAGGGAGATTTAGGGCACTCCTTCTGTGCTAATGTGTGTTGGGATATCACATACAAGAATTTACAAAAGGTCAGCTTTCAATGTCAAAGTGGGAGAACTGGTTGAGATAAGACAAACCAGCTCTTCATGGCAGTCTGTCTGTCCTGTGCAAGGTGACAACAACCTATAGTGACCCCTCTGACATGTTTACAGATAACACACTTTTAACAAAAACACGGCACATAAAAGGAGATCACATTCTTCTCTCTCTTTCGTCTGCTTTCAGGCTTTAAAAACTTTCTGCAATGTGAATAAAAACATCCCGGCATACCTGCGTCCTCTTGGTGAACGAGCTGCTAGATGAGAAAGAGGTCAGAGCCAGACGTGCATTCAGACGCGAAGCCACAAAACAACAGATAGGCAGACATGCATGCTGTAGCTGGCACGGGACTAACAAGATGGACAAGCTGTGCAAAAGTCTCTCCCTCTCTCTCCCTCCCTCTCCCTCTCTCTGTCTCTCTCTCTCACCCACCCCACTTCCCAAATCCATGACATAACAGTTGGCTGAAGAGCTCCCAGTAGTGACTTTGCTGTCTGCTTAGAATGAGAAAGATTATTAATAATAATGTAAATAAAAAGTTTAACTCTTGAATCAGAGTCTCTGAAAGGTCACCAGAGGTCAGTGGGTGAGTGTTTCACTCGGGTAAACACGTGGAGTTTTATGTTCGTTCGCTGTCCAAACAGCAGATTATCAGTGAGTCCACAGTGTGCTGCTGTGACACAGAGTGGAAAACGCATGTCAGACAGAGAGAAGAGCTATTTCTAAAGAGGAACTTTCCAAGTTGTACTTCCCTCTACTGGTAAGATATGTTACAAGACTGGAAACTATGCCAGTTGGCTTTTATACGCTTGCACAGCACCAACATGTATATGGCAGTGATTCTCAAAGTGGGGTCCCTGTCAGCGAAGTAATTTACTATAAATTATAAGATTGTGCTCTATCATTAAAAAGGGCATATGTACAGATGGGGACAATTTGTGCCAATAAAACAAATAATTAGTGTCCATTACTCCCACTCATGTAAGCTTTGGGCCAATAGAACCTCTAATATCATTGTGACACACAGCAAAAAGTTAATTTTTTTTAAGTTGAAGCACTTAACAAGTTTAAACATCTGGATTTATTATGACTACATGTATGCCAGTATTGATACTGTTCATTTTCTGAAAGCAATAACTTGAAATGTAGGATATAAATGCTGTCAAGTAAAATCAAGATGTAATTTGAATAAAATCACCCTCTGTTTAAAAGGTATATATTTGGTATTAACATTCAATAACATTGCTAATTTCCCCGCTGTGGGACTAATAAAGGGTTATCTCATTTTATCTTATCATAATTAAAATTGAAATGTGTTTCTGTATATCACTAGGTCTGAAGTATTTAGGTTGAAAAGTTTTAGAATAAAAATAGCTCCAATGGTATCTATTAAGAAAATGCTTAATCGTGTTACAATTAAGAGGAGGTCCTTGGTCCATGTTATTTTATTAATTATATATTATTATTATTATTATTATTATGCATTTATACATATGATTGTATGTTCAAATATGTGATTGTAACATTCCTGAGGGTGGCAGTAGTGGAACATTTATAAATGAATTATTCCCTATGGCCATTTAGAGCATATTATGACACATCTTTTCTATTGTAAGGAATCCATTCTAGTTTTGGTATGACTGTGTAGATATTGATGTTGTGGAGTGTTATTAATATTGTAAAGGGTACACATTTATTTGAATACATTTTTATTTCACTTCACACGGATTATAGCACTATATGATCACAAGGTAAAAGAGTACAATGTTAAGTTTTAAGTAACCTAAATCCTAGATGGATTAAAGAGAATTCACAGCTCAGCACCTGGATGGTGGAAACAGTTTGATCAATGTTGTTAATGAGACAAATTAAATTTTATACCATGGACACAGAAAACACAAGTTTCTCAATGACTGGCAGGTAATAAAACTATATATCAGGACACATCATCATACCAGCAGGTAACCATAGTAACAACTTTGATGCTTCACACACTACACATGAAAAGTAAAAAGATTTGAGTTAAGTTTATCTTAAGGAAGTGATGTATTAGTTGTATTTTGTAACATGTACATATTTGACTACGATTGAAAACTTAAAACTCAAAAATTAGATAATTTAGACATTTCAAATTTATTCCAATTGTTTAATTGATTAAAATTGTTTTATTGAACTTCTTTTCCTTTCCTTGCATTTCATTTCAAAATGTATTTCGAACATGTAGAATAAAAAACAAAGAAAAAGAGAATGATCATACCAACAAGTGGACAGTCAGAAACAAGTAGTATTTACATACAATGAAAAGCATTAGAAAAATAACTTGTCAAACACTTGATGCCTTGATTTACATATTACATATATAATATGCGCAACAAAATTATTTATAATATACAATTTATAATATACAATATGCACATGCAATACAACATGCAATATATACATACACACATACATACACATATACATACATATACATACACATACACATACATACATATATATATATATATATCATATTGACTATTTGTTATCTTTTCTTATATGCGCAAAGATTTTATTTATAATATACAATTTATAATACACAATATGCACATGCAATACAACATGCAATATATAAATACACACATACATACACATACACATACATATTCATATACATACACATACATACATATATATATATATATATCATATTGATTATTTGTTATCTTTTCTTATATGCGCATATTATTATTTGTAATATACAATTTATAATACACAATATGCACATGCAATACAACATGCAATATATACATACACACATACATACACATATACATACATATACATACACATACACATACACATACATACATATATATATATCATATTGACTATTTGTTATCTTTTCTTATATGCGCAAAGATTTTATTTATAATATACAATTTATAATACACAATATGCACATGCAATACAACATGCAATATATAAATACACACATACATACACATACACATACATATTCATATACATACACATACACATACATACATATATATATATATATCATATTGACTATTTGTTATCTTTTCTTATATGCGCAAAGATTTTATTTATAATATACAATTTATAATACACAATATGCACATGCAATACAACATGCAATATATAAATACACACATACATACACATACATATTCATATACATACACATACATACATATATATATAAATATCATATTGACTATTTGTTATCTTTTCTTATATGCGCATATTATTATTTGTAATATACAATTTATAATACACAATATGCACATGCAATACAACATGCAATACATACATTTTATTTGTTGTATAATTTATTTTTATATTATTGTTATACTGTGAAATATATTTACTGATTTACTGATGTACTTTATAGAACTACTGTATTGAATTTCGTAAATAAAGAATTGAGAAAAAATAAAAATTGGCAAAAAAAAGTAATTACATATTTTGCCCTGAAGGTGTCGCTGCAGCAAGTAAAGAACCGGAAGTGAACCCGGAAGGAAAATACAATCAACTTCAGGTGACCTCAACCAATATGGCGGCGCTCAGCACGGTGTCATGGTGACCGTTTGGCACTACATTTTCGTGCATTAATTCCAGTTATTCCAGGCAGATTATGGGTCTTTATAACCCGTGAAGTTAGGCCATGTTGGCATTATTGGTAGCCAGAAGGAAAGCCAGGTGTCTGGTCTCTCTGAGCAGGAGATGGTCCACCAAACACACCGGGGGCTCCTCAGATGGAGCAGCCGAAACCAGCGCTCCTCTCCCGGCCAGCGACAGCGAGCCGCCCGCTGCTGTGGAGGTGGAGCGCAGAGCCAGAAAAGACCCCAGCGACTGCTCCGTGCTGCTCTTCCCCGGCCAGGGCAGCCAGTTTGTGGGCATGAGTAGAGGGCTTCTGAAGTACCCTAACGTGAAGGAGATGTTCACGGTGGCCCAGAAGATCCTCGGCTACGACCTGCTGGCTCTGTGTCTGGAGGGACCCGAGGAGGAGCTGAGGAAGACGGTTCACTGTCAGCCGGCGGTGTTCGTCACCTCGCTGGCTGCTGTGGAGAGGCTCAACCACCACAACCCACAGGTGCCTATCACATTATATCATCTATTATCAGCAGTATTTATCAGTGCTGGACCAAGTATTCAGATATTTTAAATTATTGTATTTTATTTTATTTATTAATAATGATAATAATAATTATTATTATTATTTAAATTGTATTTATTTATTTCATTTAATATTTTTTTTAAATTTTAAAAGTAAAGTAGCAATAGTGTAAACATACTCTGTTACAAATAAAAGTCCTGCATTCAAAGTACAGAAGTATTAGCATCAAAATATAAGTAAAAGTACTCATTGTAATGGCCCATTTCACACTCATATTAATAATAATATATTATGATTATTGATGCATTAGAGTATACATGATCTTAATGTTGCAGCTGATAAAAGTGGCACATTTTTTATAATTTAATATACTGCTATATTTTGTATTAATAATTTAAAATCTGTAACTGGTAACTAAAGTTTTCAAATAAATGTAGTGGAGTAAAAAGTACAATATTTGCCTCATTAAATACAGAAAAAATAATATTAAAAATAAATTTTGCCTTTTTTTATTATTTGATTTTTTTATTTATTTGCACATATATAAAACTGCACAAAATCCAGTCAATGAAAAAAAACAAAAAACAAGTAATGTGTCAGGAGAGGTCAAGAAGCCACAGGCGTATACACATTTTTTATGTAACCCCTTACACTTCTGTCCACAGGCCATTGAGACGTGTGTTGCTGCTGCAGGTTTCAGCGTTGGAGAATTTGCTGCCCTGGTTTTTTCCGGTGCCATGAACTACGCTGAAGGTAAATATGTGTCTTAACTTGTACATGACAAAGATGTTGCTCAGTTAAAAAGTGAATATGTCTTATATATTAGCCGCTCTGCGTCTTCTAGCTCTGTATGCGGTGAAAGTCCGTGCAGAGGCCATGCAGAAAGCGTCAGAGCTGGTTCCCAGTGGCATGCTGTCCGTCATCGGTAAACCACAGGCCCAGTATAAATATGCCTGTCTTCAGGCTAAAGAACACTGCACGAGCCTGGGGATGGAGGAGCCGGTCTGCTCTGTGGCCAACTATCTGTTCCCTGATGGCAGGGTCATCGCAGGGCACCAAAAGGTATGGAGCATTAGGACAGCCTTAAAAACTTTCTGCAGATTATCTTATACATTTATCACAACTGGAAAAATGCTTCATATCATGTTGTTGTTTTATCTAAGTTACAGTGATGTAAAGCTGTGTAAAAGTGATGAAAAAGCTCCTACAGTTTTACACATCGTCTAGTCAGACTCCTCTTGTGTTTTCGCTTTCATTGTAACCGTGTTGTCTTCTCAGGCTCTGGATTTCCTGCAGGAGAACTCTCGACGTCTCCAGTTCATGAGGACCAATCCTCTCCCGGTCAGCGGGGCTTTTCACACCGAGCTGATGGAGTCGGCTACTGAACCCTTCAGAGAGGTGCTCAGACAGATTGAGGTCAGTCAAACCTTTTTTTTAAGCCCTTCATGGTGTTATGTGTTATGGTAATGTGATAATTACTATGTATATTGCTTATTTAATCCATTTTGATATGTTTGGATATGTAATATAAAGAAACAATATTAGAAATGTAGTGTAAAGAAATGTGAATGAACAATTCACCACTTTTGGAAGAACTGCTCTAAAATAACATTTGGAAAAATAGTGCTGATTTACAAAACCTATAAGACGTGGGATTTAATCTATCCCTCGAACTGTTTAAGATGATTGATTTGCATAGAAATCAACATTGTAATGTCCAATATAAAGGAAACGCCAACATAACATGTGTTAAAACGACCGCCTTTGAACTGTCACGTAAGTGTGTGCTAAACCAGCAGTTCCCATAAAAAAAGGTTGGAAAACTCTACTATATAAAAAAAAAAACTAGAGCTACAACAATTATTCGATTAATCAGGCAATTGACGAAATTGAATGAATTAATTGCTTCTTCTTCTTTCTAATTTTTTTGCTGTTTTTCATGTAAAAAAAAAAGCAAAACATTTGTCGGCTCCAGGAGGATTTGATGCGTTTCTTTGTCATCGATAGTAAACTAAAAGTCCTTGAGCATTTTTTTTAACAAAACAATTAATCTGTTAATTGAAAAAAATAATCGGCAGATTAAACGATAATGAAAATAATTGTTTTAGTTGCAGCCCTAAAACAAACCTACATCGTCAATCCACCATATTGTACCATGTGAAAGTAAAAATTGTCCCCCTTTTTTTTGATTTTCAAGAAACAAACGATACATATATACAAACATACACAAGACAAAGAAAAAATAAAATAAAATAAGAATACATAAAAAATAGAAATAAAAGGATAAATAAATAATAAATATAAATAATATTATATATAATAAATGTTTCTCCCACAGCTAGTGTCCACTGCCCCTTTTAATATTAATTAATTTCATCCACATCTCTCGTAATAATTTATAATCTCACCAATAACCATTTTATTCAGCCACCACTCTTGGAAAAATCACACGCCTGGACTGATTGAGTACTTGTGATCTTACACCTAGACTTCTCTCCCGCTCAGGTCCGGCGTCCCGAGATCAACGTGTACTCCAACGTGGATGGCAAGCGCTACATGAACGAAAGCCACGTGCGGCGGCAGCTGGTGAAGCAGCTGGTGTCGCCGGTGAAGTGGGAGCAAACGCTGCACGAGATCTACGAGAGGACGCAGGGGAGGAAGTTCCCTCACACCTACGAGGTCGGCCCGGGAAAGCAGCTCGGCGCCACGCTTCGAAAGTGTAACAGGAAGGCTTTCAAAACTTATGCAAACGTGGAAGTCACCACTCATGAAGACTAATAATGCAGAGGTCAAAAAAATGGGCCTCGGTGCTCATTTTAGTGTGGACATGACCAGCAAGACTCCTGTGGTAGATTCTTATGGTCTTGTTTGTGTATTATTATTATGTAATTAAATATTTTTTATTAATGAGACTACAGAATGTCATCATTTAGAAGTTTTATTTGCATCACATGAAAAAGCACGTTCAAATCTGAAACAGAAAGTCCAGCTCCCTTAATTTTATATTAGGCCAGGCTACATATTTGTAAAAAGTTTTGGCCTCTTAAACCAGTAAGAAACTAATCTGGATACAAAAGACTGCAGGCCCGCAACAGTCCAGTCAGGGGAAACATTAATACCACTGTGAACCAGCATGTCACTGCTACAATACGCTGGCCAACTCTTCGGGCAACACTGTAAAACCGATTTAAACTAATCCCACATGCCCTGACAAATTTTAATATTATTTATTTTATTTATTAATTAATATTAATATATTTTTTTTACTCCTGTTTCCTTTCATAAAGCATCAAGATCAATACATCAATAATATAGTATAAAAAGAAGAGTCAAAGTAAACGGCAGAAACAAACAGCAATAATTGTCATTCATTTGCAAACATTTTTTTGTCAAATATATAACAGCCTAAAAGACCTGCTTACGGCCCTTTTAGGCTTTCCATTCCACCCATAGTGCACCGATCACTGCAGCCACCAGCGCCACAGTCACTAGTACTCCTCTGGTCCAGCCAGTGCAGGTTACTGGTTTCAAATTGGACACCTGTGAAATGAATGAAAATGAAAGTCAAATTATTTCTGCTCCCGATTCAACCGTCATCAGGCCATTAAATGAGCGTTATTTGTTGATATATGCACCATAAATGTGGGTCAGTAGGGGCCTGCTACACCCAAAAACTACAACTTCATTAGGTTTAAGCAACAAAACTACAGCTTTTTTAGATTTAGGCAATACAACTACAACTTTAGGTTTAAATAATGGTTTCCAAAGTGAAACTAAACACTTGTGAACACAAAGACAACTACACAGGATGCAAACCCCAGTCTTCGCTTCTGCTCCTATCATAATTACTACGGTCGCTAGAGGTCGCTGTCGTGTTCTCTTATACCTTTTTTCGGTGATCTACCATGTGAATAGATAATAAAACCTACTAGTGGGTGTAGTAGGCCCCTATTGACCCACATCTATGGGGCTTATAGTGACCAATGACACCTATTTAATAGCCTGACAACAGTCTAATTGGCTGAATTATTCTTTTAATAATTAAGCAATAATTCTTGAAAAAGAGAGATGCATGGAATTATATTTGTGTCACAATTGTGCGACGAGATATTTTAAGCTTAGGAAATATATTTTTTGCCTGCATATAAATGAGGTTTTCTACTAAGCAGTAGTAGCGATAGGTCACTTGAGACACAGATATAATACCGCAGAGAACGAGTGTTACCCAGGCTGCCCAGGCGTCCGCTCTGAGGATCCCCTGCCCAGGCGCAGTGCTCGCTATCCATGCCTTCACCGCAGCTGACAGGCCCTGGAAGCCCCATAACTGACTATGGATGTCTCTGGAGGAGAGAGAACAACACCAGGTTACAATGTCAGTCACTAAAAGCTGTAGATAGTTTTTTTTTTTCTGATTTTATACCGATATATGGTCCTGGTCAGTGCCTGAGCGGGTCTTAGGATATGAAGAGGAGTTGGTAGCCAGTTGTGCTGTCTGCTGGCCCACTCCCGGTCCAGCTGGTCTCCAATGACAGCCAATTGGTGCCCAAACGCCCGTGCAGCTCTGTTATTTATCCTAAAGGAGTAACACACATGACTCTTGTTCAGTTTCCAAGATTTTCACACAAGCAAAGTGCTGTCAGACTGAAATATTTGATGACATTTTTGAGAAAATTGCAGTATTCTGCTTAATTTTTGTATTTTTTTCATATTAATTAGGTGTAAAAACAAAACAATCCTACACCAAAGTGATTCTCCAAACAAAAAACTTTTTTATATTGTTTATTAGGGCTGCAACTAATGATCATTTTCATTGTCAATTAATCTGCAGATTATTTTCTCGATTAATCGATTAGTTGTTTGGTCTACAAAAAGTCTGGAAATGGTGAAAAATGTCTATTAGTGTTAGAATTTTGACTTTTTTTTTCTTAAAAGTTACTCAAACCAATTAATCGATTATCAAAAAAGTTGGCGATTAATTTAATAGTTGACAACTAGTCGATTAATCGTTGCAGCTCTGTTGATTATTTCTGGCACAACTGATGGTCGGTTGCTTGAAGCCCAGGCGTGTTGTTATTCTGACTAGTGTGCTGTATTATACCTGAGGCTCACGTCAAACAGGGCGTCAGTGTCCACCTCACCAAGTCCAGCCTGGAGGGAGACGACACGACTAGGCTGTCTTGTTTGTTCCACCATGTTGTTTTCTGAGAAGAGAAAACCGGTTTTAAGCAAATTATTCATATCAGTACACATGAGAGAAAGTTCCTAGAGCTTCATCATATCAGCCATGCATAGAGAGATAATGGCTCCATGGTTTGAAAGTGTTTTCCCTGCTCTGACTCCCAACGTTCATAAACAGGCTGTGTAAATACTGGCTCACGTGACCAGGATAGGTGGTGGCTGTGCTACCGGGGAGAAAACCCAGGTTGATAAAACAGGCTCTCCCAGGTTTGCAGAGATGACATCATCTGTTGGATTAAGTCCCAACGGTTGTAGCCCACAAACTACTGTATATATTAACAAAAGTGTGTATTAAATATGTTTAGAACTAGTTTATGGCAGAAACTGTGCATCTAATCTGCCTTTATTACTAGATTTATGACTTGTTATTCATAAAACGACCAGGTGTGTTCCCTCTGATACACCTGTCCTCAGACCAGTTCCTGGTTGTACCTGCACCCATCACGTGCCTTAATGCAAATGCACCATTTCCATAACTCAAATCAACCAAACTGCCCTTATAGCCTCACAAAGAAGAAATACAACAACACTGGCTCCATATAATAATCTGTTTATATACTTTTTTTGTTTGTTAATTTACTGTAAAGTCTACACAAAAAGTGTAAAAAAAAGTGTAATTACATGGATTTATCTTTACATTGTTTAAACCAATTTAATGATAATATTATAATATAGTCCTAAATGTGGGAAGCGTAGCAATATAATCATAGCTTATAGCCTCCAAAATAATACCCAGAGGACAGGTTTTGAGTGTAGCCTATAGTCCTTTGCTGCCATATTGTCATAACAAAGAGATGAAGTCATCCTCACCCATAGCAAACAAAGGTCGTTGTGAAGATCACTAGAAGATATTAGATTACACATATATGATATGAATTAATTTTAAAAATGACTAACATCTACAAATTAACTAGTGTATTGTATTATGTTGGAATAGTATCATGTTAAATATTAAACAGGATATGAATGCTCCCACCCAGATAGGAAAACAGGTGCATGCATAATTAAATAAAAGAAAGTAAACTCACCTTTTGTGTAGATTAAAGTAGACGCCGCCCTGTAATACATAAGAGGACATTGTAATTGAAGTGTTTTGTAAGTAATAAAATAAAGAAATATTCGTCAGGTGTTTTCCTGTACTTACAGCAGCGTCCTTTAATCTCGTTGCTCTCAGGTAACTGCCACAAATAGGACTGGCCACGCCTTTTACCTGCTGCAACCACCAGGCACCACCAGGGGGCGACAGGGTCAACATCAAACACAGGATGCACTTCTTTTAACAAATTTATTTATTTATTTATTTATTTATTTATTATTTATTATTTTAAATGTTTTAATTTTCAATTTTTTATTTTTTATTTGAGTGTAAACCTGCACATCCTTCTAGTAAAGAAAAAGACACATTTGAAGCATCTTCTCTTGTAGACCACAGCGATTATAAACTCCACAACCAGTTTTTATCATTAATTATCGAACACATTTGTTCGACATTCTGCATAGTTTTATCTATTTCGTCGTTTTCTTGATTGGTATTTTTATGTCCTAACTTCTGTAATATGTAAAACTAATTACTTTACTTTTTGTATATTATAATAATATTGCAATCATCTTGCTTCTGTCACTATATTCACTTTTAACAGTCTCTTCTGCACTATATTCACTTTTTTAATAGTCGTGTATCACAGCTGTTACCCTGCACTATATTCACTTTTAACAGTTTTCTTCATCTCCTTGTATTTTTATATCTGGTATGTTTTTTTTTTACTTTGTACTTTGCACTACTAACTTTTTTACTGCCTTTTTACTAACATGTTTTGCACTATGGAACTGTGATGCTGGAAACTTGAATTTCCCTCGGGATCAATAAAGTTACTATCTATCTATCTATCTATCTATCTATCTATCTATCTATCTATCTAATTACTTAAGGGCAACAGGAATAATGGAGAGAATTTAATTATTAGTATTATTATTATTATTATTATTATTACTGTTATTATTATAAAATAATTATTAATTTTTATTTTATTGTTTGTTTGTTTTTTTTTTGTTGTTTTTTTCCTATTTATTTATTTAATTATTATTATTTATTTATTTTCCTGCCAATCTACTGCTCCACCCTCCAGTAGTCCAGTGGGTGGTGGTAATGCACCTCTAGGCTGGTTTGCCAACCGCCAATAAACACCAACGAAGAAGAAGAAGAAGCAGAACACTGGCCCCTGCTGGGATTGCCATGGTAACGACGTCCTCTTATGACATCACTGCGTTGTCCGTTGCTAGGTTATTATTCTCCCGGAAAGACCAAGCCCATAACGACGTCGTTTAACGTTATTTTGAGACATTTCTCTCGTTTAAAAGCCTTAAATTGTAATTAAGTCGCATTGTAAACTTGTGGTATGTATATGTTATTACGTCTCAATAATAGACCTTTATTGTGGAAGAGTAGTTTGACCGTGGTGGGCGTTTCACTGTCCAGCTTCATCAATACATGTTAGCTTGCTGTGTGTTTCAGTATGATGAGTTTAGCCAGCTAGAGACAGTCTGGTGAGATTTGCATCACTGAACTGGGTGATGTCCGCCCAGCAGCCTCTGCAGCAGCAGTCCTGGGAGGAACCAGCAGCAGCAGCAGCCTCCTAACAGAGCCACACCGGCTAGCTGATGCTGATGACTGGCTGTTTCCTGGCATCGATCTGCAAGGTAGGTGACTGCTTTGGTGCATGCTAGCTGCAGGTTTTTTCTCCTTTTTTGTGTGCATTGTACTACAGAGTGATCAGGAAGGCCAGCTCTGTCCATGGCTAAGCTGTCATCCATGATGGAGAATGACTCCCACCCCATGCAGGACACCATCTCAGCACTGGAGAGCTCCTTCAGCGACAGGCTGCTCCACCCAAAAGTGTGTGAAGGAGCTCTATTAATCGCAGGTCCTTCCTTCCTGCAGCTGTCAGATTCCACAACCAGCACTGCTCCCAGTAGACCACTTACACTTACACACCAAAAAACTGACAATAACCTGATATTTTCAGGTGGAATTTCATTTCATTCATTCATTCATTCATTCTCATTGTGCAATATCCTCCTGAGACCCAGCCCATTGATATGTGTCCTCTGTAGTGGACATTTTGTGCACATGCATATCCTCTTACTCTTTTGACCTACTCTATCAACCCCTGGTGTATTGTAAAGAGGACATCATGGGCTTTCCAGTGATATGGCATGTGTTTTGTTTTTTTAATCAATTTGAATGTATTCTTGGTTTAATATCACTCTACAGCCATAATATGTTCATTTGTTTTTCACACTGAAATAGTCCTGTAGTCCACTGCAGTGGATAATAAAAATAAAGTTTAACAAGCCTAAATTGTTAAGATTTTCTTTTAGCTCTAAATAGGAAGGAAATCACAAAAAAAAAGTAATTGGAAGACACTTTTTTTAAATCGGTTCCCAGGAGAATATAATTTTCCACTTGTGCAATTTTGTTAATAGTCTGTTTATTGTCAATACTGTATATACTGCTCCTATTTTTATATTTCCTTCTATTTAAATGGTTCATATTTTGTTACACTTTGTTTAGCTCTTTTTTACTGTGTTAGCTGATACATCTTGTTTTTTTGCACTATCCCCTTTGCTGCTCTACACTGCAAATTTCCCCACTGCGGGACTAATAAAGGAATATCTTATCTTATCTTATCTTATCTTATATAAGAGTCCTATATGTTTGTTTTCTATGTGTTTACCTATTGTTTTGTGCTCCACCCTAGTGGGAGGCATCATGGCCGGTAAGGTGAAGTGGGTGACAGATATTGAGAAATCAGTGCTCATCAATAACTTTGAGAAAAGGGAATGGATTCAAGTCACAGAAAACGACGACTGGAATTTCTACTGGTAGGTTTATCCACATTACTCCTGACTCTATATTCCTTTGGACACTATATACAGGCAGTAAGTAGTGGAAAAAGTACTCATATTATTTGCTTAAGTAAAAGTACCAATACCACAATGTAAAATACAAGCCTGCGTTGAAGATCCTCCGTAAAAATCAGTGCAGTGGTTTCCAACTTTGGGGTCAGGGCCCATCCAAATGGTCACAACAAGCCTCTGCTACACAACTTTGAATACATTTTTTGAACGTTTCTTTAATCTTTGCTTTTTTGTGTGTGAAATATTTGATAATTTGACCTCTTTGGGCCTCGAATAGTCACCATCTGAGACGTCTCTTTGGTGAAACTCCTAACAACACACAGACATCTGAAATGTGCCAAGGGGCCCCAATTAGACTCTGCTTTATTGTTAAGCCTCACACAAGCCAAAAAGATTGGAAACCACTTGTTTAATCTGTTAAAACTAGGGCTGTCAATCGATTAAAATATGTAATCACATGATTGTCCATGATTAATTGCAAATTTATCTCACATTTTTTTATGTTGATTTAATCGATAGAACTGTAAAACTGAGTTTCTCCTAGATGACTCACACAAAGCACCATTTTAAGTCTTATGTTTACCAGAGATGTGCTCGTAAGCTTCTTGGAAATAAGTCATTCAGCATGAAAAAGCATAAAAAAACGACTAATCGCCTAAAGAAATCTTAGTTGACTAAGACCAAAATGACCGATTAGTCGACTGATGGGATAAGACAGGACAGCCCTAATTCTGATACCTAATCTACTCTGTACTCTGTGACTTTCAACCGCTGCAAATAGAGTGCATGTTGATCCTATTTATGTCAATTAATGAGTAATAATTACATCACCGAGCTTATTTCTAGACTCCAGACTCTTCAGATCGCCACAATGCAGGTTTATTTGTGCCCCACATGTAGGATGAGTGTCCAGACCATCAGAACCGTGTTCAGCGTGGACACTGGCTACCGCCTGTCAGATGAGCAGATGGTTAACCACTTCCCCAACCACTACGAGCTGACCAGGAAAGACCTGATGATCAAGAACATCAAACGCTACCGCAAGGACCTAGAGAAGGAAAGCAGTCCGCTGGCGGAGAAGGACGAGAACGGGAAATACATTTATTTAGGTATCTATTACAGTGTAGAAATGCACACATTTTTTCCTCACAAAGCTGTATATGTTTAACTATTTGCTCTATGTTTTGTGCAGATTTTGTCCCTGTGACGTTCATGCTCCCCGCCGATTATAATCTCTTTGTGGAGGAGTTCCGCAAGAACCCGTCCAGCACGTGGATCATGAAGCCCTGCGGGAAGGCTCAGGGCAAAGGCATCTTCCTCATCAACAAGCTGTCCCAGATCAAAAAGTGGTCCAGGGACAGCCGCACATCCACGTGAGTTACCAAATACATCATCAGACAACTTCCTGTGAGGACGTTACTCTTTACATAGATTTGCATGGTGGAACATGTTGTCCAATAGCACCTGAAACAAGGACGTTGTGTCACTGTAGAGGTGAGAGTGTCTGAACAGCTAATATATAGAAAAGGTTAATACTTTTTTAGTGTTTATTAGTACCTCACGTGATATATATACTGTGAAAACACTACCTGGGATCATTTTACTCCCAATACATTGATTTTTAGACTGATTTAGCTGCAGGAAAGTCTTCAACTTGACTACATTTCAAAGGAGTTCATGTTAAGATATGATAGTATTTGTTAGGTTACAACAATAGGTGATGAACAGCTGGTAAATTCAGTTAGTAGAGATGTTTCTACCAGTGGATTTTAACCCTTTGTCTCCCTTCGATAGCTCAGTTGGTAGAGCGGAGGACTGTAGCGGTAATAACAGGCATCCTTAGGTCGCTGGTTCAAATCCGGCTCAAAGGAGTGACTTTTAAGTGTTCAAACCCCTACACATACTGTATACTAGCAGTTGAAAACCAGATGGATATGACGGAAACAGTAATTCATAAACTAAGTTGTGGTCAATCTAGATACTGTGCTCATTTGGTGGCAGGTTTTGGGAGCCAAGCTTAGCAAATTTATTGATGGTCGAACCTCCGATCCAAGAGGAACAGTGCGGATGCGTCCAGTTTGGGGACCTCGAGGTTGCGTCTCTGCTCTTTGCAGATGATGTGGTTCTGTTGGCTGCATCAGACCGTGATCTCCAGCATGCACTGGGGCGGTTTGCAGCCGAGTGTGAGGCAGTTGGGATTAGAGTCAGTACCTTGAAATGATATTATTCGTTTGGTTTCAACAATAGGTGACGGACAGCAGGTAAAGATGGAGGTACTAGTGGATTTTAAATGTTTGTCTCCCTTCGATAGCTCAGTTGGTAGAGCGGAGGACTGTAGTGGTAGTAACAGGCATCCTTAGGTCGCTGGTTCAAATCCGGCTCGAAGGAGTGACTTTTAAGTGAGAGACTTGCTGGTGTGTCGTAGATAGAAGAGTTAAGATAGCATATAGTTCAAAATACGATAGTTAAAGACCACTCCTTCTTTAAATTTATAAAATATACTTCAACTAATTAACCAGGACTAGTTAACTGGTCAACATACTGTATGTGGTTGTCTGATTTATAAAAACTGTGACACTGTTTTCACATTGTCATTTGATACATTATTATAAAAACATTGATTATAGCCGCTTTATGATAAAGTACTTATACCACATATACCACAATATAAAAATACTAGTATAAAGTAAAGGTCTAAAGGCAATCAAAGTTTTACTTAAGTAAAAATACAGAAGTATTATGAGGATTTGATTCCAGGGTAAACATCTAAAACTGGTAATGATGGTTTTTGTCAGAGGTTCGTGTGATTTGGTGATGTTTAGCTTCCTGCTTTTTGCCTCCAGGTTTGTAGCAGCGGCTAGCGGCAAGGAGGCCTACGTCATCTCCCTGTACATCGACAATCCTCTGCTGATAGGAGGGAAGAAGTTTGACCTACGTCTCTACGTTCTGGTGACCACATATCGGCCTCTGAAATGCTACATGTAAGCCCTGAATTAAGTTTCTTTGATTTTGGATACTAGCACCATTGAGAAGTTATGAATTATTATCTACAATAGCAGTTGGTTTGTTATTAACGGGGCTGCATAGCTCAACTTATCATAACAATTATTCATGTTGTGATAAAAGCACCAAATTTGGCAGATGTATTGATAGATATATTTGGAACAAAGCTGGATATTGGGCCATCACAATAATACAAGCAGTTTGAAGACATCAGCTTGGACTCTGAGGAATTGTAACAGCACTATTTTCTGATATGTTACCAACAAAACAATTAATTGAGAAAATAGCAGCTGAATGAATGATGACAATAATCGTTTGTTGCAGCACTCGTTGAACCCTCTCTGTGGTTTGATCCTCAGGTACAAGCTTGGCTTCTGTCGGTTCTGCACAGTCAAGTACACACCCAGCACCAGTGAACTGGATAACATGTTTGTTCACCTCACCAATGTGGCCATCCAAAAACACGGGGTAAGTCTGTATCTGCTCTGGTCGGTCTAGTAGTGATTGTTATTAGAAAACTGTGTTTTAAAGGGGTATTCCAACAATTCAGTATTGCACTTTCATAAAGTTGGGGGTCTCACAAATTAGCAGTGGCCACTATATCCTGACTTTTAGGGCCTAGTATGGGTCAAGCTCCAAAAACACTGGACCCTATATTTCCCATAATGCAACTTAATAGTCATTAGACCCTCCCTAACGCAAGTCAACCGGAATTCATCCCTTTGGGAACCTCTGTGATCTACGATGTTGTTGCAAAACTCCTCCGTATGTTTTTTTTTTTTTTCAGTCCAGTATTTGCCTCGCTTATGTTGAAACATTTGAACTTTTACGGCAGATTTCGGACAGACTGTATGCACTGTGTGCCACAGGAAGTTAGCATTACATAACTGTTTTCACAGGCTAAGTACTACTCCTCATGACGAGTATACTGATGTTCATGTGTGAAATTGGTGGAGTGGCCCCTTTAAATTGAAGTTTTCTGGTGGCTGCATTTATAGTTTCACAAGATGATATAAGTTTTGCTGACTAGATCCAAAGACACTGACTGATGAATTTCAGGTAATAATATTCCCCTCAAAGCTGATCTGTAACTCTTTTTGCAACAAAAAAAATGTCAATATGTAGTTAGACTGTGTACCTTTAACGCAGGATGACTACAACCACGTCCATGGAGGCAAGTGGACCGTCAGTAACCTCCGTTTGTACCTAGAGAGCACCAGAGGGAAGGAGGTGACCAGCCGACTGTTTGACCAAATCCACTGGATCGTGGTGCAGTCGCTAAAGGCCGTAGCTGTAAGTAGACATGATGTTTTTTTACTCCCAACATTACATTTCCAAAACATGTTACAATTCCCCCTACATGCTAACTGACATCACAGTATTACCAGGATTTTAGGAAGTTTGACCAAATTATGTTACTCAAAATAAAGTAACGTGTAGTGGAAATACTAGACGCCCTTAGGTCTCTGAAAGTCATCAACTTGACTACATTTCAAAGGAGTTCATGTTAAGATATGATAGTATTTGTTAGGTGACAACAATAGGTGATGAACAGCTGGTAAATATAGTTAGTAGAGATGTTTTTACCAGTGGATTTTAACTGTGTGTCTCCCTTCGATAGCTCAGTTGGTAGAGCGGAGGACTGTAGTGGGTATATCAGACATCCTTAGGTCGCTGGTTCAAATCTGGCTCGAAGGAGTGACTTTTAACTGTGTGTTGTGGAACTTGTTGTCCAATAGCACCTGAAACATGCACACAGCTTCATTGTAGAGGTTTGTGGTGTATTGTAACCAGTTAAAAAAGAAGGGAAGGAGCTGAGGTGGCTTGTGAAAGTCTGTAGTGATTATACCGGCAATCTTTAGGTCGCTGGTTCAAATCCACCTCCAAGGAGTGACTTTTAACTGTGTGTTGTTGAACATGTTGTCCAATATTACCTGAAACAAGGACACTGTTTCACTGTAGAGGTAGGAATGGGAGTAACTGAGATAGCAAGTGATTTCACTCCTGCTATATACAAAATGTTTTTTACGCCAGCGACAGCCGTGGCAGGAGGTATTATGTTTTCTGGTTGTCCATCCGTCAGTCTGTACTATTGTCGTGAACTTGATATCTCAGGACCTCCTTGAGCGAATTTCTTCAAATTTAGCACAAACATCCACTTGGACTCAAGGATGAACTGATTAGACTTTGGTGGTCAAAGATCAAAGGTCACTGTGACCTCACATCCGTCCCATTTTCATGATATCTCAGGAACTCCTTGAGCGATTTTCTTCAAATTTAGTACAAACGTCCACTTGGACTCAAGGGTGAACTGACTAGATTTCTGATGTTGCTACTAGTAGATTTTAAGTCTATGTCTCCCTTCGATAGCTCAGTTGGTAGAGCGGAGGACTGTAGTGGTAATAACAGGCATCCTTAGGTCGCTGGTTCAAATCCGGCTCGAAGGAGTGGCTTTTAACTGTGTGTTGTGCAATAATAGCACCTGAAACAAGGACACAGTTTCACTGTAGAGGTTTGTGACATTATGTAAATATTTAAATAGGAAGTAGTCTCACTCACCAGATGTAGGCTGTCGGTATAAAAGCCTACCATTTCACTCCTATTTCAGCTGGCGTTCTCCTCCCCTTCTGCTATCCATTTTTCAAGGGCATCATCGCTGCATCCGTGTGCTTAACACCGCCCAAATTAATTGTGATTGGTTTAAAGAAATACAAACAAGCCAGCGCATTTTCTCCCCTTTACCAGATTGATAACGGGTGCAGCCAAATGAAAGTATAAGTAAATACTGTTAGTAGAGATGTTACTACTAGTGGACTTTGACCTTCGTCTCCCTTCGATAGCTCAGTTGGTAGAGCGGAGGACTGTAGTGGGTATATCAGACATCCTTAGGTCGCTGGTTCAAATCCGGCTCGAAGGAGTGACTTTTAACCCTGTGTTGTGGAACTTATTGTCCAATAGCACCTGAAACATGCACACAGCTTCATTGTAGAGGTTTGTGGTGTATTGTAACCAGTTAAAAAAGAAGGGAAGGAGCTGAGCTGGCTTGTGAAAGTCTGTAGTGATTACACCGGCAATCCTTAAGTCGCTGGTTCAAATCCAACTCGGAGGAGTGACTTTTAACTGTGCGTTGTTGAACATGTTGTCCAATATCACCTGAAACAAGGACACTGTTTCACTGTAGAGGTAGGAATGGGAGTAACTGAGATAGCAAGTGATTTCACTCCTGCTATATACAAAATGCTTTTTACGCCAGCGACAGCCGTGGCCGGAGGCATTACGTCCGTCAGTCTGTACTATTGTCGTGAACGTGATAACTCAGGACCTCCTTGAGCAAATTTCTTCAAATTTGGCACAAACATCCACTTGGACTCAAGGACGAACTGATTAGACTTTGGTGATCAAAGATCAAAGGTCACTGTGACCTCACATCCGTCCCATTTTCATGATATCTCAGGAACTCCTTGAGCGATTTTCTTCAAATTTAGTACAAATGTCCACTTGGACTCAAGGGTGAACTGACTAGATTTCTGATGTTGCTACTAGTGGATTTTAAGCTGATGTCTCCCTTCGATAGCTCAGTTGGTAGAGCGGAGGACTGTAGTGGTAATAACAGGCATCCTTAGGTCGCTGGTTCAAATCCGGCTCGAAGGAGTGGCTTTTAACTGTGTGTTGTGCAATAATAGCACCTGAAACAAGGACACAGTTTCACTGTAGAGGTTTGGGCCATTATGTAAATAGTTAACTAGGAATTAATCTGACTCACCGGTTGTAGACTGTCAGTATAAAAGCCTACCATTTCATGCCTATTTCAGCTGGCATTCTCCTCCCCTTCCGCTATCTATTTTTCAAGGGCACCATTGCTGCATCCTGTGCTTAACGCCGTCCAAGCTAATTGTGATTGGTTTAAAGAAATACAAACAAGCCAAGCCAGAGCGTTGTCTCCCCTTTAAAAGAATGATAACGGATGCAGCCAAATAAAAGAATAGGTAAATACAGTTAGTAGAGATGTTGTTACTAGTGGACTTTGATCTTCGTCTCCCTTCGATAGCTCAGTTGGTAGAGCGGAGGACTGTAGTGGTTACCCCAGGCATCCTTAGGTCGCTGGTTCAAATCCGGCTCGAAGGAATGGCTTTTAACTGTGTGTTGTCCAATAGCACTTATAACATGCACACAGTTTCATCATAGAGGTTTGTGGTATATTGTAACCTGTTAAAAAAGAAGGGAAGGAACTGAGGTGGCTTGTGAAAGTCTGTAATGATTACACCGTCAATGGTTCAAATCCACCTCGAAGGAGTGACTTTTAACTGTGTGTTGTTGAACATGTTGTCCAATATCACCTGAAACAAGGACACTGTTTCACTGTAGAGGTAGGAATGGGAGTAACTGAGATAGCAAGTGATTTCACTCCTGCTATATACAAATGCTTTTTACGCCAGCAACAGCCGTGGCCGGAGGTATTACGTTTTCGGGTTGTCCGTCCGTCAGTCTGTACTATTGTCGTGAACGTGATAACTCAGGACCTCCTTGAGTGGATTTCTTCAAATTTGGCACAAACATCCACTTGGACTCAAGGATGAACTGATTAGACTTTGGTGGTCAAAGATCAAAGGTCACTGTGACCTCACATCCGTCCCATTTTCATGATATCTCAGGAACTCCTTGAGCGATTTATTTCAAATTTAGTACAAACGTCCACTTGGACTCAAGGGTGAACTGACTAGATTTCTGATGTTGTTATTAGTGGATTTTAACCCTATGTCTCCCTTCGATAGCTCAGTTGGTAGAGCGGAGGACTGTAGTGGAATATCAGATATCCTTAGGTCGCTGGTTCAAATCTGGCTCGAGGGAGTGGCTTTTAATTGTGTGTTGTGGAAGATGTTATCCAAAGGCACCTGAAATATGCACACAGTTTCATCGTAGAGGTTTGTGGGGTATTGCAACTAGTTAACAAAGAATGGGAAATGGCTTGTAGAGAACTGTAGTGAATGCACCTGGCACCCTTAGGTCGCTGGTTCAAATCCAGCTCAAAGGAGTAGTCCTACTCAGTGAGAGTATATAAACCTATAGCCCACAGTCAAACATACTTGTACAGTAGCTTGTAAGTGAGGTACTTGCTGGTGTGTCATAGATGAATAGAAAAGTTTAGATTGCATATAGTTCAACATACAATAGTTAAAAACAGTAACATCATCATACAGTTCTAAAATATGCTAATTAGGACTAGTTAAGTTGTCAACATACTCTATGCGGTTTGTCTCACTGTTTTCTTATTGTCATTTGATACATTATAAAAACACTGATTATAGCCTCTTAATGTAAATGTGCTAATACAACATATACCACCCTCCAGTCATTGTGTTTTTACTTTGTTCCTGTTGGGATGCTGTTTTTAGTGTTCAGTGATTTCAGCAGACTCGCACTTTTAAACACACAGCTGTGAAAACGACCTCAATGTGGGGATTTCTTTTTGTTTTTAACAACAGCGCACTCACCATAATGCACATTTCCCTTTTCTACTCAGTGATCTGACTCACTTCCCCTCTCAGGCCTTGACACACAGGACACTTTGTGTGTCTACTGGTATATTTGTACTCTATTTACTAACATCCTTCCCTGCTGAGTCATTCTCCATTGCATTATAATGTTCCCAACATGTCATAATCACCCACAATGTAGGTCAATTCCTGTTCCTAATTCAGTATTTTCTGTCTCCCAGCCTGTGATGAACAATGACAAGCACTGTTTTGAGTGTTACGGGTATGACATCATTATTGATGACAAGCTCAAGCCATGGCTTATTGAGGTGAGTAATTTAACAGGATTTATAACATGCATACACACCTACAACTCACATAAAATGGCTTCAATTTACAAGCTTGTTTTTCTTCACCTTGTTCCTGTTGCATATTTTGCCAAGCCCAAAGGTACTTAACATGCTTGCACAGTGACTCCACGTTCCTTTTCCTTGAGTGTTAAACCACTTTAAATGCCCTTGAGGTTGATCTTTGTGTGTGTCGGTTTGGATGTGAGCCTCTCTGTATTCAAATGTATGCTGAAGGTGTGTCTTTAACCCACTCAGTGCATTCTTCCAGCTGAAACACAGTGCTGTTTGTATGCACCAGGCTGATACAGGCTATTTGCTGGCTATTCTTCAACTTAAAATAGGATGTCATCATTGCATTGTGTTTTTTACATTCTAAATATTGTGCTTGTCATGTGGCTGCCATATTTTACTGCACTCATTTTGACTGTCGCACATTGAGTTGCTGGGTTTCCAGGCTAGGTCTGAACTATTTCTGTTAATAGACACCAATCGGATCTATTTTGGGCGACATAAAGTTGGTTGTAGGACATAGAAAAGGACTGAAAAAACATGTGCCACAAACCTAGTCAGGAACGCTTTCCTTTGTTCATTATTCCTGCAAGCAGCCAACTGTCATTAACAGGTAATACCTGACAAAAGCTGAGAAGCTAAACTCTTTTCTCTACTTAAGGAATTTAAGTGTGTGTGTGTTGAAGTCAAAGCTGCTGTTTTATCTCCCTCTGGGCACTCATTCTTCTTCTTTAAACGTATGTTTATGAGCACAGCTGTTATAGCACCTCACCAGCAGAATTCCCTGCCTGCTTCTATATGGGGATAGGAAGAAATATGCTTGTGCCTGTTTGGATCCCACCTTCTCTTCAAATGTAAATGTCACGGTCTTTGTCTTTGTCTGTGTCATTCTCAGGTCAATGCCTCTCCCTCGCTGACCTCCAGCACAGCCAACGACCGCATCCTGAAGTACAACCTCATCAACGACACCCTCAACATCGTCACGCCCAGCGGGGACATCCCAGACTGCCGCTGGAATCGCAGCCCGCCCCGAGAGGCCCTGGGCAACTATCAAATCCTGTGAGTGATACATTCAGACAAACTCTGACAACCAAGGAGGGTCACACAGGGGCTAAACGTATCAGTCAAAAAGTTACTGAGGTCAGACTGTTATCTATTTTTAGACTGTTTTGAGCCCTTCGATAGCTCAGTTGGTAGAGCGGAGGACTGTAGTGGAAATACCAGGCATCCTTAGGTCGCTGGTTCAAATCCGGCTCGAAGGAGTGGCTTTTAACTGTGTCCTGAAACAAGGACATTGTTTAAATGTACATGTATACGTTTGTGCCATACCTACTGTAACTAGGTTGTAACTCAGGTTTGTTATTGGCTAAACAGCAGGTATATAGATAATATATCTTTCTATGACAAAAAAGTATATATTTTACATTTAGTTGTTTTTCGCTACACCATACGATATATATAATGTGGAAACACTAGGCGAGATCTTTTTGCTCCATAGTGAACCTTAGGTAGGAATAATGCAGGGAAGAAATATGTGTGAGGGAACTCCTGTGCCCCTGGCTCTTTGCCTTTACATGAACTATGGATTATGTAAACAAGGCGCTTACTCAAACAATACCTCTGCTGAGGACTAAGCCTACATCACCCTCACTATTGTGTTTAAAAAGAAACGCTGTGTAGCTATTGCAACATCCCTTCGATAGCTCAGTTGGTAGAGCGGAGGACTGTAGTGGAAATATCAGACATCCTTAGGTCACTGGTTCAAATCCGGTTCGAAGGAGTGGCTTTTAACTGTGTGTTGTTTAACTGGCTTTTATGTCTTCGAACCTGTAATCCACAGTCACACATACTGCATAATAGCAGTTGAAAACCAGATGGATATGACGGAAAAAGTAAGTCATAAACTAACTTGTGGTTAATCTAAATACTGTGCTCGTTTTGAGGGCCAAGCTTCATGTTTATTGATGGTCGAACCTCAGATCCAGGAGGAACAGTGCGGATGCGTCCGGTTTGGGGACCTCAAAGTTGCGCCTCTGCTCTTTGCAGATGATGTGGTTCTGTTGGCTGCATCAGACCGAGATCTCCAGCATGCACTGAGGCGGTTTGTTGCCGAGTGTGAAGCAGTTGGGATTAGAGTCAGTACCTCCAAGTCTAATGCCATGGTTCTCTGCCATAAAACGGTGGATTGCGGCGGGTTGGAAGTGATTCACTGCCCCAAGCGAGGGAGTATCTTGGGAGCCTTGTTCACGACTGAGGGTAAAATGGAGCGGGAGATGGACAGGCGGTTTGGTGATGACAAACTGCAGGTATAGACAGACAGTTTTGTCATTCTTCTACTTTTATTTCTACCATGCTGAAAGAAACAGGAATGCATTTTGGTCCGGGTGCATTTCTGTTGCCTTGTCTCCCTTCGATAGCTCAGTTGGTAGAGCGGAGGACTGTAGTGGATGTACCGGACAAAGTTGTCATCACAGGAATCCTTAGGTCGCTGGTTCAAATCCGGCTCGAAGGAGTGACTTTTAAGCGGTTCAACCTATCAATCGAACGGTTCAACCCCACAATCGAACATGTTGATATAGTTGCAGAATAGTTACGATTGTGTGCTTGTCTTCTCCACTCACAAAGAGTTGAGAGTAGATGTAAACAGCGAAGACCAATCATACTATACACTAAAATAGGCTTTAACTAATTAGCTAGCACTAGTTAGCTGGTCAACATACTTTATGTTGATCTCTGACTTGACTACATTTCAAAGGAGTAGCTTTTATTCAACAAAGTTCAATTCGACAACTGTTGTGATATCATTTGTTAGGTTACAACAATAGATGATGGACAGCTGGTAAACATGTAATTACTAGTGGATTTTAATAGTATGCCCCCCTTCGATAGCTCAGTTGGTAGAGCGGAGGACTGTAGTGGTTACCCCAGGCATCCTTAGGTCGCTGGTTCAAATCCGGCTCGAAGGAGTTACTTTTAAGTGTTTAAATCTATAGTCGACCCTACTAAACAACAGCAGTTGAAAAACATCTGCATCTCTTAAAACAAACTGTTCAACATCTGCACAGGTCAATAAGCATCAACCTTCTTCTTCTTCTTTTATAAGCAACCTTATCTTATGCTTGTTTCTTGCCACTATGAAAATAATTGTTACCATTTGTTTTAGCTACAGCTACCTGTGACAACTGCATCACAACTGTACGCCCCCCATTTGCCAACAAATAGATTTGTCCCTACCCAGTTGTTAGCGACCCTGGTCCGACCGTGGTCTGACTCACCTCTCGACCTTGGTCATGAAGCTGAGTCGGTCAACACGGGTTCAACACTGGTTCATCCCTGGTCGATCCCGGTGTGTTGGTGATGAACAGCTGGTAAAGAGGTAGATACTAGTGGATTTTAGTCCTTTGGCTCCCTTCGATAGCTCAGTTGGTAGAGCGGAGGACTGTAGTGGATCTACCTGACTAAGTAGTTATCACAGGAATCCTTAGGTCGCTGGTTCAAATCCGGCTCGAAGGAGTGACTTTTAAGCAGTTCAACCTATGGTCCACAGTCAAACATGTTGTACGCTGATGTAGTTGCAGAAGAATCATTGTGTGCCCTTGAACACAGTCATATTATGTGCTTGTCTTCTCCAGTCATAAAAAAATGACAGCTCCCTTAGGACTATAGTGGTTAGACCAGGCATTATTAGGTTGCTGGTTCAAATCCGGCTCGTAGCAGTAACTTTTTACTAGATTTAAAAAAATGATCCAGCCGAAAAAAACGAGCCCAGTGTTGCCAACTCTTTTCCAATGAATGTAGCTATCAACACTAGCTCCAAAAGTCCCTAAATCTAGAGAGAAAGTCACCAAGTCTGCAACACTGACAGTCCATCTCTTCAGGCCTCCCTCCAAAGCCACTCCCCCACAATTATCACTACGAACATAAACATATCATAATGAACGTGAATGGCGAACGTGGCTATCGTTAGTACTCACAGCTGTTAAGCTGGCAGCTAAAAATGTTTCTAAAATCTTAACCAACCTCTTTAACTAGCACAAGTTTACTGGTCAACATACTTTATGTGGGTCTCTCACTTCTATTACTGCTGCTTGACAAACAGTTGTTACCTTAGTGAACTATCTGACATGGAGCTTCAAATAGTTCCTTTTCTCCACAATAATTAATTGTGAAAATATGTTTATACAAACTTTTAACTTGTCTGATCCACTTATTTTTCTCCCTGGTTTCTATCATTATGGCTTTGAGATGTCGTGAGTCGTTTCCCCACATAGTTTTTGTTCCGACATGTTTAGCAGAACCATCCTCTAATTAAAAGTCAATTAGGATGTAGTGTCTTACACATGTGGTAGGTGTTTAAAGATAATACCTACAACTTGTTTGTGGCAGCTGCAACATAAACAACATTTCAAAGTGGTAGTTACATGAATAACAAGACTAAGCGCGTGCAGCCATGCTAACAGCTCTGTGGGGCTGGCTAAAAGATCACTCCTTCGAGCCGGATTTGAACCAGCGACCTAAGGATGCCTGGTATTTCCACTACAGTCCTCCGCTCTACCAACTGAGCTATCGAAGGGATGTCACAATACTACAACAGACAGGCATGACGTGTCTGAACTGCTACTAGACTATGTAAACACGGGGCTAAAGCACACACCGCCCTCACTATTGTGTTCAGAATGGGGCACCTATTGTCAGACGACCTCTCTTACAACATTTTTGTGACTGATCGAGTTCAGAATGACCATCATTACCTCCAGTTTATTGTCATAAAAACATATACGTACTGTAAAAACCTGTTGTTCGTCAGCTGCTGTGGAGCTGTTGTAACATAACATATACTGTCATAAACATGAAGCTTAGCTCCCAAAACTTGCAGCCAATGAGCACAGTATTTAAATCAACCACGACTTAGTTCATGACTTACTGTATCCGTCATCTGGTTTTCAACTGCTAGAATACAGTATGTGTGACGGTGGATTATAGGTTTAAACACTTAAAAGTCACTCCTTCGAACCGGATTTGAACCAGTGACCTAAGGATGTCTGATATTTCCACTACAGTCCTCCGCTCTACCAACTGAGCTATCGAAGGGATGTTGCAATGACTAAGCAGGGATTCTTTTTAAACACAATAGTGCGGGCTAATGCGGGCTGAGTGTTTAGCAGGGGGGCTATTGTTTGAGTAAAAGCCCTTGTTTACATAATCCATAGTTCACAGAGCAGGGGCGACAGTAGACCAACTGCGTTTTCCCTCTGTCTCTGATTCCCTCTGTGTGTCACCAGATACGACGAGGAGCAGGCGCAGAGCGAGAATGCCGAGCGTGACCTGCGAAGCCGCTCGGGTCAGTCCCTGGGATCAAAGGGCACCAAGGGGAGTGCAGGCGTTCGCCCCGCTGCTGCCACTTGGAAGTGAGGTGATATCGGGGACTCTTAGTGACTTCCTGTGCATAATTACAGGATCCAACAGTAGGGCACACGGATAAAAGATACTTTATATCCCAGCTTTTCGATGGTGGGCTGCTCCCTGTCTCCACATTTCATGAGTTCACAGAGGGCAACAACCCTACTGCTGGAGGGGAGGAAAATCAACAATGTGGCCACATTTGGGGAGTTTAAAGGCCGGAGTTTGTCGCCGTTTGTATGAATGAGTAACTAAAAATGTAGACATTATGTTGGTGGGGTCAATGCCTCGATGGCAGCAGCGACAGCAGCTCTCAAGATAAGGAAAAACGTCCCCAAAAACCTAATGACAGGAAGAAAAAAAAGTGGATTGCACCTTGGATGACTAGGGGTGGTAAAATGGCAACTACACCAATGAAAAGAAAGTTATATCCATCAATGGGATAAAAATCCAACATGAACAACGAGGTTTAGAACAACCTGAACTATGCATGATTACTGAGTCCTGACACTTTACGGTGCTAAAAAGAAGGAGCTCCGTGAGATGAAGTGGTTTGAAAAATGAATCTAGAGGGACAAGAGGGTATAAAGATATAATATACCGATAGGCAGAATTAACAGTACTAAATGTGTATAGACTGCAAAATAGAATTTAATAATCTTTTTTTATATGTTTATTATCAGTATGTATATGCAGAGGTCGGGGGGTCATTAAGATTGATTGTATTCAGTGTGCTGTTGCACTTTATCACTTCATTTTTGCTTGAATATTAAATAGATATGTTGCATTTTGAGTTGAATGTCATATCTGCTGCACATCTAAACTCTTAATATGTGTTGGGAATGTATGCATTCTTAGCTGTCAACTGTTTATGTCCTGTAACTACTGAAATATTGAACACCTACGATGAGTGAGAGAGTGATGAGCTTCGTTATTTTTAGTTTTCTGCAGTATACGTTGTGGTATTTTAAAACAGAGCTAACACCATTTTAGGGCTGCAACAAACGAGTATTTTCATTGTCGATTAATCTGTTGATTATTTTCTCGATTAATCGATTAGTTGTTTTGGTCTATAAAATGTCAGAAAATGGTGAAAAATGTCAATCAGTGTGTCCCAAAGTCCAAGATGACATCCTCAAAGGTCTTGTTTTGTCCATAACTCACAGATATTCAGTTAACTGTCATAGACGAGTAAATTCACATTTAAGAAGCCAGAGAATCAGAGATTTTCTTTAAAATATATTCAAACCGATTAATCAATTATCAAAATAGTTGCCGATTAATATAATAGTTGACAATCGATTAATCGTTGCAGCTCTACAAAATGTAACTAGATACATGCATCACTTAGGCAATGATTAGGGTGATTAATCATTAATCAAGGCTAAAGTCCATTATCCAGATTATCATAATAATCACTTTATTTACTCTGAAACAATGAGTGTCTTCTGTGAATGAATGAAAGAAAGGTGTTGAAAGGGTTCCAGAGAACGGATTCCTATACCCAGATTGTGATTAAATCAAGCTGTTGATACTGAAACAACAGAAATGAAATGGTTGATTCTTGAAGTGAAATAACAAACTGAAGGAAGGTTTTTTTGTTTGTTTGTTTCTTGTCACTCCTCTGTGGTAAGGGGCCCTATTAGCCTTTGTTGAATCTAATCTGTAGATTAATCAGGGGTCAATCCTTCAAAAGCCAAATGACCTTTATGTTCTTGCTGTGACTTGCAGTAAAGTAAGCCTCTGCAAGGCACCGTTCCTTAACCTTGAATTGAAAGTTTGACACTCCCCCACCACCACACCTTGTGGTTTCCTCCTGGGGCTGGTTACATGCAGAATAGCAGTTTATCGACATGTGGGTGTGTGATCTCTAACCAAATTCCCCCTAACCACCTGATCAGTATTAGTCATCATTGGGCAGGAAGACATACCCATCCTCCTCTGCTAGAGACTAAATTTACTGCGAGATGAATTTAACTATGTGGTGTGTCCGACAGTCAAATGAGGCTGACATCAGGCTACGTTCTCACTGCTGGTTTTCTTTGTTGTGGTTATAAATCGTGCAACTTGTGTTGTGTACATGACACGAAGCGTTTCTGTTTTTAGCTTTGCAGCAATGAGATCTCTCTGTATGAGAAATGCATCATTTCCTTTTTAGTTTGTGTCTACCTTTCAATAAAATATCCATTTTGGTGCTGCCTTGACAATAAACCATGTTCATTTTAGAGTGAGAGAGAATATGTTTTTGTGATTTGGGTGAGCTGAGCGTTTTTTTTTAAGTGTCTTATTTCGAGTTAAGGGAAAGATTTGTTCTAATTTGTGGACAGTTCTCACGTCCTCTCAACTTCATGGGAAGCAAAAATAGCAATTTAGATATACTGTTGTAAATATATATTTAGATATGGGCTATCTCTTTTCAGATTACAGAATTAGTTCATGGCTTCCGCATAAACACAGACTCATTTCATTAAAAGAAACATGAGACGGTTAACCCTATATTCTAAAAAGGCACATAATGAGTCTGAATTTGTGTCATTAGAGTTTGCTTGATATATTTTTGCATGGGGAAACACGCTATCTTACACCATTTTAGTTTGCAGCTAAACATGCGCCTCAATTATTTTATTATTTTATTTATTTATTTGATGTAATGTTATGGTCACACATTGTACATTTCACAGCACACAGTGAGATTTAGCTACCGCATTTAACCCATCCTAGTATATTAGGAGCAGTGGGCAGCTACTATACAGCGCCTGGGGAGCAGTTTTTGGGGGTCGGTGTCTTGCTCATGGGCACCTCGGCAGTGCCCAGGGGGCAAACTGGCACCTCTCCAGCTAATAGTCCACACTCCGTACTTGGTCTGTGCGGGGACTTGAACTGGCGACCCCCTGATTCCTAAGCCGAGCCACTTTTATATGACCTGTGAAATAAATAACCTCTGAATTTATGAACTCTGTTGCCATAGATTGGTGTATTTAAAACTTTAATTAAAGCAGGATTACCAAACAGGCAACTACCTCAGGGCCCCCAAAGGGTCACTCGGTCCAAATTTAAGAATATGCACCACTATAGCACAACTTCACCTAGAATGGTAGAGGCCTTACTTTCATAGAGTTTAAGAGCAATCAAACTAATCCTCCTCCTTTACTGACAGACCCCTAGAAGCCTCTGGAGGGCCCCTGGAGGGCCCCAGACCTCATACTGGGAACCAGTGCCTAGGGTGCCTCAAGATAAAGTAACCAGAGAAACTTTTCAAGGGATATGACGTCAGACAGCCTCGCCTCTCCATAGTTTGCATCATGAAGCTAACCAGTCCTAAATGTTGCAACAGCGGAAGTTGGGTGATTTCAAAATAATGGTTATATTATTGGATTATTATTATTACTGATGCATTCATTTGTAACTACCATATCAATGTTGTAGGAGGATCAAATGTTATATGCTCTACTTTATATAAACTTAAACAGTTTTAACTGCAACATATATTGTATTTTTTTTTTTTTTATTGTCACACATTGTATATAGCACAGCATACAGTGAAGTTTAGCTACTGTATTTAACCCATCTTAGTATATTAGGAGCAGTGGGCAGCTACTATACAGCGCCTTGGGAGCAGTTTTTGGGGGTCAGTGTCTTGCTCATGGGCACCTTGGCAGTGCCCAGGGGGCAAACTGGCACCTCTCCAGCTAATAGTCCACACTCCGTACTTGGTCTGTGCGGGGAATAACTGTTTATCATTAATTTATACAATGATTTATATATATAATTTATCTTTGTTGTAGGTCTATGGTACGACGGTACGACGGAGTAGTAGGGCCACATTGAGGAAAAAAAAATAAATCTGAGATTTCGAGAATAAAGTCATAATATTAAGAGAAAAAAGTCGTAGTATTATCAGAATAAAGTCATAATATTATAAAGTAGTAATTTTACGTGTCATTTTCTTTTTTTCTAGTAAAGTTATGACTTTATTCTTGTAATATAACAACTTTTTTCTCGTAATGTTATGACTATTTTCTCGTAAAGTTATGACTTTATTCTCGTAATATTATGACTTTATTCACGTAAAGTTATGACTTTATTCACGTAAAGTTATGACTTTATTCTCGTAACATTATGACTATTTTCTCGTAACATTATTTCTATTTTCTCGTAAAGTTATGACTTTCTTCTCATAAAGTTACGACTTTTTTCTCGTAACATTACGACTTTATTCTTGTAACATTACGAGTTTTTTCTCGTATTATGACTTTATTCTGTAAATCTCAGATGTTTTTCCCTCAACGTGGCCCTAATACTCCATCGTACATTGTCTCTTTGGCCCTCACTGCATTAGACTTATATACTATAAACTTACACTATAAACTGTGTTACCTTCATCACAATGATCAAATATTTTGCGGCTCCAGACAGATTTTTTCTCTTTTTTTTGCCTAAAATGTCTCTTTTGATAGTAAAGATTGCTGACCCCTGACCTAGAGACAAAAAAAACCAACAATCTGCAACAGTCCTTAGTAATATTTACTTTCCTCCCTCGTCTTATTTTGAAAACATCAACCGGATGTGCTGCACCGCACTGAGGCTAACTGACGGGTTGTGTCAGTCAGTCGATGGATGGTTCCGCTGCAGAGCAGAAAAACGGGCGAAAAGATCAGTAAATTAACACCTCCAGGAGAATTAACCCTTCAACTAAACCCTAACCCGTCAAGAGGAATAAACCTACTGCCAGGTAAGCTCAAACCAACACTTTAAGGTCGTGTATTTTAACTTTTTTTTACTAAAAGGGGGCTAACATTTGAGCTAAAGGGGCTAACGTTAAAGTTAACTAACTTCCCGTTGGGAGGTAGTTAGTTGTGTCACAGTGTTTAATGTCCGACCTCTGGTTGTTATGAACCATTAATTCATGTAGTAGTATTAAGATGTTTGTCTAGTTTTCACACAGAGAGAGAGAGACTAGGCTTACATTTGCCTGTAGTGATAAAGGGCGGGGCAGGTTTCACAAGTAAAGATAACCCTCCTGGTTCATGTCATATCATCCTGCATGGTATGCTTAACTATATTACATGATTTTATGTTTTTCCATGGAGAGAAATAGCTCAGTTGCCTGTTTCCCATGCTCCCTGCTCTCTGGGTTAAATTGCGCAGTGCCAGCTTGCTGCCAAGTTCAGACCTCAATTCAATTCAAACAACTTTATTAATCCCTCTAGGGGCAATTGGTTTGGTGCAGCTTGTGCATAAAAACATAGATAAAACACAGTGGCACACAACAACAACAACAATATATGTAAGCTTTAAAAATATATATAAAACAGGACCCAAAACGATTACTGATGTAAAGTCCTGACTCCTGTACTGGCACATTTAACCCAACAAAAAAAAAAAACATGTTTAGGTTTCTCATTGTTTTTTATTTATTTATTTGTATTTATTTTGCAAAATTTAAGACTATACAACATAACAAAAAAATAAATTAATAATATAAAGTGCAGGAAGAGGCAAAAAACCCACTGGGCTTATCTGAAGCCTCCACCTAGAGACAGGATTAATATGAAGAAATAATATGACTACATAATATAATAACATATAATTTGCAGTATATCCTTTTCGACACGTGTCATTGTTTTTTTTGGGTTTTTTTCAATATTATATTTATTGTTTTTTGTTCATTTTGAAACAGAACAAACATTCACAAACAATAATAACATTCTCGGTACAAAGAAACTTAATAAACCTAATATTAATATAAAATAAGCCAGTATAGGTACAGGAAAAAAATATTATACACAAAAAATAGATATATAAGTAAAAATAATATACACAAGTAAAAGAAATAAAATTTAAAACAATAAAATAAAATAAAATCTATTTATATATACATATATATATATATATACATACATACACATATACGCACACACAGTATATACACATACAAAAACACATACATATAATCAATAAAAAAAATCAGTGTACAATTCAGTCATCATCCTATTCTATCTCCCTATTCACAATCATCCTGCTCCAGCAATGATACAAATTACAATTACTTTGGAGTTACGGTGGTAGCACCAATCCTTATCGGATCACAGGGATCTACAGTCAGGCCGTTCATAAAATGTATGAAAGGTTTCCACATCATATAAAAATCCTCAACTTTACCTCTTACTATGAAAGTCAGTTTTTCTAATGCCAGACTAGAAGACATCTCTTTAATCCATTGACTAGAGTTAGGTCTCAGAATATCCTTCCATTTTAAAGGTTTCTCATTGTTATATTATGATCATTTTGCAATACATCCTTGTCGACACGAGGTTATTAGTCACGTGAAGCAGGGGAACTGGCCTATCATCTGAGCATGACAAACAGAGACAATACTCATGCTATATTCATCATGAATCAGTGGAAGTTATCAGTCATCACAGTCATGCAGCAGGAGCATTTAGACATGCCTAGTGACAGCAGTGGGGTTTGACATCTGTGTGGTTTGTGTGTGTTGGTGTAGTAGTGTTGTCAGGGTGAAGCAGTAGTGAAAGCTCTAGTTCCTTTATTTCTGGGGGGCCATGTGAACTGATTGCTCCGAGCTAAACTTAGAATGGGTATTCCTATTTAGGCTGAAGGCACTGCTCTCCATTTAGAGAGATCTTTATTTGGTGTATTCTCCAAGAGCACACACGAAGCAGTTAAAGGAATATGTCTGTTCTCTATTTTGTGATGTTTTGTAGACCAAATATGAATCAATTTATCCAGAAAAGATTGGTCGAGAGATAGAAAATGAATTTGTCTTTTTTCATGCTTAAATGCCAAACATTAGCTCGTACCAGCTTCCTAAATGTAAGTATTTTATATTATACCATTGATAACTGAATATCAAACCCAGTCGCACAGCAGTTCGTGAAATAGTCACGAAATTTAATGTATTGATTAATGTACATAGACACAAATTTCACATTTTTTTTCGTGAAGGTCAGCATGAAATCAATTCGTACTGCATGTAATCCACATAATTGTGAAACAGGGAGTATAAAGAGAGGTGAACGCCGCGTAGCGAGGAGATTGGGATGGATAGGTGTTTGTGTACCGTGTGAAACCACAAGTCAAAGTTGATTTGTTTGTCATGTAACTTGGGTGTGTTGGTCAGACAAAACAAGACATTTGAAGATGTCACCTTGTACTTTCTGGTGTTAGACTAAATGATTAATTGAGAAAATAATCAGCAAATGAATTGATCATGAAAATATATTGTTAGTTGCATCCCTTATTCACAGGCCTTTTCTGTAGTATAGTATAGAAGACACCATAGAAGGTCACAGGGTTAGCAGGATGACTTTTTTTCATGGCACTTTCCTGAAAAGTCTGCAGCTTTAAATGCATCACATGAGGCTGTGCGTGCAGGACAGGGGCTTCCACAGGAAAAAGTCCAGAATTTGCCTGTCGGTGACGTCAGGATCTCCCCTTCCCCTGTCATGTAATACTGAATTTCCCTCCATTATGTTCCTCTCTATGCTGCTGCCGTGTCCAGTGGAAAACGCCTGAAAGTGTGGAACAAATGCCATTGTTTCTCCATGACCATGGAGCAAGTTTTTTTTTTTTTTTAGCAGGCGCACTGGTCAGTTATGTTGAGGGTACAGTTGACCTGATGGACCACCAGTTTCATTGTTTCGCTCCCTGTCAGTGATCTCTATAAAGGCTGCAGTGAGTAATCGAGAGGCTCTACATTCGAAAGGCCATACTCCTGTGAGATCAGCAGTCCCGTGCAGCTGTTGAGCTCACACGAGGAAGGAGGGCAGAGGTGAATGACTGACAGGGAAAGAAAATCAAGGTCGTGACCTGCGACTGCCATGGAAACTCTTGACCTTCAAGCTTGCGTGCAACAAGAGAGAAAGAAGCAAAGGAACGACTGTATTTTCTTCTCTCATAGCTCAGTCGGGATTAAGCAGCGTCCTGCTGTGAAACCGCAATATTGAAGGGATAGATCAGCTCAGCTGCACTCCCTCTGCCTCTGAGATATTGCAGGCGTTTTATGCAACAAAGGAAGGAAATGGAAACGAACAAAAAATGTCACCCCTGCTTAGATAAGCAATTTTCATGTGATTAAGACATTGCAGCATTGGCAAAGTAGAGTGCTAGAGTATTTTTTTAAGCTTGATTATTATGTAATCACACTTACTTCCTTCAATCCCCATGATTAGCATTTGTACTGAGGATTTAAATACATTTTTTTAAGCAAAAATGGCACAAAACCTCTGCTTGCAGCGTCTTTAATATGAAGATTTGCTGGTTTTCTCTGTGTTATATAATTGTAAACTAAATATATTTGGGTTTTGAACTGTTGGCTGGACAAAACAATACATTTTAAGTCATCAACAAGGAAAATGTGATGGGCATTTCCAGTATTTGCTGACATTTTATAGACCAAACAATGAATAGAGAAAATAGTCTGCAGATTAATCAATATTGAAAATAATTGTAAGGTGCAGCCATGATTATCGATCATATAAGACAAAGAAATGGAGCAAATCCTCACATTTGAGAAACTGGAACAAGGAAATCTGGGAGGTCTCAGTATTTAGCAGGAAACTGAATATAACACAGCAACCTTCAGGATAACTCCACTTACTGTGCAAACATTTCCCCTCTCCAGCAGTTACTGATTAATAGGCCGGCCACATTGAGGCAGAACGAAATGTTGAGATTGTGTGACATTAATCTGTCGATGTCCTTGCTATATTCTCTTGATAAGAGGTTGTTCTGAAGTGACCTGCCTCAATCACTACAGTTTAAATCACAAAACCTCCTACATCTTTATGGGTTAGATGTGCTAAAAAATGGGTTTAAGTACCACTCATGCTGGTTACCTGGCGCTCTGATTATCTTTTTCACCCTCTAACTTAAACAAACACAACTTCAGGGCAGGTATGCATGTGCCTGTCAGATGTGTATGCGCTCATCTCTGCTGTCTACAGCAACAGTATCCTGTTGTTTCCTGCTTCTCAGCCCCATTCATGACACTATTACTGAGTGACAACCCCCAGAGCACTCTGAGAAACATAAACACGGGGTGAATAGACAGTCTGCTGCTGGTTTGTGGGAAAGAATATGCTCTTGTACACAAAGGCCTATTTTGCCTTGACATCTTTCCAACTATTTAGCATATTTGGTTGCGTCTTCTTCATCTATCTCCACTTTCCCCTCCCTACGCTGGTTGTGAAGGTCATTGGCCTCAAGGACTGGGTATCGTTTTTAAAAAATTACGATACCAATAGAGTATCAATATGAATGGAAGCTGTGTGTGTGTCCCACTGGCTAGCTAATCGTCGCACTGCACAGCACTCATACAGCGGATACTGCTGATTACCCACGGTGGCAGGGCCGCATATCATGGAAGCGTAATGGACCTTTCACAAAGAATGTGGTAACGGCGCCACTGCGCTCTGAAACCCATTATTTCCAATGGCTTGCACAGCACAACAACGGCTTTTCGCTGCTAAGATATCTCCGTGTTCAGAGCCGCGTGCAGGCAGGCAATCCCGGCTGTATGGGTTCAAGGACACTTGCAGTGATTGGCTGCGAGCAAAACCATACAAATATTATTTTTTTTTCTAGATCTGGGCACAAAAAGGATCAATTGCAGGCATTGTTTGACTGGAGAAGTTTCAAATCAACTTGGTACTGGGTTATTTCGGACGATACCTTTAAAGGTATTGAGTACCGATACCCATCCCTACTGGCCTCTCGTTTCCATTTCCAACAGCATAGTGCAGTAAGCTTTCATGTGCTTTTAATAACACACATGTCATCTCTTGCTGTCTTACTATCATCCTCTCTTCCACCCTTTAGCTCTGCAGCTGGTCACATGCAGCTGTCGCTCTGAATCATCATTCACGAATCAACAAACTACCAATATTTGTTAAGCCTACTTCTGCTTTAAAACAGCCATGTCAGCCTCATCTGTGCAAATTTGGATACAAATGAGTTGTATGAGTAGTGAGTCGGTTTCGGCATTGTAGCATTGAGGAATGCAGTCGTTCACTTCTATCTTAAGGCTGTTGTTGGCGACCAAATTCCAGCGTGCTCAGTACATTTACTTATCAGTCTTTAGTGGGTATCATTGTTGTGTTTGATTACGTAAGCCTGTAATCTAAGAACCCCTGTTCCAGTTTCTGCAGCCTTGATGAAATCATGCATTTCTTAGCAGAAAAGATGTATGTGCTTATTTGTCACTTCAAATGTAGATGACAAAAACAATTCCAGATGGTAATCTGTTCATCTTATATTCTCTACTAATTTTGCTCATTCCCCTTGTGTTTTTTGGGTTGTGCATAGCAGCACACAGTGTTGGGTTTTGCAGTAGACTGACAGATTAAGTGGACTTCAGACCTGGCTTTGGTCAACACAGCATTGTTTACAGTCGTAGGTCAAGCTGCGTTCAATTGTTTAACACAGTCCCCATGTCCTCCAGAGCCAAGGGTGTGCAGATGCTTGTTCCTGTTTGCTGTTGATTGCATCAGGTCTGGGAAATACATTGTTGCGCGTGAAGATTTTTTGGCATTTTTCTGTACATCTGTGCCTTTTTATATTTTAATAAGTTTTGCTAGTAGAGTCTCTTGATTAAAAGCAACATATCTAGATCTGAAGTCTACGAAACCTTTTGGAGGTTTGTCCTCAGCAGCGTTTTACGTAAGAAGACTTGTTGCCGTGTTTAGACTAGATATTTGTGGCTCGTTCCATGCGTCCCTTGTGTGTCCCTCTCGTGTTTTTGCAGCAGTGATTGGGGAATGAAGAATATGGACAGCTGGTGGGGAAATGCCAAAGGGACAAGATGACAAGACTGGGCTGGATAGTGTGTGATATTTTGTGCTGAGAAATGGGCTCCCATGGTTTTTGTTTTTCTATTACGCACACATCTTGCAGAATTCAACTGTGTGATGGATCTCTGGCGGTCCACACAGCACATTAATATTGATATTAATGCTTGTGAGGGTTTGAACAAACAGAAAACTCTGGACTTTTGCCCTGTATATAAAGTACACAGTACGTGTTTTGTGTGTGTAGTCGAAGTTTTCGGATTCAAGATGATTTCAAATCTGACAGTCTGACATCAATATAGTAGGAATATAACAATAATAATATCATATTACTTTAATATATAAGATACCTTCATAATGTGAGAGCTGCAACTAACACGCTGTTCCCTGCTTTGTTGTATCAAGGCTATCATCATTCATGAGGAAGTTGAGTAAAATCAAACGTGTGGTTTTCTCTAGAAGAAGTGACAGACAGCATCTGTTTGTGTGTGTTTGTCTGTTTGACTGACCTGATTGTAAACTACAAACACAGTTAAAGAGACGATTGTTCCCCAGCTAGCAGTGATCACAATACCACCCTCTGTCCAATCCTGCCCTGGAGGGCACGGGCCACTGACCACTGGCCAACATGCATACACACACACACACACACACACTAAGCACCAGCCACCGTCCACTCTCTGTCACGCTCAACTGAAAGAGGCCCTGTGTGTTAAAATGCATCTTTTGTGATCCGATCACAAGTGGATAGCTCCAGATAAGAGATTACTTACATTATTGATGTTTGAATGAGTGTAACTGACGATCAGACTAGTCTACAAAATCAAAAGTGAAGGAGAAAGAGAGAGACAGAGACTTTGGGGTTTTCATTTGGCCCTCTTTTTATCGGTATCAGTGAAATCTTGTACCAAGAAATAGCTGTACAGACAGATCAAAAAATGCTTTTAATATGCATAATATAGGGTTGCTTTCACATACACTATTTCACAAATTTGTATTATTATTTTATAGATTGCATTTTTATTGAGATTTATTTATTTAGTTATTTGTACTAATTTAAATCTGAGGAAAGTTTTCCATTTTAAATTTACATTTTATGATTTTGACTAAGGCTTCAGCTAACGATTATTCTCATTATTGATTAAAGTTTTTTTCATAAAAGGTCAGAATATAGTGAAAAATACCCATGACAAAGGACTAAGATGACTTGTTTTGTCCTAACAACTAGTAATGCACCGATACCGATACTGGTATCGTATATCAGTCCGATATTGACTCAAATACCTGGATGGGGTATCGATGACAATAGGCCGATCTGGTATCAGATACCATTAATTTGAAATAATAATTCAGTAAATTTCTATCTATGTATTTATTTGTTACATTTTGTTTTACAAAGTTAGCAAAAAATGTTCAAGCCTGATGTTTCCTTACACATAAAATAATGATCCCAGTCACTTCCATACAGTGAGGCATACAGCCTATTAATTAAACACTGGTATTGGATCGGTACTCAGTATCGGACGATATACCAAAGCCCAAGTATCGGTATTGGGACTTTAAAAGTCGGATCGGTGCGTCCCTACTAAAAACAGTCCAAAACCTAAAGAAAGAAGAAGCTGTAAATGAGGAATGTTTGCATTTCTGCTTGAAAAATGACCAACGATTAATAGATTATCCAAATAATTATTTTTCTGTCAATTGACTAATTGTTTTCAGCTCAACTTTTACAAGTTTATTTTTAAACTTAAAAACGTTCGGCTCGGTCCATATCTTGGTCACAGATTATAGCCTTTTCAACTCTTGATTTGATTTGTTTGTGGCGTACAACAACTTGAATCAATAATTCAGTCTGTTAATTGTTAGAAATAATGACAGATGACCATCACTTATGAATTCAAATGTATTTCCCATCCTAGTAGTGGTTGCAGTTTTCTCAGAGGTGCAATTGAATGCGAGCTGGAAAGTAAAAATTCGATTTTGAGTGGTCACTTGAGATGCATTTTAGACTGACGCCAGGTGTCCGCTGCAGTCTGCCTCAGCTGTACGTAACCACAATCTGAATATATATGGTTACAAGATAGAGTGGGGCCAGTCAAGCTGATGGAGAAGAGAGAGGAAGAGGATGGAGGGGATGAATAAAGAGAGCCTGTTGAGTTTGAAATGATGGCCGTGAGGAGAGAAGAGAGTAACAGAGGATGGTCTGTGGTACCCGTCTGAAGGAAACGGAAGCCGCCCGCTGTGTGCTTCTTGACACTTTCTTTTTCTCCGTCAGACTCCCACACACACACACCAATGTATATAGCTCAGCTGAGACTCTGTGTGCCGCCAGCAACCACTGTGGTTTCAGTTTGTCATGTGTTGAGGGTTGTGAGGTTATAGAAATGGATGAAAACACCCACCTGCTGCCTGGATTATCAAACCAGATCACACACTTTCACTCCCCTTAATCTTCCATTTCTCTCTGTATCACTCCTCTGAACTATTCCTTTTCTTAGTCACAGTATTATTCACCCTCTTATCAGTGTGTGTTGTTGTGACAGAATTATAATGTTGGCTGGATGTTGTCATTCAGCTGTGGGTTTCATAAAGAGAAGAAGAGTGTGACAGTGTTTAACAGACATGTTTCCCTTCCTCTTTGCTGTATATATTTAATAACGCAACTGTCTGTGATGTTGGCTCTTCCCACACTGTATTTGAGAAGCTTACCCTGAAAAACTTTCAATAATAATACATGTTTATCTGATGAATTATGCATATATTTTACAATATATCTACACAATTAATTAATTGTGTTCCCTTTAATTTGTTCATGTTGTAATGGAGCCGGTAGCAATTAATTACATTTTTTTTTTAAACTGTAAACAGCAAATAGCTTATATTTCTACTTGATGAATGGCTAAAAATTAGAGATGCACCGATTGCAATTTTCTTGGCCGATTCGGATTTTTTTTTTTTAAGTCAGAACAGACGATTCGGATTTTCTTTCTTTCTAAGAACTATAATTGAGCATACACATAACATTTTTGTAACTTTTCTTTGAAATTCAATTCTATGTTTATAATAAAACATTGACTAATAAATTATTATTATGAAATTCAATATTCTCCAAAACTGCACCAGGTTACAGGACCTTCTTCTTCTTTTTTTTTAGCTCATATCCCTAAAGAAACGCCTGGTTGTGCTGTAGTAGTATTAGGTATTTCTAACGAGTGAGCTAACAGGGAGTTTTAATCACATTCATTCATTGACACATCATTTGTTTTTATGTGTTTTTCCAGGCCCTACACACTGAGTGTAACTGAGGGCAGCAGAGATGTCGGGCTCCTACGATGACTCCATGATCGACGTCTCCAGTGATAGCTTCTGGGAGGTGAGACGCATGAATCCCTTTACACTACCTGCCCTTTAATCAAGTGTCATAGTGATTTTGTGTTGCTGAAAACTGCTATGTTGAGATGACATTTACATTTGATGAAATCTGAAGAAATCCAGTGAATATAACAACTTTAACAACACAATAATGCTGCTGTAAATTATTCTGTGTTCGCTCTTTATTCTCTAAATAAATAAACTCCACTCAGAGAGCAATGCCTTCGAAGAAATCTAGTGTGATCCATGGCCATAACTACCGTTTTCTAGCTCCTGTTCAACTATCTTTCTCCGTCTGTTGCTGGTTCTCAGGTTGGTAACTACAAACGATCAGTGAAACGGGTAGACGATGGCAATCGGCTCTGTAATGATCTGATGAGCTGTCTTCATGAGCGGGCACGTATTGAAAAGACCTACGCACAGCAGCTCACAGAATGGGGGAAGCGCTGGCGGCAACTCATAGAAAAAGGTAGGAATATAAAAACCTTAAACCTCACATTAGATTATATAGAGCAGTTTTAATTTCCAGAGTCAGACCCTGAGATATTATTTTATTTAGCATACCAACTGTAGTAGAAAAAAGTCCCAGAGATTATGCTTCTTAGGGACAATAATATTAAGATTTCATATAAATGAAAGACTGACTAGTAAATATCTCTTCCCTCAGGCCCTCAGTATGGTACGTTGGAGCGGGCGTGGACCGCTCTGTGCACAGAGGCGGAGAAGGTGAGCGAGCTCCACATGGAGGTGAAATCAGCACTGATGGGAGAAGACTACGAGAAGCTGAAGAACTGGCAGAGAGACTCGTACCACAAACAGATGATCGGCGGCTACAAAGAGACTAAAGAGGCCGATGACGGCTTCCGCAAGGCTCAGAAACCCTGGGCCAAGAGACTCAAAGAGGTGTGGAAGCAATTCCTATCAAATATGTTTTGAACTATAAACAACTAAGCAGTCACCACAAGAAAATGACTGATTACAGCCGTGACTATCAATTTCACCCTTCAGTTCACATGATTACATATTACTGACTCGCTAAGTATTGTTTACCCCTCCATGACTACATGCTTACTAAACAACAACACAGCAGAACCACAGTTGCAGCCTCTTGAGAATAAGAAGCTATTGCCACACATTAGCCACAGTGTGCCAAAGTGGCAGCCAGTAACTGTATTCTGTCGTTCTTTGTAGAAAGGAAGGAAACACTGAGGGCTTTGCAGAGGAGACTTGCACCTCTTAGTTCAAATTCAGGTCAATGTATTTCCTACTACTGCTTTCATTTTAGCAGCCTGTTTACTCGGCAGTACACACATTCCTTTCTTTTGTGCATGTGTATAAGAGCATGCAAGTATTTGTATGTTCGAAGCCACTGAACGTTAAGCAACCTCCAGGCCTTGCTTCCATTTCCTGTGTGTGTGTGATGTCACCAGGGGGTGGTGACATCCCCCCCTTGTCATTGAGCAGCGATAGAACAATACGGTTTTGTATCCCTGCTGGTTTATTGATTGACCAGACAGACAGTGACAAGTGGTAGAGGGCAGAGAGGAAATGAGGCTAATTAATAGGTCTAGAAAATGAGTAGCTGACGCAGGGAGTGTGTCAATAATAGACACATACATGCTAAACTGGACACAGTATTTGACTCATAGTCTTCAGCCCTCGTTGGTTTTTAGCGGATTGACACATACAGTAACTGCTTGTCATTTCAAATTAGGGAGGAGGACATGACCTCATGGTTTGTTCACACGACTGCTCTGGCTTCGGCCCAAATTACACTCGCCACAGCCCAAGACGCTCTTCAGATAAAACCACGAAGGATGAGTTCGCTTCCTCAATTCCTATCTGTTGGAGTTTAAATATAAACAAAGTGACAGAGGAGTGGTTCCTGTCATAAATGCATCACATATCAGACTTACCAGGCGTCAGTGTTTCCAGGTGTTGCGTTGGTTTCTGTATATGAGGTGTTATTCATTCATTCCAGCATTCGTGCGTCTGGGGCCTCAAATTGCCAAGCTTCTCTTAGTAGGAAATTAGTTGTAATGATTCCTAAAATGACAAAATAACACACATTTAGTCACGCTTTTAGGCACAGAGAGAAAAATAAGTTAAATGTCCTTGAAAACCTTCTCCAAAATGACAGAAGCAGCCACATGTATGCACATTTTGTATTAAAAATGAAATACTTTTAGTGACTGACTTTTCCAACAACTTAATCCAAAAAAGATGTTGTAACTTAAATCCCTCAGTCAGACACCAAATGTACCTTAAAAGACTGGCGCTATTGCCTGCATTTTATTTTATCGGTTGAATCCACAGATGGAGACAATGAAGAAGTCCTATCACTCTGCCTGTAAAGAAGAGAAGCTGGCAGCCAGCAGGGAGACCAACAGCAAACTGGAGAGCAACAACAACCCCGAAGCCCAGAAGAAGCTCCAGGAAAAGGTGGAGAAGTGTCAGCAGGAGGCGCAGAAGGTAGGGCTTCCTTTGGAAAAAACCGAGGTCAAAATTGTTTTTTATTTTTCTAGGAAGATTCCTAAAGGTATTCCTGTTCCCATTGCTTGCTCAATTTCCTTCCATTTAGCTTTATAGTTCGGTCTACACCAACCTATGAAGGGCCTTAGTTGAGTTACCTTATAGTAGTCCCCTGTATTCTTTGATAGCTGTAGAGTTTAGTTGGTTTTGTAAACTGGTATATTTCATGACGATCTTAAAGGGGATTATAGTTGAAATTAAGAGCCTGTGTGTTTTGGATGTGTAATTTATAACTCAAGTAAGAACGTAGTCTGCTAAAAAAATGATATCAGCATTGGTAGAGGTCTCGAGATACACAAGTACATCATCAGGTATTCATGTTTTCACTTCATTCCTCCCTTTGTCCCAGACTAAAGAACGCTACGAGAAATCCCTGGAAGAACTCGACAAGTTGACCCCTCAGTATATGGAGAACATGGAGCAGGTGTTTGAGCAGTGGCAGCAGTTTGAAGACAAACGAATCCGCTTCTTCAGCGAGCTGCTGCTGGAGGTTAAACAGCACCTGGATCTCTCAACCAATCACAGGTCAGACACATGGACAGTCACAGGGGTTGCTCTTCTCCAGTCATTGGTCAGACCGGCCATTTAATGTCTGAATACATAAATATAGCCGCAGCCGGTGAACAGTGCTGTGAGAGATGCTTGAGATTTTAAATCATCTAGAAAATAATGTACAATATTGTTTCCATAGATTCCAGACAATCTACCACACGCTGGAAGACACAGTCTCTGCTACTGATGCCGAAGACGACCTGAAATGGTTCCGGTCCAATCACGGCCCCGGCATGCCAATGAACTGGCCCCAGTTTGAGGTACTACCGCCTTGATTTATACTAATAAAAGAGTGGGAGAGTGGCTCTCAAAAAGATGTCATATCACAGACCACAAACAGACACACATTAGGTCATCATGCTCACTCACTTTATTTAATCACATGAACTCTTACGGAGGGTTTTTTGTAGTTGCGGACTTGAAGACACAGAGTAATAGTCCTTATATATTAGTAATACACTCACTATGGATAAGTATCTCGTACAACTCCACTTCAAAACACCCAAACTATCCCTTTAAAGACCACTGGTGCTCTCCCAGGCCTAACTACGGGAACCACCAGTAAAAAGGACGACGGACCATGAAGTCGTGCTGAAAAAAATGTCAAGGGCAGTATTGCAATAGCTTTTTACAACATTACACGTAGCCCTGGCAGGAATTAATGCCCAGTGTCATTTTTGTCATTGATATATGCTGTTTGGCAGCAGGAGGTGGAAGTAAATCTCTCCTCAGCAGTCAGAGTGGCAATGAGGAATGTAGAGATATCATCTTCCCAACAGGAGGTGAAATAAGAAAAAGAGGACGGGAAGGCAAAGAGAAGCTTCATGTGCTTGCAATGCTTCAATTTATAGTTCTTTTGAGTGCTCTTGCAGGCCTAGCTGTTACAATGGGGAGCCTTGTTCCACTTCCTTCATTACCAGGCTGTTTTTCTTTCTGAGTAATGCTTGGTTTTTTGGAAAGGAATACGTTTTTTCTGTGACAAGATTCACATACAAAAAAAGAGTGCGACGTAACCTGTTAGACAGCCAAAAGAAACTTGAATGAATAATTAATGTCAAAAACAATACAGCACGCTCATATCTTGATTATTCTGCAAGCTACTGGCTCTTTAGTTCATGTTGTTTGTTATAGAAGCAATCCCTACAATCATTTGTCATTGCTACATTCACAAACTAACCATTTCTGCAGCTCACAGTGTATACTCCACAGCTTTAGGATCAGACTGTGTCGTCCACATTAACCCTTTTTCCACACCTGCTTCCCTTTCCCCGTGTCTGACAGAATTTGGACTGGTCCGATCCTCGCTCCTTTAAGAGAAGGTCCATTGTAGTGAGTTCTGCATGGGAGGGCTGTTCTTTTTCAGCCATGAGGGGGGGGAGATCCTTTTTTTTCCAATAACACTCTCACTCCTTACTGCTTCTATTTATGTGTGTGTTTGAGGTGGTTGCGTTTATATCTTGTATTCAAGTTTCAAAGAATATTAATAGGACAAAGATGACTGTCCCTGCCAAAGTATGTTAACATATCCACCTCTGATAACTACAGGATGCTTACATACCTGTTCCTGGATATCAGACTGACTCTATACCACTGTTAAGACAGCTCAGACTCTCTGTTCTTTCTAACCTTTGAACTCTGTCCCCTCAGTGGCCCTTCCACTTATTACTCTGTCCATGTGAACCCTGCAGTACGTCACATGATGCCACCATAGCTCAGCAATGTCACAGAAGAGTCTCAGAGGTCATAAACTAGACAAGGAAGATCTTTTGATCTTTGGCCTGATAAATCAGAGGGGTAAGACAAGGACTTTGTAGATCTCAGAGGTCACACTCGATAGTGTACTATATCATTTATATGAAAGAGGGCCTTTACAAGGGCTGTCTGAATTATGATTATTTATGTGAGACGTCTTGCTGCTGCCATGTCATGATAGATGCTGGAAATTTCTACTGTGGGCAAAAATTCTCACCGGGGGCTTGACATTAAGCTTTCTCAGCTAATTGATGTTTTAGTTGCTCATTAGCCAAACTTACTTGTCTGAAATGGAAAATGAAGGCCTACTAAAAAATAAATAAAATCAACAGGGATTTGGACAATTATTATAATCTACTAATGTACAAAACATACAATTGGTATGCTCTACTCAAAGCTCATTAGTCTTTCCACTGGTCCAACAATCACCAACTCTGGTGCTTTGTACAGATTATTGGCATTAGTAGTTTTAATTACAGTATGTATTATAAGCTGCCAGGAGCTAATGTAAGGAAGGTAAACAGGTCATACTTCCCTCTCTAATATCTGTTTTGTATTGCTGTGGAAACATCTCCTTTAAACAACTGTATTTATTCAAGTTTCTTGCCAAAATCTACATTTTACAAAATTACGTTTGAACTGGGGTTGTCAAAGTTACCACGTTAATAACGCGTCAATGCAAATTTGTTTTAACGCCACTAATTTCTTTAACGCAACTTGCGATTTCTAGGTTGTACCAGGCTCAATAACACTCCAAACAACTGGCATGGCCATCTTCAAAGGGGTCCAATGACCTCTGACCTCAAGATATGTGAATTAAAATGTGTTCTGTGGGTACCCACGAGTCTCCCCTTTACAGACATATGCCCACTTGATGATAATCACATGCAGTTTGGGGCAAGTCATAGTCAAGTCAGCACACTGACAGCTGTTGTTGCCTGTTGGACTTAAGTTTGCCAAAAACATTTTCTCTTCTATAACTGTGTGGCTGTTGTGATCTCTCTCTTGCTCCACTCTCCCTGGTTATCCTCTGGTGTGGGGGTTGGGGGGAGGGAGACTCCTGGGTGCTGTGTTTCTTTCAACAGGTGATGGATACTGTACATGGTGGTGTCTCTCATCTTATCAGGCCTGCGCTGTACTGTATAAACGCTCATCTTGCATGTACAGTTTCACAATCCAGAGTCGGTGTCACAGCCTGTTTCACAGATTTCTGTGTGTGTATATTGCTGTGCACATGTCTGTGGATTGTTCTCCCACTGCCAGCTGTGAAAGCATGTTTTGAACCAAGCTCAACCACCAGTAGTAGACGTAATACTTGACTCTGACGTGTGTCTGTGTGTGTTTGTGTCTACCAGGACTGGTCCATAGACCTGAACCGAACCCTCAGCAGACGAGAAAAGAAGAAGCCAGAGGGCGTCACACTGACGGGCATCAGTCAAACCGGGTCAGACCAGCCGGTCCAGCCTGCCAAAACCAGCAGCAGGTAGATATCTGATCACTCACTGACTCACTTTTCCTGTCTCTAACAAACACACAGAAAACTGAGCATGTGTTCCTAATGCACACACACAAACACACTCACTTACCCGTCCAAACCCCCACATCAGAGATAATCCCAGCGCACCACACATGGCGTCTTCCTCTCCAGGAATGCCTGTAAAACGTTACATAAGTGAAGCTCCGGGAGTGACGTCAAGGTATACTGCCGTTTCCATGGCAACGGTAAACATTTTGTCACCGTTTGTTGGGAAAGAATTCACCCCAGCGAGACTAAAGTCGGCTGGTGCATAGTTGAAAGCGAGCCAAAAAGTAATGTGGAAACCTATTACTCACACACACACAAAGGGAGACTTTCATAGCATGGATATTAGTACCGGGAAGTTCAAAGAAGGCCAGATTAGTTTTTAAGTCAAACACCTGCACCTGGATTGAGCAAGTTTGTGATTAAAGGAAAGATTAAAAGAAATACTAAAACAAAGTTTAGCTAAATAACATGTTTTTATGACAGAAAAGGAGTGTATGAATCACCGGCTTGTTTGAGATTTAAGCAGAATGGTAGCAACAAAAGCTCTAAGGCCCCAAACAGTGTCTTTTTGTTGCCAGATCAGACAGCTCATTTTTTGCAGTTTGCTGCTTCTTTTTTATTTCATGTATTGCTAGGCAACCACCAAATTAGTGCTAACGTTACCTTATTACAAACCATGAACTCTATGCGACCCAAATAGTTAATAGAACAGTTTAAATTAGTGAAAACAACTTACCTGAAATCTCAAGTAGGCTACTGCACTAATCTATCTCCTGCTGTTTCCTGTTCGTGGTAACTACGGTTGGTAAAGTCATAAAGCTCCGGGTATCTCACCACAATGAGAAAAAAAAACGCTAATGACGTCGGGCGCTTTTCCGCTCTGAGTTGAATTCTTTTCAACTCGAGGCGTTCAGGACACTCCTGTAAAAACGCAGGGCGCACAGAGTGGATAAACGTTGAGCTGCTCAGTAACGCAAAAGCAGTGCACAAAATGCTTCAATCTCATTGAAAACAATTACAAAAAATTCGCCCCAGGCTGCTAAAACTGTCTGATCGAGGCCTAATGATGTGTAATGGAATTAGACTAGACGCTCTTCATGTTTGATTGGCAGGTTTTAATAGCATGATGTCACCTTTTTAAGATAAGATAAGAGCTTAGTTGTCCCCGCGGAGAAATGTGTCTGGTGTTGTGGCAACAGCACCAAGGACATAACAGTGGTTCATAGAAACGACAACAAACATCTGATTAAGATATAAACTTCTCATGCATCCATCATCACGGTGCAAATTACAGTTTTGTATTTATATCTATTATTCAGAATTGTAAGTGAATTTAGTCGTGGTTATCCCGTCTTGAGTTCTGGCCACTCTCATCTTATTATCCAGACATCAGTAGGAAGTGGCGTGTATGAGAGCACTAGAGGAGTGTCTAGAGGAGTCAACAAAGGGAATGTCAGGCACAGAAAGTATTTGCCCTTTGAACTTGGGAATGTTGTCTGGCTCTCCCCCGTCCAGCATTTACAGCACATTGTTTTCCTGTCATTTCCTACATCTTTGGGCGTGACTGGGGGGTTTTGTTTATGTACAGCGTCTGGATAGGTTCAGTCTGAAACAGTTTGGATTATCTTTCTGTAGTCAGAGAGCTCTGAGGGTCAAAAACAGCCTTCACCGTGAAGGTCGGTGACTTATCTTGATTGTAATTTTTAATCGGCATCAGAAAGCCAGCCCTCACTAGTATCACATATTTGCCCTTTTTGATTGTCTGAAGCTTGAATGAACGTGGTTTCAACACCCGCCGTAATACAGCTCTTTGAATACATTGGATCTTAAGGTTTGTTTGTTGACTGAAACCATCCAAAGTTACATTGTGCCAGACTCTCAGTGGAGTTGTGTTTGGTGTAATAACTCCTCGGGCTCAACTCAGAGAGCGTGGCATGACTATGCAAACAAAGGCGTTCACATTTCTCCGCTTCACACTCTCAAGGGCCAACTGATAGTTGCTGCTGTTCACGGTCCAATAATTCAGTAAACAGGGAGTAGAAACCCTGTGTTTCCTCTGATACAGGTGGAGCGCTGTTGTTTGGTTTGTTCCTTGATGCGGAAAGTGACAATTATAGGAAGTAAACTGCCCTTGTGAAAGATTTTGCACCTACACAAACCCAGAGCTGACAATTAAGTGTTTAATGTGTCTTTTCTATCTGTTTAGAAGTTGTTTTGTTGACTGTTTTCACTGCTTTGTTGATGTTACTCAGGCATTACATAGAAATACAATAATTACTGGATCATCTATCTCATGAAACAAAGTCACAATTAACTGTTTGCTAAGCCTCTTGGCTCCTTGGCCTTGGAAGCTCACTACAGTAGGTTATAAACTCGTTAGCCAGTTATGCTAACATTTTTATGGAGTCATAAGAGTGCCATAAAAAAGAATAAATCTGTAAAGGAATAAGAAAATAAATGTGGAAATATAAAGACAAATAATTAAAAGAATAAGTAAATATATAAATAAATTTGGAAATATGAAAAAAATAAAAGAATATGTAAGTAAATAAATAAATGTGGAAATATAATAAAGACAAATAAAAAATAATTATACACATTTTGATTTATTTTCACATTATTTGTTCATTTATTTCTGTATATATTTATATATTTTGAAAAATATATATTTATAAAAATACTGTCATTTAGATGCAATAAATAAATATATATATATATTTGTAAAAATATAGAAATAAATGAACAAATAAATGTGAAAATAAATGAAAATGTTTATACTTGTTATTTTATATTTTGATATTTGTCTTTATATTTCCATATGTATTTATTTTCTTCATATTTCCACATTTTTCTTTATTATCTTTTACAGATTTATTCTTTTTTATGGCCCTCCTATGACTCCATAATTTGCAGCGTACATTTAAGCATGTCTACAGGTCATGCATGTTACACAGGTGTGTCTTTTATGTGTGCGTGTACATGTCAACAACCGATCTTTCACTGTGTCCCATGTTGTCAGCCTGACTGTGCCCACTAACACAGCGGCAGTGGGCTCAAACCCCTTTGATGAAGATGACGAAGAGGAGGAGGAGGAGGAGGAGGAGAAGGAGGAGGAGAAGGAGGAGGAGATGGAGCAGCAGACCACAGTCAACCACATCAGTGTGAATAAAGAGGAAATAAAAACGTTGGTGAACAGAAGAAAAAACACTCCTCCCGCCCACCCACAACCTCCCCCGCCTTATTTCTTGTTTCTATCTTTGTGTCATGGATCGCCGTTGGTGCCGCGTTTCTTTTTTTCACAACATTTCCTTGTCTCGGTTACTTTGATCCCTTCTTCCTTATATCCACCTCTCTCTCCTCCCCCAGGTGGCAGGTTGTTGTGTTGCTCTGCATGGTCGCTGGAATGACACACAAAGCCAATGTATCTGTCCTTCGCTCCTAACAGTGCAATGTCTTGCAGAACATTAAATGTCATGCGCATGTGGGCGCATGTCTCTGCTGCGGGAGATGTCTTACAGTCAGATCTGAATATTGACACACTTATACACATGTGTATATAGATTGGTCATTTATATCAGACAATAATCATGCTGTATAGCATCAAAAGAAGTGTACATACACATATAAATGCATAAAAGACCAAATAAGATACACAAATGTGACCATCATACTGCATTTTTGTTGCCGTAAATCACCAAAAAAAGCAGGTAAAACCAGTGTCAACAGTAGATTTGCAATAAAAGACACTGTGAACAGATCTGACTGTAAATCCTTTATGTATGTGCTGGTGTGTGTTTATTATTTTTCAGTTAATAACTCTCTGTCAGAGCCAAGTTCTCTCTGGTGTTTAGGTGGCTCCCTCTGTTGGCCGTCCAGGTTAAACTCCAATCATGCTTTCACAACAATGATTTGTCTTGCTTGGTCTCATGTTGCTGTATTTTTCATGCGTCTTTTGATATGCAGCCATGTTGTTTTGTTGCATTGTGTGCACCCCCACTTGAAGCTGTTGATCTTAAAGTGGCATCCAATAGACTTTTGAATCATTTATGGTGCTGCCTGAGCCAAACGCTTGCTTTGTAGCATTGATGCCATGTGTAAGCATGTTTTCCACTTATTTAGAGGATGTTTTTAAGATGAATCACAAAGCTCTCACCGGATCTTGAAATGTACTTTTGGCTTTTTGTGTTTTTACTTAACTTGGTGTTTTCATTTATTTTTCTCGCTTTTCTAACTTTTAACTTTTTGTTCCTGCTTGCCGTACGCCTGGCATGCTGGGTTGTCCCGTCGATGCGTTGTAAGGCCCTGAGATGAACGTGACAATACGTTTTTTCTAAGTGTCTCTTTTGTCTGTCCATCCAGTGCGAGCAGTATGGAGAAGACTGCGGACTGGTCCGATGAAGACACAGGTGGTAACCCGTTCTCCGCCAACGGCGACGGGAATCCGTTCGAAGATGAGCCGGCTTCTCCGGTCGTATCTGTGGCTGTCAAAGCCCTCTATGACTATGAAGGACAGGAGCAGGATGAGCTGACCTTCAAAGCAGGTACGTAGCGGGAATGGTGAGAAAAACTTATGAACGTTGTCGTCACTACCACATTGCATTGTGGGATATTTATGTCGCCGTAGTGTCCAGCATACTGTAATATTTCACCGGAAATAGTATGCAATTTGCATACTATTGGTTTCAGACGTACTAAAAAATCTCACATAGTGTTTTAGCGTACTAAATAGGTTACTGGAATACAAATATACATCCCTTCTTCCTTCTTCCTCCAGGGGATGAATTCACCAAAATTGGCGAAGAAGATGATCAGGGTTGGTGCAAAGGCCGGCTCAAGGACGGAAAAACAGGCCTCTATCCTGCTAACTATGTGGAAGACACCCAGTAATGAATTATCACAAATGAATAAATGTGAAGAAAGAAGAAAGCGATGTGTTGCAAAGTGACTGCCGGCTGGAAACGAGAAAGGCTCTGCCTTATTTTTAACTCCCTGTTGGTGAAGACTGGACGAGTGTTGGAGGAGGACGGAGGAGAGAAGTTGCAGATTTATTAAAGGACCACTTGAGATGTTGTTGCTTGCCACAGATATGAAAGATGGAAATGAACAAGTTTCCAGATGATTCCAGGCGAAGAAGATCACAGAGGAAAAAATTGCTGTCAGCGTAAGATATGTTACTTAGAATCCCATTTATGCTGTTACAAAAATAATAGCCTTTCAAGTAGATAAAATGAAATTTATGTGTGAACTTATATATTTTGTTTAAACGAAACACTGGGATGACACTCTGACAAATCGTCTTGCGATGTTACATGCAGCCTTCAAGCCACTATGGATTCATTAAAGGGAGATGACCCTTTTTTATAACCATAATTATCTATTTTAGGTTTGAAACCTGTTCCTGAATCCAGTCCATAAATGTTAATTGTTTTTGACAAAGTAGGCCCTTATAATGGGATTATTGTGTCAGGTTTAACCTGATTTTAAATTAGTGCTTACGTTGTTCTGTCATTCCTTTCAGGGTTCTGTTTGTCCATTCAGTTCATCAACTGTTCTGGTTATTTTATAAGGAATGATGAAGATCAGTAGAGCCGTATCCTGATGTAGTCTTCATTTAGTTCACAGTGGGTGGGTTCCTCTAGTCACTGCAATTGAATGTATATTCACTGATTGTATTTTCTCACTTATGGATTGTTCACTTTAGGTGAGGTTGGGTTTTTTTCAAGCACTGACCCATTAATGAACCCCCAGAACAAACTGTCCTCAAGCTCTTCACACAGATCTCTCTATTGATCGTAATACTATATGGGTTATTTTTCACGCAACACTGAAAGTTTATCTCACTTGAATCTCCATGTTTTAATTTTCTCACTTCTTGTTTAAACGTCAAGTTATGGGAGAATATTTTCTGTTGTTTTTTTTTAAAATATATTACAATTTATAGCAATAAAACCACAGCCGAGTATGGCGCCGCATACCTGCATGTAAATAGCCTGGACGGAATGAAATATTAGAACAAATTAAGCATCGATATCAGATGATATGTAGTTGGAAATTGATGATTGTTAATTTATGATGCCACAAGTGCTTTTGTTCTACTCTTGTTAGAATGCTGTGACTGAGAATCAGTTTGTATAGTAATTGAATGTTTTATGGCAAATATCCCTTGAATCTGTTATTTTGATATATTTGTAAATATGATTATTTTTCCCATCACAGACGGCCATACTCATTGAATTAATCAACAAAATATGTGAATTATTGTCAATTTTCCCCTTAGGAGCCATGACATGAATGGATATACCTGATTTCATACACATGTTTGGCTCATCAAGTATTTCGTAGGCTTGTATTTCTGCAGGCTTTTCACTTCTCATTAATTGCCCAATATGTATCAATGAAATCATTGCTCTCAAAAGCTATTTGATGCCTTTAACTGCAGCATGAGAGGAAGATGAATTTTGTTGTCTTTAATAATAGTGAGAAAGGAGACGTTTTGCCATGTTTTCAGGGCATGCTGTCGTCAAAACGCAGCAACAGCTGTACTTGCACAGTAAGGTTTGTAAATGTTGTCCCACAACATAATAAATGAATTTATTGGAAAAAAAATATATTTTGCCTTTGTCTTGAGTACTGATATTTCTCATCTTTAACTTTTCACTTATGATGTCAAGATATTTACTGTATCTAAAAAGAGCTTAATTTTTGTGTGTGTGTGTAAAGAGCCTTAAAAACTTTTGAATATAGTTAATTTACTCAACCAATAGTTTAGCAGTACAATACTTTTGGTTGCAGACTCAGTGTCCTGTTGAAGTAAATGTCAAGTGAGGCACATCTACAGTACAGTGTAAATGAAAATAAGGAAAATGCCACTAACATGCCTTGAACTTAGCATTATGAAATTTAACACACAACATTTTATATATTTATATATATATATGTCCCACAACATATATATATATATGTATAATATTTGTATAATATATATATTATACAAATATTATACATATATATGTAATTTATATATTACACATATATATGTATCATATATATACATGTAAATATATATATATGTATATATATATGTATATACATATATATGTATATACATATATATATAACATAGCATATCTATGGGTTAAACAGACAAACAGTAATTAAATGTATATAAACAAACAAAACACAAAATACTTACTTTTAAGACTTAAAAAAAAAATCTAAACCCAACTGAAGCTTCAAATATCAGGGCAAACTACATTACCCAGAAGCCCTTGCTACAATAACATAACCACGAGATCATTTTTTATCCAATCAGAGCCCGAGCAGGATGTTGACGTGTCGTATTCAGTTATTATTGAAGGAAAAACACAGCTTCATGCTACTACAGTAACTTCTACATTTAACACAGTTATTATTACTAACAACAGATATAAACACAATGTCAGAGCCTCACAAGCCGGATATCTCCGCTATCTTTAAGCGACTTCGTGGCATTCCTACTAACAAGGTGAGAGTTTCACACGGTTTTGTTTATAACGAGGAAGTTACACTGACACGTCGCACTTTGACACAACAACACACAAAGCTTCAATTTAACAGCTTAATAGAACAATCAGCTACATACATGTCATGTTAATACTCGATCGAGTTGGTTGAATAGTGACATGGTGACATTTACAGGAGGATAATCTGTCAGGAAACTTGTGAACTGTAAGCAACGTTAGCCAACTGATGACAGCTAAGCTAGGTAGCTAACAGCTAATTTGACAGTTGACTCAAAGCTAACTGTTAGCTGTGTAGCTAAACTCCCTAAAGCTCTTTAGTCCACTTGATGAATGTAAGACAGTATTGTATTCATGCTGAGTGATATTCATAATGGAAGTATGCTTTTTTTCTTTACCAGTAAGAGTTCATTTCATTGCTAAATTCTCACCCACTTCACTAACAGCTGTTTGAATCAGCAGCCAGCCCATAAACACCCTTCAGATTGTTTGCTTTTATTGATTTTAAACACATGATCTGGTTTGAGGAGGGAGTTGAAACAAGTTCTTAACTGTTTTATTAAAATATAATAAAATATTAGAAAAAAAAAAATTATATATATATATATATATATATATATATATATATATATATAAAATAATATATTATATCAATATATTATATTAATTTTACCATTATTTATATTATTTATAATAATATATAAAATAAAAATATATATAATATATATATATATATTATATATATATTATATATATATAATATAATTATTTAATGTTTATATATATTGAGATTATTTCATGCTCTCTTCCTCCTAACCGTTAGCTAGCTGTGTTTGTCTAGGCTCTTAACTGTTTCATTAAAATATAATAAAATATTATAAAAAATATATATATATTTATATATATATATATATAATATATATATTATATCAATATATTATATTAATTTTACCATTATTTATAATAAAATAAAAATATGTATTTATATATATATATATAATATTTATATATATATTTAATATAATTATTTAATGTTTATATATATTGAGATTATTTCATGCTCTCTTCCTCCTAACCGTTAGCTGGCTGTGTTTGTCTAGGCTTGATTTCCGTTTGTTTTAAACTCCCTAAAGCCCTTTAGTCCACTTGAACACATGTAAGACAGTATTGTATACATTCTGAGTTATATTCATAATGGAGGTATGCTTTTTTTTCTTTACCAGTAAGAGTTAATTTCATTGTGAAATTCAACCCACTTCACTAACAGCTGTTTGAATCAGCAGTCAGCTAATGTCACATGCACTTCAGACCTTCATGGTTATAAACACCCTTCACATTGTTTTATTGGTTTTAAACACATGATCTGGAATGAGGAGGGAGTTGAAACAAGTCTTAATTAAAATATTATATAATATCTGCTTAAAGATTAAAGGTTGGTGCTCACCTACAATCTGTAATGTTAAAAAGCTCAGACCAAGCCAGAAATCTTGGTGTAGTCATGGACTCTGACCTGAGCTTTAACAGCCATATTAAGACAATTACAAAGACAGCCTTCTATATAGCAAGAATATAGCAAGAATTAGAGGACTGATGTCCCAGCAGGATTTGGAAAAAATAGTCCATGCATTTATCTTCAGCCGACTTGATTACTGTAACGGCGTCTTTACTGGTCTTCCTAAAAAATGGATCAGACAGCTGCAGCTGATTCAGAACCTGCTGCTGCTAGAGTCCTCACTAAGACCAAGAAAGTGGATCATATCAGTCCAATTCTGAGGTCTCTACACTGACTCCCTGTCTCTCAGAAAATTGATTTCAAAATACTCCTGCTGGTTTACAAAGCACTAAATGGTTTAGAGCCAAAATACATTTCTGATCTTCTGCTGTGTTATGAACCATCCAGACCTCTCAGGTCATCTGGATCAGGTCTGCTTAGTGTCCCCAGAGTCAGAACTAAACACGCAGAAGCAGCGTTCAGTTTTTATGCAGCAAATATCTGGAACAAGCTCCCAGAATACTGCAAGACCAGCTCCAACTCTGAGTTCTTTTAAATCAAAGCTTAAAACGTTCCTGTTTGCTGCTGCCTATCATTAAACCAGATAATGATCTTCTTTTTTAGCTTCTATCCCAGCTTTTATTTTTAATTTATTTCTAATCTTTAATGTTTTTATGTTTTTATAACTGTTTTAATTATGTCTTAATGTTCTTTTGCACTTTGTCGCAATGTTCTTGAATGTTTATGTAAAGCACTTTGAATTTCCCTGTTGCTGAAATGTGCTATACAAATAAAGCTGCCTTGCCTTGCCTTATACTGTATATTGAGGTTATATTATGCTCTCTTCCTCCTATAGGTTTGCTTCGACTGCTCAGCTAAAAACCCCAGTTGGGCCAGCATCACCTATGGTGTGTTCCTGTGTATAGATTGCTCTGGGACACACAGGTCTCTCGGGGTCCACCTGACCTTTATCAGGTAAATCAGGACTTATTTACGTACAACCATTCAAGGTCACTGCCTAACCTTAACCATTCAAGATCACTGCCTAACCTCAACCATTCGAGGTCAATGCCTAACCTATTTCTGACATTGTTGTGTTACATAGGTCCACTGAGCTGGATTTCAACTGGTCATGGTTTCAGCTAAGATGTATGCAAGTGGGAGGCAACGCCAGTGCGGTCAGTACCTGAAAGCAGCACACTGTCAACAGATTTTAATCCCAGCATTGCGCGACACACATGTAATTAAACCTCTTCTCGTCTTTCCTGTTATCTGTTCAGATTACATTTTTCAGTCAACATGGGTGCACAGCCAGCGCTGCCAACACCAAGTACAACAGCCGAGCTGCTCAGCTGTACAAAGATAAGATAAAGACTTTAGCCACACAAGCCACGAGACGCCATGGCACTGAGGTAATGCAGACATGTTTGTTTACTGTCTTAAAAGGAAGGAAGCCAGAACTGAAAAATTATATAAGACACGCTTTGTCTTCCTTTTGTAGTTCCTCTTTGCTTATCACACTTTGTATCACTAAGTGCACCACAGATAGCTGTATGAGTTGTACTGCTCTTCTTCTGTCCAGTTGTGGCTTGACAGTCAGGCTCCTCTCTCCCCAACATCACCAGACGACAAGCAGGTGGATTTCTTCAGCCTGCATTCAAAGGTAGGGGGGTGTGTTTGCCTTGCCTAGGTGTGATTTTATCCACATACCTGCTGTGTGGATAAATATGAAGGACAGAACCTGAAAAAATAAATAAATACAAAATTAATAAATATATGAAAATATATTGAATGAATAGATAGATAAATAAATATGCCATTAAATGTACCAAAAATAATATTAAGAATAAATGTAGACATTAATTAATTGATCAAATGTGACATAAATTGATATTTGTGTTTTAATTTGCTTTTTTTATTTACCTTTGTATTACTGTTGTCTGTCTACTTTTATATTTAATTTTCCCATTTATTTATTTGATGTTATTAACTTTTAAATCTATTTATTTTTGCATTTATTTTTTATTTATTTTAAAGTACAGGTGTGCGGATCAACGGACTGAAGCTGAATTGTTTCACAGACCTACAGAAATACAACAGAAATATCAATTTATGTCAAATATGATCAATTAATTAATGCCTACATTTATTTTTCGATTGTTTTTGGGTCATTTAATGGCATATTTATTTATCAATCTATCGAGTCATTTATTCATTTTTGTTTTCGGCAGGTTCAGTCCTCCATAGATTCCTATACAGTGATTAGTAATTTTACCACGTGTGTTTGTGTTTAATGCCCAGGATCTTCCTGATAATTTGAACATGGCCAAAATGAGTCTCAGCTCCTCCACATCAGAGAAGCCTTCAACAAAGGACAAAGAGGAAGACAGAAATGGTATTCACAAAAATACAAACATGCACTAGTTGTGTTTGTCTCAATCCCATTTATGTGGCTCATCACATACACATTAAACCTTTTCAGGTAATCTAGATGAGGGTCCTAGTGTGGAGATGCTGAGTGCTTCTCCAAAAGCAAATCCAGGTTGGTTTATAATCTTCACTAATAGGGTTCCTCACCTTATTTTTTGTATCTGAATTATTGCTAAAGTGTAGGAGATGTAACTTTACTGTCCTTCAACCTCTCCAGAGCTGTCCTCTCTTCTTAAGAAGAAGCCAACTACTGCCAAGAAAACAGTACGTACTCATATCGTAATTTTGTAAGTATGTGTGTTCACAGACTTTGCATTCTTAGCGTGTTTTGTAAAAATGTGTCTGCTTCTAGTTGGGCTCTAAAAAGGGCGGTTTGGGCGCTCAGAAGGTCAGCAGTAAGAGCTTCTCAGAGCTGGAGAAGAAGGCTCAAGCTGCCGACAAGCTCAGAGAGAGAGATGACGGCACTACTGCTCCCAATTATCAATCTGACGAATCCATGTGAGTGTCTTTACATTGTCTTCCCTTTTTATGCTCAATAAATGTATTTTTATTGTTTTGTTTCTGTTTTTGCTACTGTACTCTCCCTCTGTTTTGTCATTTTTTTGAAACCTACATGTCTCCCTCTCAGCGTACCATCCCTCCGACTGGCCTGTAAAGATTTTGAGCAGCAGAGGAAAATGGAAGAAAAGAAGATGAAGGGATTAGAAGGGAATAAGAAAGTGCAAGCTGAGAGACTTGGCATGGGTCTGGGCATGAGGAGGTATGAGGATGACGACACAACTGCTAGTCATCCTGTTGCTGATATATCTCGGTTTCTTGCTCTCATTATCACTGTGCTTTCGCCTCTTCTCTGTAGTGGAGTGTCTCACTCTGTGACATCGGACATGCACATGATCGAGCAGGAAAAGCCAAAGGGGGCCAAGACCACCAAAGGACGACGGTTCACTGAGGACAATGAGGATGAAGGGTCCTTCAGCTCTAGGTCAGATAAATATTATTTCTGTTACTGCATTACTTGCAAATCAACTTAAGAAATCTTAGTCGACTAAGATGGTGCAGCCCTATTTTTTTCACATCTTGTTTTATCTAAATATATTGTGAATTAATATCAGTATTCATACGCTACTTTGGCAATACTGTATCTGAATATGTTCCTGGCTCTAAAGCCATTTGAATTTTAAAATCTGCTGTTGATCATGCCGATTCAGTTGCCACACATTTTTCATCTGACATTATTCTGGCCTTCTTCTTTCTTTAGGGTCATGTCCCGGTTTGAGGAACAAACAGAGACATCAGAGAGTTTCTCCTCACGGTGGGATGATCAAAGCGAGGGAGGAGGCTGGATGAAGGAGAGCAAGAAGCCAGAGCCGGACTTCTACTTGACCCCCGCTATAACATCACTGAATGACAGGTAGGGTATTGTGTTGCAATGTAATGTACAACCTGTCGATGTCACCGTAACGGAGTCCTCATTACTTGTTACTACTTATTGTTGTTGCCTGATAGAGTCGGAATCTAACCTTTTTGCTGTCAGAATATACAGCTATTGGTTAGTGTTTATTTCTGTTGTCATATCATGATTGTTTTCATTTGTAATCATTGTGTGTTAACAGGCACACAGCCAGAAGAAAACCAGAAGCCTTACCAGTGTCAGACTCAGGAGAAGCTCAGAAAAAGTTTGGGCAAGACGTGAAATCCATCTCATCTGACATGTACTTTGGAAAACAAGATGACTCTGAGGTACAACATGAAAACATGACCTAAACATGTTGTGCATACTGTATATATTGTGTTGTGCATGATTAGAGTTGACTTGCATACTGTGTCTTTTTTATCGTACATGTTCAATATAGTGTTCGACGTTTTATATAAGTAATTCTTCGTACACATATCTAATCATGGATTAACCCTTGGATTAATAGTGATCACACATAAAAATGACTAAAACTTGAAAACTACTTGAGACTGTCTGTTTTTCTGTTCTTTAGTACGAGGCCAAAACACGACTGGAAAGATATTCTGGGAGTTCCTCTATAAGTTCAGCAGACCTCTTCGATGATCCAAAGAAACAGGCTGGTAAGAGACTTTTTGTGTTATACGTTGGATTTATCAAGCTGTTAACTACACAAACTTTGTCCTAAATTACTTGTTTCAATTTAATGGCTGACCAACAATGTTTCATTAGAGCTGCGCTGTCTATACTGTGACAGACATAATGATACAATGAACTGTTTATTTTTAATTTAATTAAAGGTCTTTGACTCCAGGGAAAAAAAATGAAATGAAAATGCGAAATATTCTTTGCAGATTTTTCGCGTTCAAACCTTTTGTCAAAGAAAAACTTTGAGTTCATATGCTTCCATTGCTGGTAATAACAATAATAATAAGCTAATAATAATAATTAAGGCTGTACCGGATAGTTTGAAGCTTCATTCATAACGCTGACAATGTAATTATCGTTAATAATTTACAGAAACATTGCATGCAATAGTCCACCTTCTCCCTCCCTCACACACACACAGAGCGAGCGACGTGGCGCTTAGTCATTGTCTCTAGATGTAATCATTTCCAAAATTCACAACATGTTTTTATCTAACCAAATATTCTGCTACAATCCATATTTGTTGGCAATTAGCCTTTCAAAAACAACATTGTCTCTCTGCTCAAAAAAATATTTTCTCTGGTATTCGTAGTTTATGGACGAGAGTATTTCGGTTAGGCTGTTATGTTGTGGAAACGCTGTGAACACGCCCATTCAAGTCACATCACATGGTACACATGACATTACAACTTAAGTGGTCGAAACTCCAATAATGTAAGTTACATTATCCTTCAAATCAAAATATTAGTCAGTGCTGGCTGGTAACTGTGGTAGATTTTATTATTCTATGATCAATTTGTCATCATTTCTAAGCACGAGATGATTTCATAGTCATACCATCATCACTGGAAAATGATCTTTAGGAAAGAGTGGTAACGCTGGGTAAATATAATGAAAACCACACCCCTGTACCAATTACAGTAACCACAGTTTACGTTCTAGCAAATTTATTAGTGTGGTCATTCCTAAAGTCATGCTCTCCTTTGGTCGTCACTCATTCCAGTTGGCCGCTCCCAGTGACTGGAGCGAGTTACAAAAGCTGCTGAAACTCCACACCCTCAATCCAGTTTCCATCCTTTAATAACTCATTACAAGCAGCTTCTGATCACTGCACCTGCTTCTGAATTTGCTTCTCTGGAACACAGTGCATCTATTGTTGTATATACTGTGTCTAATATTGTTTTATTGCACTAGTTGTATCTATGTTTCTAATGTCTTCGTAATGACTGTCCTAGGATTCCTAAATGTGTTAGTATAAGTTGTTCTTGCATGTTCTCCGTCTGTCTGCTTGACTCTCTTTTTTTTTGTCTTGTGCTACACAGCGAGTTCGTACCGTCTGACCAACGTGCTGCCCAATGCTCCCGACATGTCGCAGCTCAAACTGGGAGTGCGCTCAGTCGCAGGAAAACTCTCCGTCATGGCCAGCGGCGTAGTTAGCTCAATTCAGGTCGGTCAGAAATATGGCAACATATAAACATCTTTGTCTGACAAACATAAAATTCATGTTCCAATAATGTGTGTCATTTCCTTGTTTTTCAGGATCACTACAGCTCCTGAGTCACGGTGTCTCCTCTTGGTTTAATCGCCAGCATAGTCGTCCTCTGTTTAACAGATCCCAGTGAGTGGTGGTCATTCGTTATGGGAGCGAAAGATGGGCAAATCTGCTCTATAACCCTGTGTATACATCCACAGTATCTAGTTTTTTTATTAGATCATGTATATACAACAGTTGCTGGAATCAAGAGGATCGAAGCACAATATTTTCAGGGGCATTGCGTTCCCCTGCAGGCATCTTGAAGGGAGATCTGTATAGTTCAGTTATGAAGATTATTTAGTTTGCAGTTTATTGCTTAATTCGCTCTTGAGGTCTTTGGGGTTCAAATATTTAGAAGTATTATATGTAGCAGAGGGTTAATTGTGTTTTGAAGGATGGATTTGATTCCTTTAGTTGAGGAGGTCAAAAAAATAAATTGCAAGTTTTTAATTGGTTAATTGGTAACACACATCACATGCACTCTGTATTGTGCTTTTTTGCACATTCCCACAGGTGTGAAAGTGTCCTTTCTGTCCCCAAAGTGCACTTATGTTTGCTCCTCCACAGACAGGACCAAAAACCTGACAAAGAGGCCTTGGGGGACCAGATACAGTATATATATTTCTCAATCACGCATACAATCAGTTATAGAAACTGAAATAGGCCTCATTAGCACATAAGCTTCATTATCTTGTAATAGTTATGTTTTTCTTTTATGTTTTCGTAGGTCGTGCGTCTGTTGTTATAAAAGGACAAGATGGCATGAAACCTAAGCAGCTATTAAAAAGTCAGTCAGTCAAGGAAATGTTTTGGGATATATGCTTATTCGCTTTCTTGCCAAGAGTATGGATGAGAAGATTGATACCACCAATCTTCTCATTCAAGTGTATTCCTTAAGCAATCTACTCTATAGCATTAGAATGACCCTGCTCAATGTTGGTCAGTTGCACTATGTGTTTTTTTTTTCTCAATCCTGTTGCTTAGAATCAGACACTTTAAGGCGTTGTAATCGTTAAAATGGTCAATATTGTAACCTGTAGATTAATTGAATTTTGAAGGGTGCCTTTTGATGATGTTTTGGTTTTAATTTGTAGCTGCTTTTTGTTGGTATTTGTGTTTACATGTCTGCTATGACTTTCTACACTGCCCCCTTTGGAATTAACTTTAATGGCACACACTTAAAGGGATAGTTCGGGTGTTTTGAAGTGGGGTTGTATGAGGTACTTATCCATAGTCAGTGTATTACCTACAGTGGATGACGGTTTGACCAGTTTGGAGAAGCAGACAGGAGTTACCGCACAGGAGCAAAGAAATGTACTGCTGTGGACGGGGCCGGCAGCAAAACGTATTTTAGCCACCTAAAAGAAAGACTCACCTAAAAAAATCAATATCAGTTTAAGTGTACGGTATATTTAGAATATTTTCATCGGTTTATCTTGCTGTGAGATGTTTCCAACAGGGAACTGAAGCCGTTATCCATGCTCTTGCCAAAGCAACCAGACTCCATTAAAAAAAACAAAAAAAAACAGTAATTTTACCTCGCAAAACACGGGAGTTGCTGGTCGACCACTGCCTTGATCGGTTAGTTAGTTTGTCTTATTGTGTGACTTTGGTTAGTTCAGATTCACCAAAGTCACACAATAACACAAACAAACTAATCGATCGAGGCAGCGGTGGACCAGCAACTCCTGTGTTCTGCGAGGTAAAATGACAGTTTTTTCAAGGGAGTCTGGTGGCTTTGGCAAGAGGTTAGATGAAAACAACAGCTTCAGTTCCCCGTCGGAAAAGGCGCTCTTACGGCAAAGTAAACTGGCAAAAATATTCTAAATATAGCGTACACTTAAACTGATATTGATTTTTTTAGGTGGGCCTTTATTTTAGATGTCTAAAATATGTTTTGCTACCAACCCCGTCCACAGCCGTATTGTTCATACAATTCTCATACAACCCCACTTCAAAACACCACCCAAACTATCCCTTTAAGTCTCTTGAAGGCTATAATTTCCTGATGCGGTGGGACCTCTTTGTAGCTTTCAGGCCCCATTGCACAGCAATATATTTCCACTTTAAATATGAATGTAAACAGACAACTTTAAAGCCTTCATTTTTTTTGTTGCTGTAACATACTGCCATGATCCAGGTCATATCTTTAATTCTGAGCTGGACATCGTGCACAAATAGCACTACATGTGGTGCTATAGTGTGATTTGGGATTTGACATTTAAAAGCAATAGAAAAACAGGTTGATATGTGGTGATGGCTCTGGTGTGGAATGACTATGGCTTGTGCTTTAGCATTTAGGTAAAGTTTGCCATGATACTAAAAATGCTACTTCAGATATCTAATTGTGCAGAGATTTTAAAGCCCTGATCGGGAACACAATGGTTATATTACTGAGCAATTTCTGTACTGTTTATGCTTCTCAGGAGTTGTATTGAGTTGTTAAATATGAAACACTAAAAGTTGTAGATCCTTCTATGACCAAATATTTGTTTACTCCATCACTCTATGCCTTAGTCCAAAGATCTCTGATTAACACGCCCTCATATTGAAATATGGTGGAGTCATCTGGTTATTTTTTTGCACAATATTTGTTAGAAAATGCATGTGGCAGCTTTTGCTTGAATGTACTGTATTGCAATTGATGTTGCGTCCACGTTAGACTTTAATTTAGTTGATCTTTGTAAGATTGTTTGTGTCTTCTGCTGTTGAATATTGTTAAATGTTACATAAAAGAATAGTAGCTCATGTAATTTGCATGGCCCTTGTAGTTAATAGGACACGCTGACACCTCCTGAATACAAGATAGCATACTGCTGTATAGACCCATTAAATAAATAATAATGGAATAACAGAACTGTTCAATAAAAACTGTATAATACTGCTACATACAATGCTGTATATGGCTTTGGATTCCCATTTATAGAAAGCTACAGATAATCAAGTTTTGACATATTTTGACACTCAAAATGTAAGTAAGATTTTTTGGAAACATGCCAAATAAATGGCTTGTGCCGAAGCTCTTTTTACCTGGTAATTTGTATGTCTCCACTGCACAGAAACGTGTGTTTATCTGTGTTTGATCAATCAATTAATCGTTTAGTTTGTAAGAAAATAGCAAAAAGTGTCCATTACAATTTCACTGAGTCCAAGTTTATATCTTCAAATGTCTTGTGTTGTCCTACCAACAGTCAAAACCCCCAAAATATTAAATTTGTTATCGTATAAGACAGTGAAAAGCAGCAAGTAATCACATTGGAGAAGCTGGAATCAGGGGATGTTTGATATTTTTTGCTTGATAAATGACCTTAATTATCAAAATTGTTGCTGTTTAATTTTCTATCCGCCGACTAATCAATTAATGGATTAATTGTTTCTTTTTCTACTTGAAAGACATCTTTAATCCACCTTCAGGACACCATTCTGGTAGTGGCTAGAAGGGAACCAGCAAACTGGGAAAACTCTCGCGAGATTGTTAAGGTTAGGATAGGTTGTCGGACAGCAAGTCTCGCGAGACTTGCAGATATCAGATCAGATTTCGCAAATTTGCTGACTCCCTTCTAGACAAGACCCAAAACATTCTGGCAGACGCTTACGTGGCTGGATGTGGCGTTTAGGGTGCTTCCTGTGCGGTCGGAATTTATGATTGTTTAAATTGGAACTTTTAGTTTAACTATGACACAAAGTTGCAAACTGACAATTTTATTTTAATTTTTTCAAAACTATTGCATCTAAAAGACTAAAAGATAAAATATCAGTTTAAGGCAGGGGTCAGCAACCTGCGGCTCTGGAGCCACATGCGGCCCTTTAGCTCCTCTCCAGTGGCTTGCTGTGGATTTATAAAAAAAAATTTGTGAAAATGAATAACTGTTTTATTGTTTACATTTTCATTTTTATTTATCATTGTTGTAGGTCTATGGTACGATGGAGCATTAGGGCCACGTTGAGGAAAAAAAATAAATCTGAGATATTTCGAGAATAAAGTCATAATATTACGAGAATAAAGTCATAGGTTTACGAGAAAAAAGGCGTAGTATTATGAGAATAAAGTCATAATATAAAGTATTAATTTTACGTGTTATTTTCTTTGTTTTCTCATAAAGTTGTGACTTTATTCTTGTAATATTACGATTTTTTCTCGTAAATCTATGTCTTTATTCTAGCAAACTTCTGACTTTTTTTCTAGTAAACTTCTGACTTTATTCTCGTAATATTACGACTTTTTTCTCGTAAATTTATGACTTTATTCTAGTAAACTTCTGACTTTATTCTCGTAATATTACGACTTTTTTCTCATAAAGTTATGACTTTATTCTCGTAATATTTCGACTTTTTTCTCTTAAATTTATGACTTTATTCTAGTAAACTTCTGACTTTATTCTCATAATATTACGACTTTTTTTCTCGTAAAGTTATGACTTTATTCTTGTAATATTACGACTTTTTTCTTGTAAATTTATGACTTTATTCTAGTAAACTTCTGACTTTATTCTCGTAATATTACGACTTTTTTCTTGTAAAGTTATGACTTTATTCTCGTAATATTACGACTTTTTTTCTCGCAATATTCTGACCTTATTTTGTAAATCTCAGATGTTTTTTCCCTCAATGTGGCCCTAATACTCTGTCGTAAATTGTCTCTTTGGCCCTCACTGCATTAGACTCATATACTATATACTTAGACTATAAACTGTGTCACCTTCATCCCAATGCTCAAATGTTTTGCGGCTCAAGACAGATTTTTTTTAATATTATTTTTGCCTAAAATGGCTCGTTTGATAGTAAAGCTTGCTGACCCCTGACCCCTGGTTTAAGGGCTATATTTGTTACAGTTTTTGTGTGTTTTTTAACTAAGCAATTCTATTAGTAGTTGTACATTACGAGCTTAAGAGGAGCACTTGAATGCGTCATTTTCCCAAGGAAACAGGGTGAAGGAAAAAAGTTGTTTTAACGGCTGTACTCAAAAACACAGCTGTTAATTGTACTTTTTACTGTATTTAGCGTCCTAAATTATGCATTTATCCGTGAAAGAAGTGTATTATTTAACTCTGCAACGTAACGACTAGCTTGTCTGTACTATTTTTTAACCGTTAAGGCCTGTTTAATTCCTTCAAAGTAAAAGTTTTCCAGTTAAAAAATGCCGACTGAGTTAAAACAGAGGAAGAAGTCTCAGAAAGTGACCGAAACGTCTTCAGCAAACTGCGAAGATGAGACTCAGAAAGAGAAGATTGAGGCTGGAAACAACACAGGAGTGAATAAAACATCTTCTAGTTTGGATATTAGGAGTTTAATGTGCTTATTGTCGCTGGCAGCATGCGGAGCTCTGACCTGGTAAGTCAACAGTGTGTATATCTGCATTATGAATGTGACAGAGAGTCTGTGTCTCTACTAACTAAATGTCTCTCTGGGTTTCAGGGTGGTGCTACTACAGAATGAGAGGTTTTCTGAAATAGAAAACAAGTACAACTCTTTACACGGAAAGACTTCGACTCTGTTCGACATGGAGGAAGAAGTCCTGAAGGTTTCTAAGAAGGTACGTTTTGATTTATAAGTGGAACATATTTTGAGCTGCCTCTGAGGGATGGAGCTTTACTCTACAACTCTCGCGAGATTTTATGGTTATGATAGAGCCTTGGGCAGCGAGTCTCGCGAGAGCAAAAACAGTTCACATCACAGCTCCTAAACACATACAACCTGTGACAATGATAGATAGATAGATAGATAGATAGATAGATAGATAGTAACTTTATTGATCCTGAGGGAAATTCAAGTTTCCAGCATCACAGTTCCATAGTGCAAAACATGTTGGTAAAAAGGCAGTAAAAAAGTTAGTAGTGCAAAGTACAAAAAAATACACCAGATATAAAAATACAAGGAGATGAAGAAAACTGTTAAAACTGAATTTAGTGCAGGGTAACAGCTGTGATACAGGACTATTAAAAAAGTGAATATAGTGCAGAAGAGACTGTTAAAAGTGAATATAGTGCAGAAGAGACTGTTAAAAATGAGTATAGTGCAGGGTAACTCCAGTAGCTTAGTCTATGAAAGTGCACTGTATGCATTATTATCTGGGGGTCACAAGCAGACTTTCATTTATTGCAAGGGGTCAAAAAGGTTGGGAACTACTGCCTTACATTATATAAAACCCTCTCCATGTTTAATTTTGTTTGTTTGTTCTTTGAAAATGTAAGAACAACTGCTTTCAACTGAGCACATTCTTGCATCCCCCTTGCATTTGTAGTGTCCATATGTGTGTGCTCTTTCAACTCGTTCTCTTTTACAGTTCACTTATCTTGTACACCTTGTGTATGCATGCTCATTGTTTCCTGCTGTATCTATTATACATGAATACTGAGGACCGTAGAGCTCCCACAGAAACAGCCCTCCTGTTTTGTGTTGCGGCTGCAGCTTGCCGCCTCTGAGGATGACCTACAGGAGGCGCTCTCCACCGTCTCCTTGGCAACACGACTCCAGCAGGACATCTCCACCCTTCACGCTGCCGTTATGGCGATGCAGGCCGACGAGAACTCCGCCTCTCGTGACCTACAGACGGTCAACGCCCACTTCCTCAACGTGACGGAGACGTGGCAGGAGCGCCTGGCCGCCATCACCTCTGACCTGACCGCCCTGAAGGCCGAGTCACGGGAAGCTCACGCTGGAGCCACAGAGCGGGTGAACGAGGCCGAGCGGAGGGCCCGGTCGCTGGCGGAGAAGTTGGAGGAGATTGAGGACAGCACGAAGAGGAACGCCAGAGCATTCGAGCGCACGGAGGGAGACGACACCAAGCGAGCGCAGGAACACCTGGACTGGAACACCAAGCAGATCCACAACCTGGAGCAGCAGACGAGCAGCCTGAGCAAGAGGGAGGCTGAGCTCAGCTCCCAGCTCCAGGAGCACATTCCCCGGGCACAGGAGTGTGAAGAGCACCTGCCCCAGGTGGAGGAGGCGGTGCGCTCCATCCTGAGGCTGGCGGGGGATCTGAGCGGTGCGGAGAAACGTCTGGAGGAGGTGACGCTGCAGGTGTTTGGGACTGAGGACAGCATGCTGAAAGCGCTTAATGAGATCCTTCAGATCAGACAGGAGATGGACACCCTGCAGGCACAGAACAGCATCCTGAAGATGAAGAATGAGTTGTCCGTGGTTAAAGAGGTGGTCCGTGAACTCACCATGGTGCTGAGGGGGAATACAGGCGACGGCCAAACGGACTCTGACACTCTGGAGGAAGAAGGATGGAATGAGGAGGAGGAGGAGGCGTGGGAAGAATTTGACAAAGATGAGACAACTCCACTTCTACATGATGACCTCACGGAATAATGTCATTGTTTTGAGTCAACTAGAGAAAAGGAGTGACCCTGTCGTACTATTTGTTGTAAAAGGCTACCAAAGTTCAGTATTAATGCTTTTCAAAATCAGATTAATGTCAGAAAACTGGGGACTATCGTTACATAAAAGTTCCCTGGTTTCATCATGAACTCTGGCATACATGCACTGTAATACACAAGTACAATCAAGAATGTTTATTTATTTCATTTTTCTAGCAAAAATTCCCAACAATCTTTAGTTCTAGTTTCTGAATTTTGCAGGTTTGCTGTTTTTCTTTGTCTTATTCAATTGTAAACTGAATATATTTAGGTTTTGGACTGTTGTTTGTGGGGAAACCAGGCAATATAACAGTATATGTTGGACATTTTTCACAATTTCTGATATTTTCTAGACAAAACAACTAATTGATGAATCAAGAAAATAATCGATAATGAAAATAAACGTTATAGTTGCAGCCCTAAACTTAATTTCTGTCAGTGCTACCTTAGATTTGGTACAATAATAGCTTTTGTAGATGTATGATAAATCATGTTTTTTATGACTATTAAAATTCCATCTTTTGTATTGTATTTAATAAAATCAAATTTTTTTATTAAAAAGGGCTTATATGTATTTAATCCTGTTGTGTACTGAGGCACTAGTTTCTCTCCTCTGTTTTTCATGAATGGAAATAACCTGATATGATGTCTTGTAACGTATGATTGCTTTAAATAACTAACACCTCCTGAACATGTAAACACACAGCTGTTGTATCCATCAATCCATGTGCTGTGTGTCCTGTTTCAGTGCGAGAGCGTACAGCTGATGCTGGAGGGTCTCGGGGGTCAGCGGGGGGCTGTGCGACCTCAGCTGGAGGGTTTGGAGCAGGACGTGAGCCGGCTGAAGGAGTGGGCCTCTGGGCTGAACGAGAAACGAGCTCAGCTTCAGAGCAGCCTGACTTTGCTGAGAGACGCCGTGGGACAGATTGAAGAGCGCACCTCAGCCATCGCAAAGGACTTAGCCAACAAGGTAGGCCAGATTTTGTTGTCTATATTGAAGTATTTGACTGTTTCCAGAGTCACTGGGAAAATTAGTGTGGGGGATTTCAGATGCAGGGAACAAAATTCCACAGGCACAAAAGTTTAGGGCTGCAACTAATGATTATTTCCTTTTCTTTATTTGTATTTCAAAATACGACATATACTACAAAATAAAATAGAATAAAAATAGGATAAAATAAAATAATAATTACGAAACAGATGTGAAAACTAATAATAATAAAATTAAAATAAGATAAATAAAAATAGGATAAAATAAAATAATAATCAACGAAACAGTTGTGAAAAAAAAATGAAAAACTAAAATAAAAATAGGATAAAATAAAATAATAAACAAAACAGTTGTGAAAAAGAAGAAAAAAATGAAAAAATAAAATAAAAATAGGATAAATGAAAATAGGAAAAAATAATAATCAACAAAACAAAGGAGAAAATGAAATAAAAAATGAAAAAGAGAGGAAAAGAAATAATTAAATAAAAGAACTGATTACATTAATATCAATTCATAGGATATAGTTGACAGATAGCTGATAAATTCATGTCAGAGATTATACAAACACCAGACAACAACTTGGTTGCGTAGGTACACACACCCAATCATCTTAGTTGTCACGTCTAACCGATGGATAATTAGAAATGTGTTGTATACCTCACCCATTTTTCCCATCTTTCTTGTGTCCTGTTTTTTTTTTTTTCATTTTTACCTATGCATTCTCACAAAATATAGGAATATCAGCAAGTCATGGTAGAGTCATGAAGCCCAAAGACAAAAAAGAGACAAAAATTTTTAAAAAAAAAGAACGAAAAAATAAGTATAATAATATAAAAAATGATTAACTTCTTGCAAAAGTAAAAAAAAAAAAACAAGAATAAAAAAAAATGAAAATAAAAAGACAAAAATGGGAAAAAATATTTTTTGCTGCAGAAACCCTCTGAGAAAAATACATTTTCCTGTTACTTTTTGATAATGGGTTTGTGATCCTCTGTTCTTCTGTATTCTCCAACTAGGTGGCGTCAGTGAGGACAGATGTGCGCCGGATGGAAGGCGTGCAGTCGGAGCTGGAGTCTCTGCTAACTCAGGTGGCCGAGCTGGAGGACAAGACCACTCAGGTGGACCGCGACATGGTCAAACGCATCGGGGACGTGCTGACCAGCAGCATCGACCGAGTCTCGGATCTCCGCTCTGAGTCCAAACGCAACACTCAGGCCATAGAGCAGCTCCACAGGCGCCTCCCTGAACTCACCGCCGCTGACAAACAGATCTCTGAGCGCCTGATGGAGCTGGAGAGCGGCAGAGCCCGTATGATAAGAACAGTGACCTTCGCCAGCGACCTCAAACCAAAAGTCGCTGCTATTAAGAGGGACTTTGGGGCGTTTGAGCCTCAGCTGTCAGACCTGACGCTGCGGATAGGAAGACTAGCAGAGGAGATCATGAAGAGAGAGCAGGAGGTCGCTGAGCTTAGACAGACTCTGGCTAACCTCACCGCAGTAGAGGGAGATTTAAGTGTTACAAGTAAACAGGTTAGTGAAATAGCTGATATATCTGGAGAGATGCACCGGCCAACATGAGCAACACACTTCAACAACATCAAGGTTCTCTTCTTTTGGGTTCTTTCTCTGCTACTACATCTGGTCAACTGTCACTCTACTGTTTATTGAAATAAAACTTTAAATCCAAATTAAATGAATATGAAACCGTGTTAACTAAACTCTGATCTAAAGCACAATGCTGGTAACCTTAACCCTAATCCACTGATTCCCAACCTGGGGGTCCCGACCGCCACTAGGGGTCACCAAAGCTTCACTGGGGGTCGCAAGGCTTTCTGATTTTAAGGGGTTTAAGACAGCTTTTTTTTTTTAAATTACAGAAAACACAATGATTCTTCAGGTGATTATACACTAATGAATACATATTCATCAATATTATATTATATTTCTGCTAATAGATCCCCTGAAATGTTACACACTGTTCCTTTAAAGGGTCCATTAGAGTCCAAATGACTTCCAGCAAAACACAACTGCAGCCTCAGGTGTTCAAACACGGAAGAACACCTGGAAGAAAGAGGAAAATTACATGTTATGTTACTGCACATGTTTGCACATGAAAGAGCTTCAACACGTGATATATCTGTTTTACATGTCATAAGATTGTAAATAATGTGGTGCCGCTTGATGAATTGAGCTTCATGTGAGAGGTTTACTCGATAAATTCTGAATTATTTGTTGTATTATGCGATTGAGATGGAATTCATATTTGGGTTTAACCACATTTTTTGCAGCCCTTGGGTTTATCACGCCTATCAATAAATGTACATTTTCATTCCCACCCATACAACCAATGTATCACCCATGATGTTACAGTAAAGGCAGCTAAAGCAAAGCAACAAATCACAGTTTTAACCACCAAGAAATAATCATTCACAGATTCTTTAGGTCAACAAGAGTGTGTTTATTCTTGTAAAAAAAACAGGTTGTGAGTAAACAAAGTTGTGCTCAAAAGGAGCTTATTATTGCATTTGGTTGTTTTTAAAAAAAACAGCTTTGGCATAGAAAATGTAACAGAACAAAACATTAGAAAAAAAGAACTACAGTGCAGAATGAGTGTGTATTTAAATTCACAGATCAGCAGTACAGCTCCTGACCCAACTCCTCACATCGGCTACTTCTCTACTAAAATGTGCAACATCGTGACCATCAAGTTTGAGAAACAATTCTTCATGAAAACAGGAAAAGTGTTGAATCATTATCATTATTGTCCATGTTTTTTTTTTTGGTATCCTGATGTCACATCGCTAATTCAAACAACCTACTTTCCCTTCTTGCCTTTGGATAAGCCCTCCAGTGTCTGTGTGGTCTCCTTCAGAGCTTTCTGGAGAGCAGCAATCGCCTTATCGTGGCCTTCTAGTTTGGCCGCTTTGGCCTCCAACCCAGCCACCATGCTCTTTAAGCTCTGCAGCTGCTCTGGCTTCACGCTGCTGCTGCTGCTGCTGTCCTCCAGAGTGGCGAGCCTCTTCTCCAAGTCCACCACCTGCTGACCCAGGCTCGAGTCCTTTGAGGAGAGCTTGGTCTGGGCGCCGCCCAGAGCCGCCATGTTGGACTGGAGCTCCCCCAGACTGCTTTTCAGCGCCTCCATCTCCTGCTGCACGCCACGTTTGACCTTCTCCACGGCCTGCCCCTGTGCAGCCAGAGCGCTGTCCTGGGTGTCGTATTTGGCGAACAGTGAATCCACTTTGGCGCCGATGTTTGATAGTGACGCTGACAGTGAATCGCCACTCTCCTCCGTTGATTTAACTCTGGCTTCCAGGTCCTCTGATCTTTTCTGGATCTGACCGACTCCTTCGTTCACCTGTCTCTCCACGTTAAGAATGGCGTTGGCAGCCTGCTCCACGCTGCTCTCCAGTGTCTCGCTTTTGTCCTTCAGAACCTGGACGTCAGCCTCTGCTACCGACAGCGACTTCCTCAGATTCCCCACGTTCTCTAACACTACTGACCTCACTGTTTGAACTTCCTGAGACAGCGAGGCTACCTCCTGGTTACGAGTCTGGAGCTCTGACCTCACGGCGCCCACCTGCTCCCTGAACGAGTCCGCTGAGGCGTCAGCAGCCGAATTGGCTGTTCTGATTTCAGTCACAGCCTCGACGATGGCAGAGAGCTCCTGTTTGATGAGCCTAGGGTCTTCCATGTCACCCAGGCGGGCCTTGAGGTCAGCCAGCTGGCTCTGCGCTTCGCCCTGAGATTCGGTGAACTCCGCCACGCTGGCCGTGATGGACTGACTCACCTCGGCCAGACGCTCCTCCACCGTCTTCTCCAGAGAAGAGAAGTCTTTCTCTCGGGCCTCCTTCACCTCGTTGATGCCGTCTGAAAGGTCCCTGAGCAGATTGTTCTGGAGCCTCTGGAGGGCCTCCTCCACCCTCCTCGTCTCCACCTCGCCCCTCTTCATCCGGCTGATGGCCCCCTCCAGCTCCACCCGAGTGATGCCCAGTGATGACTCCAGCCCGTCCACAACGCTCCTCAGAGACTCCACCTGTGCAACAAGACAGGAAACATCAGATTTTCATCCACTTTAACATCTACCTATTATGATTGAACACCCTACATTATAATGCACTCCAATACAATAATTGCAACAAAACCATGTATGTGTCCAAAATGTCAACTTTTCAGGATCTAAGATACTCAAGCAAGTTTTTAACTTTCTTAAAGGGAACTTATTATGTTTTTGTGCTTTTTTCCCATTCCTTTAGTGTAATATAGTTTTTTTTTTGTGTGCATGTAAAAGGTCTGCAAAGTTACAAAGTCCACGCCAAAAAGAGTTACTCTCCCCCACAGAAACACTGCTCCTGAACTGCCTGAAACGCCTTGTTTGAAGTTCCGCCTTTTATTCTGTAACTTGATGATGTCACAAAGTAACACATTTGCATAACACTTTCCTAGCGGCTAATGGAGCGGAGTCCGAAGAGATCGGTTCGGTTGACCAATTAGAGCAGACTGTGCTTATTCCTCACCAAAGTTCACTTGCTTACCTTTTCCGGGGCTTTCAATGACATCTCATGGTCTTCATCAGTGAGTTTAGTTGTCGATGAAGACCATGCGATGTGGTTAAGAGCTCAGGACAAAATGCCAGTAAGTGGATCTTCAGTTAACATTATTTTGGTAAAAGTACTATTCCTAAGGTCAAGAATGAACTCTTTTACAATACTCTTAAAAACTATATATATTTTTTTATAAAAATGGCTATTAATTAGAGTTTCTCTTTTTGTTTTATGCTTTTATTCATTGATTTATTCTAAAGAGCTTTATTTATTGAAGTTCATTATTATTATGATGATTAAGAATGAACTTTCACTCTCACTTTCGTCTCAATTTTGTAATTTGCCCTAGAACTTTCAAATATTACACTTCCTGAATATGCAAAAGGAGATATTTTGCATATTAAAATATATATTTTGTTGTATATTCAGTAAGTGCAATATTTGAAAATGTATGGGCAAATTCCAAAATAAAGTTTATTTTTTTGTTATTTTTTTTTGTAAATATATTTTATTGATTTCCAAAGTTTTTATCCCACATGAATAAAACATACAAAACATATATATTTGCCCTCAGTTTCAATTAACTTACTCAACCCCCAACAACAAAGACCCACTATTCATCAAATACTGCTTCAGGTGAAGGACAGAATAACATAAAATAACCAAATAATTGTATTAATTACTCAAGCAAAACAAAAGGAAATTACATAACTAAACCTTAGGAATAATGTGGCAAAAGTACCTTAACTAAAAAGGTCCACTTACTATTTTTTCCATGTTTTAAAAGAGTGTTTGACTATTGTGGTAAAAAATGGTGCAGGAAATGGATAATACATTTTATTTGTTTGTGTTTGTGGTATATTTGTTAACACTTTGGTGAATATTCACAATGCAATCAGGGCTCCTCAGTGTTACTATTATATAAGGAGGCCTGCTATTGTAGTAGTGAGCTCCTCCCAACCAAAGCCAACCAAGACAACATGTTCCACCTGAAAATTAGCATTATTAAAGCTGAGTCATCACAACTGGAGGAAGTTATACTGCTCATATGTGTACTTTACAGACTGGAAGTGAGGAGAGAATGAATGAAACAGACATTTTTTATTCATGCAAAAGATGAATGATGATCAGACATTACTGTTTTAAAACAAAAGGAGGGTGTCCTTTTCCCCTGCTATAGAGACAATGTGAACTCATCTTCTACTTCCCTCTGCAGCTTAACAATCAAAAGACAACAAAAGAAAGCATAACAATGCAGACATTATTAATTTTCACCTGATCTCAAACTTTTATTGTTATTTTATGGGACTTTTTTCTGAATGAAAAGTATGCCATCACTGTGGCTCACCAAACCTGCCCAACCCCCCAAAAGTACATCCAGTACAGCTCTGGTTATGTAATGTCTAACAAAAAACAATGATGTGCATTGCTTTTTATGTGTTATTTCATTAGGAGTTGTGGAAAAAGTTTGTCACCCCCTGCTAAAACCATTCACACTCATAAATTACACTTTCCCCATCATTTAACTGATTATTTATCTCCCTACCTGTTGAACGACGCTCTCCATTTGTACGCTCAGCTTCGCGTTGCTCGCTGCGCTCTCCTCATGTCTGCCGCTCGTCTGCCTCATCTCCTCCACAACTTGCTGCAAATAGAAAGCAGCAAACCCAGCAGCGCCTAATAACGCGACGTAAAACACTGTGGTGGCGACGACACCGAGGCAGCTGCCCCCGGATCGTGGCCCCTGAGCCTGAGGTGCTGCACTAGTCCCGTTCCCGGTGCTGCTGCTGCTGCTGCTGCTCTTCTGCTGGGTCTTCTTCGACGCGTCGTCCGGGCTGCTGGACGCGGACGCGGCAGCGCTCGTCTTCTCGCTGGAGCTGCCGCTGCTCTTGTGTCGGTTTTTCGCAGTCATTTTTTGAATGTGCAAGCTCGCTGAGATAAATCAGAGTGTGTGTGTGATGTGAGAGGTTTCTGTCGTTGTGCAGTCGTGGATGGAGAGGGTTTTCCAGTAACTTGGAGCAGCAGCGTATCAGTGAGCGCGTCGTGGCTTTTTAGAGCGTTGAGGTATGCGGATGGGGGTTGTCCCATGTTCAACTTTATAGTGCTCTGTATGGGTCTACTTAAATGACATAACAACACCAGGAAAACAATGAATGGCTTCTACTCCTCTTACAATTTCATGATCATGCTGTTTTTTTTTTACATCAAAAGCTCGATCATAGTGTTTTTATTATGATACACCCAAAAACAAGAATAAAAGTTCCTGCAGAAGCTGTGGCAGCAACATGCAGTTCCTAAAAGATGGTTTATGCATCTTCAGGGAGATTTTAAAAAGCTTTATTTCACTTTTTAGATAACTAGAAGTGAGAATTTTGTATTGTATTTCTTTGTATATATGTTTTTCCTGTATCTATACTGGCTTATTGTATATTAATATTAGGTTAACTTTACTTTAATGACATAAAAACACCAGGAAAACAATGAATGGCTTCTACTCCTCTTACACTTTTATGATCATGCTTTTTTTTTTTTTTTTACATCAGAAGCTCAGAAATCATAGTATTTTTTATTATTATACACCCAAAAACAAGAATGAAGTTCCTGCAGAAGCTGGTGCAGCAGCATGCAGTGATACTTGGTTAAAAGATGGTTTAGGCATCTTCAGGGAGATTTCAAAGTGGTGCACAGGATCAAAATTAGCTTTATTTCACTTTTTAAATAACTAGAAGTGAGAAATGTGTATATTCTTTTTACTTATTTATCTATTTTTTGTATATAGTATGTTTTTCCTGTATCTATACTGGTTTATTTTATATTAATATTAGGTTTATTAAGTTTATTTGTACCGAAAATGTTATTATTGGGGACGTTTGTGAATGTTTGTTCTGTTGTTTCAAAATGGACAAAAAAAACAATAAATATAATATTGAAAAAGAAGTGAGAAAATATCATTATACTATCTAGGGAAGGACAAAAGATGCACAATCTTGGGGGAAAAAATGCACCAACAGTGTCATCATTATCTAAAATGTATTAATCTATGTGATTGTGACAGAAAAACTGTCTATTATACATCTGTTTTACTGTGACAAATGTTCATAAATGCTGTTACATTTCTTAAACACTGAAGACTGATGCAAACTTCCTGCAACCGGTTTTCTACTGAAGCTTTGCAGTGAAGCAGGGAGGGGCTGTTTCTTCCCCTCTTTGCTCCTCCTTTCATACGTGGCAGCTGAGCTGTTAGTCTGCAGGCTGCTGTGAACTCCTACAGTATGCATGGTTACATCTCTCCACTCATCACACACACACACCAACTAAAGTAACACAGTTTGAATGTCCAATGACAAAGAAGTGAAAAGTCCACTGCATCTCATTTAGTCGATTGGTCGACTAATCGGTTGTTTTGGTCTTAGTCGACTAAGATTTATTGAGTAGATTAGTTGTTTTTTAATGCTTTTTTTCATGCTGAATGACTTATTTCCAGGAACCGTATGAGCACATCTCTGGTAAACACAAGATTTAAAGTGGTGCTTTTGTGTGATTCTTTGCGGAGAAACTCAGTTTTACAGATCTGCCGATTAAATCAACTAATCGATTAGTCTAGTGGTTTTTCAAAGTGGGGTCCTTGAGGGGGTTCCAGGTTAATATTACTTCTTATACATTTTATATTTATTACTCTGTTTTGTTTTATATTCTTATGTTATTGTAATTTTTTAGCAATCTCTGGCAATAGTTGTAATTGTTTTACAACCCTAAGAGGGTGTTTGCAAGTAAATGGAACACGGTGTCTTTTTATAGTAATTTTCCTTAACATTACATCAATGAAACAAACACCAAAAATACAATTTTCTTTTTTGTGTGTTTGATTCTCAGTTCATTTATAATGGCCTTATTGTTATATCACCAATTGTATTGTTATAATGTTGCATAATAATAATAATATCCCTGTAAGACATTTTTTGATATCCTCATGTGCACAATTTCTCTAATGTTTATTAGAAAATCAAGTTATTTTTCTAGTTGTTATGCTTATTCCATGTCTTATTCTTGTTTTTATGTATGAAGCATGTTTGAACACTAGATGGCACTAAAAGAGCATTTTACGGTGAGAGAAAACACTGACAAGGCAGATAACCCCCTGAAGCCATGTCCACCCACAATGCAGTATATAGACAATGACAACTCTTGCAGAAATCTCCAAATGTCAAAAGTTTTTGCTATCAAATTACAGCATGGTTCTTTCTATGGTGTTCCTCAAGGTCTCGGTGTCTTAATGTGTTATTTTGGAGGGATTATTGATCATTTTTATCAATTCTCGAGTGGTAAAAAAAAGGTTAAATTTAGCACCAAATCTGTGTAACAAATGGTATCAACCCCAAAATTGCTGCAACAACTTATGAGACATAATAGAGCATGGGAATGACCAGCATATACTTTGATCATAATGTTCTAAGCCCTTATTCACTTTCACAATTTATTTTAATTTAAAGGGACTGTTTGTAACTTCTTACACGTATAAATCACCCGGGTCGGTGTCCCATGCGCACTCGCATGTGACTACGCTGTTCAGACAAGGCTCCAACACAAACTACACGGAAGCACCAAAACCGCAAAGTTATATCTAGTGAAGCCCGTCTGTTAAATAGTGTTGGCCGCGGTCGGAGGACGCGGGGGAGACCGTAGCTTTGGTCTCCAGGACCGGAGTCTCTGCTGTACTCTGCTCCTCTGCCTGCCTGCTTGCCTTCACTCAGCTCGCTCCACCTCACTTGCATGCACGCACACTACACACTGCAGACGACTTCGTAGCTCTGAGAATATCTAGTGAATGTACAGTGGACGTTTGTGCAGAAATAACTGCTGCAGCTCCTCCAGACCAACAGGGGTTTCCCGTGTCTTGTGAAG